>NW_026691037.1:373008-973008 GCF_020826845.1 Diceros bicornis minor | reverse complement strand
ATGGGAGGTGTGGAATATGCTAGGAGTTAATGATTTTTTAATTAAATTAAACAATATCCTATATCCCTATCATGACATCTGTACCAATGGGCATTCAATAAAAATTTGTTCAATGAACAAAAGAAATATTACAATATGTAAATGAAGTTATAATTAATAAAAAATACATATTCTCTTTCACATGTAATAGAGGGCAGACAATTGAGTATTTTATTTAAAATAACATTCTTAGACTATATAGGTGATTTATATTCAAAATCTAAAATGCCTGGGGCTGTTCTGTTTTTGGGCATGAGAGTCATCTAAAATCAAGAGATGGAAATCTGGGGGGTGTGATGTTAAATAATGCATGAGTGATATAATTTTATTGTGTATCTCATTAGCAAAATGCTGCAGGAGACAGTAATGTTAAAAAAAAGAAAAAAGAAATCTTTTTTTTTTAGACACCATTTTTCAGCAGCATCACCTTTAAAGAGTCAATTTTCCGACAACCTGATGGGACATTATATGAAGTTATAATGAACTACAGACAGTTGCTCTTCTGTGGATCAAAAGGAAAATCATGAATCTCATTTCTAATTTAGGCTTCAGTCTCTTTCTCTTTATTTTCTTTCTTTTTAATCTTCTGCAACAAACAATTTCAAATCTCTTCCACCTAATAAAATGTAAATTACCTCTTGGGTTCAAAGTTATTAGAGCCGTTTTATTAGCTCTTGCACCGTACAGCACTCTGGAACCAGGTTGTATAAATAATCATCTTTTTCCTTATCTCCTGGCTTCATCTATAATTAATGGTCTACATCACCTTATCTTACTGACAACCATTTCTTCATAAATAAATATGTGATCTGGGCCAGATGTGGTTGAATGTCCTAAAAAGCCAATATATCAATTTTGCTGCGTTTTAAAGCCTACAGTTTCATGCCTAACACTTGACATTGTAACCATGGTATCTGCAGTTAGATGCCAGATCTAAAAACGTCAAATAGGAGGATTATTTCTTGAGTCTGTTGTATCCAGTCAAGAACGCTAACAGGGACAAATTATGAGAGCATGTAAGAAGACTGTGTATAATAAAGATATTTACCATATTTTTAAAAAATATTCACTTTAGAGAATTTGCAATTTGAAGCTCTTACCAGAAAAATTGTTACAAGCAAGTTAATATACCTTATATATGATCCTTGATTTTAGAGTTTCTCTTCAAATAAAAATGTATTCGCTGGATTTTCCCATGTTTCTTTATTAAGAGAGAGGTACTTGAAGAATAACTGAGTTGTATCTTCCCAGTTGTAAATTTTGATATAAACACACACATACGTAAAAATATAAATGTAGAATATTTGAAATAATATTAACCTTATTCAGATACCAATGCATATTTTAAAAATCCCAGTGTGTCAATTAGACTCTGTAGTGGACGTATATTTTTATTTTTACCTTTTGCTGCTCAGCGTCTATTTTCCCTTTCTAACAATTTTCCAATCTACCTTGAGGAATGTTTCCCACTTGTTATGTGGAGTTTGGGTGTGACATTAATGTAGGTGCTCTGCCTACAGTCAACAGAAGCTAGAGGGTTCCTGCAAACTCCTTCAGTCAAGTATCTCATATCAAATGTCCTCCCTTCCCCATAATTAAACTGGGGTAGGGGGCAGTGCTATGATCTAACATTGAGCAATGAGACTTTCCCTCTCAGGAATTATGAATATCACATCATGCAAGAGATAAAACAGAGACCAATTTGTTGCTATTGTTGATGTTCATTCACTTGTTTCCTGTCTTTTCCTGGTTAAGGCTTGAGTCTTAACTTGAACAATAATCCAAAGATCCATCAATGGACTTAACTAAACCAAATGCAGTTTACTCGAGAGGGAATTTAACTACTTCCTTAAGAATCAGAAAAAGCTGCCTTGGGATTTAGAACAATTCCCATCGGTTCTTTTTATTGTCTCTGTCCATTTTGTATTGTGGATAGGCGTTATAATAGAAAAGAAAAGATGGAGCGTTTATGTCCAGGATCGCAGTTCTCCGCTACTGCCCTCTGGAGACAACACCTGTCTGGAGGCCAGTTATGAGGTAAGATATCCTGAAGCTGTTCCAGGATGCTGTGGAACTGTATAGGGTCAGAGGCTGGGACTGGGATAGTGTGCCTACCTGGGTTTAATGTCAATAGGAGGTTATCAGATATCCTCATTGACTATGTTCTCTGAAACCCTATAGGAACCAGGTGATTCTGGGAAAGAAGAGTACATATTCTTTAAGAGTTATCATATAAGAGAGAAAAACTTTTTGTTTTTCTTTGGTTTGGTTTTGTGAAAAAATGGCTAAAAGTTCTGCATTCTAACCTATTCTTAATTCAGACCAAGGGCAAGGAATATTCTTGTTTCACCTTGGATAAGTCACCCAACCTGGACCTTAATTTCTTTACCTGTAATAAAATCCTGGCTAATTAGCCATATAACAATGTGGTTAGCCCATGAGTTAAAGCACTTTGCATTTTCTAGTTAAAATGAAATGTGTAGTATAATTAAACAATAATACAATGATGATTAATCATTTTTCACAATTCAATTATGCAATGTGTATGATTAATCATTGTAATTTAAAGGGTATAATAAGCAAGCAGAATAATTATGTATAATGGAACATGAGGTATAGGTTAAAAGATATATATTAAAATTACTCGTAAGTATCCTGGAAAAAATTATTAAATGATATTACTGAATATGCCTTTAATGTAATTAGTCTCAGGGTTTTATATATAAAAGGCAGGCATTTCCCTCCCTTTGCACCAGGCAAGGAAGCTTTCTCTTGTTTCTCTATCTGCTTTCTCCAGCTGAGCGTATGTTTTTAAGTACTCTGCATTTTTTATTCAAGTCTTCTAAAAAGGGAACAGAAAGACATCTGAGATTTTTGGAGGGACAGACATGGTCAACTCTCCTGGTAGAGTCTTTAATGCTAGTCTTCATTTGAACAAACTATGTAAATATAGACAGCTTCCATCATACCAACACCTTGTCTTTAATTGCCTGATTTTGGGGTGAGTTTATCCACACAATGTCAAGGAAAGGTTAGATTTTTTATTTTAGCAAAAGGGAATTGTTCAATGAGAGGATGTGATCCAACATTCCCTGTGATTCTTGCTGCTTGATACCAAACGAGGTATTTTTAACGTTTTTCCTCTGTCATGGTACATAGCAGATAGGATATCTGCTTATTCATAAATATATTTTTTCATTCAGAAAATACATGGGTTGTGGCCACGCTTCATATAAACATCCAGTGGATGAAATCTACAAGTACAAATATCCATCCACATCTCTATCCAGCGCCTTTCTGGCAGGAAGATAAGCTCCCACTGTCACAAAGTGAAACTTGTGCTATAAATAATGGCTGCATTTTCAATACAGTTTACTGGGGAAAAAAATCCAAAATATTGATAATATACTGAGCCTAGTTTGCGGAATTAAGTCTATCTTGAGATTTTTTAGCCTATTTCAGGAAATTGACCAATAGTAATAACATCTTTCAATGGGAAAAGACATTCCAAGTTCCAGACAAATGACTCAGGGTTTAATTTTGTAGTACAACTTAGGTGTAAGATAGGGTTTAATTATTCCAAGAAATAGACCACAAGGATCATCATGTTATGGCAGGGAAAAGAAGAAGATGTAATGTGGCATTTTCCTGCTTTCATATCCTACAATCTGTGATACTTAACTTGAGCACAGTGTTTGATTAAATCACTAGACAAAAAGATTTGAAAAGCAAGTATCATTTGTAATGCCTTTAGGGGATTATTCCTCGATCCCACACTTGTAAATAAGCTCCCAGCAACACCAGCAGGAATTAAGCGTGTCTCTACAGAGGCACGGAAGCACTCTGAGGTGACGGGACCCTAGCTGGGTCTTGCTATTGTGAGTCATGCTAAAGCACAGGGTCTGTGTGGCGGAGCTGAGGAGGCAGGGTAAGACCTGCAGCCCATGCATTTGTCAAGAGATATTAGTATGGCTTCTTAGAGGCATGGGCATGTGCAGTGAGAAGGGGAGGAAAGGGAAAAGGAAATGCAAGAGGAGAAAAAACAAAAGCAGATGCAGCCAAAACAGATTCGGCTGCACACCAACAGGCACATACTGCGCTGCAGAGAATGTAGTGATCTCTTTACATATTTCTGCTCACTTTGCCATCAGGATGGTCTTTTAATAAAAGTAGACTAGCTTACGAAGCCATTCTCTTTGTCTGACAGGGACCTGAGTGGTCATAATCGTTTTTGACCTATTATGCATCTAGGGAACACAAAATTGCATATGGACTCATTACCATGGTCTAGCTGGGGGATTAGTTCTAATGATGAATAATAATAAAAGCTGTGGATGGAATTGCTAAATAAGTACTGTAAACCTTACCTGCAATGGAAGTCCAGAGCAAATTGCCCTCTAAGCAAGCTTCACTCCGTAAGCAGTGCTTAGCTGAACCTTGAAGGAAGGCTGTTACTTGGACTGCAGGGTAGGATACGGTATTCCAATAGACATGTAATACTGAGCAAAGATTGGAAAGCACAATATGTGGGCTAAGTCAGGGAGATAATGAACTTTTCATTTTGGTGTAGCAGAGGAATTCCTCTGCACAAGAAACTGGTATTTCTTGTGTTGGGATAGAGTTGGTCATTTTTAGCTTCTCCAAATTCCATTCTCTTCCCAGTTATAATGGCTTATCCTCTGCAATTATAAAGCTGGGATAACAAGTGAATGGGTTTTCATTCATTCATTTGTTCAATTCAGAATGTGTGATGATTAGTTTTATGTGTCAACTTGGCTAGGTTATAGTTGCCTCTGCCATTTGCGACAACATGGATGGATCTAGAGGGTATTATGCTAAGTGAAATGTCAGACAGAGAAAGACAAATACCATATGATTTCACTCGTATGTGAAAGACAAAAAACCAAACAAACACATAGATAAGAACAGCTTGGAGGTTACCAGAGGGGAAGTGGGGCCGGGGGGGGAGAAGGCGAAAGGGGTAAAGGGGCACATATATATGGTGATGGATGGAAACTAGACTCTTGGTAGTAAACATGATGCAATCTATACAGAAGCCAAAATATAAGGATGTACACATGAAATTTACATGTTATAAACCAATGTAACCTCAATAAAAAGAAAATTAAGAAGCTTAGTTTATGATTTTCTTAATTTCATAGCCAATTAAAATTAGTTCCGAAAACAAACAAAAAATTAATTATTGGAAAGAATATTAAAATTGCAAGGCATTAGTTGATGCTATTGAGGAAGAAAGGGGCATTTAAGAAAAGGTTATAAACTTATTTTTCTGGGATGGTGGAAATCAAATTCAGTTCAGAGACAGGGTATTTAACTGCCACCATCTTGAAGTATTTGGTTAAATATTTATAGAGTGCTTGGTACTTAGAGTCACATAGACTAGCATTCCAGTGCTAGGCCCACAACGTAATAGCAGTGTGACAATAACAAATTATTTAACCTCTTAAACTTCCATTACCTCATCTCTAAAATGGGGAGGGTGGTGTTAGCAGAGTCTACTTGTTTGGTTCTTGTGAATAATAAATGCAACTAAAGTGTTTAGCACTGTGCTAAGCGCTGCTGCCTCTATTCTTTTGTTATTGTTGCTGACTGGGTCAATTATGCTAGTTTACCAGGCACACTTGGTTTAGTAGACAGTTATTATGAGCTAGAGTTTGGAAGAAAGAAGCGTGACTTGGATTTTTAGTTCCATATATTAAAATCAGAACATAGCCATGCTATCACTGGGAAATCGTTGTGGTTCTCGTTTTACAGCAGTTCTCACATCTCTTCACACGGATATGTTGGCAGCAGGCAAATGAGTCCAGTGTGGCACAGGTATAAGAGTGGGTGCTGCCTTATAAATCGAGAATTCTTACAAAATTACCCTTAACCCTAGTGGTCCTAGGAAGCTGCCTCCCTAAGTGGATTATTGCACAGTAATTGACCAATCTAGCTATGATTTCCTGAAACCCTCGAGCTTAGTTTAATGGCACAAGTTTCAGGCCAGTCCAAGTGAGTAGGAGTTACACTTTAGACCATTGGCAATCTCAGGCAACTGAAGTTATTCAGAAGGAACTGCATCTAAATGAATGAATTCCCTTGGTAGCATTTCAGAACAGCTGTCATAGAGGCCCTGCATTGAAACGAATAAACACTATAGATTTAAAATAAGAGTATAATTTACCAGGAAGGGCTGCATAAGAGCTGTATCCAGGAAAGAAGGAAGAAGAAAACATTTATTGTGGCCTCATTGATGTTATATCAATTGCAGTGCATATAAAAATTAAGGAGTAATATAGGCCAAGGAGAGAGAAAACATCAGTGATACTCATTATAGAGATGAAACAGCGTATCTAAAATCCTTTCTCAGAAAAATCTCCTTGTTTTAATTTGATGAGCAAAATATATAATCTAATTTGTTATCAGCATTAACAAAGCATTTGCAATATACCAAACTGTATAATTATGTGGATTTATAAAAATTAATAGAAAAACATATCATACAGAATTACTTATGAACACTATATGAAAATAATGAAGAAACAGATCAATGGAATAAAATTAAAATTTACAAATATAAGTACTATGCCTTATACTAGGCATTGTTTGGTATATGTTAGATTTGATATTTCAAATTAATGGAAAATGTGATTATTTAATAGATGATATTGGAAAGTTGATTTTTCAAAGAATAAATTAGATAACTTTCTCATGATATGTCAAAAAACTCACATAAGTTATAGCTAATTTTAATGGTGCCATAAAAATAAAAGTGATTTGGTCTTGGTTGTAGGAAATTCTCTCAAAATGTGGATGATAATGTTTTAGGATATGATCCATTTTTTTTCCTTTTCTAGGTTTCATCCTTTTCCATCAAGCACACTGAACAGGTAGCTGGCTCTCTATTTCATTATTTTGAGAAGGATTGTGGCACACCAAAACGTGCCGCTCAAAGAGTGTTACAAACGATGGCGAGGACCGAGGAGCTTCACGTCATTTCAACAGTCCAAGTACACCAGCTTCTGAAAGAAATGGCGCTTCATCAACTTGTCAAGGTAGGTTATATTTTTGCCTGGGTCTGTTGGTATGTGTAATAGGAACCTTCATTACTGTTGTTATGAGACCTAATTTGATAAATTTGATGAGCATAATTCATTAGGTACCGCCATCTAATTTCTCTGGAATTATTTTTAGATAACACAAGAGTGGTCAGAAATCCTTGGACTACTTTATTCTTGGCTTGGCTTTTAATTGATTTGGACATTTTGCTAGCTTAAATCATTTTTTGAAGCAGGCAAGGCAAAATAAATGATATTCAGAAATTGATGTTATTTGTAGGCAGGATTGTTAATTATAAGTTAGAATTTTAGAAAACACTGATTTGTATTGTAAGACAAAATCTAGTTAGCCTCATTCATTCCTGATAAGTTTGCATGAACTTCTGAAGCCAGTATCCTGCATGAGGATGAGATATGTTTTAGGTATGATCCTTGAATAGTTCTAATTAGATTTATTTAAGTGAAATATATTAAGAATAACATAAGACTCTTAATTTTTAAAAAATATTTCTCTGGCTTTGACTATATGGAAAAGATTGGTCGTTATTTGCCTAAGCCAGAAACCTAGGAGACATCCTGTACACGTTGCTCTACCTTATTTCTCTGTGCAAATCTCTATCTCCATTGACAACTCCCTGGTCCAAACTACCATCTCTTGTTTAGAGCATGCAATAACTTCTTTTCCTGCTTTCACTCATGCCATTCTTTAACTAATCACTGGCAGGGAGAAAAGAGGTGGCCATGACTGACTTAAGTCTCAACGTATCCACTTCCTAAAATCAAGAATGGAGTCATCTTCCTCTAAAGCACGTGACTATGTGTGGAGGAGGGTGGCTGCTGGAACCCAAGTGTGATTGTGTTAGGAGTGAGGAAGAGGAGATGGAATAGTTACTGGAGAGGTGACCAATAGTGTTGTCTACAGTGTTTTGACCCTTTTGACTTTCTTTCCATTCCTTCAAAGGGTCATGCTTTCTTCTGCCTCAGAGCCTTTGCTTGTGTTAGTGTCTCTTCTGAGGAAAGTTACATCTTCAACTTGTTATCCTCCTCTTCCATTAGGTATCGCTTAAATTTCACTTCCTTGAGGGAGCCATGCTGACCTTTCCGTTAGATCAGATTTGGTTTCCCTGTTATTTTGTGTCATCTCACTGTGTTTGTCTCCTTCACAGCACTTGTCTGTGAAGTTTTTATTATCCATGTGTCTGTGTGCATCTTTTGTTGATCTCTGTTTCCCCTAGCAGACTGTGTTCTCCATGAGGTCAGGAGCCATGTCAGTTTGCTTACCATTGTAACCCTGGAACCTAGCAGAGTGCTTGGCGTATAGTAGGTGCTAGATAACTATTTGTTGTGTGAATGAATGGAGTTGATTTTGAGCAAATTATAGAAACTCTGGTTTATAATATTTATATACAACCTGTATTTTTTTTAGAAAAGCTTTATTGAAACATACTTGACAAAACAAACTGCATTTATTTAAATGGTACGCTTTGGGGTCCTCGCGTCAGGGTCTGCGCAGGGCCCTCCTGGCGAATCGCGGCGCCCGCTGCCTCGCCGCCCCCTCGCGCGGGGAGGGGCAGGGGCCGGGGGCGAGCGCGCCTGCGCGCCGGGTGCCTTGTCCCAAGTTCACGTGTCTCGAGGGTGGGACTGCGGGTCTCTGCTTGCAACGGCGGCGCTAGAGCAGAGCGTGGGCTGGGCTGCGGCGGCCGGAGTCATGGCAGGACAGGCATGTAGAAAGTCTCTTGCCCTCTTTGACCGAGTTTTGGTTGAAAGGAGTGCAGCTGAAACTGTAACCAAAGGAGGCATTATGCTTCCAGAAAAATCTCAAGGAAAAGTATTGCAAGCAACAGTAGTAGCTGTTGGATCGGGCTCTAAAGGAAAGAGTGGAGAGATTCAACCAGTTAGTGTGAAAGTGGGAGATAAAGTTCTTCTCCTAGAGTTCGGAGGCACCAAAGTAGCTCTAGACGACAAGGATTATTTCTTATTTAGAGATGGTGACATTCTTGGAAAGTATGTAGACTGAAATGAATTACTATTGAAATGGCATCACGTGAAGCTGCCCATTCCACTGAAGTACTGAAATCTTTCATCATGTAAATAATTTCCATGTCTCTCTTTTATAATAAACTAATGATATCCAAACTAATGACATCCCGTGTCTCTAAAATTTAGTTTCACTGTACTGATATAAACATTTCCAAATAAAAATATATAAATGAAAAAATATAAAATAAAATAAATGGTACGCTTTGATAAGTTATGGCCTCCACCATAAAGTGTACCTCCATGAAACTTTCAGTCAGCGTCAAGATAGTGAACATATCCATTACCTTCAAAAGTTTTCTCATGCACCTTTGTTATCCCTCCTTCCTACCCCTCTGTGACTTTCTCTCCCCAAACAACCACTGATTTGCTTTCCATCCCTATAGATTAGTTTGCATTTTCTAGAGTTTATATAAATGGAATCAGACAATTTGTACACCAATTTTGTCTAGCTTCTGTCACTTAACATAATTCTTTTGAAATTCATCCATGTTGTGTGTGTCAACAGTTTGTTCCTTTGTGTTGCTGAGTAAGGTTCTGTTCTATGGATATACTACAAATTGTTTATCCAGTCACGTGTTGATGTATATGTGAGTTGTTTCTAGTTTTGGGCTATTACAAATAAAGCTGCTATGAACATTTGTATGTCAGTCTTTGTTATGGACATGTGCTTTCCTTTTTATGGGCAAATACATAAGAGTAGAATGAGTGGATCACTTATGTTTAACTCTTTAAGAAACTTCCAAACTGTTACCCAAAGTGTTTATACATTATACCATTTTACATTCCCACCAGCAGTGTCGGAGAGTTCCCATTTCTCTACATCTTTGCTTACACTTGGTATGGTCAGTCTTGTCTGCCATTCTAATAGGCATGTAGTGTGGTATCTCATTGTGGTTTTAATTTGCATTTCCCTGATGACTTATGATGTTGAGCGTCTTTTCATGTGCTTATGAGCCATCTGTATATCTTCTCTGATAAAATGTCTTTTTGAAACTTTTGCCTGTTTTTTTTTCTTATTGTTAAGTTTCGAGAGTTCTTTATATATTTTGAATACAAGTGTTTTTCTATCAAATATAGTTTTAGGTTTTACTGTTAGGTCTAAAATCCATTTCGAGTTATTTTTGGTATATGGTGTGAGGTATGGATCCAAGTTCATTTATTTTGCCTATGGATAGCTCATTGTTCAGCACCATTTATTGAAAAGGCTATCCTTTATCCACTGCATTGCCTTTGTTCCTTGGTAAAAAATCCGTTGTCAATATATACGCAACTTGCATTTTAGCATCATTGTGAGTTTGGGCTGTTTAGAATAGTCTCTTGAAGCATCAGATGCGATAAATCAGGGTTGGATTCTTTCTATTTTTAAGCAAATTCTTTAGTAAGATATAAGCTAAATACAGAAAAGCATACAAATCCTAAGTGTATAGCTTGATGAATTTTCACAAAGTAAACACACTCGTGTATCTACCACCTAGATAAAAATAGGACATTACCAACACCCTATAGCCCCTTCTTATGCTCTTTTCTAGTCACTATCCTTTCTCTCCACAGGTATTGGCTATCCTCCCTTCTGTCACCATTGATGAGTTTTGCCTCTTTATAGAAATGGAGTGATATCTGTACTCTTGAGTCTGCGTACTTTTGCTTACCATTGTATTTTGGGGATTCATTTGTGTTGTTGCATATAGTAGTAGTTCTTGTTGTGGTATATTATTTACTTCTATGAACATATCACAGTTTATTAATCTGTTCTGCAGTTATTAGACATTTGGATGGTTTCTACATTAGGCTTTTAATGCTTTTATGAACATTCTTGTTCATTCTTTTGCAAATAGGTAAGTATTTTCTGTTGGATATATACCTAGGAATGGCATTGCTGGTCATAGTGTATGGATATGTTCAGCTATAGTAGAGACTGCCAACATTTTCCAAAGTGGTTGAACCAGTTTATGCAACCCCTTCCCTACATCCAGTAGTATATGGGAATTACGTTGTTCAGCATTCTTGTTAACACTTGCTATGTCCAGTCTTCTAAAATTTTAGCCATTCTGGTGCATGGATGGTGTTCTCGTGAGTTTGAATTGGTATTTCTCTGGTGACTAATGAGGTTGAGCATCTTTTTATATGTTTATTGGTCATTTGAATATTCCTTTTAGTGAATTGCCTATTTAGATTGCCCATATTTCTATTGGGTTGTTTCTTACTGATTTCTATGAGTTTCTTTTTTTTTTTTAAATATCTTCTGGATACGTCTTGTTTCTTTATAACTTTGTATTTTAAAGACTTAACCCCTCCAATAAGCTTCCTGTAAATGTCCCTGCTATAGAGAAGAGGAAGATAGCCTTTTGGTCTATGCAAATAATATGATTTTTTTTTTAATGAATTGGGGTAAATCTCATTTGGCACACGGCAGTTCAGTTTTTCTAAAACTAAATTATTGTTTTTGGTAGACGTTGCCTGGCCTTTAATGGGCCCATGCAAATTTGCCCCTTGATTTATTTGGGACAGGGTTTCTCAAAAGTGGCACTATTAAAATTTGAATGGGATAATTCTTTGTTGTGGCAGCTGTCCTGTGCACTGTGGGATGCTTAGCAGCATCTCCCAGGCCTCAACCCACTAGAGGCCAGTAGTACCTACCCCCCACTTTGTGACAACCAAAGATGTTTCCAGACGTTGCTGAATGTCCCTGGGGTGGGAGGTGGGGGTGTTAAAATTGCCCCGGTCGAGAAACACTGATCTAGATTTGTTTTGTGGGTATTTTACCAGTTTGCCAGGAAATTACAGAGCTCAAAATTACGTGTCTTTTCTAAAATACATATGGAAATACAAAGGACTAAGAATAGCCAAGATATTTTTTAAGCAGCAGGTCAAGGTGAGAAGACTTGATCTATGAGATATCCTGATTTATTATATATAAAGCTATAGTAACTAAAGCACTTTGGTATTAGCACAGTGTTAGACCAGTGGAAAACAGTAGAGAACCCAAATCCAGTTCCACGTGTATCCAGAAACTTGATTTCTTTTAATAGAAGTGCTCTTACAGAGCAGAGGGCAAAGGAGGGGCGTTTCTTTAAGTGGTCCTGGGACTATTAGATATCAGTATGGAAAAAATTCAAATTGGAACCCTACTTTACTCCGTACACAAAAATCCATTCCAGGTAGATTAAAGACCTAGGCATGAAAGGCAAAACTATTAAGATGTTAGAATATAGTGGTTTTCAAACGATGTTCTTAAGAGTCTTAGAAAAAACATGGCTTGTAGTGGGAAGGGGACAGTGGATCAGGGAAGTTCTAGGTCTTGCGTGCTCTTTTGGAAATTTTAAACGCTATTTCTTAAAAAACTGTAGTCCTCCTCAGAAAAGGCTTGAAAACCCGTGCTGTGTGGCATAGATAGCCTTCTGTGTTTGTGCAGACTCAAACTTGTTTTTTTTTTTTTTGAAAATAGTATTGGACTTGCTTATAGGGCTTTCTCCCCTAGTAGTCTGTAAATCCTTCAAGGCCAGGGACTGTTTTTTTTTCATTGTTTTTCCATGGGGTCTGGAATTGTATGGACTCAATAAAATAAATGCTTGTTAAATGAATTCAAGAACTGGGAGTGGAGGGAATGTATAGAGAAGAGCAGAGAGGAAGGAAGGTACTTTGAAGAACACTCTCATTTACAGAAAGGGAGAAACCAATGTATTGGAATAGTTAAGAACCGTGTTACAGATATTAAAGAAAAAGCAAATGCATTTATTCTGTTGCAAGAATACAGAGTGTTATGTTTGGCTGTATACCTAGAGGTTATGCTTATGGATTTTAGAATCAGACAGCAGGAGTCAGTCATATCTAGGCTCTGCCTCTTACTAGCTAAACAATATTGGGCATGAACTTGACTTCTTTCAAACCTAGTATTCGCACTTATAAAATGGGAATAATATTATTCGGTGATTTAAGAGGTCGTTGATGACCTTGAGATAGAGCTTTCCGGATTGTGGGATTAAAAGCTAGATTATAGGAGCTTGATTCTACTATATTGTTAAGCCTAAAGAACATTGAGAAGCTTAGTAGGAAACAAACATTGAGACACTGTAAAGAACGATTTTTATAGAAATGAAATACATTTTCTTGAGAGAATCTTACAGTTATATTTTTTAAGCCACGTTATTGGGAGTGGTCTACAAAAGCATAAAGCTACAATTGGACTTTCCTGTTGAAAGTATATTTCTCAAAATGTTTGCTATATCTTTGTTAAGGTAAACTGAGTGGTAAAGTGCTTTTAAACATGTTGAGCATTTCATGTTTTAAAGTATGTTATGAAATTTTTAGAAATAAATCATACATCTTGATTCCAATATTTTTCTAGAAAAATTTCCTGGAGCAACCCCTGATGGCCTAGCGGTTAAAGTTTGGCACGCTCCGCTTCGGAGTCCCAGGTTCAGTTCCCAGGCGCGAACCACACCACTCGTCTCTCATTGACTATGCTGTGGCAGTGACTCATGTAGAAGAACTAGAAGGATTTACACGTAGAATATAGAACTATGTACTGGGGCTTTGGGAAGGGAGAAAGAAGAGAGGCAGATTGGCAACAGATGTTAGCTCAGGGCAAATCTTTCCAAGCAGGGAAAAAAAAAGAAAAAGAAAAATTGCCTAAGTGTAAGTTATTTATACTCATATTTCATGACTTCTTATATAAGACTCTCCTGAAAAAAACTATACTGGCTGCAAAGCTATCTACCAATAAACAGGTATCCATATGGAGATATGAAAATGGTGATTTTCAAGTAGAGAAGAATTCAACCCTTATAAACTACACAGTAGGTAAACAGAATTTGTTGGCAGTGAAATATTCCCGTTAGTTCTAGTAGAACAAGGTAGCCAAGCATCAATCAAGATTTCAGTGGTGCTTGTAGAGAGTAGTTGGGTCATGTCACAGACGTAAATTGTAAATTATTGTAACTTCATTTTATATAGTTACTCATTACAAAGGAGTTTATTATTATACTAGATTATTGAGGCTAACATCATTAAAATGAAACTGCATGGTGCTTTCTTATATAAGAGGAATTTGACAGTAAACTATTTATTTAAGGCATATACTGATAGTATAGCTACTTTGTACTTTTAATTCTTCTGTTGTTTTGATCTAATAATGGCATTTTGGGGGGTCAAAATACCTTTTTTTAGAAACCTTGATACAAGCATATGCTGTCTTCAAAATCTTACTTCAAATAAAGCAATAGAGGCAAGTTGGAAGTAAAAGCATGGAATACATAAACAAAATAATAAGGGAATTATGGTGCCAGTTATCAATGGATTGCCCCTGTGTAACAACATCAGAGTGTTGCCCTCTGTTGTCTGTTCTGCAATAATGGAGCTGCACCCAGTAGACATTTCTCTTTTGCACCTGGCAGGGGTTAAGCTTTTGTCAGAGAAGGTTTAGGACAAAGGGCCTTCCATCCTAATTCCAGGGTGCTTCCATTCTTTTCTTTTTCTTTCTCCTGCAGTACAACCAGCAGTGGCACAATTCAGGGGTGTCTACGTGGACTCACCCACAGTGGGTGATCCACAGTGGATTCAGTGGATCCCCTTGGATGGCTTAATAAGGAGAATGAGTGGCACCGCTGCAAGTGGAATCCCAGTGAATCCAGTAGGCATCCCAGCCTCAGCCTACCTGCCCCTGGGAGGGGACAGGGCTTTCCTGTTTGCCAGTCTCAGCCTGCTGTTCCCCACCTGCTGAGCTCTGCCCTGACCAGGGACTGGTACTGGCCTTGGGAAACATGACAATCTTCTCCACCATCCCTGTGCTGCAATCATTCCTTCTCCAACAAGGCCTGAAGGCAGCCTTGGCGAGGGGGTCCTCTCCCAAATTTGTTTCTTTCTTAACTACTCTACTGTAATTCTGGGCTATTCTCTATAGTTCCCTTTAAAGGTTTATGGTTAATTGTTCATTATATAAACTGTCCCTGCTCAATCTATTGGTTGGTTTCCGTGTCCTGATTGAACACTGATTCTTATCGTTATATATTATTTTATAGGGTGTTAGTGCTAAGGGGAAAAATGAAAGGGGAACAAGTTGGATAGGGAGTGTCAGGACAAGAGGATAGTTTATATTTTAAATGACGTGGTCAATACAGCCTCACCAAGATGACATTTGAACACAGAATTAAAGATAGTGAAGAAGATGAGGCATGAAATCATCATGTGGAAGAGGATTCCAAGTGGAAGGAACATAGAGTACAAGTCTACAGGTGGGAGAGTGCCTGGCATGTACCAGGAGCATAATGGAGGCAGAGGGACTGGAGCAAATGGTACAGGGGATGACTGGCCAAAGATGATGTCAGAGAGAGTGTGGGACCAACTGTATTGGGCTTGAGGTCCATCATAAGGACTTGAACTTTCCCCCTGAGAGAAATGGAGAGCCCCTTGAGAGATTTCACAATGTCAGGGTGTGACATCTGGTTTTAAAGGGTCACTCCAATTGGTGCATTGAGGATAGATGGCGGGTCAAATATAGAGGCAGAGAAACCAGTTAGAAGGATACAGCGATAATCCAGGCCAGAACAATGGTGCAATGTGGTCCACCCAGCCATCAGGGAGTAACAGGGTGTGGACTTACATACCCACCGCAAGCAAAGGAAAAACTAGTCCAAATACCTGATATGATTATTTCACTAATGATCTGTCTACATATGCAGTGGGTGAAAGTCCACAAGGCCAGAGAAAAGCAACCTTCATGTAAAGAAAAATTCTAAGGAACTGTAAGTCACACCACCTGCAACAACCACAGATTCTAGAATTATTTGAGATGCCAAGACAATGAGGATGGAATAATCTTTTCAACAAGTAGTGCTGGGACAGGTGGATATCCACATGTGAAAGAATAAAGGTGAACCCCTACCTCACACCATATACAAAAATGTTACATCTTCTTACCATCAAAGATGTAAATGTAAGACCTAAAACTATAAAACTCTTGGAAGAAAACATGGCCCTGGATTAGGCAATGTTTTTGTAATTGTGGCACCCAACACATAAGCAACCAAAGGGAAAACAGATCAATTAAACTTCATGAAAAGTAAAACTTGAGTGCGTTGAAAGACACGATCAAGAAAGCGAAAAGACAACTCACAGAAGGGGAGAATATGTTTACAGATCTTTACATATCTGATAAAGGTCTACTATTGAGAATATATAATACATTCTCCCCTCTCAACAATAAAATACAAATAGCACAATGAAAAATGGGCAATGCGTTTGGATAGGCATTTCTCCACAAGAGATACATGCCTGCCTGGTGCTGTGCTGTCCCTGCCTGAGGCTGCAGTTCCTGTGTTGGCCATCAGGTGGCAGCCTCCTGTGTCAGTGGTGCCCACTGAGCTTTGCTGGAGCAATTTGGGGAGAGGAGGATTCATGCAGAAGTCATGCTGACCCTCCGCCTGCCTCAGGACCCACTTGCACTTCCTATTACTAGTGTTCCTCTTCACCCACTGAGTGGAGCAAAAGCAGGAAGGAGGGATCCAAGATGCCCCTATTTGTTCATTCGGCAGCTATGTGCCAAGCCATCACCCTGGGCCGGGAGCCCTGGTGGGCCCAAGGGTGGTGCTGAAATCTACCCAGTGGTCCCTGCCCACCAGGAGCTCAGTCTGGAGGCAGATGGACAAAAGCACAAAATCAGAGACACGTGAAAGAGAAGAGCATGAACTGGAATGAAAATAAAGAGTGTCCTGCAGGGAGGGCTGGGGTCTCACTGGGTAGGAGGGTCTGAAAGGCCTGACTGAGGTGACATTTGCTGTGACCAGAATGACATGAGGACCCAGCGCTGCACTCACCTGTGATCAGCGTGCCAGGGAGAAGGCACTGCTGGTGTGGAGACACCCAGGCAGAAGTGAATTTGGCCAGAGGAGGTTAGAGAGGTGGGCACTGTGGCTGCAGAGAACCTGGAGGGGAGAGGAGGGAGAAGGGCAGGCCAGACCTGGGAACTGGGAGATGGTGTGAGGTGTTTCCTCCTCTCTGACAACACTGCTCCCCACCCTGCATCTGTAAACCGCAAATATTCACTCTCTCTCCATCTCTGTGGACCAGGAATCCTGCACAGCTGAGCTGGAGCCTCTGCTCATGACAACTTCCAGGTTGGGGCTGTGGCCTCCACCGAGGCTGGACCAGGGTGAGATGTGCTGTCAAGCTTACTCCTGTGGGCTCGGTCAGGATCAGCTTCACTGAGAGCCTGGCTCCTTTCTGTCTGTTGGCCAGGGCACTCCCTTGGTTTTCTTCTGCGTGGGCCTCTGCATAGGGGAGCTCAGGACGTCCATGTATGTCCCCAGGTCCAGGGGTTAGACAGACTGAGAGAGGGGAACAAGGGGAGAGGGAAGAGGGAACACAAGAGAGCGAGTGAGAGAGAATGACAGCCTCGGTGATGGAATCTGGGAAGGGTCGTCCTGTCACTTGTGCTGGGTCTGCTGGTCAGAAGCCAGTCCCTAAGCAGTCAGTGGTCCACAGGGACGTACAGAACAGGCAGGGAGCTCATCATCCCTGCAGGGGCACGCTGACCTTGACTCGAGTGTCCTGGTGGCGAAAGGCTCCCTTCCTACCTGGGCTGATCCTGCGTTGAGCTCAGATCCTCCTCCTTGGGAGTGTTGCTCATCGCGGCCCGGGTGTGCTCTCCCGGGTTCCCTGGGCTCCTGTCCCCTCCAGGAGGGAGATGTACACTGAGGGGGCTGAGGCCAGAGCAAGCAGGGACCACTCCACCCTCCCAGCTCATTTGCTTCCTTCCCCAGGAGGGCCGACTCCTCAGGAGCCTCTCCTCACTGCTCACCATCTTCTCTGCTCTGAGAGCACCTCGTTTCAGCCTCTGAAGAAGACCTGGGGAGAAGTTTCCAGGTGGGAAGGCCTCTCTCCATGGGAGCCCCAGAGTGGACAGGGACCTTCGACAGGGCTGGGCATTGTCCCCTCAGTCAACTTGGACTTCCTGGGAGGCAGCAACCCCTGGGGGCAGGGCCTAGGCTGGGGGCAGGTCTCTAAGCATCCCCACAATGCCCATCTCCTGGTCTCACCTGATTGAGCACAGGCCTGCACAACCACACCACCTTTCAGACCCCCTGGGGTTACGTGCAGCCCATCAAGGCCGCTGTGTCTGTCTCATTGTGTGGTTGTCCGTCTCACCTTCCTGGCTGATTCGCTGCTCTGTTCTAGATCCAACCTCAGGCGGCTGCAAAGTTGACCTTCCACGTCAGCTTGCCACTGAGATGGCTACTGTTTCCAGAAATGCTTAGGGGCCGGGCTTTGCCCACGCATGGCGACATCAAGTGGGCAACCTCTGACAGTGAAGCCACCCCCATTCAGGCTTGCGCCGCTCACAGGGCCGTCACACTGAGGGGGTGGGGACGGGACCTGCCCTGGGCAAAAACACCACGACTCTCACTGTTCTTCCCTCAGCTTCACATGCTCCTCAGTTGGTTGTATGTCTTTGGTCTCTTCCCAGAGCTTGTTTTCTGACAGCACGTCCGGTGTGATCATGGCTTTCCGGGAAGAGGATTGGCTGAACTCCTCACTCAACCATTCGGTGCGTCCTGCCGACCCACGCCGATCACTTTCTGAAGGCGCATCCTTTCAGCAATCTGAGGACCCAAGATTGTGAGTCTGTGTCCTGGAGGGATTTTGAGAAGAGCTGGTGGGATGGCAGTATTGCAAAGCGTAAAGTCTTGCTTCCAGAAAGCTCTCTGGGATCCTCATCATCCTGCTGTTTTGGAGTCAAAGCCCTGAGATCTTTAAAAAGCCAGCAATGTTAGAACATGGGCAGGACAAACAAAAGTCTCTGGGCTCCAACACCAACTAAAATATTCTGAATTTCTAGTAACCTGAGACGAGTGGAAAGGAGTTGGGAGTGTGGAGTGGAGGGGCGGTTTGGGCCAACTACGCATCTGGGAGGAGAAATGCGATGCAGAGCAGCCTTTCTGGGGGCATACGTGTGGGACATGTGTGCAGGCCCCCGCTGCAGACATTGCTGCTGCTGCCCTTCAGTTCCCTCAGCCCACTTGAGTCCCTGCAGTCCCTGGGAGCCAGTCCCCAGCAGGCCCACAGTGTCCCCCTGGAGCACCTGCATCCACTCTCTGCCTGAGGGCTCTCTCTTGCACCGGGAGCTTCCTCTCCTGCGAGCCTGTGCCAGCCTGTAGCACAGAAGCCTTCACGACCCGGGGTAAACCCTCCACCCACGGGCACACAGCCAGTCCGGGTGGGATCTCGTCTCCCGACAGGACTAGGATGGATGCTCACCTCAGTGCTCCCTCGTCAGGCCCCGCCCTGGCGCTCCTCCTCCAGGCTCCCTTCCCCATGGCCTCCCTCGGGCCTCCTCCCTCACCTGCAGACAAACCACTCGCCCTACGTCCTGGTCTGCTCTGGGCCCAGACTCTGCGGAGGCTGCACGCTAGCTGTGACGTGGAGCAGGCCGTCCAGCCTTCTGGACTTGAGCTTCCTCACCTGTGAGATGGGGACACAGGCCTGCCTCCCGGAGTCGTCAGAGGAGACGCAGCGTGGGGAGACGCACACCGCTGCAAAGAAGGACGCCCGCTGATCACCCAGGGAAAACCCCAACCTTGCCAAAGCAACAGGAGCTCGCGAGGCTGCGGGAGGAACGCGGGCAGCCTGTCCACACAACGTGGAGAGTCGCTGACGAGTGTGGCCGTGCAGGGTAGGCCCCCGGACAGTGGAAGAGCCATTCGACAAGGAGGGGGACAGGACAGACGCTTCCAAGGAGAAAGATTTAAGTGTTGGAGGATCACAGAGGCCTTAGGAAAATCATGAGGCCCTGGAACATGTTTACTGAAATGCTATTATTGGCCGGAAGAATGTGTTACAATACCCAGTCCACTCTGGATTACTTCTCATTGGCTGTCGGAATGAGTGCACACTTGTGATTAGAACCCACATTTTGTTAAATGTAGGATATCTTTATTTTTCTTAACTTTTAATTATTTTTTTTGGTCGATGAAGTGCCAAGCATGGGTTTTCTCCGTTCTTTTCTTTGCATGGGTGGCCTCTATTTTCAGAAGTGGATTCCTGGTGCTCATCACCCCTGCTAACCCGAGGGACAGCCCTCTTTCAGGTCACACAGTGGATGTGAGCTCCAGGTGGGCAGGGACCACGTGGGGTCATACTCACTGGTGAAGTTACAGTGCTCAGCCCACGGCAGGGACCAGAACGTATTGGCTGAATGAGTGAGTGAAACAATGAACGAATGCATGAATGAGTACATGAGTGCAGGAGTGAGTGAGTGAAGGAATGAGTGAAGGAATGACTGGGTGAATGAAGCAATAAGTGAGTAAACCACAGAAGCTGGATCCACACAGGAGGAGCCTTTATCTGTGGGGGGCTCACAGGGGGTCACAGCACAAGCCCTAGACGGTGGCATGGAGCATGTCCAGCTGTCCTCCCAGCGCTGAGCCTCCGTCACCTGCAACACAGTGTGGTCCTGGATCTTCTTCAGCTCCTCTTCAAACAATGCTGAATGTTCCCGGGAGCAGGGCAGCAGGAAGGGAACCTGAGGAGGGACTTCCCAGACCCTGCGCCCTGGAGGACCACTGTGACTGCCTGGCAGGGGGCTCTTAACACGCTCCGGGCACCAGGCTAGAGATGCTCAAGCAATTCCTCAGGGAAGTCTCCCAACAGCCCATCAGGAGGCCAAGTTATTTCCTCATTGTACAGATGGGGAAACTGAGGCTGAGAGCCTCACCTGCATCACCAGCTAGAAAGAGGCTGAGCAGGGACTAGGACCCCTGTTTCTCTGACTTTGGATCATTCCAAACCACTGTCCTGCACTGTGGCCTCCTCGGGCTCAGGGGTCCTGGCCTCCCTGGGGCCTGCACCCTTCTGGCCTCCAGCCATCACTGAACTAAAGGGACAGGGCCACTCCGTCTGCCTGGGGCTGGGTATGGTGGCCGGGGAATGGCCAGCTGTGGGCGCTGTGGGCTCTCCCAGTAGCAAGGACCAGCCTATCCCCCCGCAGAGTGAGGTCTCTCTGGGCATCAGGACCAAAAGTTCTCAGAACTTTAGGGAAAAGAGGTCCCTCTCTCAGCATGGGGGAGCCCTTCTCAGGCAGGCCCAAGGGGTCTAAGAGGCACTGGGTTCAAATCCCGGCTCTGCCACTCTGCAGGGCACAGAGGGGGCAAGTCTCTTTGAGCCTCAGTTTCCTCATCAGTGAAATGAAGACAATAATTGCTCCTCCCCCAAGGAGTTGTGGGGAGGATTCAAGGAGATAGCTCAAGAGGAGAACAGAGGCCCCGGTAAGTGCTCATCACCGCGAGCTGTTCCTGCTGATGTCACCCCACTCAGAGCCCCCTGGGGCCCTTTGCCTCTGCCCACTCTGATCTCCCACCAGGCATGCCCTACTCGCTCTGACTCCGCTGTTCCTCTGGAATGCCTTTCTCCACCCCATCTTGTCCCACGGCAGTCAGCCAGCCAGGTGGGGATCCGGGACCCAGCCCCATCTCTCCTCTCTTGATTCCTCTTCATTAGAGCTAGCAGCTGTTGAGATCTGAGAAGGTGCAGGGCGCTCCAGGTGCAGCCTCAGCGAACTTGTCTGACACCACCATGAAAGGTCGGCTGTCACCCCACTTCACAGGGGAGGAAACCGAGGCTCCAATGGCAGTGCCTCTCCGAGGTCACCAGGGCTCTCTCCCTCATCCCCACTGAGCAGGGCCCCTCCATCGCAGAGGCTGAATGTGCTGGATATGTGGGCTGGGGCTGGCACAGTGCCTGAGGCAGCCATCACTCCTGGAAAACCCTGAGGTGTGCTTTGGGCACGATGACCTTCTCCAAAGCCTCTAGCCCCATGCTCTGACCTTCTGGCACCTTCTATGACACCTCCACTCTGTCTTGTAAAAGTCACTTCTGCTCACACAAGCTCAAGTGGGTCCTGCTGTTGCAACTGAGAACTCCCCCTGGAGGGAGCATGTTCAAGGAGGTCCCTGTGACTCACTGCACTGACCTAGATGTACTTTCCTGACTGAGGATGGGGCTCTCTGCTTGGAGGGAGAGGGAGCAGGCAGGAGTGTCCAGACCCTCATCATCATCTGTCCTGGATGGCAGGCCAGGCTGCTCAGCTCAGGTGAGTTAGGGAGCAGGAGGGGCATGGGCAAGGCCAAAGCGGGGTCAGGTGTGTTAGGGGCGGGGCCAGGGGTGAGGGGAGTGGGAGGGACAGAAGCAACAGGAGCGAGGCCTTCCAGCTGGGCAGGTCACCCCAGGTACCTTCATCCCCTGCATCCTAGCTGCTCCTCCTTCTCCCTCCCTCCCTCAGGTCTCTGTTTCAGGGTCTCTGGACTCCCTGTTCCCAAACAAGATCACAGGGTAGAAGGAGACCTTGGGTGTCAGAGACTGTGACCAACACCTTAACATCACGTTTACAGTATGAGCCAGAATCTCCGCCTCTAGGGATCGGTCCTAAAGAAGTAGAGATTTATGGATGCAGGTGTTCCTTTCAGCACGATGACGGGAGTGAAAAATCAGAAATGATCCGTGTTGCCCAGCAGAGGCTCTTAGGCAATTCTGAGGCCGACGCAGAGGAGGAAGAGGATTGACTGGCCAGGGTCCAGCCCTGGGGAAATCAGGTTCCAGAAGAGCACACTCCCTGCAGTCCTTCCCACACGATAGCCGCAAGTGCACACCCACACACACTTGCACATAGACATACCCATGTGCATACAGATGCACACAGCTGAATGGGCACATGCACACACGTGCACACACACGTGCATACAAAGGCAAAGGACTGAAACGGTGAACACTGCCTGTTAAGGGCACTCCTCAGTTTCCACTTAATTCTTAATTCCCTTAGAATTCATTCTTTTCCTGTAATTAACGTACATTGTCTTTGTAATAAAAACCTTTACAAAGAAAAACGAAATAATGTACTTCAGTCCAAAGATGAGTGATAAATGGATAACATTAACATGTGATTTTAATCTTGTTAGAATTATAAGAGGAATAGAGGCACATTCTATCAAGTTGAAACATCACGCAGGCCTCTAAAGGAGAAGAGAAGCGAGTGGCAATTCCCATCCCCAGAGGTGAGCCCCATGGATGATTTGGTGCGTATCTCTCTGGCTCTGTCTCTCTCTTTCTCTGTCTGTCTCTGTCGCTCTCTCACACACAGATTCATGTTCCTAGATGCATGTCTTCTGGCTGATATCACATATTAGTGGTCTTACAGATGGGACGGATGGATCCCATCGCCTCGCCATGGACAGTAGCGTTCCTTCCAATTGCTTGCTATTGCAACCAGTGCTGTGATGAATAGTCTGGAAAATACATCTTTGAAAATTTGGGCAGGAATTTCTGTGGGATGAAGTCCTGGGATCAGTACCGCCAGCACAGGCGTGCCCCTGGGGACTGCGATGGGTCCTGCAGGTTGGTCTCCAGAGAGGAGTGTCCTTTCACACTTGTCTCTAGGGGTCTACTGGGGCCTCTGCTTCCTCACATTGTCACCAGGTCTGGTCGTCACCACACTGGAACCCAGCCCGTCTGATGGGGCCCAGTGCCCTCTCCACAGTGTCTCCATGTGCGCGTCTCCTCCTCGGGGAGCTCGCGCATCTCTGACACATGCTGCCCCTGTGTATCACCTCTCGTTGGCGTTGAATGTGTTTGCTCTTTATCTCTTTTTAAAACTCTGACTTTCGAGTGTTTTTTTGGACCACAAGGATGCGTAACATTTCCCTGGCCTTGTGTCATGAGGAATACATTCCGGTTTGTGGTTTGTCTTTCCAGCTTTCTACCCTTTCTTGTTTTTGTTTTGGCCGCAGGAAGAGCAACGCGTTTCGTGTGTGGCTTCTGGCTCTGGTGTCCCACGTAGAACAGCAGTCTGTACCCCAAGATTATGCACATATTTACCAGAAGGGCTTTCTTTGATACATCAAATCTAGACTCCATCTGGGATTTTCCTATCAAATTAGAGAAATTCTATTTCAAATAAAAACAGAAAAGGAAAACCTATCAGGCCGTGCGAAAAGAAATGGGCAGACACACATGGCCACCTACGGCATGATTTCACTTATAAGAAACATGCAGAACAGATTAAAAAAAAAAAAAAACAGTGACAGAAAACAGATTAGGGGTTGCCAGGGCCTGAGGGAGAAAGTGGGAGTGAGTGCTTTTAGAACAGGGTGTTCTTTTGGAGAATGAAATATTGTAAACGCATACAGCGGTGATGGCTGCACAGCATTGTGAATGTACTTAATGCTCAGGAAGTGTACAATTTAAAATGAAAAACAGTAAACTGTTAAAAGATGAAAGTGAAATTTATTTTAAATAATCAAGATATAAACAATAAAAAAAGCAATGAAAGGAACCATGAAATAGAGAAACACAATTAGGAGGATGGGGAAGGAAATTGGTGGTAAGGGAGCAGGTGGAACAGGTGGGACTGGAGGTGCTAATGAGGGAGGTTCCCGAGCCAGCTCTCCCAGGCCTCAGAATTTGGCCTCAGCTGCCTCTCTGTCTCATGCAGGCGCCTGTGCAGAGCTTGACTCTCCTTACACAGAGGCTGGGCCCTCAGCCGCCTCCTGATCTCCTGCAGGAGCCTGTGCAGGGGATGGCTCTCCCTGCACAGAGGCTGTAGCCTCAGCTGCCTCCCTGTCTCCTGCAGGAGACTGTGCAAGGGATGGCTCTCCCTGCACGGAGGCTGGGCCCTCTGCTGACTCTCGTTCTCCTGCAGGAGCCTGTGCAGGGCATGGCTCTCCCTGCACAGAGGTTGGGGCCTCAGCTGCCTCCTGTTCTCCTGCAGGAGCCAGTGCAGGGGATGGCTCTCCCTGCTTGGAGGCTGATGCCTCAGCTGCCTCTTGGTTTGTCTTTCCAGCTTTCTACCCTTTCTTGTTTTTGTTTAGGCTGCAGGAAGAGCAACGCATTTCGTGTGTGGCTTCTGGCTTTGGTGTCGCACTTAGAACAGCAGTCTGTACCCCAAGATTATGCACATATTTACCAAAAGGGCTTTCTTTGATACATCAAATCTAGACTCCATCTGGGATTTTCCTATCAAATTAGAGAAATTCTATTTCAAATAAAAACAGAAAAGGAAAACCTATCAGGCCGTGCGAAAATAAATGGGCAGAAAACACATGGCCACCTATGGCATGATTTCACTTATAGGAAACATCCTGAACAGATTTAAAAAAAAAAGGAAACAGTGACAGAAAACAGATTAGGGGTTGCCAGGGCCTGAGGGAGAAAGTGGGAGTGAGTGCTTTTAGAACAGGGTGTTCTTTTGGAGAATGAAATACTCTAAACGCATACAGAGGTGATGGCTGCACAGCATTGTGAATGTACTTAATGCTCATGAAGTGTACAATTTAAAATGAAAAACAGTAAACTGTTAAAAGATGAAAGTGAAATTTATTTTAAATAATCAAGATATAAACAATAAAAAAAAATCAATGAAAGAAACCAAGAAATAGAGAAACACAATTAGGAGGATGGGGAAGGAAATTGGTGGTAAGGGAGTAGGTGGAACAGGTGGGACTGGAGGTGCTAATGAGGGAGGGTCCTGAGCCAGCTCTCCCAGGCCGCAGAGATTGGCCTCAGCTGCCTCCCTGTGTCCTGCAGGCGCCTGTGCAAGGGATGGCTCTCCCTGCACAGAGGCTGGGGCCTCAGCTGCCTCTCGTTCTCCTCCCTGAGCCTGTGCAGGGCTTGGCTCTCCCTGCACAGAGGCTGGGCCCTCAGCTGCCTCCTGTTCTCCTGCTGGAGGCTGTGCAGGGGATGGCTCTCCCTGCACAGAGGCTGGGCCCTCAGCTGCCTCCTGTTCTCCTGCTGGAGGCTGTGCAGGGGATGGCTCTCCCTGAACAGAGGCTGGGGCCTCAGCTGCCTCCCTGTCTCCTGCAGGAGACTGTGCAGGGGATGGCTCTCCCTGCACAGAGGCTGGGGCCTCAGCTGCCTCCCTGTCTCCTGCAGGAGACTGTGCAGGGGATGGCTCTCCCTGCACAGCGGCTGGGCCCTCAGCTGCCTCCTGTTCTCCTGCCGGAGAGAGTGCAGGGGATGGCTCTCCCTGCACAGAGGCTGGGGCCTCAGCTGCCTCCTGGTCTCCTGCAGGAGACTGTGCAGGGTATAGCTCTCCCTGCACAGAGGCTGGGGCCTCAGCTGCCTCCTGGTCTCCTGCCAGAGAGAGTGCAGGGGATGGCTCTCCCTGCACAGAGGCTGGGGCCTCAGCTGCCTCCTGTTCTCCTGCAGGAGACTGTGCAGGGGATGACTCTCCCTGCACAGAGGCTGGGGCCTCAGCTGCCTCCTGTTCTCCTGCAGGAGCCTGTGCAGGGGATGGCTCTCCCTGCACAGAGGCTGAGGCCTCAGCTGCCTCTTGGAGTCCTGCGGGAGTCTGTGCAGGAGATGTCTGTCCCAGCACGGAGGCAGGGGTCTCAGCTGCCTCCTCGTCTCCTGCAGGAGGCTGTGCAGGGGATGGCCCTCCCTGCACAGAGGTTTGGGCCTCTTCTGCCTCCTGGTATGCTACAGGAGACTCTGCAGGGGATGGCGCTCCCTGCACGGAGGCTGTGGCCTCAGCTGCCTCCTGCGCTGCTGCAGGACATGGTGGGTATGATGGTTTTCCCGGGATTGAAGCTGGGTCTTCTGGTGGCTCTGAGGGTTTTATCACTGTCACTGCAGACCGTCTCCCGGTAGCTGCTGGTCCAGGCCTGTGGGACACCGGCGCCTCCATCGGGGAGATGGATGGAATATCCCCTTCCGCCAGCTCCACACTGATCTTCTTCGTGGAGCTCTGCAAAGACAGTGACTGGCTCCGTCCCAGAGGCATCAGAGCCCTGCCCAGCTGTCCCTGCTGCTCTTCTGCCCTCTGGTCCTAATTCTCCCAGATCAGGCACACACCTGTGTCTGCACATTATTCCACCCCTGAGGAAAGACCTACACCTCAGGGGCTTGGGATAAACCTCAGGCAGAAGGGCACCACCCCGCACTCCACATCCCACCCAGCCGGCCTTGACCTGGGCTTTGAACCTGACCGACCCCCCAAGGCTTCTAACACCTCACCGACTGCTCCTGCTCACGGTGGTCTACCCACATGAACCCGCCCATCCAGGCACACATGGGGAGGGGATGTAGGGCTGCCCAGATGGGACCACAGTGGTAGTCTGGTTTGGAATGGCCTTCCCTGGGCCTCCCGGTGTTACCTTTCCGTCCCTCCGGGTAAACGACCAGAGCCGTCGGCCGCGAGAGGGGCACCAGCATCTGCATCGGTCTTTGGGGGCTTTCCTGGGGCTCCGGCCCCTGGTCATTGGGAAGCAGCAACTAAACATGTTGCTAGAGAAGTGAGCTCGCTTGGGGGCTGTGTTTAGGATGTGGGTGCCTAGTTACCAGGGTTCCAAGTTCTATTGGGCTCTGTGAGGTCACTTCCTGGGATCTCCTTACCTAAGCTTCCTCCTCACACAAGACCTTCCTAAGGGCCCCCCGGGCTGCTGACTGCTCACTCTCCATCTCCACACCCTGTCCAGACACAGTCACACTGACACAGTCCACCCCACAGCCTCTGGGGAGGTCTGGACGCAACCAGGGCCCCAGCTTTGAGGACACAGAGTTGAATTCAGTCCCGCTCCTGCTTCTTGCCAGTGATGTCACCCTGGACAACCCTGCGCCTCTCAGGGCCTCCCCTCTCAGGGTCTCTCCTGTGTTCATGTCCCTCTCTGTAGTGGGGGTCATTCTAGCATCTACTTCCTAGGGATGTCATCAGGTGTATAGACCTAGAGATCCCTTCAGAGTCTGTGAATCCCGTGGGCTGCTCCCACACGTAGCTCCTGCACAGACTTGGCAGTGCAAGGATTACAGAAAGGGCTGGCTGTGGCAGAGAATACAACGCAAAGAGGCTTGGGTCTGCTGGGCGTCTGGGAGAGGCACTTCCCCTCTTGCCTGTTTCCAGTGTTCCTAGGGAGAGTTGAAATGAAATGACGTTCAGACATCATCTCCTTCTGGCTCGCAACCCTCCAGGGCCTCCTGTTATGTTTAGACTCAGGTCCAAGTGCCTGAGTGGTGGTCATCTCAGCCTATGTGGTGGGCAGCCCCCACAACGGCTCCCAGCGTTCCCACTTCCTAGGCACACATCCTATGTAATCCCCGCTCCTCTATGAGAATGGACTTTGCGGCTGGCTTCTAACCAATAGAATAGGGCTGAGTGATGGGATGTCACTTCCACGGTCAGCTTAATGAAAAGTCTGTGACTTCTGTGTGGTTCTGTCTCTCCTGTGTTCATTCTATCTCTCTGTCTCTGTCTCTCTCTCTCTGTCTTTGTCTCTCTCTGTCTCTGTGTCTCTGGCTGTCTGTATCTCTCTTGGTCTCTCCCTGTCTCTCTGTCTCTCTCTTTGTCTCCCTGTCTCTGTCTGTGTCTACTCTCTTTGTCTCTCCTCCCCATCTTTCTATCTCTGTGTGTCACTGTCTCTCTTTCTCTCCCTCTTTCTGTCTCTCTGATCCACTATTCAGGAGAAGCCATATCAGATATTATGAGCTTCCTTCCCTATGACACCCCCTAATGCAAAGAACTGGCAGAGGGTCCCGGCCCACAGACAGAAAAGGCCTGAAACCCCCCCATCCAAACTGAATCCTACCACTGCCCCGATACTTGCGAATGATCTCCGAGATGGCTCCTGCCTCTATCGAGCTTCAGTTGAGAACACAGCCCCAGCCTCCTGCTAGACCTTGACGGGGAGCCTCCCAGCTGACCTGAGCCTGGACCCTGGTAGAGACACTGTCAGATGCTCAATGATAGGTCTCGTAAGTGCTAAGTGAGGCTAATGCTGTCACCCAGCATAGACAGCTAGTACCTCCTTCCAGGCCTGGGTCTGGCCCTGCCATCCTCTCTCCCTCACTTCTCTCCTCCCCAGCTCACTCTAGCCACACTGGCTCTTTTCTCACCTCCTCTCTCGTCAAATCCTCTTCTGCCTCCAAGTCTCTGTGCCTTTGAGCTTCCCCCCAGCACGCTGTTTGCAGACAGATGCAGGGCTGGCTCCTCTTGTCCTTCTGCTCAGGGCACAAATGTCCCCAGGGGGGCCCTTTACACCCACCTAGGGGCTCCAGGCCCTCCCTCCTCCAGCACCCTGCTTCGTTGCTCTGTAGCACCTTCTCTTCTTTTTCACATGGATTTGTTCATGATTTTGTCCTTTCCACCTCCAGGCTGTGAGCTCCTGGAGGACAGAGACCATGTGGGTGCTTTCAGCACTGCCCTCAGGACTAACATGGGCCCTGCTCAGGGTGAGTGCTGGGGCCACAGTAGCTGAAAGAATCATGAAAGGATCTCAGGGTCCCCTCCCGCCTCTGAGCAGCTCCCATTGTGGACGTGGATGCCAGTAATCAAAGGTGCCTGTTGCTTTGGACAGGGGAACACCCAGAACGAGCCCTGGGCGTCCCTTCCCTGCTCCACTTGCTGCATTGAGCATGAGTGGACACAGGACACCCCTGGTGGTCAGCCCCAGCCTTGCAGCCCCAGGCAGGAAAGCAGAAAGCAAAACACACACCTTTCTTTGTTTGGGGTCCTCAAGGCAGTGGTTCCACCAGGGCCGAGGACGCAAAGGAGCAGGACCTGTGGGCTCCAGGAGGGACGTGAGGGACCTCAGAAGCCTCTCTTGCTCCTCGCTTTCCCTCCACTGGCCGTGGCGTGTCCCGTTGACTCACAAGGCCTCCTCGCCCCAGCCAGGGCAATGACTCCACCTCACTTCCAAAGGAGGCCCCCGAGGCTCCGACAAGGATGGCCTTGTCCCTGGTCCCCAGACAAGTCGACCAGTGCTCTGCCATGTTCTGCACTGCCCGGGGCCCCAGTCCGCAAGCTCTCAGGCTGCCTTCTGCTCAGCAAGACCTCGAGGGAATGGAATGCATTTTACAAGGACTCAGAGAACAGTGGGTCATGGATGGAGAACGAAGGTCAATAGACTCTTCTACAAGCCTGTGGGACCCTTAGAGTCACCCCATCTATGCACCCCAATTTACAGAGGCGTAAGATCTAGCCTTCTCTGCTGTATCCCCTCCCCCCTAGGGGGTCACATCCTAGTTCCCGGTGCCCAGAGTGGTGGCCACAGGACGCCAGACCTGGTTCTCTACAGGCTGCTCTAGGGATGACCCCAACCCCTGCATCCCCCTGTGTACCTTGGGGACCCCCTGCCTACCAGTCTGGCATCTCTCCCCTTCATGCTATGGGCCTGGGCATGTTGTTAGGGGACCGGATGCCCATGCCCCATGGCAGAGCTGCCTCCAACCTCTTTCTTCCTTCCTCCTGTCACCTCCCCAGTGAGCACTTCCCTTCTGAGACCGGGCTGGGCATTCAGAGTGTGTGTGTATGCTTGTGTGTGTGAGTGTGTCCACGTGGGGATGCGTATAGCAAAGGGCCCTACATGGGAGGGCATTGGCAGAGGTCCCCCAGGGTATTAGGGGCTCTCATTCCCAAAGCAAACCCCTTGGAAGTGCTGAGGCTGGCCTAAGAGCTTGGAATGCTCTCTTCCCCTCTGGACTCTGCCCACCTTGTGACCCCAGGGCCTGTCCCTGCTTCTCCTGGCCTCAGTTTCCCAACTGTCCTGTGAGGGTTGGACACGGAGCAACATCAGCCCCGATGAGCATGGACATGGCCCGGGATCTCCGCCCACATGAGTGTGGCAGGGATACCCTCACTGTCTCACAGGCCTCTCTCCTGTGCGGCAACCAGGCCTCCTGTCCGTGGTCAGGCACACAGAGGGGCCCTGCAGACAGCACTTCTGGGTGACACAGCTCGCAGCACACACGTGTAACACAACGGTCCCTTGATGTGGCTGCTTTCGTCTGTCCCCTCCCCAGCCAACTGCTCGGTGACCCTCACATCCCCTACGTCGCAGGAACACGCCACAGAAGCCAGGTGGGCCACACGGTGCACAGTTGGGTAGGTTGGACATCTGGGGATGTGAGGGTCACTGAATATACACCGACCTCACTGTCCTGGTTCACAGACTCCATCCCAGGGTCCAGCTCCATGCATGGCTGGTCCTGCGGACACGAAGACAGTGGTGGACACAGACCCTGGGCAGGGAGAAGGCCAGGCTGCCCTTCTCCCTCCTCCTCTACACCCCCTCCCTACCACATGAGGTCCAGCCAGTCCCTGCCTGCAGCCCTGGCGGGTGTAGGAGGAGCTGAAGGGAGCCCAGCTGGGCAACTATTGGAGGGAGTTACTGTTATTAGGGAGCCCACTGGGTGCTGAGTGATTGCACCCCATTTTACAGATGACCAGTGGTCCCAGCATTCAAGGTCACTCTGCTCTAAGTGACCAAGTCCAGACGTGAACAGGGGACTAGAAATCCTTGATTTTCACCAGCATTGAGCCCAGCATTGACCATCGAGGCCTTGTCCTGCATTGGGGCTCCCCCAGCCAGGCGACCTCCTGAGTCCAAGCACTTTGGGCAGCTTCGTCTCCCTGCTTGAATCCCAACACACTCTCCTGAGGTCAGAGTCACTGACCCCATTTTTCATGGAGGAAACTGAGGCTCCGAGAAGACACCACATGACCTTGCCTGTCACAGGGCTGTGAGGTGACCCAGCTGTGGGTTTGACCCCAGGTCAATCTGACCCTAAAGGCTCTGCTAGCACAGGAGCCTGAGGAGGTGGCCTGTGAGCCCAGCACAGAGGTGAGTCCATCCTGGATGGGGGCTCCGGGGAGGGGCACTGCAGGCTAGGAGCTCTGAAGGGGGCAGGGGCTTGGCAGGGTCCTTGGGGAGGAAGGCTTTAGGGAGGGTGGGGTGTGGTGAGGGGTGCACTCTGGGGACGGTGTCTGGACCAGATCACACAAGGCCGTGACTCAGGCAAGGAGTCGGGCTTCACTACAGGTTGGTTGGACTTGAACGAGCAGTCTCATCAGAGCCTCAGGCGGTTAGATCCTAGATTTGGAGGGAGCTCAGTGGACACCTTATCCACCTCCACTCAAGCCAAGATCCCCAAGAACCAACAGGATGAGAAGGCTGCCTCCATTTCCTCCCATGTACAGTGGGCACTGTGGCAGTCGCCTACCTCCTGCCTGGGCTGGGCCTGCTGCCTGGAGGGCCCAGAGAGGGCTTCTTGTCAAAGTAGCCATTCAGGACAGGTCTGTGCTCAGAGAGCTCTGAGTGATGGGACCAAGGGCACGTCCCACCAGTGGGCTAAACAAGACGCTCCTGTCCACGTTGCTGTTGTTTACTCCAGGTGGACAGGGATGATGCAGCATCGCCCACCGTGTGGATGGAGAGGGCCAGCGAGGAGCTGTGGTTGAAGAGCCTGAGACACGACGCTTGTGTGTGACCAAAGCTGCCATGGGTGTGGTGGAGGCTGAGGAGGAGGAAGTGCTGCTGGAGGCCAAGATGAAACCAGAGACCATCGGGGCCCAGGGGCGGTTGATTTCCATAACTGTGGGGGTGGCATGGTCAGCAGAGTCTCTGGACCCGGCAGGACACCCCAGGCCGGCATCCAGCTCCTGGGCTTCTTGGCCCCTTTGTAGGTGTCGCTGGGGAACACTGGTCCCGGGCAAGAAGGGACTGGGAGTGGGCTGTCAGGGAGAATGGGGAGGGCAGCCACCTTCTTTTCCTTGCCATCAGGGGCCTCTGGGTCAAAACTCATGTTGCTCTCCTCCACCTTGGAGCTGGAGGAACCAGCCAAGTGCTCGCTGAGCATTGGACAATGTCCCTGCCACTGAGGTCCTGGCCCCACCTGAGGTGTCCCAGCACTTGGAGTGGGAGCTGTGCCTGGTCCTGAAGCCTGTGTTGGGGCCTATTGGCTTGGAGTCTGGATGGAAGGGCTGCATTTGAAGAGGTCACGCCCCCTGGGTGAGTGGGGACTCTGGGGCACCTGAAGTCACAGATGCTAGTGACCCGCACCTGGGAAGGTGTGAGGGAGGTGCACAGAGGGCAGTGCCTCAGTGGCAGGCAGGGCTTCATGCCCATGGGCAGCACTCCTTGGCAAAGGTCAGCTAGTCCTTTGGACCCTAGAGGGCAGAAGGCACCTAAGGCTCCCAGTGGTCCACGGGAGGCCAGGACAGCCTGCTGACTGGCAGGCATCAGGCCTGCAGCACGAGAGGTTCAGGGTGAAACTGCTCCTGGGTAGCCTGGGCCAGCTGGTTGGACAGAAAAGATGGCCACCTGGTTTTTGTCACTCTAGTCTGTACGTGCTCATCTCCCCAGCTAGCCAGACCCTGGGGAGGGTGGCCCTGTGGCTAAACAGCACTAGGGACTGAGGAGAAGGTGCCCTTGGCAATATCGAGTCCCTCTTCTTCATGTGAAGCAGGGTTGAGCTGGCTCCATGCCTGACCTCACCCCCTTGGTGACGGCGGGCTTCCTCAGGTCAAAGTCATACTAGGCATCGGGTTCATGGCACTGAACACATTGGCATCCTCAGGGGTCTTCAGCATGGGGGGGAGGGGCCAAAGGAGGGTTGGCTGTGCTCAGCCCAGCCACACCAGGGCCAGGGAAATGCACAGAGACAGGAAGCAGATCAGTGCTTGTCAGGGGGTGGGGGAGTGGATATGGGGGCATGGCTGCTTCATGGGTACAGGGGTTCTGGTGGGGTGAAGCAATGATCTGGAACTAGATAACGGTGACGGTACACAGCATAGAGGATGTAGTTAATGGCCAGCCCTGAATTGTACAACTTTAAGTGATGAAAACATTAAACTTTATTGAATCTAAATTGGAACACATAAAACATAAGAAATCATAAAACATAGAAAAGGGAAAGACATCTCTGGGTGGGGGCTGGAGCCGGCCGGGCCTTAGTTGCTGGCGATGTGGGTGGTGCTGCAGCTGCCCTAGTGCCGGAGCCACTGCTGTGGCTGATGCTGGAGATCCCACCAGCTCTGGCTGTGCCACTGGCTCAGGAGCTGGACCTGAGCTGGGGCTAGAGCTGGGTCTGTCTCAGGCGGTGGTGCCTGACCTGCTTCTAGAATTGGCTCCGGTCCTGAGACTGACTCTAGCTCTGCCTTATTGACAGATGTGGTGCGGGAGCTAGTGATGGGAATGGCTGCGGCTCTGGAGCTGGTCGAGTGTGGGAGCTGGAGGAGCTCTAGTTCTGGAGCTGGCTGCAACTGAGCTCTGGAGCTGCTGCCAGAGCTCTCACTAGTCCACAGCTGGAGCAGGATCTGCTTCTATGTGGCTCTAACTTTGTAGGTTGAGGTAACTCTGGCTCTGCTGCTGGTGACCGAGCCTTCTCTAGCTCCACAGCTGGTAAACAACGTGTCCTGACCTTTAGATGGTGTCAGCAACATCACCAACCCATCACGAGCTGTCCATCAGATGGTGGGAGCACTCCAGCAAATAGCATCTATTACATTAGTGTTATTTCATCTCAGTTCCAGTTACATATTTATTTATTTATTTATTTTATTTATTTTTTTTTTTGTGAGGAGATCAGCCCTGTGCTAACATCTGCCAATCCTCCTCTTTTTTTTGCCGAGGAAGACGGCCCTGGGCTAACATCTGTGCCCATCCTCCTCCACTTTATATGGGACGCCGCCACAGCATGGCTTGCCAAAGCAGTGCGTCGGTGCACGCCCGGGATCCAAACCAGCGAACCCCGGGCCGCCGCAGCGGAGCGCGCGCACCCAACCACTTGCGCCACCGGGCAGGCCCCCAGTTACATATTTATTTTAAATATACTTAGAAGGAGAATAGGATAACAGAAACCATTTACTCTTTGCTGAGATTTAACAGAGCACACCTTATTGATGTCGTTTTTTAAGAACTATTACACAGTGGAAGACACCATTCTCCTTCCTCTCTCTTTCCTCCCCAAAGGTAACTACTGTCTTGAAGTTAATATATGTATTCTATACACATTTTCTCTTGCAGAAAACAGTTGTCCCCAATTTGCTGAGATTTTTTTATGGGTCTATCAAAGATATGCTTCTGAGCAGATGCTGTTAAAAACTCTGTCCTTTCAAAGTAAAGATGACAAGTCAACCATTAGTTGAGAAACTACCTGCTTTTTAGACATCATTTTTAAAAGAGAGGTTTGAAAATATCTCCATCATGTTACCATTGATCCTCCCTATTTGGAAGAGTTACATTCTATTAATTTTTAGCAAACACTGCATGAGCCAGACTGAACCAGGGCTCCTAGGGGAAGGACAAGGTTAGGTTTCTGCAGTCTTTGGTCGTGACATGTTTGGGAACCTGTCAACGCATAGCCTTGTTTTATGTTTGTCTCTTTTGAAAAGACCTTATTTACTATAGACTGTAGACACACTATTTGAACTCCCAGCCAATATCACTATCCATAACCCATGCCTGGAGGAAGCTCATCTAACACAAGTGTTTGCTACATATGGCCCATCACAGGCTTCCTGTGCTTAGGAACACTACACAGCACTTCAGCTCTATGTTTGCGGATCATTACAAAGAGGAAAAACAGCAGCAAGAAGCAAAAAAGGTGAAAAACGTACCATTTAATAGACCAGGAAAAGGACACTTGTTGACCTGAGAGCTGAAACAAGAGTGTCACCTTGTTCTACCTCAGCTGGGAACGTGCGCCTCAGGCAACTCCCACTTTCTGCCACTCTGCACCTGTCCAGGAATTCCCAGGGAAAACACAGTGTGTGTTGGGTTTGGATTCACCTGTAAATGTTAGTGACTAGGTGAATTCACGAATATCAAATTACTGAATAAGGAGGATTGACTCTGTTCTGTTGCCAAAAACAATGAGTGTGTGAAACTCATACTTCAGAACTTCAACATGGAAGGCTTTCTCATCTGCTTTAAAATCTACATGAAGAGTGTCATGGTTTTGAGCCATTTGTTAAAAATGTCAAAAACATCTTCTGATTGGTTTAAAAGAACAACTGATTGACCTCAGGAATGGCTGTGTGTACTCACCATCTCTGATTTCTCTCATTCTCTCTTGAACCCATTCCAATGAACCCCCACCACCCCACTACAACTCTTTTTTCCACGGTCACAAGTGACCACCACATTGCTAAGTCCTACAGTCATTTGTCAGTCTGTGATTTACTTGATCTACCAGCACTTGTCATAACTATTCACTATGTATGTTCATAAAGTCTGGTAATAGCCAATACATTATTTTGGGACAATCAGATATTCATTTGACAAAATATTAATAAAAATTCTATTTGGTCTCACACCACTCCTTAAAAATCAACTCCAAATCTGAATATAATAAACAATAAAAGTTGAATGAATATTAAAAGTATTAGATTGTTTTAAAAAGATTATAGAACATCTTTATAACTTGGATAATAGACAGTCTTACTAAACGAGACTCAGAAAGCAGAACTCTAGTCGACAAGATTCATAAAACTAACTACAGCAAAATACAACTTTGTAAGACCAAAGGCACCGTAAATTAAGTGAAAAAACAGAAGAAAACACTCCAACATGTTATCAAGGGTTTCTCTGCAGACTGTATGAAGAACTCCTGTAAACTAATGAGAGACAAACCATCCAGTGGAAGTGTGGCAAAGGACACGAAGAGCCAAACAATTCTCAGTGGAGGAAATATGAAATGCCAGTAACCAAGAAGTGTTCAACCTTCCCAGAGATGACAGAAATACAAAATAAATCAACAAAGAGACATGCCTTAGATATCAGATTGACAAACATTTACAAAGTTTGTTTCAGGTGTTGGTTACATGGAAAAATGAATCCACTCATACAGTACTGAAGCACAACTTTTGGAGAACAAACTGAAAATACCTGTTGAATTTCTCAAATGAGCATTTTCTATGACTCAGCAGTTCTGTTTATTAGTATCTGCCCAGGAGAGACCTTCACACAGATGCAAAAAGAAACATGTATAAGAATATTCTTCATAATATTGTAATAGCAAAACATGGGGACAACCCAAACGTGCACCAAAAGAAGAATGGTTCAACAAGACGTAGTTTATTCGTAGTAACATGTCAGAGTGACAAAGAATGGAGTAGATCCAAGCAAATTGTTACAGAAGTATCTCCCATACAGTTTTGGGTGAAAAGAGGAGGCTGCAGAATAAGGTGCATATTATACCATTTTCTTTAAACACACAAAACAAAAAGAAAAGAATATTTTTTCTACAGCGACAGATATATGTGGGGCTGTGGTTAAAGGAGCCTTTAGCTTGATCCATATATAACTTTTAATTAATTAATGTTTTACAAAGGTACTGCTTCATATATTATTTGTATAATGAAAAATTAAAATACATAAGACTAATTAAGTTCATTCTTTCCTACTAGAGAATTTCAGCTACCCCAAAGTAACTAAGAAATCAGAACGTCCACAGGAAAATGTCAGCATAGGTGGGGGACAATTGAGCTTGGCTAACATGAGCAGACATTTTTCATACATTAGGGGAGCTGATATTTTGCTGTAGGACCATCTTTGCCATGCAAACCTTGGGACAAAAGTGCAAGTATTTGCCAGGATACAGCCAAGATATAAAACCAACCAGGTCTTGAAAATAAAACGGAAAAGCCCAGTTGTCACTCTAAATCTACCTCTTCATTGGCCAAAACCAGCTTTGAAGCTGTTTTAGCCTGTTTCTCCACGAACAAGAGCCACAAAATTGACGGGCCAGCATCACCACCTCATGGCTCTGCTTCTCATCACAGGGTCCATCACCATACCCTTTGGCCCCCAAATCTCAAACCAAGAGTTCTGTCTTTTGGATATCCCTTCAAAGTTAAATGTTTTAGAAATACAAGAGACCCAAGTAGGGTTATGGATTTTTTAATTTTGACAAGTCAAGATTTTTTAAGAGACTACTATCTATCATCATTGCCAGTTTGTAAAAGAACAGCTATTTAAAACCAAGAAATCAGAAAGGCCATAAACTCATATCAGAAGACAGTCCTGCTTATCAAAGAACAGTTGAAAGTGGTATACACATTTCATAAATATGTAAATATCCCATAACTATATTAATAATTGTGATCATTAGTTAGACTGTTAAATAGGTCAACTTGACCAGGTCATGAGGTGCCCAGATCGCTGGCTAAACGTTATTTCTGAGGGTGTCTGTAAAAGTGTTTCTGGAAGAGATTAGCAGTTGAACTAGTGGGCTGAGTAAAGCAGATTGCCCTCCCTGTTGTGTGTGGGCCTCATCCAACCCACTGAGGGCCTGAATAGAACAAAAATGCCGAGGAAAGTTGAATTCTCTGTCTCTCTCTCTCTCTCTCTCTGCCTGAAGGTTTGAGCTGGGACATCAGTCTTCTCCCGCCCTTGAACTGGAACTTATACCATTGTTGTTCCTGATTCTCAGGCCTGTGGACTCAGACTGGAACTACACCGCCAGCCTTCCTGAGTCTCCAGCTTGCAGACGGAAGATCATGGCACTCCTATGTCTCCTAGTGGTTCTATTTCTCTGGAGAACGCTGATTAACACAATCATATTTACATACTTCTCCTTTATCAATCTGTGTCTCAGCTTTATCAGTAAAGGCAGAGCTGGAGACAAGGTCTTGTACATAGATACTTAATTTGGGAGGTACCAGGAGTGAGAGAGCAGGGAGAGGTCATGAGTAATACTGTCCTTCTCATGGAGAGGCAGCCTTCCTTTGATCCTCGTTGATCAGACTGGCCAGATGGCTCTGTCAGGTTCCAGGCACCCCCAGGAAACCACTGCTTGTCTGTCCTCACTCCTCCTTGTGCATGGCCTGAAAATTGGCTCAGAGAACTTATGCAATTCACCAGAGATATACTCAAGTTGGCCTGGCAGAAGAGGCATTGAAAAACAGGCTGACACATGTTCTGGTTCCTTTCATATCAGATTTTATTCTTCCCTTTACTCACTTATTCTTTCAATAAAAAATGTATCAATATTTACCATGTCTTAAAAATGATAGCAACATTTACTGAGCGCTTACTATATGCCTGGTACTGTTACTGCTTTATAGGTATTATTTCATTTAATCCTCACAACAGTGTTATGAGGTAAGTGCTTTTAGTATCCCCCATTTTACAGATGAAGAACAAAACACAGAGAAGTTAAATAATGTGCTTGAGGCCACACAGTCAAGAAATGGTGGCGCTCAAATATGACTCGGGAGTTTGGGCTCCTTCCTAACTGCCAGATGTCAACTGTGTTTCAGCTGCTCTGCTTCCAGGTTTCAGGCTCGTGATGGGGCATAGAGAGAAAGAGAATGCACACCGGGAGACAGGTGGGTGCCATCCCAACCCAACACAGTAAGTCGGATGGAAGTGGGCACCCAGGTGCCATCGGAGCATGGAGGGGTACTCTCACCCCAGAAGTTGGGGCCACTGAGCTGACTCTTGAATGACAGAAAGTGGAGATGGGGCGATGTAAGTTGGGGAGGAGTCCAGGCAGCAGAAATAACAGAAGAATACCACTGGGAACACCACAGAAGTGTAATGGTTTCAAATTTCAGTGCACACGCTCAGGTGGCAAACCATGCCGTTGCCTTTTTTCTTTGGGACCTTAAAGTCTATTAGGATCCCCCATTCTCTAGGTGTCAGAAATAATCTCCTTCAATGCAGAGGCTGAGTCCACCCTGGCCCTGGCACCGTGTCCTCAACTGGGGGCTTCTGTGGGGCCATGCATAGGGCTATACACGTGTTCAGGAGACACCTGGGACTTGAGGAAAGTCCCAAGTCCTCACCCCTGATTGGCTTCGAGGCTCTGTGCAAGCAGCAAGTGCAGACAGAGGCAGAGTTGTAAATCACCTGGCTGAGTGTCAAGGACACGCCCCAACATGCACACAGAGCTGCTGGGCAAATACCCATAGACTTAAGGGTTCTAGACATTTAAGCCAATTTCTGTCTAATCATTAGCTGATCGCTAAGCTAAATAAGTAGTGACTTCAGTGTCCACAAATGACAAAGATACAGACTTAAAGAATTATTTCAGAAAAGTCACTAAACAGACAATAAAAACTATAACAAGCAGCAAGAGCAAACCCTGGGTAGTGGAGACAATCTGATTTTCAGAGTTGTCAGACATATTATTTGAAATGTCTAGTTTTCAAGAAAAAAATATTATGAGACAATACAAAAGAAGACATGGTCCATACACAGGAATCCAATGGAAATTGTTCCTCAGGAAGCCTAGACATTGGACTTACTAGACTAAGACTTTAAGTCAGTTATTTTAAATAGCTTCAGCGGCCCGGGCTACGCAGGTTCGGATCCTGGGCGCACACTGATGCACCACTTGTCAAGCCATGCTGTGGCGGCATCCCATATAAAGTAGAGGAAGATGGGCACAGATGTTAGCCCAGGGCCAATCTTCCTCAGCAAAAAAGAGGAGGATTGGCAAAGCATGTTAGCTCAGGCTAATCTTCCTCACAAAAAAAAAAAAGAACGATCTCAAATCAACAACCTAAATTTCCACCGTAAGAAACTAGAAGAAGGGGCCAGCCCCATGGCTTAGCAGTTAAGTGCGCGCACTGTGCTACCAGAGGCCGGGGTTTGGATCCCGGGCACACACCGATGCACCGCTTGTCCGGCCATGCTGAGGCAGCGTCCCAGCAACTAGAAGGATGTGCAACTATGACATACAACTATCTACTGGGGCTTTGGGGAGAAAAAGGGGGAGGAATAGGAGGAGGATTGGCAATAGATGTTAGGTCAGGGCCGGTCTTCCTCAGCAAAAAGAGGAGGATTAGCATGGATGTTAGCTCAGGGCTGATCTTCTTCACACAAAAATAAATAAATAAATAAGTAAAATAAGAAACTAGAAAAAAAAAGACCAAACTAAACCCAAAGCAAGCAGAAAGAAGGAAATAATAAAGTTTAGAGGGAAAATAAATGAAAGAATAGAAAAATAGAGAAAATCAATGAACTTCAAAAAACATCAACAAAATTGAAAACTTTTAGCTAGATTGACCAAGAAAAAGAGAAGACTCAAATTACTAAAATCAGGAATGAAAGAAAGGACATTACTACTGCCCATACAGAAACAAAAAAAATGACAAGGGAATACTATGAACAACTGTAAACCAACAAATTATATAATTTAGGTGAAGCAGACACATCTAGAAAGAGACAAACTACCAAAACTGACTCAAGATGAAATATAAAATCTGAATAGATGTACAATAAGTAAAGTGTTTGAGTTAGTAATCAAAACACTTCCCACAAAGAAAAGCCCAGAACCAGATGACTTCACTGGTGAATTCTACTAAACATTTAAAGGAGATTTAACACCAATCCTCCACAGTCTCTTTCAAAAAATAGAACAGAAAAAGAAGATTCATTAGTTTGATACCAATGCCAGACAAAGACACCACACACACACAAAAAAACTACATGAAAATCCTCAAACATTTGCAAAAATCCTCAACAAAGTACTAGCAAACAGAATCCAGCAGCATATAAAAAGGATTATACATCACATCCAAGATAACTTCATAACCAAGTAGAATTTATCCCAGGAATCCAAGGTGTCTCAACATCTGAAAATTAATCAATACAATACACCATATCAATAGAATAATTTTTTAAAAAAGATCATCTCACTAGATGCAGACAAACATTTGACAAAATTCAACACTTTTTCTTGATAAATTAGGAATAGAAAGGACCTCCCTCAACCTTAAGGGACATAAGGGACAAATGTCCCAACCCATAAGGGACATTTATGAAAAACACACAGCTAACATAATGTTCAATGGCGAAAGACTGAATGTTTTCCCAAAGATCAGGAACAAGACATGGATACCTGCTCTACCACTTATATTCAACATTGTGCCGGAGGTTCCAGCTACGGCAACTGGTCCAAAAAATAAAATAAAAGGCATCCAGATAGGAAAGGAAGAAGTAAAACTATTTCTATACACAGATGACATGACCTTATAGAAAATTCTAAACAATCCATGCACACTAAAAACTAGTAGGGCTAACAAATGAGTTTATTATGGTTGCAGAATATAAGATTAATGTGCAAAAACAGTGGTATTTCTATATACTTTCAATGAACAATTTGCAAATGAAATTAAGAAAACAATTATATTTACAATAACATAAAAGAGAATAAAATGCTTAGGAATAAATTAAATAAATGCAAGACTTGTACACAGAAAATTGTAAAATGTTGTTGAAAGAAATTAGCAGTAGTATTTATAATAGTCAAAAAAATAGAAACCACCCAAATGTTCATCAACTGATGAATGGATGAAGAAAATGTGGGATATCCATACAACGGAATGTTATTCAGGCATAAAAATGAATGAAGTACTGACACATGCTACAACATGAGTGAATCTTGAAAATAATATGCTAAGTGAGAAAAGCCGGTCACAAAAAGCCACATATTATATGATTCCATCCGTATGAAATGTCCGGATTAGACAAATCTACAGAGACGGGAAGGAGACTAGCGGTTGCCTAGGGCTGAGGAGACGAGGACTCTGTGGGGTGATAAATAAGAGGAACTGGGTTTATTTTAAGGGTGATGTAAATGCTTTAAAATTCATTGTGGTGATGGTTTCACAACTCTGAGGATACACTAAAAAATATTGAATTGTACACTCCAAATGGGTGAATTGTGTGGGATGTGAATTATATCTCAGTAAAGCTTCTACCTCCCAAAATATAAACAACTGTCCAAGTCATCCAAAACCAGAAAAGTCTGAGAAACTGTCACATTTAAGAGGAGCCCGAGGACACAGTTGAATAAATATAATGTGGTATCCTAGATGGGATTCTGGAACAGGAAAAGGACATTAGGTTAAAAACTAAGAAAATATGAATAAATTATGTACAGTAGTCCCCCCTTATCCACAGGGGATACGTGCCTGAAACCACGGATAGTACCGAACCCTATATATACCATGTATTTTTTCTATACATAGGTAGCCACGATAAAGTTTAATTTATAAAGAGACTCACAACAATATTATTAACATTATAAACTACATTCTGTTATAAATTATTATTATATTATATTGTAAATTAACAAAAACAGTGACATTAACAATAATTAATAATAAAATAGAACAATTATAACAATAAATTGTAATAAAAATTACTGTAGATCTCAGCAACCTCAGCATACAATTTTTTTTCTTTATTAAAAGTTGAGCACTTTCACATTTTCACTTAAAGGGAGCACTTGACAGCTTCTCTTTGGCACACCCGAATCGCCAGTGTCACTACCCTTGTGCTCTGGTGCCGTTTCTGAGTAAAATAAGAGTTAGTGGAAATACAAGCACTGCAGATACGACGACAGTTCCTCTGATAACCCAGACTACCGACTAACGGGTGGGTAGCGTATACGGTGTGGATACTCTGGACAAAGGGAAGATTCACATCCCTGGCGAGATGCAGCGGGATGGCATGAGATTTCATCACACTACTAAGAACGGTGCGCATTTTAAAATTTATAAATTGTTTGTTTCTGGAATTTTTCATTTAATATTTTCAGACCACTGTTGACTGCAAGTAACTGAAACCCTGGAAAGCAAAACTGTGGATAAAGGGGAACTATTGTATTTGATTAATATTAATACGTCAAGATTGGCGAATTAATTGTGACAAATGTACCATACTACTGTATGTTAATAATAGGAGAAACTGCATATGGGGTATATATAAACTCTCTGTACTGTCTTCACAATTTTTCTTTTATCTAAAACTATTCTAAAATTATAGCATATTTTAAAAACCATCTTCACAATTCTGAGAGTTGATTAAGGCGCCCACTTTAATTAAATTTTTATCAATTCTCCCTTACTTTATGTATTTAATCACTATTGCTTTTGGTGCACGCATATTTGGTTTGTCATCACACAATTCCTTTTTATCTTGGTAGGCGCTTTTGCCCTTGAATCCCACTGTAGTTTTAACAGGGCTATGTTCACAGGCCCGTGGCGCACACGGTTTCCACATGACCAGGTCCGGTGGGGTCTGTGACGGACCTTCACTCACCACCTTCACTCCCTGTGCACAGTCTACTCCATCGTCAACACCACTCTGTGGCTTCCAGAACTAGTTTCACCTGCGTCTCGCCTCCCAGCTCGTAAATTTGCTGAGTGTTTACTAGAATCCTCCTACCATACCCTCTCTGTTTGAAGAATTTTTGCCTTCGTTGTCTCATTTCACAATGTCAATCTATCCATTTCCATTTATAGATATTCTGTTGTTCACCTCGTTTTCCTGGTTTTCCCCAACTTCAGTTCTCTACTCTTTTTTTGTGGTCAGTTATTTCCTTAGTATTTTCTTGAAATAAAGCATGTGAGTGATATACTCCAACTTGAATAAAAAGAAATATTTTTAGATCCATTTTTAAGGCGTTCACCACTTCAGAAGTCACAGGGATTCTGAGGTTCATCAACAATATAAGAATCATCAAGGAAGTGAGAATGATTCAAACTGTCTCTCTATCCTTGATTTCTTCAGAAGGATAGGAAGACCTATTTCCCGTCTGAGAGAGGTAGAGGTTTTCTCTTCCGTGAAAGACTCTTAGAAATCATCAGGGGTGAAGGCAGAAATAGGAGGTTGCTGGAATTTACCTGCCAAGCAGCTAGAAAGTATTTGGTGCAAATGTGAGTGCAGTCAGCATGACTGAAAGGGCAGCCTGGCCTGTTGGAAAGGGAATACTTAAGACAAGTAAAGCCGAGTCCCACACACTGGCTGAGGGAAGGAGCCAGCCGGCTGGCCCAGGTGCTCTCATTTCAGAGACCTCGCCAAGCAAGATTTGGTTTTTCAAATAGCCTTCCTCGTAGAAAGAAGTTATGCCTCAATAAAAATGAATTCTTCTTCCACTCGCACTCAGATTTATTTTAATGCGTTGTTCCAAGGGTCTGATTCCACAATAAAGGAAGGGGAAAGGAGAGGAGCAAAGAAAAGGAGGCAGGGAGAAGTTTCCGTGTCTGTCTCCGTGTGAGTTCACTAGGCCTTGTAGGAACCACCTGACCTGAGGTTACGTGGGAGAACGCACCACTTGCAGTTTTCCAGAAAGAATGTCCAGAACCTACAGATTTAATAGAGCCGGAGAAAGACACACAGATAAACTTTAGGACCCCTGACAAGCTTAACTGAAGATTTTACCCCCGGACAAGGGGGTGAGTTACTTCAATATTTCCTTCCTACATACTGATGTGCATTGTCCCAGCCCTTTAATGCAACATTCGGGGACCACTGGACTGGGCCCCAAGGACTCACTGTAATTATGAGTACAATCACATTTTTTCCGATTTCAAGGAAGAGCCTAGGGTATATTTTTGATTATAAGGTAGACTCAGCATTTGGCCCTATGTATTATGAAACATCTCGGCCAAAGTCAAACAGGTGAGTCCCAGGACCAGGAGGCAGTATTCATATGTTCTTATAGTAAGCACTTCAGCTCCTCTTATCCTCAAATCTGCCCTCACCGTGTCCATTGAACACACATCTGCGCCATTGTTCTCACTTGCACGCTCTGACAGGAAGCCGTGTGACTTGATCTCTCACACATTATAGGTGTCTCATTAGGATTATCATTTAAAATGTGGGGAAAAAGGCACACTCCAGGGTGCCACATATTAACATTTTATCTTTTCTCTTTAAAACAATCAGAGCTAAATGTTTTTACAGATAATCTCAGATCTCATTACAGAGGAGTAAATGCATACTCTAATGAACCACTTTTCAGATTCCTCAATAACTTAGCTTATTAACATTTTCCTCTTCTCTTTTCCCATTTTCACATTTCACCTAGTTTCCTCACCTTTAGAAATGCAGCTGGAGCATCTCTGTCTTGTGTACCCTTGGCTGTGTTCCCCTGACTTCGCTTCCAGAGATGATTTCTCTGCTATTTACTTAACGCCACCCACACAGTCACACTCATAACACAGAGTTTGCCTGGGGTGGGCTGTCAGCAGTTAAGGTCTTTATAATTTTCATGCTTTGCACTGTGTTTTGGAGAGGGAAGAAATCAATGAAGCTAGTCACTGCTGCCCTTGCCTCCCCTTCAGGTATTATTATTATTATTATTGAGAAAGATTTGAGTCTGCAGTTGGACAGACTCTCCTGCTTTGGAGGGCAAAGATGCCGCATGAGTGAAGGAGTCCATAGATTTTCTTGTCCATCCCCCTGCCTCTGGGAGAGATGGGATTGGTTCTAGAGTTCCAGAGTGTTAGTTTTCCCTCCCTGCATGAGAGAGTTCAACTTCATGCTCAGCCTCATGCTTCAAGAGGAAGCTTTCTTAGTGTAGCAGAAACTCTTGGGTCCTCCGCCAGCCCCCAGGCTGAGCCAATCATCATCCTTCCTCAGGAATATGGATTGGGACTGCATAGCAAGATCCCCAGCATGTAAACCCAGGTATTGCTGGTGGCCGTGACTTCTACCAGGTGAACTGGAGAACAGAGGAAGCAAGGACATGGAGTGAGGAAGACGTGCAGAGAGGAGTTGAAATGAAGGCAAAGAGGGGATCCTCTTTGATGACATCCATGTCTTTGGTTCCATTCTTTTCTGAAACCCAGCTGCATGACGAATCCATGAGCTACTCTTACCCTTATAATGAACCCTCCTCACTTATTTTTCCCTTAAACAGCTCTAGTAGGCTTCTGATGCAAACAATAGGGTCTTTATTAATAAACATATCTAAGTTTTAAAGGATTGTTATTATTCTCCTCTCCTTTCGCCTTTTCCCACTTAATTGCTTGGCTTTTGCCTTCATGGTTTTTGCTGAGCATGCTCACGTGCACTTGTGTGCTGTATGTAGATAGGTTAGTCCATATGGGAAAAAGATCCATTTATCCTCTTCATAGACTAGTGCGGGGAATAGCACTTCAGAACCTCCCTTGGTGAGTCACCTGCACCCCCTTCTCAGGGCAGTCGCTCTTCAGCACTGGTCCATGTGGAAATGCAAGGCTGGTGTCGCAGGATGTTTCATTTTTTTCCAAAAGAAATCAGAAATCTGAATTTTTATGAGAAATCTCTTGATTTTGAAATATTGACTCAATTTGCATTTAAAAATGTAATAGACCAACCAAAAAAAAGAAAAAAAACCCCACAAAACAGTCTGTGGGCTGCTGGAGATCTCTATGGTAGATCCTTGCTATTCATAGTATGGTCTGAAAACCAGAAGCGTTGGCATCACTCAGGAACTTACTAAAAGTGCAGAATCTCAGGCCCACCCCAGACCTGGTGTATCAGAATCTGCCTGTTAACAAGGTCTCCAGGCCATCTGTCTGTACGTTAAAGACTGAGAAGTCCTGGCTTCATTCACTTGTTCACAAACTGGGCAGCACAGTGAAATTACCTGAGCAGCTTAAAAAAGTACCGATGTCTGGGTCCCACTCCCAGAGATTCTGTGTTAATTAGTGAATGCAGCCTAAAGCTCCGTAAGTGATTTTAACGTGCAGCAAATGTCAATATCCACCTTGGCCTGTGAGCTGGTGACCCCCCATCTGGAGTCTCAAGACCCTCACAGAAGTTGTAAATCAAAGGTCCACAGATATTTTCAGAAGATTTATTATTTTGGCACAGAACAGTGTTTCAAAAAAATTTTTAATTTTATTGTCCTAAATTAGAAGATAGGACTTTCTTAAATGCTGCAAAGAAACATTAAGTATGAACATCTTAGAAAAATAAACTATTAGAGTCCCAAATACTCAATTAGACAGTACAAAGACCCCAAACACACAGCACTAGCCAAAGCCTGCATCCTAAATGATCTCAGACATCTGAAAATTCCTGTCCTTTGAAAATGTAGCCAAAGGAGGAGAGAGGGCGACAATAGCAAAACCACCACAGTTGAACCCTGAGACAATGGACCCCCAAAGTCAGAGTACAGGAAACCATCTTCTTTTAAATGTCAACATCTAATCTTGCACTCTGATCATTATTCCCATATTCCAGCAGCTAAAACAATCTTTTCTGTTTGTGTCTGTGTGTATGTATAAAATTCTTCCAGTGCGACAAACTGCAAACAAAAAACAAACCCACAATTCTTTACCCTCCCCATATCTGTGCTCTTTGCAATGTGACTTTGTGGTTCCTCCCCTCAAGAGGTAGAGTCTATTACCCACCCTTTGAATCTGGTCTGGCTGAGTGAGGTCCAGGGCAGTTCTAGAATGGGCAGAAGTGATGTGCCAGTTCTGAGCCTAAGCGTCAAGAGACCTTGCTCACTGCTTCTCTCTCTTTTGGACCTCTGCTACTGCAATGTGAGCAAGCTGGATTAGCTGAACTTAGAGAAGACCCAAGGCCTTGCTAGACCAGCTGCCAGCCAGCTGACCCCCAACATTTGAGAAAACCCAGCCGGCATCAGTAGAGTCACCTACCTGGCCCACAGCTGACCAAAGATGCATGAGCAAGCCCAGTCAAGACCAAGGAATCACCCAACCAGCCCACAGAATCATGAGATACATAAATGCTTGATTTGTTTTGGAGTGATTTGTTACACAGCAATAACTAACTGACATACCCAGCATAGAGAATTTCACCTTAGACATTGAAGTTCTAAAGAAATAGAGTCTAAAAAAAAAATAACTAGAAAACAGTTAAGCTGAACTAGAAAAGACTAAGGAAAGAATGACAAGGCCCTCTTCTCCACTTTGCTCCTGCCATCGGGCCGTCTTGGGAATGCTGTGTTACTTTGCTAGGCCAAGGAGCTGAGCAGAAATGAAGCCAGCGGGCTGGAGGTGGTGCATATTCAGAGGATGTCCCAAATGACCAGCATCTGACAGTGATTTCCCATCTACTTCCTAATTCTGCCACCACTATTGCTCCTTTTATATTTCCCTCTCAATGTTATTGAGCATCTTAATCTGAAGACGAAATTTAAATGTGAACAATGGATCATGTTCTGAATAACACCAAGTATATGGATTCAGACTTAGATAATTCTTATGACTTAGTAAGAATTACCATCTGAACCACACCTGTTGGTGGTATTGATCTACACACCATTGTTCTCAGGTATGTCCATCTTGTAAAGTTAGTATGATTTCCAAAAGATAGTAGCATTACATGTCCTAAAGTTTTCTGCAACCTTGCTAAGAAAACTGAACTGTTTCAGAAAAACTGCTTTCAATATTCTTGCTAGTTCTGAAAATCAGTTTAAAATTTAGCTCAAATGGCAGAAGAAAATACAAAAAGAAAGTCAGCATTTAAAAATACCACATGTACCGCAAACTCGGTCCTCTCCCTCCTCTAACAAATTAGGAGTGGTGTTCAGTCACTTTACAGTAGGTAGCTTTGTGAAAAAGAAAATTATTTGCGTAGCTCCCTGTCACAGAGATTTCGGCAAATTCCTCCCAGCCTTCGTAGCTGACTTGAGTTTGCCAAGGGAACAATAGGCTATCCACGGCTTTTGAGGAAGGTTAGTGGCTGCATATGGTAAGCAGCGGCCCAAAGATTAACAAGATCCACGTTGAGAAGCCAGATCTATAGCAGTCTCACCTCCAGGTAAATAGAAGACTAAGGAAATTGTTTTTTACTCCTAATAGTGAGGCCAGCAAACTAAGTATGTGACATACATATGGATCTTTGTCATAGACAGTATGAAGGATAGAGAAACCATTTCCGACATAGTCCTGCTGTCAAGGAGCTACCAGTCTGACTACGGAGACAAGATGGACATACCTGAGAACAATGGTGCGCCAATCGACGCTGCCAGGAGGTGTGGTTCAGATAGAGAATGGTGCCAGAGTCACCAGATTAGAAGCAAAAGGGTCACCATGAGCTGGCCAGTAGGGGAAGGCTGTGGGAGAAATCCAGCAGCCCTCTGGAGAGATAAAGGACTGTTTATTTATTTTTGACAGCATTATTGAGACATAATTGACAAATAAAAATTGTATATATTTAAGATGTACAATTTGATGTTTTGATATACTGTGAACATTGTGAAATGATTGCCACACTCAATCTAACATATCCATCACCGTGCATAGTTACCATTTTTTTCCCTTTTTTTGTGCTGAGAACTCTTAAGATCTATCCTCTTAGCAACTTTAAAGTGTACAATACAGTATTGTTAACTATAGTCACCATGCTGTACATCAGATCCCCAGAAGTTATTCACCTTGCATAACTGAAACTCTGTACCCCTTGAACAACAGCTCCACCATTTCCTCCTCCCCCAACCACCATTCTACTCTCAGCTTCTACGAGTTGGACTATTTTAGATTCCACATATAGGTGGAATCATGCAGATTGTGTCTTTTTGTGTCTGGTTTATTTCACTTAGCATAATGTCCTCCAGGTTCATCCATGTTGTCGAAGATGGCAGGATTTCCTTCTTTTTTAAAGCTGAATAATATTGCTGTGTGTGTGTAGGGGGGTTGTATACATATATATATATCACATTTTCTTTATCCATTTATCTATTGACAGACATTTAGGTTGTTTCCATATCTTGGCTATTGTGAATAATGCTGCAATGAACATGGGAGGGCAGATATCTCTTTGAGATACTGATTTCATTTCCTTTGCATATATACCCAGAAGTGAGATTGCTGGATCACATGTTTTAATTCATTTGCAGAACCTCATACTGTTTTCCGTGATGGCTGTACCAATTTACATTCCCACCAATAATGTACAAGAGTTCCCTTTTCTCCACATCCTCACCAACACTTGTTATCTCTTGCCTTTTGGATAATAGGCTTCTTAACAGGTGTGAGGTGATATCTCATTGTGGTTTTGATTTGCATTTCCCTGATGATTAGTAATGTTGAGCATCTTTTCATGTATCTGTTGGCCATTTGTGTGGAAGATCCTGTTTATTAAATACTCCTTTAGAAGTATGTCCTGGATATCTGTCTCTCTCTCTCTCTCTCTCACACACACACACACACACACACACACTCACATACTGTATTTGTCTCATCAAATTATCCCTGTCTCCTGAGAGTCTCAGGAGAGATAGCTGTGTAGTAGGTCACTGTTGTCGTATCTTCACATTATCTTGAGCTAGACACCACCCAGGACAGGTGAGCTCCCAAAGAAATGGTTGCCAGTGTTATCAATGAGACAAGAGCAGCCCAGACACATGAACCAGGAACACACACAAAAGCACCTTTTGATAAGTTCCTGTGAATAGTAATTCTTAGAAAGCTTCTATGGGATGCCATCTGGATGCCCAACTATCACCATGATAAAATCGCACTTGCTTCCACCCTAGCCATGCACATATCTTATAATTATCTATACTCCCAAGTTTTCTGAGCCTTTATTTTTAAAAATTAAGGGAAACTTCATCTTTGCACATTTGGTTTTCAATACAGTTGTAGCGCATATTCCAAAATGCCAAGTAATCTAAAAGTAATTTACATCTGAGCTAGGAATACGTTGGATTTTTAGGATATTTTCCTTCTTACTTCCCAAATTGTGCTCTGACTAATCTAGCAGTAAAATTAGTTAAATATTCAACTAGGCACAAACTGCATGATTAGAGAGGATAGCTGTGAAGTCTGGAAGGAAACCAGACTGATTTAAAATTTATCAAGAGATCATTTAATTCCATGCAATGAGCATTTCCTGCACTACCAGGGAACCGATCATCATTCAGACACAACCCACGTGGAGCTAGATTAAGGGGTGATCATTCAGAGGCCTCACTAGTTTTTACATCCAAATCCAACCCCATAGTCGTAACAGCACAGACCAGCCTGCAGACAGCAATTTCACCTCTCAGGTTATTAACATGAGCCTTTCCTTCGAGCTTCATCCAGCAGACAACTGCCTCGCCTTATTACAATCAACCTGAAACGTGCTGCATGCTGCATCTCGCGGCCTTAATTAAAGTACACCAATCATCCAATTACACCGCATGATTTCTCAAACCTCTCTTGCAGCAAGCCCCTAGAAAACCAGGAGGAAAAATCAAATTGAAGAAGGAAGCCCCAGGATCTCAACAGGCTCTAACCACAAGGGCTTCAATTTGCTCCTGGGTGTATAAGGGGTAGAAAGGAAACAAGATTCTTTACCTCCTGCATGGTCTTCATCAGGCAGGGGACTCGGCTCAGCCAAAGAAGGTTAGTGTGAAGCTGCTCACCCATGCCTCATTGTGCGGTCACACCTGGCCTCTCATTGTCTCTCTCCCTCTGGGCTGACCAAGCTGGGTGCCCTCACCCCGGCTACTAAAACACAAATCTTTGAGAGGAAACAGCTCACTTCGCTGACTACGTCATTCACTAGCTAGACCATCCTTTACATTTGATAAAGGGACCTGCAAAAGAGATCTTCTGCAGAAGATGTACGTCCAAATGTCTCTTTACCAATGAGAACCAGGTGTCCACGGCGAGACTCCTGGAGAAACGTAACTAGGGCTTTCTGAATCCCTGCACCGTGGCTGACACAACACAAAGCACTCAGTGCACGTGACCACATCTCATCTTAACCGCTCTACGTGGGGACCTGGAAGTTCAGATTGGGTCAGTAATTTGCTTACAGACAGGCAGGAGGTAAGGTGCAGAATCAGAAAATGCTGTTGGACAATTTGAGAAAACAAGTTCAGGATCCAGTTCTTCCCAGAGGCTGGTGAGACACGGTTGGGAGTAGCGCCTTGGAAGCAGACCAATGTGGGTTTGAATTCTGATTTTACCACTTTATAGCTCTATGACCTTGACAAATCTATTGACCCCCCGAGCCTTGGTTTCTTCATCACTAAAATGGAGATACTCCCCTCTGCCTTATAAAGTTGCAATGAGGATTAGATGAAGTAATAATTCATGCAAAGTACTTAGCACATTATCTGGCACTCAAAGTATTCAGTCGGTGCTGGCTATTATTATTTATTACACTATTTTTCTTGGTTTAACCTTCTTTCAATCCTTACTGGGGTAGCTTGAGAGCTTTAGCTAAAGCAACTTCCAACAGATGGATGTAAGAAGCAACCGGAGATCATTTGCGACGATGGCGATACAGCAGTAGTTAAATCAGAATTACCACCCAAACTCAACCAGGCAGGAGGGATCGGGTAGGAAATCTGGTCTATTGTTTTCTCCTTATCGGAGGAAGAGCTGTGCTCCTGGTGATGCTGGAGCAGGAGGCAGAGGAATGTAGAGCTGAGAGGAAGGGGGGCCCTCCTCACCGTGGCTTTCACTTTGCTTAAGACTCGGTTCTTTGCCCTGCACCCTTGAACAAGACGAACCTTGCACACAAGTGCATGCGGCAAGAGACCCCACTTTCATCAGCTGGCTCCCTGGGCCAGCCGTCTGCCACATCTGATTGGGGAGCAGAGTTGAAATTAAATAGCTGTGGCATCACTTCCCCACTGCCCAAGAAACCCAGTGAAGGGTGAGGCTGCTGGCTGTGGCCGTTTCCGGGCAGACCATTCTGCGCTAACGCAGCAGAAACAAGCCGGACGGCGAAACTGGGAGATGCATTTTCTGTTTCTTCGTGGAGGGACCTCAAGGAAAGACAACATCCCATAACAAAGGGAGTAAAAGAAATCAGAATCATGTTCATTTGATGACGTCTCTGTCAGTTCAAAGTTTCCCAGACAGAGGAGCATGGAAAACTCTGAAAAGAGTTAGGAGAAGAGCAGCTGGAAATAAGGAAAAGGGCTTATGCTGAGACCAACACCAAAATGCAACAGCAGCAGAATTCACCCACAGCATCGAGATGCAATGGTCAGCTGGACCCAACAGCCTGCCTGGGACAGAAGGCATAGCTGGACCAGGAGCAAAGGAATCTTAGTTCTAGTCCTGCCCAGAACCAGAAGGGGGCAGGGGTAGAGATGGAGCATGCTCTACAAAGGTGGGGATTTTCAGCAGTTTCTTCCATATTCTGTGTTGATGTAGATGAAGAGACATGAGAGGGCGTCAGTGTGAAGGCAAGACCACAGGAGGCACAGAGAAAGCAGTCCAAAGGCGGCAAGGGCCCCCTCAGCTCTCCCCCACAGTGGGGCCTGTAAGGTAGCTGGGCAAGGTCTCAGAGAACACGAGCTGGGGTTCAAATTTCACCACCATTTGGCCTCAAGCATAGAAATAAGAGTTTCCAATATGCAAGGTGCCCCTCTAGGTACTGCTAAGATGTCAGAAGGGGCAAGGAGGGGAATAATGCTGCTGTGTTGGGACCAGATCTGACGGAGTGTCACTTTCGTGTACATTACCTCACAGCAAGCCACTGAGCTCAGTACGGCTTTCCTTGTCTTACAGAGGAGCCTCAAACAGTGGTGGAGAAGGAGTCGGTGTAATGTGTTTCTCATTCTCTTCCTACACCTCTCCTGAATTTAGCTGGAAATGGGTCAATACGCAGAGAAACTCAGGCGTTTCTTGAAGCTGACGTTTCAACAAATCTAAAGACTGTAACATGGAAAAAGGAAATAAACATACTCTGGTGTCTGCACACATCGCCATAGCCCAGGGGTGGATGTTGTCTTGACAGCTCCTTTGCTCTGCTTCTGGACCAAAGGGGTTGCATGACTCTGCCACTAGCAGAGAGCTGGTCAGTTGCAGAGTACAGATTTGGGACTTTTCCCGAAACACAGTTTAAGAAGTCTGGACTCTATTCTGTAAGCAGTGGGGAGTCAAAAAAAAACCTTCCGAGCAGAAGAGGAACTGGATTGGATTCCCTGCGTGTAGGGGAGCTAGGCAGGAAGGACAAAACTCAGGTTTGAAAAGCTGGTGGGAAGAGGTACCTGGAGCAGTCAAGGCGAGAGGTGATGAACAGGTGATGAAAGCGGAAAGGGACAATGGATAGAAATTTCCTTACAGCCCAGCCTTTAGACAGCCCACGTGATTAACCCGTGTAGATGTGCTTGCATGATATGGTCCCGTTAGTCGGAGCATGCATTTAGCAGGATTCTCCTAGAGATAATGGCTTCCAGCCAAAAGGCTACTCGAGGTGGACTATGTCCCCCAGGGGCAGCTGGGTGAGGAAATCTCTCTGGGAAAGGAGGCGCAGGAGGCTCCCCAGCCCTGGTAAAGTGTCTCTGGCTTTCCTTAGCTGGGTGAGGCCCATCACCAGAGAGCACCTTTTCCACCCACGTCAACCAAAGTCTCCTGGGAAATGGAGAGAGGGACGTTCCTGCTATTCCAGCGTCTGAGTCCTAGTCCTTTCCCCTGGTGCCTGCCTTCCGATCCAGCGGCGGTGTTTAGCCAGCAAAGCCTTCCTTGCTGGGTCTCTGAAAAACAGGCAGAATCATGTCCTGCTTCTGAGGGACTATTATAAAAGCACTTTGATGATTAAGTTTTTTAATGTGCAGAATAGATTTTAAAATTGGCAGTCCTATCACCCAGCCCCATCCCTGGGCTTCACTCAAAGCTAACCCTGTGCCCTCCTTTCTCCATCTATCACAGACATAAAAGCTGGTCAAAGATCCACTCGCTCCTCCCGCCCCCATAATTATCGCCATAGTTCTAGCTGTCAAGAGATCTTGCTACAGAAAAGAAGGCTATAATTCAGTATTAGCTTACTGGAAAACACTAGTGGGAGTTGAAATCACAAGTAGGCAGAGAATAAAGTAGAACCAAAATTCATCATGAAGTCATTTTCACCTCCCACATTCCACTATGACCCAGACAATAACCTCTATTTGTGAAGAACATAAAGATTTGCTCCTGCACATCATAGGAAAAACATTGTGATGGTTGGTTGCTGCTATTTTTTGTGTATGTGTGTGAGGTGGACTAGCCCTGAGCTAACATCCAATGCCAATCCTCCTCTTTTTTGCTGAGGAAGACTGGCCCTGGGCTAACATCCATGCCCGTCTTCCTCCACTTTATATGGGATGCCGCCACAGTGTGGCTTAACAAGCGGTGCATCGGTGTGTGCCTGGGATCCGAACCGGCGAACCCTGGGCCACGGCAGCGGAGCGCGCGCACTTAACCACTTGCGCCACCGGGCTGGCCCGCTGCTACTTTTTTGAGTGTCAAGATTGTCACTCCTCCCCTGAAAAAGAGCAGTATATTTTCGAAACGCTCTGATCTCTTATCAGCATCTCTTATCAGAAATGCTTTGATCTCTTATAGCTCACTTTGAAGAAATGATGTTTGGACTGGATTCCAAAAGCAGGCGACATGGATAAGTGGCAATTCTCTGCCTCTAAGAACCGTGGCAAATGTTGCAGAAGAGCTTTGGCCAGGACTTCAACAAGAGGTTCCCCGGAAGCTGGTAGGTGCCTACCCGTCCCCTGACAGGGAGGCGTGGAGGGAAGCAGCTCCTGGAGGTGGCTGGCTGGCTTCCGGCACACAGAAATTCGGAGACAGCAGTTTTAAAAGTAGAAAGCTAAGTCTGCAAATGTGGCCAAGTCATCTTAATTAAGGCCTGAGCCTCTTCATTGAAAAGAAACAGCACCGGAGTTTGGAAATCCAATAGAAGTTGCCACAACGAACTGGAAAGAATGGAGGGCACTGGCTAGATATGCTGCTAAAGGCACATGTGATTTTTAGTTGCCTTTTCCTAAAGGTAGTCTCAGAGTCAGGCCAAGTGGCTGATGCCAAGGGAGGCAGTTTAGCGAGAGCCAGTGACTGGTGCACAAACCCCATTGGCCTTAGCCTTACCAGGGGCTGTCCCTCTTTGTTACCAACCCCGCAATGAGTCCCCCAAATTCTTCTTCCTCACTCCAAGCTTTCATATCAGCCCTTGCTCAAAACCCTCCAATGGCTTCCTGCTGCACTTAGACCAGCAGCCAACCCACCCCCGTTGCCAAGGCCTGCAGAGTCCCCACCCTCCAAACTCGCACCTACCCATTCCCCTGTGTTCCTTCCATTCCAGCAACTCTGGACTTTCTGTTCTATGAACACAGCAAACTTGCTCCTGCCTCAGGGCCTTTGCACTTGCAGTTTCCTCCTCCTGGATTGCTCTTCTCTCAAATCTTCATATTGCTGGTTCCTTCCCACCATTCAGTTCAAACATTAGCTGCTCGTAGAAGCCTTTCTGACATTTCCTATATAAAATATCCCTTCCTCCCTCCACAACTCTCTAATCACTATCTTGTTTTTGTTTCTTTTTCTCATCAATATCTGACATTGCTACATTTCTTTACTTGTTTATTTTTCTGTCTCTCCACAGTAGAACATCAGCTCCTTGAGAACAGAGACCTCACCTCTCTGGTTTACCACTCAATCCCTATCCCCTACAACAGTGCTTAATCAATACTTTTGAATGAATAAATGAATTTGTTAGGAGATTCACAATTATTAAAAATCTAAAAATAAATCTTTAAAAACCTCAGCAGTCAGGCGAGTACATGTGTACATACGCCAACCTGGCAATGCTCTACAGAGAATTCTGCACACATCTCCATCAGAGCCGTCACTGCACCTCTAGCCCCGCTGTGCTCCCGGCTGGCACCGGACAGAAGACAGAGATAACTTGTAGGATGTTGCTTTACAGCAAAACCAGAGGTTCTAGTTTCCACTCCCCAGAGCCCCTGACATTCATTCGCGGGCATTTTTACCCAGAGATGCATCCTGCAGTCAGCCCCATTAATATCCTACATAAACAAGCCACAAGGGGCATCCTTTGGAAAGTCTTTAAAAAAACATCTCAAGTAGTCTGTGCACAGCAGTAATCTCAAAGTCAGAGTGAGGCCACTGCTGGGGAGAGAGGAGTCCATGAGAAAAAGGAGAGGTTGGAACTGGGCTCTCATTCAGAAGTCCCCTTACCTCACTATCATTCTTACACATCCCTTTAGACGTTGTCCTAGGCTGCCACACACCCCAGCAAACACAAATGAGGTGGGTTTTCTAGTTATGACGCAGATTGTGAGCACGCTCCCTGGAGCGTATTCTGCTCCATCCTGAGTCAGTGATCCAGAAAGAAAAGTGGGAAGAGATGGAACCAAATGGGGCCAAACTCATGGATTGGGTGTGGCTCCCTTTAGAGTAATTCTAAAACAAATAAAAGTGGATGCTTTGTAGAAAGAAGGGCACGTGGTCTGTCTGTTCCTGTGGCTCCCTCCAAGACTAACTGATTTCTGTTGGTGACAGAATTTCCTCAGTGGTGATACAGATGTATGTGGTACCTCTGTGGAGCCGTACCAAACAACAAAGAAACTATTCAGGAGATGTAAAATGATAACGATAATGACAGTAATAATAACTCAGCTGTTTTCCCTAGGAACTGTTGGTAAGAACTCCAGGAGACAGCTGTGCACAGACCTCACCATGAGCACTGAGACCCTTGACATCATTCGGCTATATCTGCAGGCACAGAGCGGCCTGGTGCTGCAAGAGGCAGGCTTTCAGAGGGGAAACTAGAAAACTCCAGGGTCTGATGGTCGTGGAACCTCTAAATTCAGGGTCACTGCTTCCCCTCGCAGTGTGACAGAGGTCAAGGGGCATTTATATAGAAAGCATTAGAATTATCGGGGTGGAATGGATCAAAGTCAACATTTCTTCCCCAAATCTAAGAAAAAACAAAACATTTAGAAGGCCAGACCCACTCAGAAGGGCAGCCCTGCCCTTTACTTGCCCTCTTCACCACCAGTCAACCAGCACTTAAGCACACGTCATGTGCAAGGCACCCTGTTGTGTGCTAGGTGCTCAACGATAGACACGACTGACAAGTTTCTGTCTCATCTACAGCTCTCATTCCAGTGTAAGCCTGTCGTTTTTTAAAGACAACTTTATTGAGACATAATCCACATACCATACAATTCACCCATTTCGGGTGTACAATTCAATGGCTTTTCATATATTCATGGAATTGTTCAACCATCACCACAATCGATTTTAGAACATTTTCATTACCCTAACAAGTAGTGTAAAGCCTTAAGGAGCAAATCACTCAGTCGATTATTGAGTTACAATTGTGAGCATTGCTTCTACCTCTCTGAAAGAATGAAGCACATAACAAGAGGACGTCTCTGGTCTTGCGGCTCCAAGAAGGCTCCGTGCAAAGTGACATTTGAATTGTGAGCTGATGGATGAGGAGGAGAGAGTCAGGCAGAAGGAGTGGAGCGAGGAGGAGGCAGGCAAAGCGAGAGCAAAGGCTCTGTGGTGAATCTGAGGAACTGAAGGAAGAATTTTGAATTTTGTCTTAGAACAATTGGTTTTCTATTTTTCAAGACATTTAAGTCTCCCTGCTCTCTCTTCATCCACTCCTCACAGTCATGCTCAGATTTTCATTTTGAAAGTGTATCTCCTGCTGATGGCTGGAGAATGGCTCGGAGGGAGGCAGGAGTGAAAGCAGGAAGACAGGAGCCCATCACAGGAGTCCAGCTAAGAGGTGACGGTGGCCTAAGTCGGGGAGTTGGCAGTAGAAGTGAGAGCAGAGAGTTGATTCCAGATTTGTTAGGACCTGAACTGAAAGACCTTCGTGATTGATTGACCGTGGGAGGGATAAATCCCAAATAGGATGCCCCTGCAGCTGGGTGTACGGGCTATGGAAGGAAAACTGGAAGAAAATTAGGGTGTTAGGAGTTGAGAGATCATTACAGGTTCAACACTGGATAACGACAGTGAAGCGTCTACAGACTGGGCTGTAGGTGTGAGTAGGTGTGAGTCTGGCGTCAGAGGTGAGATCTGGGGTGGAGACACAAACGCTGGGGTCATTGTTGCACAGCAGGCTGTTGACCACTGGTGTCCCGCAAGCAGGTGACACCCAGGGAGAGACGACGAAGTACAGAAGGGGCCTCAGGCGAAGCCAAGGGGAGGTCCAACATTGTAACGGTGGGTAGAAGAGGAGGAGCTGGTGAAAGAGGCTGAGAAGAGCTGCCAGCGAGGAGGTAAACCAGCAGTGTGGTGACCTGGAAACCAAGGGAAGATGGCGCTTTAAGGTGGGAGAGGCTATTTGTTTAAACACTGCTGAGACACGAGGCCTAAAATAACGTCCTTTGGACTTGGTGACTTGAAAATTATTGGTGACCTTAGCAAGAGTCATTTCAGTGACAGACAGGGAGGTCAAAAAATTGAACGTGTGTGAATCGTTTTGAGAAATTTGGCTGGGAATGGGAGGAGAAAGACAGTGTGACGAAGGGCCAGGGGGGTGAGGGAGGAAAGTCTGTTTTAACATGGGGGAGATGTAAGCAAATGTTAATGCTAACAGGAAGGGTTCAGTGAGGAGTAGAAAAGAGAGGAATGACTGATGGGTAAGGCACCTGAGAAGACGGGAGGGGGTGGGATCCCAGCCTAGCTGCAGCGTGGGCCTCAGCAGGAAGGGAAACCTGCTTCTGCCCTGAGGAGCCTGAAGCAAACCCTGGTCTCAGTTATAGCCAGGAATGAACCCGAGCCACACTGGGAGCCGGGGCGTGTTCTCCAAAAGCCTCACTGGGCGTCGTGTGCTCTTCACTGTGCACTGGGTGTGGGATGAGCGTTCTTGTTCTGGCCTGCTGCCCCCGCCAAAGACAAACACATGCACACACACACATGCACACGCACTCATTAAACATGTTCTGGAAACAGGAGCCTCATAGAAGGAACCCTACCTCTCCTTCCTCTCTGAAGCCCTTCTCCTTGCACAGCTGAGACCTCTGTTTATACTTCACACATCAGAACACCCTTTCTCCATCCCTCCTGCTCTCAGCATTCATCCTTCACCTCCTCAGGACGATAATAAATGGCCAAGCTAATTGAGACATAATTAACAGCAAAAGGGAGGTCAGAAGTATAACATCACTCCAGGGATGGAGTCACCGCAAGACATTCTTTTCCCAGAGGCAACAAGACAGGCACGAAGAGGAACGGTGGCGACAGAACAGAGCAGCAGCTGCCTGACGCCCTGCCCCTTCTGACCTAGAGAATTCATGGAGCCTCAGGCCTGACCTGTGAGGGAGGTGGCTGTCCCCATCTCTCGTCACAGAGTTCAGATGGAGGGGCCTTGGACGCAGCTCCAGAGTGGTCAGCAGGGGTAAGGACTGGGCCAGCATTGGGCCACCGCTCTAGGAGGAGGGGACCGCCCCAGAGCAGGGCCTCACAGGTGGTCAGGATAAAACGGGATGATGCTGGGAAAGGTGCTTGAACAGGTGACTAATATCGTCATGAGTCACTAATGTTGGAGGATCTGGTGAAGATTCACGTAGACCTCTGGCCTGTAAGGGAGCTTTGGACCAAAGGCCCATGCAGTCACTGTTGTCACACCAGCATGGACATATTAAAGTCAGGCTCCCATATGTACAACGATACAAGGCCTGTATATAGTTAAAACTTCATTTTTATACATCACGTGACGGAATAACTACCACGCAGGCCTGTCGTTTTACACCAGGCCACCCTCAATAATGATATACTATATAGTGAACTGTTACACTTTTCAGTGACCTTTCTCACTTATTGCCCCAGTTTTTCTCCACAATGACCCTCTGAGATGTGGTGGGTAACTATGGGTTCCCCTCATGCATCTGATGAGGAGAGGGGAGCCGGGAGACCTCTGGATGAGCACGTGTTTCCTCCAGTTACTAGTAACGCAGGGTGACTAAAGGCAACTGTTCGCTCCAGCCAACACTGCACACTGCTGCCTTGGGCCTCTCCTTAGTTAAAGGATCTAAGGAAAATTTCACTGGCATAATGTATTTTAACCAAACAGTTGCCAACTAAGCTCCTGTCAAGGATTTGGGGCACTGGGCCAAAAGTAGAAGGAACTGTGTTGGGCTCATCCTCCACCTCCACAACAGAGAAGATTCACGGCTCTGCCCTTGACACATTGCGAGAACCACTTAACTAACTGCTGACTCTGCTAGTTCTAGTTATTTACTTCCCTGTTCAATAGAAGTTGAAAAATCACTTGTGTTATTAATTTGCCTAAAACCTTCCAGCTTCAGAAAATGACTCAAAAGCCATTTTTACAAAGCAAAGCTGGAATTCTCAGGTTTTGCTTTCAAATGACCAGTCATTCCTGAGCGGTTCTCATAAACACTGAGCTTACAATCTTTTTACCTTTCATTTTCTAGATGAGATAAACACATACAGGTTTACTGAATTTCTCTCTCACTACAGAGTCATATATAAAACTACCAAAACAGCCCTTAGTTCCTTTCCTATTTTCAGACAACCAGACGATTACATTTCCCTTTGGGAAAATCCCCATTCATATCAAATGTTTGTTGTCCACTTCTTTTCTGTCAATCAACAATCATTTGTTCGGCTTCTGCTACATGCTCAGCCTGCGGTGGGTAGTAGGTGGAGACACCTGATTTATGTAGCCTTTCTTGAGTGCTGGGCCTCAGCAGGCTTATACTTCATCTAAAGAAAGCATTGGCCTCAAGAAATAATGAATATATCAGTGGATAGCCTATATTCTGTAACTGCATGGAATTATGTGGCGTCCGTGGGCATCCCGAGACAGAGACTAACAGGAGGAGGAGGGGACACGAGGATGGAAGTGCTGAATAAGAGAGAAGGATGGGACGTACACTTCAGGCAAGGGGGCCACATCTGTGGCTGTTTTGAAGACCATGAGTAGCCTGGACTGATTCAAAAAGGCAGATGATAGGGAGCCATTGAAGTTTCATCTGCAAGATGAACAAGGTGTTTACAGACATTGTTTTGCAAGGCTAGAAGGGAACAGAGAATTAGACTTGAGTCCTGAACTGGATGGGAGGAGGGTATAGTCAAAGTATTTGGCAGTGGGATAGATCTAGGGACAGAAAGTGACTCTCTCATCCCCTGCCAGTGGGGGAACTCAGGGAGAACAAGAGGACCCAAAAGGATGTCTGGAGTGTGAAAGGGAGGGGGAAGAAACATACTGATTCAGAGCAGTATCACTGTGGAAGCAGTCCCACAGTATGATTACGATGTCCTTCAAGGATTCTTGACTCCCCAGGATAGCATCGTTTCTCTCCTAAGGCGGCAAGAAATATCTTGATAACCCCATCGAGGTCATATTCTTTTTAATGGGGGCCCACGGCTGGTGGGAGGTGTACCATGGACTGTAATGTGAATGTAAAATGTGCCCTCCCTCACGGAAGAGGTGCACTTCCAGGCAGTCCTGAGCTGTTAGAACCATTCTGCATGAGTACAACCCACCCTGTTTCAAAAAACACCACTCCAGCCAGCTTCTCCTCTAATCTTTAGCCACCTCTTGGGAGGTGGGCTAGAGACTCGGAGAGGTTCCCCCCGGGATCCTTCCAGGGCCTGGCTACAGTCTCTGCTTCCCCCCTCCACTGACCCCTCCACAGTGTCCATCAGGAGTTACAGCTCCACGTGGGGCCTCACCAGGACCAGGGCAGGGGCACAGGTAGGAAAGCTTCTGTCTCATCACTTCCTGCTCATGGCATACAAACACCATGGTTTAAACCAAATCGAGGGTTTTGTTTTGAAACCATGGATATTAAAATATGTTAAGTCTCAGATGGGAGAGATGTTTACAAGCCCTGCTGTTCCTGTCAATCAAATGTACCATGCCCATGGGAATTGCAGCCTGGGAAGAATTTGCCCAGGAGACAACCCCCCAAGTCTTCTGGGGTCTAAAGAGAGCTATCCTTAATCGAGCTGGGGATTCCATTAAAGGTGTAGGGGGAGGGATGCAACAGAGCAGAAGCAAAGCAACAGAAACAGAAGAGAGTTTCCATTCTTCCACGCCTACCACAGGGAGGACTCACTCTCCACTAAGGGCACTATCTCAGACTTGCTTTTTCTCAGCCATTATTGTCATTAAATAAAAGATAGATAGATAGAAAGATAGATAGATGATAGATAGATAGATAGGTGATAGATCAATAGATGATAGATAGAAGATAGATCAATAGATAGATGATAGATGATAGATTGATAGATGATAGATAGATTATAGATAGATCAATAGATGATAGATAGAAGATAGATAGATAATAGATTGATTGATATATAGATGATGATAGATAGATAGATAGATGGCTAAAAAGCAAAATAAACCAAAACCAGCTGTTTAGGAAGGAGAGGCACATTAGTGTCATGAGGTAAGAGCCCAGATCTGAGATCATGCAGACTTTCATTCTAACCCTAGCTCTGCCACTGACTTGGCACAGGCTGTTTTAAGTTAGCTGTTCAGCTTCCTCATCTGTAAAATGGGAGCAATAATGGTGCCTTCCTTATAGAGCTGGGGTTAGGGTTAAACAAGATACATCATGCAGAGAGCTCAACATGTGGAGCCCACACTCTGGATGGACATTGTAGGGAGTCTCAGGCTTGGGGCAGCACCCCATGGGAAGGCTCTCCAGCCCACTGCTCCCTGGTGTTTCAGTCATCTCCTAGGGCAGCAGGCACCCTTTCTTCTGGGCTGAAGCCTGAGTCCTACACCACATTCTCTCTTTGCCCCATTTGTGATTTCGTGATTACAGACAGTGAGACAGGCAGGGGAGCAGTCCCCACTCCCTGCTGAGGAAGTTTCTCCTAGATCAAGCCGGATATCAAGTGGGCCGTTACACAGAAGCAAGGCGATCTGGGCCCGGCAGTGGGAACAGAGAGGACATTCAGATTCTGAAGACAGAAGTAAGAAGACAATGGGAGCTGGAAACTGAGGAAGAGGGCTGTCAAATATGACTGCAGGTCTGGGGAAAATGGGGATGCCACAGAGAAGAGAACTTGAAAGCAGAACTGGGAACTCTCTACGTTGGGAGGGAAAAACAAATTCTACAAAATTTGGATAAGAAAGGGGTTTGATGAAAGATGGTAGGACAGATAAGTGGAAATTTCCAGTGGGCAAATAGAGATACAAGATATATATATATCAAGATACAATAGAGATACAATATATTGTGTATATATATTGTAGATATATATATATATGAGTTATGAGGAGAGAGGTGATATTTAAGGCAAGGGAATGGAGGTGTTCTTTGAAAAACAGCACCTAGCAACACAGAGGAGTGGAAGTTTAAAGGAAGGGGATGCGCACACTCACATGATGGAAGATGAATTGACAAAATGGTGGAGTTGAAGGGACCTTTGCAAAAATCTCACCCAACTCTGTCACTTTAGGGATAAAGAAACTGGGGTTCAGAGAGTATCAGTGATTTGTCAAGCGATTCATAACATCCAGAGAGATCTGGGGCCTGAGACCAAGTTCGCAGATTCCCAGTTTTTGTCCTTTCCCACGGTTCTAAGGTAAAGACCAGGAAATGGCTGTGTGCAAGGTGAATATTAATTAATGTTGACCACCAAGGTGAAACTGGCCATCGGGAGCTTCTAAATTGGGGTAAAATAAACTTACAAGTCAAGGAATTATTAATACCAAAAAAGTGAATATCCTTTGTCTCTTAATAGATCAATAAAAAACAACAACAACAAAAGCAAAACCAGAAAGCTATCTTAAAATGAAACAGAATCTCTTTTATAGAGGGCAGATTAATTATTTCAAAGGCTGGAGATTCATTCCCCTATTTTGTTCAGGATAAGGAAGGCAGAAAAAATTGGATTCAAAACACTTTATTTCTGCTTGGATTCATCCTGAAGTTGACCAGAAAGAAAGCTTGATTGCGCTGCCAAACTTCTGGGTCATGAGCTGTGCTACGTAATTTGCAATATCTCCATCAAAAAACAATTGAATCTGCAGAGCTAGAAACACATGTTGCACGAAAGATTTCTGATTACAGCACCCACTCTCGGGCTCAGAAAACAAACACTGCTCTAAATGATCCGAACCCCTTGTGAACCTCTCATCTTTACTGGTGGCTCAGCCGGTATTTGAACCAAAATTGCCGCTTAAACCTGCCCCTGTAGTTCACTGCACTGAGAGCACAAGAAGGGAGAGTTAATTATCCACCACACATTGTATTTCTCTACCAAACAGAGGAGCGTGGCAGGGTGGGCACTGGCTGGTGAGCAGCTGATGTTCTTGAGTTTCTTCATTTTCGTCTTACCGTGGGCTCAAAGAGAGTGAAACGCACTCACACTGTGAACTTGCGTGCTTATTTGGTATCTTCAGGGCTTTCAGCAAGATGGCACTGGCACCTGCCTTTCCTGTCCCATGCATATGCCTCAGGTCATCTCTTGGCAAGGAGGGAGGAGGATTAAGCCAGGTTCCGGTCACTGTACTTCCCTCAGAGCGGCAGGGTTTCCAGCTCCTCATTTAGGAAAACTGCTCTCGTGTCCCCATTGTGCTGTTCGTAAGACGCCTTACACATCGCGGAGGAACCAATGCTGTGGTCAAGTGGGCACCGGTGCGGGAGTCCCTGAACTCTACCCCCGATTTCTCAGATCTTCAAAAATAGATGAGCTTGTTTCTTCATGAAGCGTCTTTGAACCCGTCACGTTACAAGTTTGAGAATTTTCTAATGGTAATACGTTATCATTTAAATTTTAAATTTCCTCTACATCTGTGAAATAACTATTTCATCTTTCTGAGCTCTAATTTGTGACCTGGAATCTGACTGTTCAGAATCTTACTATTTGTGGGATCTTGGATAAGACGCTTAAACTCTTCCTCAGTTTCCTCCTACGTAAAATGAGGATGCTGACAGTTCCGACCTCACAGGGCAGAGCTAACAGACGTGAAGCATGAAGCCCCATGCCTGGTATATGAAGTGCTCATTCAATGTAAGCTACTCTTAGTCGCCATAATTACTTGATTAGGCTGACTGGTGGTATAGCCATCTGATGTTTTCTTCAAAAAACCAGCTCTTGGATTTATTCTGACTTTCTGTTTTTGAATTAATTGTTTCACTTTATCATTTTCTTTCTTGTGCTTTCCTTATGCTTATTTTGTTGTAATTTTAAAATTTCTTGCAATGAGTATTTAATTCTATCTTGTTTAGCACTATGTTTGAAAGTATGAATTTTTGTATCAATTTGGCTTTAGCCATCTTATCTGTAGTAATTTGATTATAGTCTAGATATTCTGAAATTTCAGTCGTAGTTTCAATTTAGAAAGAAATTTCCAAATTTCCAAGAGGTTGGCTTTTTTTCTTTTCTATTTTGGTTATTCAACTGTAGTTTTTTTTTTTTTCTTTTGCTTGACATAAGAGAATGCAGTCTTTACTATTTCTAATTTTGAAATGCACAGAGGCTTTCTTTGGCACCCAAAATACGGTCAGCTTCAAAATGTTTCAGGTGAACTAGAAGGTGTCATTTCGGTTGTTTGGATATGGAATTAAATATTTATATATTAGTGATTATATTATTCCCTGCAGTGTCATTATTTGTGTTTGTAGATTTCATTTGTCATAGTAAGTTACTCTGATCATGTTTTTGTTTTTCCTTGCATTTTCAGATACTTGCTTTACGTATCTCAATACTTACACGGGTTAGAGTAAATGGATAGAATAAACATAACGGCTCGCATACGCACACTCTCTGTTTCCTACTTTATATTTGGTTAAACAATTCTTTGTATTACATTCTTTCTGTCCAAATAACTGGGACAGTGCTGTCTCCTGATAGAGCGCTGGCTCAGTAGTCAATGAGGGGAGTTTTAGTAGGCAGAGGGGGCGTGGAGGGGATAGAGACCACCCCACAGTCACTCAGGAACCGAGACTGAAGCAGTTCAGCCATCTTCAACACATTGCCACCACCTTCACCTGCCCACTGTCATCCCGGCCCACGGGAAGGGGCAAGAGCGCAGAGGGGCAAGCAGAGGGGTTTATGCGCCAGGCCCAGAAGTGGCACCCACTACTTCTGCTCACATCCCATTGGAGCACATTCCATTGAAATCACAAGGCCACACTCTAAGAGAGAACAGAATGTACGGTATATCTGAGCAGCCACACGCCCAGCTATAATCGTTACCATGGAGGTGGAGAACAGATTTTGATGGACAGCTAGCAATTTCTGTCACGATGCTGTTTTGTTTGGCATACAGATTTAGGCCACTTGTATTTTAGTTACGGATTTGATGCCTTTTCACTTTTAATTCAGTGTTGTCTGATATTAAAGTGGAAAGTCATAGTTATAATGGATGTGGAGGCTGTCATTTTTCTTTTGTCTTCTATCTTGTGCTATACGGTCAGTTTTCCGAACATCCTCCCCACACCCTCCCACCCCCGGACCTTCCCGTAATTTAAAATTACTTTTGTATTTCAAATGGTAAACTTTAAAAAACTTTATTTCTTGATTTACTAACTTTAAAAAGTGAAGTAAATATTGACTTCTTGCAGTGAAAGACAAGGGAATTAGCTCACTTACACTTCCTTCCCAGCGCCCACCGAGCCTTGTCATCAAGCTCTAGGATTTTTGTCCCAGTCCCTTAGTTACAGTATTTTAAATTGTAAAGTTTTTCTTTCAAGTCATCTTCACATTCTTTTCTGTAACTGTAAATTGCATTGTTGTTACTATTAACTTTATATTTTAATGGACTAATCGTTCATAAATAGTTCTTATGTATTATGTTTTCTCCATTACTACATTCTTCACATTGATTCTCTTGGTTGATTGGATTTAGTCAAATATTATTTTCAAGAAAGGTTCACAGTTGTTATGATTCCTGAGTTGCTGCATATTTAAGAATTCTTCATTTACCTTTGTAACTGATTGGGAAAAAATCTTATGTCACATTTATTGTGTGACCTTGAACTGGTGAGGAGCGTTGAGCCCTAGGAGATGATGGGTATCTTTGGTCCAAACTTCTCTAAGTAATTTCTCCAAAGTGTTTCAATGTTGCTCATTCTGTATCAAATTTTTCTGGAATATAATATGTTCTCTTTATCTGCAGATTTAGTTCTTTCTTATTTAGGGAGAACTTTTATCATATCTTTGAATTGTTTTTTCTATGCTAATCGTAGCCTTCTCTACCTATGGATACCAATTTTCTTTATGTTTTCTCTGTTCCTTTCCATCTACATTCACTGTGATTCTCTGATGAAATATCACCATATCAGAGGCCTTTCCACAACCACAGGAAACCCAATGACCTTTGTCACTCCTTGCCCCCCATCCTGTCTTATTTTTCTTCACAGCATTTATTACTACGTGTCACCCCACGCCCCCAACCCAACTAGAACATAAGCTCCAGGAGGAGAGGGAATTTGTCCTTTTTTCCCATTGCTGTGCCAGAACAGTGTCTGGCTTAGAGTGGACACTCAGTGTTTGACTGAATGATCTCAAGCTTTCCCTGTGTGTCAGCAGTTCAGTTTTTAGCTGTGTATATTTTGTTCTTTGCTGTTTCTAATTTATGAAACTTGTTTCCTTAGCTCTATTTTTCTATCTTACTGTATTGTCTTATCTTGTCTTTGATTTTTTCTTTATTGATTCCTTTTCTCTTTAATTTCTTTCAGAGTACAGGGCATTTGTTGTGGAGGATGTTCTATTTCCTAAAGTAAATTTATTTTCAGACCAAGTTCAGTATCTATTTTTTTTCCTGTGGTATTTTTACATAGTTTACAGGCAGTTTCTTTCCATCTTTCTCATGACTGGCACAGCCACTTTGTGGGTGCCCTGATACAGTGTGGGTGGTCTTCTGAACCTCTTCCCAATATGAACTCTTTTGTTCTCTCTTATCTGTTTCCAGCTGAGTCCCTCCCTCTCAGGCAATAAGTAAGTAAGTGCCAAAGATTACCCTGTTTGGAAGAACAATATCATACTGTAAGGCACTGTCCTTGGAAACAGGACATGTCCTTGACTAGGCAGAGTGAATTCGGGTCTCATAGTATTAAAAGAAAACTACGTACAGGATAAAAAAGGGCAGGCATCTAATCCACTCATCACTGCCCATAAGGCGCCTCTCAGGCAAGGAGACAAAGGTCTGGGGTACCAGCTCCTAGACCATCTATTGTTGGAGATAACCGGTTCCGGGGGACAGTGGTTACCCTTCCTCTTTATCTGCCTCCCTCCAGATGAAAGATCAAAATGCCCATTCCCAATAGCCGTTCCCTTCCTTGGGGAGCACCCCTTTGGCAGTCGGCGGTTTCTGCGCTGCACAAAAGTGCCCAGTTGAGCGGGCAACAGAGGGCTGAAATCCAGTTTATGCCTAGCTCTCTGAGCCATGTGTCCTGGTATGCGTTGTATCTGCTCAGAGAAAGGACTTTTTCTTTGCACAAAGGTGCTAAACCTTGTGCCCAGTGGGCTGAGTGTGCCCAGAAAGGGGGCCTTTTTCTACTTTACACCAACGTCATGTGGGCTGGCATAGCCCTGTTGGAGAATAGCGTGGAATGGTGGTATGTGTGGAGGGGGAAGAACACCCACTGTGGAAGGACATTTTCTCTCTTTTTCCCCTCGATGTTGACCCAACGCTTATCTGATCCCCCGAGACGCATTAGGTTTTTCATAATTTACCTCCTGACCTTGTCCTCGCCCGGCACAGCTTCTGGGAGGTTAGAGCACAGGAGCCAAAGACAAAGTCCAACGAGTCTTTTGTCTTCCTGCTGCTCTTCAGTTTATGCTACGAGGCTGTGCCGCTTCCTTTGTGGGAATGCTGCTGGAGTTGTTTGCTGATCCTTCCTCGCTCATTTTTCATTTATGTTTCCAGTTTCCGAGACAGAGTAGTCTTATGATCCGGCTGCACAATACCCTGCTACTTCCAGCCTCTCCTTGATTTAAATGTGGTCTCTCTGTGCTGTTACAACTATGTTTTCACATTGTGTTGACTCGTCCACTTTTATAGGACATCTATTTCATATGCATGATCATGAAGAGCTAAAAGCATGTCTCAATTTACTCAGAGTTCTGGGGAAAAGTTACATTTATTCAGATAGTCTATAAGCGTTATTTGGTGTCCATAAGGCATTGCAGGCTTATCACGTATTGAAGATGACATCAAGAAGATCCCACACTCTGATTTTTAAAAATTGAAATATGACTTTTTTCAGACAAATAAAATGAAAAGAAATCTGGAAAACACCATGTTTCTTAAAATGATGCTCTGGAAATGTAGTTGAATTTGATATTCAGTCAGGAGTTTCCAACAGATGTTGCTTGTACAATAAACTTACACAGTGAATCTGCCATCGTGATAGAGTAAGCTTTAAATCAGATTTAAATCTTGTCATGGCTGGATAAATGTGCTAATATTTTCAGTCAGTCTCCTGTACAGCTGTTAAAACATTTTGGCTCTGCAGGCCAAACGGGACTTCTAAAATTCATACGAGTTCTGTGTTCTAATTCTTATTATTTTTGCTTTTCTAATTAGAAAACAGACATCTACACCTTTTGTAGAGGTGAACATCAAGATTTACTGATCCTAAAATATCTTTCAGAAAAATAAATTTTGAATTTCATCAAAACACAAAGTCGATAAGTATGTCACAGACTCTGAATGCCTTTAGTAGCATGGGAAAACTTCAGAATTCTGTACATGTAACACTGAAGCAGGAAGCTAACACTCATTCAGGAAATATACATTTGCAAATGAAGTCTGATTTCAAAAGACAGTGGCAGATTTCTGGCAACTTTGCCTAGCTAATCAGACATTTTTTTTTAATTCTTAAAAGTACAACACAGTTTACTTTCCTCCAGATTTCAGCAAATATTAACTATTTCAAGGATTTTCTTTCTTTCTTTCCAGTTTCCCCAGCTACGATGTGTTATCCTCAATTCTCTCTCCGTGGGCTTCATGTTCAAGGTTTTTTCATGCTTGTTTTATAAACTGGCTTCATTATCATCTTTCCATAAACTCTCTAAATATTCCAAGTCAAGTAATTATCTTCTCTGTCATACTCCTCTCCTTAGGTCAGATTCTTCCCAATTTTGCCAACCAGTGTAAACACGATTTCTTACGCAGGATTTAAGCAGTGTGCCTCACAGTTGTGAGAAATATGCCCGAGTCTTCAGACTCTTCCCTGTGCTGATGTATCCATTTATTTGATGTCACTCTGACTTGTTACTGAAGCCACTGTCCTTTCTTTCTCAAACCCTTTCAAGACTCTGCAATGGGCTGCATTTTTTATGTGACAAGTCTAACTTCTCAGGTGAAACTCCATAATAAGATTGGCCAGAAAAATGACTCTCTTTGGGGCCAGGGCTCAAACTAACGGGCTGCACTGGAACATTCAGTAATGAAATAAATTAATAAAATTTAAATGTTTAATCTCCTTTCTATTTTTATCATTTTATTTATTTATTTATTTTTCCCCCAAAGCCCAGTGGATAGTTGTGTGTCACAGCTGCACATCCTTCTAGTTGCTGTATGTGGGACGCGGCCTCAGCATGGCCGGAGAAGCGGTGCGTCGGTGCGCGCCCGGGATCCGAACCTGGGCTGCCAGCAGTGGAGCATGCGCACCTAACCGCTAAGCCACGGGGCTGGCCGTAATCTACTTTCTATTTTTATTAAAGGTTGCTTAAGTAAATTTGATAGCAAAACACGTATAATGGTAGATATCATAGATTCTCTTCTATTCCATCTCCAGATCAATTAAATGAAAATATTCAGGAATAATAAACTCAATATTGTGAACCAGAGAACAAAGAAATGTGTCCAGATATATTTATTAATTCAGAATAAAATTTAATGACTTTTAATTTTGTTTTTACTAGTATAAACTAGGTTACCCGTCCATACTTCTGAACAATCCTACAGATATCCTATTTTTATAAAAGCTCAAAGAAAATGTTTGATCAGGTATAGATTTATTACACTGTACTTTAGTCCAACCTCTACAGTAAGCACAAATAAACCACAGTCATGTTTACAAAGTAAAAATTGTACAATAGCCCTGTATACTAAAATATTATCAATAATGCAGTTTCTGAGAATAAAAATATCAGCTGGCTGATTTTGCCGTTATGATGTATATTAATATTTCTTCTAGCATGACAATGCCACTAGAAAAAGTTCACCATTCTTTCAATATCTTTTCATTCCCAGTCTGCATTACTACTAGTAGTAGTAATTGGCAAATTTCATTTTAATGGCAGGTGGGAATTTAGTGCAAAGAGCAAAGAATCATTTTGATGAGCTATTTGATCATAAAACATGCAATATTGAATTTTCAATTAATAAACTATTTCTCTCATTCAGTAAAGATTATTGGCATAATCCTGAGAACTTTTTTCACTTGATTAAAAGAATTTCTTACCATTAAATTGGCTATGGCATGCAAGAGGTCCAATAACTCTGCCAAGGGCGTGGCAACCACCTCACCAGCATGAGCAGTCCATACATTAATGGCTACCCTGATTAAGCTGCAACACAACACTTAACACACTTCTAAAGACTGTCTCAACAGAGCCTCTGACACCTCCTCACTAGCTAACCAGACATAGGTCGTCACTGCTCGGCTTCACTTCTCCTTCCAGCAGCAAAGTCATCACAACCTTTGTCAAGTAGCTGCATGTTCCTCTTTTTCCCAGTGGGGGAGTGTTGTAAAAGGAAGTCATGTCATCCTACAAAGGAAAACAGTAAGCAAGTTGTTTGATTTTTTTGTTTGTAAAGAGTTGATAAGTAAAATCAGTGTCAGCCTAGTGGGAAAAATAAATTCACAACAAGATTTCCTCATAGAAAATATGAGCTTCTTGAGCTTTTCTTTCATTTTCCTGAGGCATCTTCTCAGCATATAAAACAAAGACAGGCATTTTTAGTATTCTCCTCTTTGCTGATAATTTTTTTTTTTCGTGAGGAAGATCAGCCCTGAGCTAACATCTATTGCCAATCCTCCTCCTTCCCCCCGCCCCCCGCCGCCAAAGCCCCAGCACATAGTTGTATGTCATAGTTGCACATCCCTCTAGTTGCTGTATGTGGGACGCAGCCTCAGCATGGCCTGAGAAGCGGTGCGTTGGTGCGTGCCAGGGATCCAAACCCGGGCCGCCAGCAGTGGAGTGAACGCACTATAACCACTAAGCCACGGGACCGGCCTGTCTTTGCTGATAATTTTTATTTACTTAGGGACCCTTTACAGATGAGCATAAAATATTAAACAGAGAGCCTGGAAGCGACTACATTAGGTAGTACACAGCACCAATGTAGCCTGTTACGTATTCCTTTCCTCCCTAGAATTTAATTTTATAGCCTTCTGGAATCTATGGCTTCTCTCTGGTAAAACACATTTTAACTGCTAACTATAGAAAGGAAACTTATCTCTTCCTAGATTTCTTTTTATTCAAAACTTTATAGCTGAATTGGCTAGTAATTAACTAAAAAGAATAATTCTTCAAATAAGTCAGACTTTGCCCTGCCCCTCAAGAACTCTATTTTGCACTCTGTAAATCTATTTTATAGTTAAATGGTAAGAGACTAGGGATATTTTGAAGAATTGAGACAAAGAAAAAATTCTACAAAAAGCTATTTTCTCTACTCACTTGTTGTTCAATTTCCTTTAGTCGACTCTCATCTTTCTGAAATTCATGAAACGCTTCTTTCACCAGTTTGTCCAGATCTACTTTGTCTTGAAACTCTCGCTCAGGGTTCCTTTCCAGCACAGTGGATACAACCATCAGTAACCAGAAGAGACAAACGTTGAAAGCAAATTATATGAACCATATGAGCCAGGACACGTTTCCATTCTTCATTCAGACTGAGAGACGATCCTCGTATTCCATAGTGTGTTCTCTACGACAGTAGACTTCAGGATCAGCTATGGATGGAATCTTCCTCATCTTGCAAATTAGTAGCATAAGTTCTGCTTGGAAACTGCACTTTTTCATTGTGTGTATCCCAGCAGCTGTACAGAAGTGCTTTTAGTCACTTAAATAAAACTAATAACTTAGAAAAATGACTTTCCTACTCCTATCTATAGTACATAGTTGCCCTATTCACCCAGTGTCTGAACTCTTCCTGGCCTTTGGGCATTAATCCTTGTTGGCAAGACACCAAAAACCAGTGTCCAGTAGAGCAGAGGCTGCCCCAGAAGAGGTGGCAAGCAACAAGCCAGGGAAGGAAGGTCAGTACAGTGGAGACTCTGGATTCAGGCTCACGATCAAATGACGTGGAGCCCAGCACCCCAAAATGGGTATAATCTGTGACATCATAGTAGTTTCTCAGGAGATGGTTATGCTTTAAAAAATACACTTAACTCTGATCTCTTTACGACATGAGTACTAATTGGTCTGTATAAACTATCTTAGTTTAATGCATCATCCTAGTGTCTGGCTATCCCATACATTTACCCTAAGTTGCAACAACATTCATTTTAGGTGACAAACTGTTATATGCAAACATTGTGTCTGAGTATACAATGCTTGGTAAAGACTTTCTGATGATGATTATGGCTCCTACTTTGTACATGGAACAGGAACAAGACCTCATAATTCCCAATTTGGGAATCGCCTTGACTGTACTTTATCAAAATGCTTCCAACAGAACCTGAAAGAACTAAAGGTAACAGTTTCAGAAAAATCCAAGAGTCACAATGTGGGATACCTTGGAGCAGGGCTTTAGCCAGGAGAATACAAAGTTTTGCTCTAGTTCTAAAGGAAAATTTCTTCCACAAAGGGAATGACCTCATTTTGGTCAACAAGAAGAACTTCTATGTCCACTCTAGGTCCCAGATGCTGGGCACTAGACACCAAAAGGCAAAAGCACAAGGAAGGCATTCACCTTTCTACTAACCCTCTCTCTTCCTGACCCCAGTCTCTGCCTCACTCCCACATGTTATGAAACGGATTGGCTGATACTGTTTCCAAATCCTGGCATCTCAGAGATAAAGCTGACACTCATTCAGCTCTGACTGAAATCCAGACATGCTGGGTTTCAGATGGTGCCACATCTAGTTCAGCAGGCACTGAGAGCTTCTGCATCTATGGCACATTACCCACCCTCAAGAAAAACAAAGTCTGATGGAGACATTCTCAGAGAAAGACAAAGTGAAGATGAGCTGTATGTTAAGTCCATTCATTTGGGGGATTCTCTGTGCATTTGGTATAATGTTTTAAAATGGCAAAAGAGCACGTGCAAGCACGTGTGTGTATCTTATCATGTAACTTTATACAGAGCAATGACGATACAGCACAAAATTATGTGTCTTCTCTGTTCACAGAGAGATGTTTGGACAGATGTCCCTCAAAAGATCAACAGTGCAGATTTACTGCTAGTGGGTGTGGAGAGATTTTTTTGCTTTCTCTTCTACAATTTTCTGAACTACTAAAACCTTCTACAATAGTCATGCATTATTTATGTAAACAGAAAAAAGATTAGAATAAAACATAAAAAAAGGTCACTTCCTCTCTGTTACGGTGTTGTTGATGCACTTGCTGCTGAGGGGCGAGTGTGGAGCTGGAGCAGCTGGACAGCCGGCCGTTCCACCCTGGAGGATGTGAGATGCCGGAACTGCTCGTGTCCTTGATGTGGGTCAAGGACAGGCGTCTTCTCCAGGACTCAACTGGAGGAGAGTCGGGTTAGGTGAGGAGGGGAATTTCTGGTCTCTCCTTTATACTAGCTTTCAGGGAGCAGACAGAAAGCACTTCTTCAGCATCTGAATTTCTAAATACAAACCTCCACAACGATCTGTCTGTACTTCAGCTGGTCAATATTTCCCAACATGTCTTCCACCAGGAGGGAGAAATTCATCTCATACATGGTCATATCCGACATGGTTGGTTGCTGAAAAAAATAACTCAACATTAACATGCTGCACGGTTATACTCTGCTTCCCACTTAAAGGAATTTCATTTTCTAATGAATAAACTTTTTCAGTTTCTATAAAACCTTAGAGAGCATTTGCAGCTATATGCGTGGATTTTATATATGTCAAACTACTGAAGCCAACCAGCTGACTATTGTGATAAATTCAACCTTCTGTTTTTAGTAGTTATCTTCACTATACTAATGTTTTTCAGAGAAAGGGGTTATATTAGAAAGCCACTTCAATACACAAAGGGAAGAGCCAAAACTGGAGACAACAAAGAGAGTACATGTTGCTTTCAGAATTAACACAAGAAGTTATGCTTGCTGTCACTTTAGCATGTAAGTCATTTGCTATTGAATTTACATCATTTCTGTGGCAGGTCCTTTCTGAACTGGCAGCATTAAAATGCATACAAATAAGCAAAAACAACATCATGTGAAGAAATGGCAAGTAAACACAGAAAAAAGCAAAACGAAGGGTGGATAACCCTCAAAGAATGGAAGAGAAGGCTTGAAATGTGAGGCTTGTGTGGTGGAAAGCAGATGGAGTCACCGGGATTATTACCAGAGATGCAGAGGAGATGAGTCATGCCTATTTGTTTTTACCACAATGATGATTTACAGTGAACTTAATCATAGCCTCAGAACACTGTGTATCTACTTACTATTCAAAATGGGACCCAGTAGGAACATCCCTTTTCAATCAAATGACAGCAAAGTTAATCTGCCTGGTATAATAATGCCTCAGCCCTATATTCAATATGGTCCATCTACTGTATTCTATATTCAATACAATCTGACATATACTAATATGGGGAAAATGAAGCCCAGTTGCTGAACACAGTAATTATAATTATTTAGATGTCCAGCAACGGGATTAATGGGGTTACAGAAGGAAATAAGGACTCTTTCATGCTTTCACATCAATTTCCTTTTAACATATCTCATTTGAAAAGTCAACCTAGTTACTATGCAACTATGATAGTTAAACCTAGAGAAGAGACATCAAGCTTGCCTTAGTTCCCACCCTCAGAAAAGACTCAGGGTGGACAGTGCAGCACAGAAGTTCAGAGAAAAGGCTCAGAAGTCAAATGGCTGGCGGGGGCGGGGGGGGCACGCTCGGGGTCAGCTACTCCTAGGTGTGTGACCTTGGGAAAATCACCTAGCTGTGCTTCAGTTTCCTCATCTGTCAAACAGGAATAATAAAGTCCCTACCTCAAAATTGTTGTGAGGATTAAAGGAGCACCTGGAAAAGCGCCTGGCCCATAAAAATACTTAACACATATTGTTGTTGTTAGCAAAGAGAGGATACCAAATGGAAGCGGCCCAGGCAATCAGACAATTAAATGAAAATCTGGTAGGGCCTACAGGGGGCTGGGAAAGAAGCTAACAAAAGGTTGCCCTAGTCTACTGTACGCAGAAGCAGCAGGACTTGAACCACGGAGGCCCGTTCTCCGCTGGCAGGAGACAGTGCTGCCCCGACAATGGTCACAGAGCCTCTGGGACAGGGCTGGAGCACCTACACGGGAAACCAAAGAAACCCACTCACAGTTTGTGAGCAGTATAAAGAAGACTTTCAAAAAGTTCTTATTCCTTTTTTTGAATAAACAATAGATTCACAAAGTTCAAAATTTGAAAAGTTAAAAGAGTTTTCAATGAAAAGCTCACCCTGCCCCCCAGACCACACTTCCTTGTCCCAATTTCTTGTGGGTCCTTCCAGAAACACTCCATGTACATATAAACAAAATGAGTATGGGTGTGTGTATTTAAGAATACTTTGTTTGTATAAAGACCTTCAGCAAAAATAATTTTGTTGATGTTTCAACACTAGAGACAAATATAATACTCCATTTCCAAAAGGCCTAATTATTCATGTTTGTGTATAAGCAGAATGATTTAGATGTCAGGATTAAATAAAATAATCAAATCAAAGAAGCAGGTTAGTTTATATAACTTGGGAAACCATCTGAAGGAGGGAGCACTAATTCAGTTGGACGAAAGGGAAGTTACATTTCAAGTAAAATAAGTGATTGTCTAATGACCTAAAAAGTTACTGCATTTTTCACATTCAGTGCAATTCATAAGTAGTATGAATCCTTATCCACAGCATCACTAAGTCACCTTGCTTCTTAGGCCTGATTTATTTCCGTCGTTTGAATATCTATTTTACTGTCTGTGAGGTCCCCAGCACTGGCCCACTAGCACTTGGCGGTGAAGGAATACTACCATTCATGGTAACGCCAATATAAGAAACCCCAAATTTACTAATAAGTAAACAAAAGAAGGACAGCTTGCTTGGAAAAAGGTTTGGCCATGTGGTTCCTTTAAACAGAGAGCTTCCTTGAAATATCTGAATGGAATAATCCAAAAAATTTTTGATCAAATACAACTTTTAAGTAAAATACCCATTTGGTAAAGCAAGCCTTTGTATAGAGGGACATTAAAATTAGAAAATAAAAGTAACTGAGATTGGGAAAAAATATTTCCAAGCCAATTGATTAGCGTTCTTATTTTCTAGTATTTCCTCCTTCAGGTATCTGGACACTCCTTCTTTAAACACTCTTAGAAAATGGAATAAGCAGAAAGGTTATTTGCAACGCGGAGGGGGAAGAATTCTCTCCTCCCTTAGGTCCCTTTAGAAGTCCTTTCACTGAAGGAAACACGGTAAGGCTGTACCTGTGGCAAATGCTTCCCAGCTACGATGATGCCATCGGGTGTGCGCTCCAGGATCTGCCACACTCGGTCATAGAACCCAGGGGGAGTTCTATTCAAAGACCCATCGATCTGATGCCTGTTCATCCAACATCTGTAGACCAAAAGAACATGGCTCATAGTTGAAAAAGAAGCTTGTTCTGGTAGAAAGCAGGGCTTTCAATATGGATTAATTGTTCCAACAGGGTGAGCAATAAAAGCCAAAATTCATCAATGATGCATATCTACCATGTGTTACAGAAATTACTAAATATTTCATAACGAAAACAGAGCTTGCAGGAAAGGAAAAATCCTCGAGGTTTTAAAAACTGTAATAGGCAAAACGTTCTTCTCTAGTAACCTGTAAGACTGCTCACTATGTGATGAAATGCCTTTCTAACACACAAAGCAGCTCCATCTAAAATCACAGGAGCAGCCAACTTCAAAGTAAGTTGACGGGGTTCTTCCATACAATAAAACGTAAGCTCTGTGAAGGCATGGACATCATCACATAGGTTGATCCTCCTCTACACCTCTCCCAGAAAGGTGCTTAATAAACATTTGATAAGTGAATGAATGCTCAAAAAAGCATTACGTATCTAATGAAATTACCTTACAGCAGTCCCCTTTGATCTGTGGAGGATACGTTCCAAGACCCCCCAGTGGAGGCCTGAAACCAGATAGCACTGAACCCTGTACATACTATGTTTTTTCCTAGACATACACACTTATGGTAAAGTTTAATTTATAAATTAGGCACAGTAAGAGATTAACAACAATAACTAATAATGAAATAGAACAATTACAACAACATACTGTAATAAACTGTCAGCATCACTACTCTTGAGCTTTGGGGCCATTATTAAGGTAAACAGGAATTACTCGAATATGAGCCCTGTGATATTTATGAACTGTTTATTTCTGGAATTTTCCATTTAATGTTTTTGGACCTCGGTTGAACATGGTAACTGAAAACATAAAAAGCAAAACTATGGATAAGGGGGGACTACTGCATTTTAAACTTTATATTTTAATTTTAAACCTTATATTTAGTTTTCTATTTAAATATGGTCAAAGTACCAACGCTAAAAAATCAGCTACAAAATCTTTCAAGTCATAATAATCAGAACGTGATAAGCCAAAATTCTAGATCTCTTATTTTATCAATTAAGTATTAAATCTTAAAGATATAGTACTTACTTCATTCACAAACTGCTAAAGATGTAGAATTTGCATAATTTGAAAAGAACACACAAATGACATAGTAGTATATTCTTCCAAAAGCTGAAGGTAGGAACAAATACACATTTTTTTTATACTTGGTATTAAAACAGGCAGCAGAGTGAAATGTGTCATCAACCACAAAGTAGACATGTCGTGACCAACAATATTTCTAGGTATGAAAATAGCTATGCAGGATACAGTAAACAAAAAAAGAAAATTTTTTTCCTTTTTTTAAATTGAGGTAACATTGTTTTTTTAACCAGGTAACATTATATGTTTCGGGTGTACAACATTGTAATTCAACCTCTGTATATACTACAGTGTGCCCACTACCAAAAGTCTAGATTCCATCCATCACCATACAATTGACCCCCTTTAGCTATTTTACCCTCCTCCCACTCCTCTTCCCTTCTGGTAACTACCAACAACCTGTCCTCTGTATCTATGTGTTTGTTTTTGTTTTGTTTGTTCATTTGTTTGTTTTTTTTATACTCCACATATGAGTGAGATCATACAGTATTTTTCTCCTTCTGACTTATATCACTCAGCATAATAGTGTCAAAGTCTATCCATATTGTTGCAAATGGCAAGACTTCATCTTTTTTCTATGGCTGAATAGTATTCCATTGTATACATATATACACCACATTTTCTTTATCCATTTGATTGTCCCTTAGGTTACTTCCTATAATTAATATATTAATAATTCCTATTTCCTACTTAGGTTGTTTCCACCCGGCTATTGTAAATAGCGCTGCAATGAACATAGGGTTGCATATATCTTTTCAAATTAGTGTCTTCATATTCTTTAGATAAATACTCAGAAGTGGAATAAGACATATCAAAATCTATGGGATGCAGCAAAAGTGGTACAAAGAAAGAAGTTTACAGTAAGACAGGCCCATCTCAAGAAACAAGAAAAATCTCCAACAGCCTAACATCATACCTAAAGGAACTAGAAAAAGAAGAACAAATGAAGCTCAAAGTCAGTAGGAGAAAGGAAATAATAAAAATCAGATTGGAAATAAATGAAATAGACACTAAAAAACAACAGAAAAAAAATCAATGAAACTAAGAGCTATCTCTTTGTAAAAAATTAACAACCCTTGAAAAAACCCTTTGAAAAAACCAACCACCTTTTGAAAAAAACAACCCTTTGAAAAAAAATTAACAACTCTTTAGCTAGACACACTAAGACAAAAAGAGAGAATGCTCAAATAAATAAAATTAGAAATGAAAGAGAAGAAATTACAACGAATAAGACAGAAATACAAAGGATTATAAGAGATTACTCTGAAAAGCTATAAGCCAACAAATTGGAAAACCTAGAAGAAATGGATAAATTCTTAGAATCATACAACCTTCCAAAACTGAATCAAGAAGAAATAGAGAATCTGAATAGACTGATCACTAGTAAAGAGATTGAAACAGTAATCAAAAACCTACCCCAAAAACAAAAGTCCAGGACGAGATGGCTTCTCTGGTGAATTCTAGCAAACATTCAAAGAAGATTAAATACCTATTTTTCAAACTCTTCCAAAAATTGAAGAGGAGGGGACACTACGTAACTCATTTTATGAGGCCTACATTACCTTGATTCCAAAATCAGACAAGGACAATACAAAAAAAGAAAATTACAGGCCAATATCGCTGATGAACATAGACGCAAAAATCCTCAACAAAATATTAGCAAACTGAATACAACAATACATTAAAAGGATCATACACAATGATCAAGTGGGATTTATTCCAGCGATGGAGGGATGGTTCGACATCTGCAAATCAATCAACATGATACACCACATTAACAAAATGAAGAATAAAAATCATATGATCATCTCAACAGATGCAGAGAAAGTATCTGACAAGATCCAACATCCATTTATGATAAAAACTCTAAAAAAAATGGGTATAGAATAGGCACATACCTCAGAAAAAGACATTTTTGTTCTTGTGAAAGAGGACCAATGACGTTTTAACACTACATAAGAGAGAGCAGCATCTTTTCTGGATGTACAGTTTCTTTGGTAGACCCAGACTCTCGTGGCTGGGTTCAGTGCTATGCTAAAGAGAAGAAGTCCAAAGGTGTACGGGTTCCTTGGTGATGTTTTACTTTGAATAATGGGTGTGCAAACCAAATACCCTACACTCTGCATTTGATCTTTTTTCCTATTCCCTTCAAAAGATGTTTTCAGAGTTCTATGAAGTCATGGTTAATCCTATAAAAGGGAGATGTTTGCTTAGAACAACATAAAAAATAGAAATGTGTGAATACTCATAATGGAGGTAGAGAATTATTTTAGAAGACCTCTCTTTTATTTTTATTTTTTGGCTTTTTATTTTGAAAAATTTTAGACTTACAGAAATGTCAAAAAAATACCTCATAAAGTTCCTGCATACTCTTTACTCAGCTTCCTCTGCTTTTGTCATCTTACAGAACCAATAGTAACTACTGAAACCAGGAAATGAACGTTGACACAATATTAATCTATGGACCTTAGTCAGATTTTTCCAATTTTACCACTAATGTCCTAGTTTTGGTCCCGAATCCAAGCTAGTACCCTGCACTGAAGTTAGTTTCCATGTCTCCTTAGGCTCCTCTAATCTGTGACAGTTCCTCAATCTTTTTTTTTTTTTTTTTTGCTATTTTTCCTTTTGCAACCAGAAAGTATCTTGAGTGGAAATACTTGGAAATTGTGCAAATTTTTCATTTCTCATCATACTTCCACCCACTAAATTTAGCATCCATTGACGCTTTTTGCCTGCAACGATTATTACTGTTGTATTTGTCTAATGGAGATTTTTTATTATCACCATTGCATTTACACTTAATTAAAATTCTACTGTAAGGAGAGTCCCTTCTCTCCCATTTATCCATTTATATCAGCATGGACTCATGGATATTCATTCTATGGGTTATAATCCAATATTATCATTATTTAGTTTTCTGCTCAAATTGTCCCAGCTTTGACCATTGAGCCTCCTTCAAGTTGTCTCCAGTATCTTTCTAACACAACTCTGTAGTTTTTTGCAGCACTTTCTTACTTTCTGGTACCATAAGATACTCCAGGCTCATCTTGTATTTTTCCTGCCCCAGCTCTGGAATCAACCATTTTTCCAAGGAATGCTGGTTCCTTTTATTAGAGAATGCTATTTAGAAATCAATATCTGGGCACTAGGTTTGCTCATTGCTGTTGAGGTTTCATTGCTTCTAGGTCCTCTCAGTGGATAGAGCTAGGCAAGATATGGATGTACACTCATATATACATAGACATCCACATTTATTTATGTATCTTTCCATGTAAAAACCATGAATCCACACGGATATTTCCAATTCCAATCCAACACCACACAATAGTCTAGCCTTTCCCTTTTCCTTATTTATAAATACATTCTCCGACAAGGAGAAATCTGTCTCTCATTACCCACAATGTATTTACTTATTTATTCAATCTTAGTGTAAATATATATATATATATAAAGCAATTTCAGAATTGCTAATACCTACCTCTGTGAAAAAAATTGTTAACTAGAGTAGAGTATTTGTGTGTACTTCTTTTTTTCTTTAGCATTACAGTATCCAGTTGATGTCTTCCAAAGGTATTCTGGTTAATTCTTTTCTTCCCCATCCCCTTCAGTGTGAGAATACTACTCATTTGCAATACGGTTAGGTCCATTTGTTACTGTTTGTATTCTACTTTGGTTTCCTTCCACATCTGGATTAATTTTAATTAATTATTTATGTTTTTTGGTATATAAAACATTACCATAGTTTAGCAGTCAGAGCTATACTAAAAGCTATACTCAGCGATAGTATACTGTATGCTCTCCTGCTCAATCTTATTGCCCTGTACCTATTTCTCCATTCTTTTCACCCTGTTCTCACCCACCCCCTGAAGGTAACCAATCTTATTAGTTTCTGATTTATCCTTCCTACAGTTCTTTGGCACAAATGAGCAGATATCCCTTTCTTTCTTACATGAAGAGTAGTACACTATAGATGTTTTTTTGTACTTTGCTGTCTTCATTTAACAAAACAGCCTAGAAATTACTCTATATCAGTTCATAGAGACCACGCTCATTCTTTTTTAACAGCTGCACAGTACTCCATCATGTGGATGTACCACAGTTTAATCAAATAATCTCCTATGTATGGAGATTTAGGTTATGGGCATTCCAAAATGTGCAATTATAAACAATGATGCAATGAATAACCTTGTGTGTATATATTTTCATATTGTTGGAGGCACATCTCCAGGGCATATTCCTAAAAGTAGGATTGCTGAGTCAAAGTGTAAATGCACAAGTAGATTTTTTTTAGATGCTGCCAAATTCCCATCCAGACGGGTTATACCCATCAGCTTATGTAAGAACGTCAGTTTCCTCACAGCTCAGCAAACGTTTGTCATACTGTTTAACTTTTGCCAGTCTGACAGATAAGAAAGGTATCTCAACATGTTTCAATTTACATTTCTCTAATTATGAGTTAGTTTGAACATTTTTTCAAATATTTAAGGTCCTTTTTTTTGTTTTAAATGAATTGATTACTCATCTTTTTTCCCCATTTATCTCTTGGGTTTTTGGTTCTTTGTCTCTCAGTTTTTAAGAATTCTTGGATATTAGCTCTTTGTAGCATTTCGTTCCAGTTTCCCAGTTGCCTTTTGATATTGTCTACTTTTTGCAATGCAAAATGTTTTTAATTTTTATGTAGTCTTATTAATCTTTTATTGCCCCTGGGTTTGAGTCATAGTCAGAAAGCCTTTCCCAAAGCAAGGTTGAAGAGGAATTTACCCATGTTTTCTTTTAGAGCTATTACAGTTTCATTTTTTACATTTAGATTGCTAATCTCTTTGGAGTTTATTTTTGTATATGGTATAAAGTATGGATTTGATCTTACCTTTTTCCAAATGGCTATCCAGCTGTCCCATCACTAGTCATTTAAAAATTCCAGTGATTTGAGATGTCATCTTTATCATACATTAGATTTCTATATGTGCTTGGGATCTGTTTCTGGACTTTCTACTCCATTCAACTGGTCTATCCATCTGTTCATGTACCAGTTCCACAATGTTTTAACTATAGAGGCTTTATAGTATGTTGTACTGTCTGTTGGGGCAAGTCCTTTTTTTATGTTTTTCTGGTTATTCCTGCATGTTTGTTTTTGCATACCAAGTCTAGTATTAACTTGTCTAACTCCATAAAACAGCTTGTTGGAATTTTAATCGAATTGCATTACATTTATAACTGACATCTTTATAATAAAAAATTGAGTTCTCCTATGTAAAAACAAGGATGAATTTCCATTTGCTCAAATCTACTTTTGTAGAAGACTTCTTTTCTAGGCATTTCTAAGCACATAACTATACTACCTTGGAAAATATTAGGCACACAAATAGTGCTCAATAAATGCTTGCCTACATAATTATATTAAAGCTTTTTCTGTAATAAAAAATATTCTTCAGTTCAAGACAATCCACAAGTATTTGCCTTGTTCTCATTCTAAGGTTAGCGATAGTTAAGTCTACAAAAGGGTTTCGCCCTGAAAAAGCTGACAGTCTATTTAGGGAGACAGAGTAACAGGCAACATATTTAAATAATGTTACTAAACCCAAACTTTTATGCCAAAATGTTAGGAGGAGATGGTGAGTGCTACAAAGGTTCAGAAAGAGAACTAAACAAAGTGGTATGAAGTGCTACATCAAGAAATGTTTGTAAACTATAACTGAAAAAAGTATAAAATTCAAATCAACACAAAATCACAACTGAAGACAGGTATTTTAATTAGTATCTCTGTGCACACTGTCCATCTAGTAGAGTGAACTCTGATACTCTGCTGTATTTTATTTCTTATTAATATCTTATTAATTTCATATATATATATATATGAGTTATGATGTTACAATAAATCCAGAGCGTCCTACAGGTAACAAAGGCCCTCATTACCTTCCATTCTGTTGAGGCTGGAGAATATCCAACAGAAGCTGTTTAACTTCACTAGGTGACAGCTGATATAAGTCTGTGGCTGGCTTGTTTCTGCCACGGATCTGTAGTTCATATTCCATAGCATGGATGATCCACCTGAAACAAAACAGGGGAAGCATGAATCAACAACTCTTGAAATAAAATCACCTTGTGCTTCTCCCAGCAACGCCCTTAACAGCACTGACCCATCCAAAGGGGAATGAAGAAAAGGCCATTTGAATTTCCTGAACCATTGATATAATTATTTCCATCAAGGTTATGTGACACGATTAGACTCTTAAAAATGAGGCCTGCTCTTGCATATGTGGTTAGGTAGTAAACATGAAAATAGGTTAATAATCAAGTTCTTATCAAATGAGATTCTACCAATTCGATATGATAGTATACTGCACACAAATAGCCGCCACACCATTATTTTCTTAATACTAGAATATGTGAAAAGCAAACAGGATAAAAACAAATCATTTTAAGAAATAGGCTGAGATATGCTATTATATCAATGTTCCTTTCCCAGGAAGGATAAGACATTTTCACGTCTTTCTTTTACTTTGCAGTCGTTCCCTTGCGATTGGAGGGGCTAGAGGAGAAGTATCTGCCTTGGAAATACAGGGGCACAGTTAGCTATAACTGAATTATACTAGTATGCTAGGGAACACACTTCAACCAACAGATTTCAGAAGAATCTTCTTTACGGATATTTAAATGCCGTTCACGTACCTATTCTTAAAGAATCTATTCTTTAATAGATATTTAATTGCTGTTCATAAAATAATTTTTTATTACAGAAAAAGCTTTAATATAATTATTTAGGCAAGCATTTATGGAACACTATTTGTGTGCCTGGTATTTTCCAAGGTGGTATAGTTATATGCCTAGAAATTTCTAAAATATTAATTACTTTATGTGCAAGTAATTTTATTTTTTAATTTGAGAAGCTTTCAATAAGTATTTTTACAGTTTCATCTCATTTCTTTCATTTACTCTATTCTGAAGAAAGACTTAGATAAACTAGTTATGAAACCAAAGAAAACCCTGAAAATAATACTGTGCCTTAGGGAACCAGAACTCTGCACACCATTAGGGAAAGCTAGGGAATTAGTTGTACACAGCCGATTCCAATGCGTTATCCTTAAAGCCTTGGGTGAACACTGAACAACAAACAGAGACAGTGTAGCTCAGCATCTGGAAAGAATGTGCCTTCATTCATCCATGCTGCTTTGTCTCTCAAACAGGGGCTGTGTAGCCAGCCCACTGGTAGAAAAGTCTAGTTAACAGCAACTAAGATTTAAAGTGGCTAACTTACTGCACTCAAATATATCACTATCTTCCTCTTGATACACTTATTTGAATGACAACGCACAAGGCTACTGCAGGTACAGAGATTAAAAAGGTAGGTGGATATAATCAAAAGATTAAAGTCCTTCTTTCTGCCAAGGCTAGTTTGCAGAACAACAGTGATGCATCTCATGGGATGACTTGAATGTCTCTCAGTGGAAAAGAAGGTAAGAAAAATGTTAAGCCTTCCCAGTTGAGCCAGAGGTGATATCAACCAGACACCCCTGCCTGCCGATTATGTGTTGAAGAACACTGAGATAGATTACAGAGGCATGAGAGAGACACAAGAATGGAACATAATCTTTAAAATGTATTATCGTTACTATTACCATTGATAGTACATACTAAATATTTAATAGTTGCTCATTGGCAAGAACATTAAGATGACAAAGTACTTGCAAACACCAAAATAAACGTTTGTGAGCTTCCTGATGACGTGTAACAACAGAACACATGACAAAATTAAGATTTACAATTTGCGTTTCTCTAATCAGTTGAAAAAGAAAAACTAGACTAAACCTATGTTATTGCCAAAGACTAGAATTTCTTAATTGTTCATCCACATTATTATTAACTATATTTAGTCAGGATGTTATACACAAGCATAAAAATCACCAGGATACAGTTACCTTGGATGCTTTGATGTTAAAGTTGCTTATGAAATTAGCTGTTAAAGAAACATTTCAATTATAATAAACTGCTCCACGGATCTCTCTTTAAATAAAAAAATTCTATTTTTAATTTTACAGGTTAGACAGAGTTGTCGTCTATTTATTATTTTCTTTCTTTAACATTTAAAATTAATATTCAAGGCAGCTTAGTATAATAGAAGGAATATCAAATTAAAATCTAAAGAATTGCCTTTCGGTCTCCTCAATAAGCCAATGGCATGAAAAGAAAAGAGGGGGTAGGGAGTAATGTTCTAGATTAAAAGTGACTTAAGAGACATAACAACTAACACCATGTGTGGGCCTTGTTTGGGATCCTGATTTTTTTAAAAAAATCATTTTGGGACAACCAGAGAAATCTGAATAAGAATTGAGTATCAGGTGTTATTAAGGAATTATTGCTAATTTTCTTGGGTGTAATAATGGTATTGTGATTATTAAGAAAAAGTCCCTTTTTAGAGATATATACTTACTAAAATATTGAGGGGTAAAAGTCATAATGTCTGGAATTTGCTTTATAATCTACAGCAAAAAACAATGAAGCAAATATGGCAAATGTAAATTACTAACCACTGCTTATACCCATTTACATAATGGGCATATGAGAATTTACCAAATTATTATATTATTACACATTTAAAAATTTTCATAATGAAAAGCAAAAACAATAAAAGACTTGAATACCAATTCAGTCACTTACCAACTATGCCCCATTGGCAAGTTATTTTTCAAATGGGAATGTTACTATTACTTGTTCAGCTCATTTTATGGAATTATTTTGAGGAACAAATAAGACTATGTTAAAAGGCTTTTGAAATCATAGAGTCATTAAAATGTTAGCAAACTCCCTTTATTTGACTTCTCAGACTCAGGGTGGAGGAAGGTAATACAATTTTTTAACTCAAGTCTTGGAGTTAATTAATCAAGTGCCACATCTGTTTGACTTCAGGAGGCATCTTCTTCTAAAATAAGTCACTTTCTCATTTTTAAAATGCTTACTTTTTAAAGTCCTCCCAAACCTGAGTTATTAAAACTAAGCATCGTGTATTACATTTAGCTTTTAAAATCTTTAGTATCATAAAGAAAGATAGTGGGAGATTTAAAAATTTCCCCTCAGGCTTCTTCCTTCTGTCTATAAAATCTCAGCAATTCTTTGAGCAAATTATAGAAAACACTGTACTCAACAGCAACCCAAGAAATATAACTGTTTTTCATTCATTCAAGCACAAATGAATATAACTTATCAGATTATTAAAATACATTTATTCATTCAAAAGTATTGCCAAACTAATCTTTTTAGCTTGGAATTCTTCAAAAAACTGAAATAAAAACAGCAAAATAGCCTTAGACATAAACTATACTATACTATACAGCAGTCGTAGAGACTTAGAGAAAGTAAGTTACGAAGAGTATTACCACAGTTAAGAAAGTCAAAGACATTTTATCCGTTTTTAGAACTACTAATACAAAAGGGCATTAATTCCTTTGCATGGGAAAATCTGACTTCTTACTCTCATTCCCAACGACAAAGTCACCAAACCTGGTTTGACAATTCCAATGGAAAAGCCCTTAGTGCAAAATGGGGAAAGACAGAAAGCAAGCAAATGTGGAAGGTCAAAAGAATGAAGGTTATCCTTGGACCAGAGCCTTATAAATTCAGTCTGTCTAAAGAACCAGGGATGTGCTCGACTTGCCAATAAGCAAATGAGAAAGTGGCAGATACACAGGAATGACCAGATCAACCATTGTATGTATCATGGTTTGACTTGAGGACGATGAAGTCCTCAGCGCTGCTCAAAGAGTCTGAAGAGGGGTACTAGCATTCCTACGCAGTCCTGGGAATAAGCTTATCCTTATGAGGTTAGGAAGCATATTGTGTAGGTACTGGCATTTTTCTTTCCAACATGCCCTAATCAAGCAGTCAAATATAAAATAAAGTAGACCGAAATCTGACATCATTCATAAACCAGAACGGCTGTCATTTTCTGAAAAAATGCCATAAAGAATAACTGATCCAAGCAAGACACAATTTTTTTAATAATCATTTTGAGGCTATTTCAAGGTACCAAGAAGTATTTGCCAAGTTTGCTGTTAAACAAGTGAATGAATAACTCTCTGTGGAAGCATTTTACTAAGCCATATAATAGGGGATGTGAAAGCTGCAAGAAGGGACTTTCTTGCTTGATTCATATTAATACAGAGAGGGAGACAATTTGATAAGGCAAACTGAGCTTCCTGTTTGGTAACCAGAGAACGAGTCCCCCACTCTACCCCTGATCTAATCACAACAGAATAGAGGTATGAGAGCCCCATCACCTCACTTCCTTACCTCACATCAAATGTCAAAAGCAAAGACCTTTGAATGAGTATCAAACCACGCTCATGAACTCAGGGCTGCAGTGATCTCCTCTTTCCTTTACTGCACAAGCAATGTTATAGTCATAGTACCTGTAACACAGGCCTTCTCTAAGCATTGGATGTGTGATCCACAGATGAAGTTGTGGGTATTAGAAGACAAGACACGGCTGGATCATAATTCCTAACAGAGGATGTCCTGGAAGTATGGAAAGCAGAGATGAAAAAGGCTTGATAACATATACCCTCAGGGGTTATCTCCCACTAAGGCCTGACTGACAGACCCAGTGCAGAAAACAGTTGATTGGCGGTCTTTACAGCAATGGGCCTGTCAGGAACTTGATCTATTTCAACATGCGAGCTGGAGCACAAATCAATAATGAGACGGAAAATCACATCATTATCAGACTAGAATTCCATTCCTGTGAGCAGGTCAATTTCACTCGCTGGAGTGCCTGATAACAGGAATGTTGAAGAAATTGCATTGGCAGGATTAACCTTTGAAAAATCGAAAAGACACGTGGTCGTATTGGTTTAAAGCAACTGAGGCAGTGGGTGATGTAAATAAATAAATTTTAAAAATCCAAAAACCTCAGAGAGAGAGGTTAAAACAGAGATAAAAGTATACATAGTGCAAGGGAATTCTGGGCAAGATGTACCACAACTAAGACAAAAGTTCTTACTTCTTATGTCCATTCAGCCTAGTGAATGTTGGCATTTCAGGAGGAACATAGTGTTAAAAGCTGACTGAGGTATCAATCTCTTTACTCATAATCAACATTTAAAAGAGGGAAACAACAGTAAAAAGTCAGATATAAATAAGTCTAAAATGCTTTAACCTATAAGGAAGTAAAAAAAGAATGTTTTCTATAAATCTCCTCCCTCCTTTCTTTTAAAATCATGCTACAATCACTACAATACACAAAGGGGTAACTTTCTAGAGCAACAAGTTTAACAATGTATAAGAAATTTGACATTCAAGGACTCTATAAATGAATAATCTGCTCATCAATTTTAAGCAAACTAAAACCTTCCAGGGACTAATTCAAGGTAAATTTTATAAAGAAACATACTGAGTATGTGTTTGCTGCTGGCAGTAGACTAACATGCAAGGAAGCCATTCACTTAAGGAGCTGAGGTCTGAGTAAAATTTATTAAGGATGAAATGCAATAAAAATACATTAAAAAGATACAAAAATATCTTTCTCCTTTTCAGAGGGACACTATCATAAGCCCCACGGGCAGGATAACGGCATTTCTCTGAAACTGTCCAACATCTGTAGAGTAGAAACAGGGTTCCAACACCTCTTTGTTAGCGTGGTGGAGGAGCGCTGTGGGCACAGGTGTAAGGACATGCATCTTATGAGGTCCCACCAGGCGATGGAGGGGAAAGACCACGTCAGAGAATCCAAAAGGGTTTTGAATTAAGGTTTCTGTATGAAATGCTTGGGGATCATTCCACTGGGCCCTAAATGAGACACAACCACAGCGGAAAGAGATGCCTCCAGGATGAACGTCTCTTGTGGGAGCAGAGGGTCTTTGCAAGCCTAGGACTGGAAGACAAGAGTGACTGCGTGTGTGTTTGCTGGAACGGGGGGAGGTTCCTCCTTCTTGGGATTTGTGGTGTGGAAAAGAAATCCCCAGAGGTACTCGTTCTCCAAAAGCCACAAGACAGGAGCTCAAACTATCGAATGTCACAGCAATACTGCTGAAGCATTATCCTTTGGAAAACATCTTCACATTCCTTACCCAGAATCCCCATGACCCAACGAGGAGGCCAGAGCAGGGAAAGCCTCCCTATTTGACAGAAGGGAGCTGAAAGAGGGGGTGGGGCAGCATGAACTCTGGAGTCATTCACCCTGGGTCTAAATCCTGGTTCTCAGTCTTGTGACCTTGGGCAAGTTACTTAACTTCACTGAATTTTCATAGTATCTTAATATATATCTTGCAGTGTGCAAGGGGCCAACTTAGAATCAGGTCCAAATTATCCCCATTTCCGTGGTCTCATGATGAATAAAAGGGGCAAAATCTCATTTCCCTTTGTTTGTTAACTTGTAACTACTCAGGCTCCCCAGTGTGCCTTGCACCGTACAATGCTGATCCTAGACTGGAGGACTGACAAACACAAGACAAAAAAACACCGGGAGCCAATGCACATCATAGGTGCTACACGAATACTTGAATACAAAACAGGTTATAAGTTGACATCATGTAGAAGGCACCACAAAGGTCATAAAGTTTTAGAAATAAACAGTAAGGCCTGTTTACCTGAGAAAACAGCAGCAGTATACACAAGTGAACGGACACGTACAAAGTACATACAAAGTACTCCAAAGTCAGGCAGACCTGGTATAAACCCCAGTTCTTTCATTTACTGGTTTGACTAAGACAGGCCATCTGAGCTCTCTGAATCTCAGTTTGTTTACTTTAAAATGAGAGTCCTAGTGCCTACCTCAAAGCTGTTGTACAGAGTAAATGAGATAATATATGTGAAGCATTTTCAGCACATTGCCTAGCATATAATAGGTGTTCAATAAATAATAATTGTGGTTATGCTGATGGAGGAAAAGGAGGAGGAAATAGTCTCCCAGAGTAAACTTCTGAGTGTAATAACCATGTGTTCGTGGTTGTTCATATGTGTACCCCCTGAGATCCTTACTGGGAATGCTGCTCAGAGAGGTTCCATTTATAAGACAACTTGCATACTCTGATATGATTATCTGCACTATTCCATTAATAAACGAATGGAAAAAAGTGCCACATCCTTTTATCTTCTTCATGTATGACTGGATTTTCATATAAAGAAGGCCCTGTTTAACTCGATCATTTCCTGAAGGTCATGACTTGTACAAATCAAGTGCATTCATCAAAATTAAAAGTCCTTTATTTCTTTCTCTAATGAGTACAAGACATGCTGTCTTTTGTTTTTCCTAAATTCCCTATCACTAGCTCAAGGCAAGCTACCTGAACCTGCTTACAACCTATGTATTAAACAATCTGGCAAATTTTATTGAGCAACTGCTGTGAGCCAGACCCTGATACAGACAGGAAGATAAGATCTAGTCCCTAGCCTTACCAGAAGTAAATGTCTTAAATACATTACTCCTTATTAAAAAAAATTAGACTCTTCCCCAACCAAAAAGGTTCCAGTGTTTAGAGCTGACCTTCCTGCATAAGAGGAAATACACATAATGAGTTGGGCAGGGACACTGTTAATACTCACAATGGGAACATAATGCCACAATTACTTCCAGGATAAGTTTCAGGACAGTGAATAATTAAAGTTTCATGGCAAATTTCTTCATCAGGAGGTTTTTGCTTTCGTTAAATAAAGTCACATGTTGCTGTCCTGGCATTTTTATTTTGGGTGAACACAGTTTAAGGAAAAGAGTTTATTATTTCTCATGGAAGGCACTGAACATATAGAGTAGCAGATACAAAAAAGGGAAGAAAACTATTTTTAGAAGAAACTAAACATACTTCATTCGAAGAGAAGGAAGCTTCAGGTCAGATTTGAATTCAAGAAAGAAAATTACACTGGATTTTTGAGGGAACATAAATCAGCCTAAAATGCTGAATAAGTAGTAAAGGAAAAACTACAAGGGGCTGAAAAACACAGCATTGTAAAATACTGAGAAACTGTTAACTTTTAATCTAAGGCTTTGTTTAAACCTCTGCAAGGATGACTATCACAAAGAGGCTCTCCTGAATAGAACGTTTACTACAAAGAATGTACTTTGGAAGAGTTATAACCTACACTTCTCAGTTAGCCTCAGAGAAATGCCTGAGTCTGTGACAACAGAGTACTTTTAATACCCTGGATGGATATGGAGAATCATATTCCTTTTCATTTAGAGACAACTCACATGGAAGACCCATTTCTGTATCCTCATATGTAGTCAAGAGGCTGGAGTTGAAAATATTAGATCAGAGATCAAACAAATCACGGTACAATTCAAAGTTCTTATAATTGATTCGAATACTTCTAAATCTTTGAAAAGAGCAATTTTAAGGGATAAAAATGAAGGTAAAGTTCTAGGCAGAGTGAATTCACTTCTCGATCAAAAGAAAGAGAAGATAAAGAATAGGAAATTCACCTGAAATATACGATACAGTCATGTGCCGCATAATGACATTTTGGTCAATGACAGATCTCATTTAGGACAGTGGTCCCATAAGATTAGTACCATACAGCCTAGATGTGTAGTAGGCTATACCATCCAGGTTTGTGTGAGTACACTCTATGTTTGCACAATGACCAAACTGCCTAATGATACGTTTCTCAGAACGTATCTCTGTCGTTAAGTGATGCATGACTGCCACTGAAATCAGGCAAATAGTTTAAAAAATAATCTCAACTAAAACTGAAAAATATAACTTATAAAGTAGAAATCTCCTAGGGAAAATAACTGATTCCATTTATGTATATTTTTCAGATATTTTTCCACACATGTATTGCACATATAGATGTACAGTATTATTATTGTTCTTTTATAAAAAATGGAACAATACATTTGCAACTCACTTTTTTCACTTAATTTATCTTGGACATTTATAACTGTCAGTATATAGACTTCATCTTGTTTCTTGTAATGGTTGCACAGCATTTTACTGTATGGCTATAACAATTTATTTAAACTGTTTCCTACTGATGGATATCTGGGTTGTTCCCAGTGTTTCACTATTTCAGACAATGCTGAAATGAAGATTGCTGTAAAACACGTCCAAATTCCTAAAATGAGAGTTGTAGAAACAAGAGGTATGCAGATACTGCCAAATAAGCAACTAGTTTTTTATATGTAATTTTTTGAAGGAAAAAAACGGGTAATCATTTTTCATAAAGTGCTTCATACTCACATGCAAAATTAAAACTAAGAAATGAAAAGAAAATCAATCCAACAATAAAGAAGAAAGGAAAAAAGTAACAAGAAAGCATGGTAAATAGAAAACATAAAATAAAATGGCAGGAATAAGTCAAAATAATAAGAAATGGCACAAATGTAAAATATATATTTCTATTAAAAGATAATCTGAGGAGGCCGGCCCAGTGGTGCAGCGATTAGGTGCGCGCGCTCCGCTGTGGCAGCCTGGGGTTTGCAGCTTCGGATCCCAGCCATGCACCGAGGAACTGCTTGTCAAGCCATGCTGTGGCGGCGTCCCATATAAAGTAGAGGAAGCTGGGCACGGATGTTAGCCCAGGGCCAATCTTCCTTAACAAAAACAGGAGGATTGGCGACAGATGTTAGCTCAGGGCTGGTCTTCCTCAAAAAAAAAAAGATAACCTCAGAGTGGATTGAAAATAAATACAGCATAAATGCTGAGTATATAATATATACCTATACAAAATGAAAAAAGAACATTGAAGGTAAAGGGATGGAAGACAGTATACCAAGCTAATAATGACGGAAAAAGAAAGCAGGCACGGCAGTAATATCAGACAGAAAATAATTCAGTTGTTATATTTTATGCATTGTAATGGTCTCATGGTTATATAAAAAGGCCTTAACTTTTAGACATACACACTGAAGTATTTACAGATTAAATGACACGATGGGTTTGCTTTAAATCTAGAGGGTATGTGTGTGGGGGGAGGAGTGAAATAAGATTGTCATATGATGACAGTGGTGGAGCTGGGTGACAGTATGGGCACACAGGGCTTTACTACACTATTCTCTATATGCAGATATATCTCTATATCTCTATTTTGCAGATGTTTGAAATTAAAAAAAATTTTTTAAGAATTCAAGTTGCAAAGCAATAAATGACACACAGATATAGTGATAAAAACTATAAAATAACATGGACAAAAGGGAAGCTTTAAAATATATAAAGCAAAACTGACAAAAATGCAAAGAGAAACTAACATCTATAAATATAATGAGAAAATTTTAAGACTTGATCGGCAATCGAGGATCAGGCAGAACAGAAATAGTAAAGATACTGATGATCCCATTGTACAATTAGCAAGTGATACTTACTCACATTCACACACATTCACCCGTATTTGTGCCCAACAGAGACTATATCTTCTTTCCAAACACTTGAGGAACACCCCAATGACCACATGTTAGTTTACTCTATATGCTCAGGTATCGTTTCACTCTTTTACAATTAGAACATATTCACGTGACACTTGTACAATCAAAAATATATTTAAAAAAGAAAAGAAACATGTACACTTTATTTGGTTGTGACAGGCTTTTTAGACAGACTATCTCATTTCATGTCACAGAAAACAATGGGCTGGGATGAAAGTGAGGGCAGAGGGTCAGTCATCTGTCCTAGGTCACTGAGATGAGAAGCTCTCCTGAATGCCCAAGTTGGGTCAACTCGCCTGACCACATGGTCTCACAAAACTCTTGATTAAGAAAATTCAAGATCACAAGAGCCTTACTTTGAATTTCTTCTCCAAACAGAACACTTATGATTTTTATGATTAAAAATAGACTCTGGTAGAATATGGACACAGCAGAATATTCTTAAAAGGATCAAATTTTTATCTGTGTGTCCTCCTGACACTCTTTTTACTGAAAAATCATTCTTAAGGCTTATCCACTTTATTTACAGGAATTTTTACAAGTATTATGCTTAGTGGTTTTTTTGTTTGTTTGTTTGTTTGTTTGTTTTTAACATGACACGGCTGTTTAAAATCCCTGGAGTTTGATTTTACCAGAGACCGAGTTACTTCACCACATCCAACATGGGTGTTAACCAGACAGGAGGATTCTTTCCGGGCACTGGTATTCATTTCTTCATTTCTCCAGACACCACCTGTGACTTAGGGAAAAGACACACTTTCCTTAATACCTACCAGACCTGGGGCAGCACGTCACCCGGAGAGGCTGAGACCTGTTAGGGGACAGCTTGAACCGTCCTCTTTATGCAAACACAGAGCACTTTACTCACCCAATTCGTCTTTTCAGCATGCCACTGAATAACTCAGGGTTATCGGAGATGACCCAACCAATATGGATGACCAGCTCTTGCTGAAGGACCGCTTCCCTCTCATCGTGGGTATTACACTCGTAATAGATGATGTTCTTAATCACTCTTGGAGACAAAGGATTAGAGATCACCTCTTCTTCATGCCCAAAGGCACGCAGAGTCACCTACAAGTGGCAGAATTTTATTGGAAAAACTTCCTAGCTGCTAAAAGATAAAAGAAAGAAATTCAAGGCTCAGGATGACTGGCAGGCTGAAATGACTCTGTGCAAGCTAGGGAATTAGGTAGAATAACTGCTCCTGCTATTTATTAAAATGGCTTTCAAAGCACGACTCCCACTGGAGTTCATGATGGTTCAGAGTCTGGTCTAAAATATAAGGGCAGGTGAGGGTCCCAGTTAGGGGAGTGGAGGTGAGTAGATAAAAGCAGGAAAGGAATATAAATAACTATTAAGGTAAAATTATTCTGAATAACTTTAGTAGTAGAAACTCCCCAGAGAAACCAGAATACATTAAATACTTTACTGCACAGTCTACACAATTTAGTATTTGAGAGTATATTTTTTGCTTCTTTTATAGTTTCTCATGTGAAACTTTCTGTTCTTTAACAACACTGTGAGGTTTTCAAAGGCAAGCGTGAGGTCACATAGTTGTAGTGTAGCCCCACTTTTCCTGGCATAGTGCTAGGCAGCTAGGGGGTGCTAAAATGCTTGTTGATGTATCTCTCACCTGTGGAGGAGAAGAAACGCGCTCCTATGAGCCTGGGAAACAAGGAAGCACAGAGGGAAATGGCAACGAACATTCGAAGCAGCAAGGGCAGCTGAAGCTGGCAAGAGGAATACCCCGGTCTCTCCCTCTCCTCTGTCCTTAGATTTTGCCTCCCAGAAGAGTCTCTGGCCCTTCCTTCCTCCTCATAATCTCTCTTCTCTCTCTCCCTCTCTCTTCCATGTACAGTACATGTTTATAAGAAGCAGGAAAAAGAAGAGCAGATCAAAGGGCCCTTGTGTTTTCGGAGATGAGGGGAGAGAGCAGAACATGGGGTCTTTTGCCCTCGTTTTGTGAAGGAGTGAAAATTGAGAACTACTGGTTTATTATATCAAGTGGTACCAACCTGTTAGTCCAAGTGCAATTACTTTTATTAACATGTCAGTGTGTAAAGAAGAAAACAAACAGAAGACACATCATTGACTCTGAAAGCAATGATGACTAAACCACTCTTTCATTCCAGAGAGCTTGAGGTGATCTGAAAGTGCTTTGCAGGAACAATATTACTTCAATTCTCAGGGTGGCATTTCTAAACCACTCTTTCATTCCAGAGAGCTTGAGGTGATCTGAAAGTGCTTTGCAGGAACACTATTACTTCAATTCTCAGGGTGGCATTTCTAAACCACTCTTTCATTCCAGAGAGCTTGAGGTGATCTGAAAGTGCTTTGCAGGAACAATATTACTTCAATTCTCAGGGTGGCATTTCATTAATGAGCAAATGCAAACTTTGAATGCTCCATTCTCGTTTCTTTTTTGTAAAGGGGTAAGACGCAGTCAGTGAATGGACTTCATGCACCTGAAGCAGCGCTGTCAGCCTCCCAGGCCTACCCAGCTCCCTAAGTGACTGTCTTCTTGGGAGATGTGCTAGTCTGATGGGCAATTGTCCAGCCACAGCCTCAGGACAGGCTCCAAGGCTTCCAGGATGTGGGGAGCAGAGTCTCGAGATCACAGGCTGCAAGCCCCTCTAGATAGTGTACACAATGGACATGACAACTCTAACCTACTCCCTCCCCAAGTGTCAGGTGCCAGAGACCCCAAAGATCTCCAAAGCCTTCTCATATGATCATACGTGGTAGAATTCACTATATTTTCAAACATACTACAGGGGCCTAAAATCCAAGAAACAACAGCTTCCTAGAGCCTATTTACTTTCTTTCAGAGGTGGCTCATCCAGGGCACCAATACAACACTCTGCAGCTGGAGGTAAGGACTGTAGCGAGAAAAGGTACTGGGTAAGTGACCTCCTGTGCTCTGGTCTATTTAGCTGATGAATGAGGATGAAAATTCTACCTTTTAATAATTTGCAGAAAACAGAAAATAACATGTGAAAATGATTTAACTTTTTCTCAGGAGTTTTTTATTAGTATAATCATTTTTTCATTATAATTAAATATTACAGGATAAAATAAATAGCTTATTCTAACATTTCAAAAGCTGGATATCAGGATGAAATACTTTCCCTTTTAATGAATTAAGAGCCCTGAAATATGAGCAATGGGTTGATTCCATTAAAGAGGGTTAAAGTATTTCATGTTATTAAAGCTTATTAGATCCCTAGCTTATCTGTTAGGAAGACACAGTAAAGCACACATATTCCTGAAGAAGAGAAAGAAAGCAAACAGGTTTTCATTCCAACCAAATGATGACTCAGCCAGGTAATTAGAGCTTATAGAAAACAAAACAAAAAATGACAGCCACACCCCACTCTGCATACACACATGCACAGGCTCAATCCAACACACATTCACCAAGTGCCTATTCCAAGGCCTCATGCTGGGCATACTGGGACCGGTGCTGGACAAGACCTGGGCCCTGACTGCCAGGGGTCCACAGCGTACCCTGGGGTGAGAGACACACATCCAAATGAACTGGGACCCAGGGCAGATCGTGAGACGTGTCACAGGCCTGTTGGGAGAACCCAGAGGAGAGAAGAACTGCCAGGTGGAGATGGCTCTGCAAGGAGGAGCAGACAAGAGCTGGCCTTGGTGTGAGGGGAGGAGCGCGAGGGAGAGGCGGCCCAGGGGGTTAGGGATCTGGGGAGTCAGTGCATTTCTAAGGGGGTGAGGAATCTCATGTGGAGCAGGAGGGAAATGTGCCCTTCACTAGTGACCCGTCTTTGCTCCTATACATGTCTGGAGTACTTCAGTAAGTATTAGTCCATTTGCTTAATTAGCATCTTCACTGATCTCAAGTTAATAGAGGAGTTGAAAATTAAAGCTCTAAGGTGCAGCAGGAAAAAGGGATGGTCTATTTAGTATCTGCGCATCTTTAAGACTAAATTTTGCTTGGAAAAGGAGCCTTTTGTAGAAACGCCTGAGCCGCTGCTAACGTGCCTGTGAGAGGCCAATACACTGACGCTGCCAGATTTAAAGCCAGGGTCTCACCCAGAAACCTTTGTGACTGTGACCGAGTAAGAGTCTGAAAATCCGATACTTGCCTGTTTGCCCTGCACTAAAACATTAGTAACGGGTGGGGCCAGACTGTCCACTACTTGACTTAAAAGACTTGCTGCACGGCGCACAACCGACCTGGGGTCAAGAAGAAAGCAGGCCAGAGGGTGACAAATCTAAAAGACGATGAATGAATAGGGGCCCTGAATGGGGAGACTTAAGAACATACTCAATTAGGTCCTCATGTAATAATGTGGAGGAAACACTGAGCTGAAGACAGTGGACCCTGCAGCAGAAAACTCCAGAATTAGGGAGGGGTCCCTCATCCTCACCTCTGCCACCAGCATTATTCATGCCATTATCAATTTATAAGGAAAGAAAATAGAGCCTAACTATCCCTTTCATGGGGAGTGGGACCGGAGGAGGAACTGAATATTCTGATTTTGCGTTAAAAAATTCATTAAGTCTGTCACTGGTACATGACATCTTTTTCTATAACCACTTTAAATCATGTTTCTTTTGGTGTCTAGATAACCAAATCCCTGGATTAGGGAACTCACTCATATTCAATTTTAAGAAGTGATACAATGAAATACCAATATTTTTTTTCTTGATAAACCCAAAATGTTGGAAGAAAGAATTCACACTGCTATTTTTACATTTCTGAAAGTCTCAGACTGTAGGGAGAACAGATTTTTTTGAAGCGCAGCACATGCAACACATAAGACATTTTTTCCCCTCAAAAGTAAAAATTCGTGTGGAACTTTTAGATGGAGAAAATACAATAAAAATGTAGGTTTAAAACTGTTTCCTTATATTTCAGGATATCCACGGAAGCTGACCTATAAAAAACATTTATATTCCGTAATCTCAACATAGAAGGACTAGTAGAAAATTCAGTCAATATCTGGTAAAGTTAGTGGAACAAACACTTCCTTCTTTTAGACAAGGTTTCACCCACACACTGTGAGACCAAAAAACACGTTTAACCCTCACAATGCAAATAAGCCCACATGTTTCAAGCAGCTTGAGTTTCCACATTCTGTGCATGTTACCTGTTTCCCATGTACCAGAAAAGTAGTAATGTGTGGGGCTATAGAGGAAGAAAATTTCTGGGTGAATGCAGCCCCATAGCGCACCGCCAACCTGGGTGTGTCAGTGGAAAGCCATAAAAGGGAAAATACAGTGAATAAAACTTCCAGGAGTCTGTTCTTTTAAACATAACATCACTCTAAATGTCTGCTCGTTAATGATTTATCTAAAATGCAAATATAATACATAAAGCAAAAATAGGTTTGCTTAGACAAAAATATGATTATAGACGACATTTGAAATTTACTGGCTGAAAAACATCTATCAGCTTCCGTGCCTTACTGTGCTAAGAATTTACAGTGAAAATTTGAGATTTAACCACAGGATGATTACATTATTTCTTCTAGGTTGGAATGGTATTACTATAAATCTTAGAGTTGAAACAAAAATAAGAGATTATTTTGTCTAATCCTCTTACTTCAGAGATTAGAAACCTGAGGCTCACTGAGGTTAAGGGAGTTTCTTATTACACTGTTTCAGACTTTTTTTTCAAAATTAGATAATAATGGGTCATTTAAAAAATATATATACTCTTACTTTCAAAATATTAGATTCTGCTAGTAAAACTGTTAGAACTGCTTTCAAGTGCAGAAGACCATGCATTTAGGCATAACTATCCAATTGTGAATTTCAACAATTTTATCGCAACCTACATAATTTTTTTTCAATCTCTAGGAAGAGACTACCTTTGCGGAACATATCAGTTATTTATGAAGCAACTACAGTCACTGGGATTCAGTCAACTTAAATGGTAAGAGAACTACCTTCTAAGTATATTATTTTTTGCTTATGATTAAATGAACCATTGGTCTCTTTTCATGGCCTTCTATAACAGAACAGGTTTCCTGAATACAAATTAGAACCTAAAGCACCTTGCTGGGACAGAGCGGGTGCAGGGTAGGAAAGAGTCATTAACATATGGTTCCAGTGAATACTCTCCAGGTTCTATTCCAATAGAAGTCTTTATTCCCAGACATTTTTTAAATATCTTGAGAGAGCCATGATAAGATCCTTAGAAAGTAGACAGAGTCACTGTGCCATTACCTCGGAGTTTAAAAGTAAAAATTAGGATGAATAATTATCTTTAAGATTGGTCCATCATCTTTAGGCTATTAAATATGACAACACAAAAAATAAAACATAATGACAAGGACACTAATACGAACCAAAGCTTTTTGCTGCCAGCTCTTCTATAGACTCTCTCAATGTGATCAGAAATGGTACCTAGACATTGGATAATAGAGTCTTTGTTGAAAAAAGCTTTTAATTAAATGCATAACATTTATTCTCCTTTAAAAAAAATCACCCTTGAATTTTCATTTTGTTCCACTAGAGCTGATACATCCATCCATTAACATTCTGAACTACCTGACATATTATGTAACCTGTATATATAATGTGAATGTCCCCAGCCCTAGTTACTATTTAGTTTGAGTATATGATTTTGGTGAGTACTCTACTTGTGGAAATTTATTCTTTTCTTAATTAATATGCAAGCTAAGTTTTTAACAAATAAAAATGTTATTTTAATTTACTGCAGAAAATAAAAAATTGAACAAATACTGTAGACTCTGAATATATATGATTCTTGATTTGTTTGTTCAACAAAATTTTATGGAGACTGTTACATGCATGATCACGCTAACATACCCCAGTGCTCAAAAGACATCACTGGGCTTCATTCTTTGGCAGCGATTTACATGCGACCTGGCCTCATGACTGGTTTGTTAATAAATTAACAATGTGACAGGACAAAGCACCAAAAAAGAAACAAGGGTAAAGAACAAGATCTTTATCATTTTCCCCTGAACTTATTTTTATAGCTTTATAACAAATTGGATAAAATTATATTCAGATTCTGTTAGATGTTTACGATTTTCAATGTATCATAAAGTTTTACAGATTTAAAACATTTAAAGTCTTTCAAATATCTAAGTAAAAGATGAGTATTATCCCCAAGTTTAGAAAAATGGTTTAAAAATATCTCTCAGCATTTTCATTGTAAAGTATTTTATATAAATTTTGTTTTATCTTAAAGCACTACTAAAATAACCATTCTGAATTCTAGGTTCCTAATGAAATGTTTGCTTTTTAAAAATCCTATTGTTTTAGTTAAAGTATAAATTTCAATGAATGTCCTCAATATAATTGGGATTCTGCTTATACTTATAGTTTCAAGACTAATTACAAACATGAGAGATTCTATTGGAAATTTGCTTAGAGTTCTTCTGCCTTTAATCAGTTAACAGAATTAAAACTATTCAATTCACATGTGTAATACACAAGAAGGTTATCTCTTAGCTATAATAATGCAAAAACTAAGTAGACCTTATTTGAATAAATAATATTGTTTAGTTTACTATCAAAACTATAAATCTTATTAATTACATTGCTGTTTAGAATGCTGGCTCAATTTCCAATTCTAACCAAATCAACATGCCTCTCTGGACAGAAGACTTTCAGATGAGCCAAAAACTTCAAGTAGCTAGATGTTAAGTACTTGAAATGTATTCTACATTATTCTGTATTATAACATGCCAGAAGCAGACCATGATGTAGAATTCAAGACTTCCTTAGAGTAGTGACTCAATATACAAGTGTGGATTTCAGGAATAATTGGGTTTCATCCTTAATGCAGAGTGGACATGGATACGATTAGCAACAATTTATTTTTGTTAACAATCTTTAAAGCACTGTTCTATTAAACACCATGTTCCATTCCAAACGACTGCTGCAGACCATGAGGGAGCTAATCTTCATAGCTATAATGATTCAATACTGTTTTTGAAAACACACAGAAAATAAAACTAGAGACAGAAACTGGGGATAAACAACTATGGAGTTATCAGAGGTTAACAGTCACAAGCAGAATCCAGGCTCCAACTCCATTCAGACAATCAGAAAAACAATCAAGCATCACTGCACAAAGGCAATTAGGAGTTCAGACATCAGTCTATTCCACTCTAGGGGTATGAATGAACATTTTCCATTTAAAAGCAAAAAAAAAAAAAAAAGGGCTTAATGAAGGAGAAAATAACTTGTAACATTTTAGTGGATGTTCATTATGCATATTTGATATATGTTCAAGAATAGAGAGGTCTTATTATTTAAGAAGGTTCTCTTAGACATGAACTCTTACCTTTTTTTGTGATGAAGTTGGGGCCTTCTCTTTTGACTAGTATACCCAGCAGGATGGCTTGGCTAGCCAAACAATTGCAGTCCTGAAAAAATAAATCACTGTGAATAACTGGAATGGAATGGGTACAAAAGTTACTAATCACAGGGGTAACTATTCATGAAACCACATGATGCAGAGAGGAAATATTCTGCTTTGGAACTGAGGAAAGATAAAATGTCACTGATATACTCAACAAGCATAAGATGACATTATACAAATATTTATCCTAGATATCTTGAAGACAGAGGGTAGACAAGCTGGCTTCCTGAGGTATATCAAATTTTCCAGGAAACAAGATAAGCAATAGATAGAAAATATGGTGTCTACAAGCCTTAATATTGATTCTGCCACTCTCTGAGAGATTTGGCCACTTCATTTAACCACTCCCTTCTTGACTTTACTTAATCATAAACGGGAGACCATGTTGCTATCCACCCATTGTGAAGAGATGGATGAAAGGAGGGGACATGTGTAGAGTGCTTATTATATGTTAGGGCACTGTGCTATGTGCTTTATGCCTCTATATCATCTTTATGCTTATGCAGATCTATAGATAATATCGATCAATAACAAAGACTGAGGATGTCTGGCAGGATATATATTTAGCCTATATACTCAAATTTGTATGGCCCAACAAGACATCACCGTGCTTAGAATTTCATTTCCTTGGATAAGTACTACTACCCCCACCCCTCCTCTTCTAAAATGCAAATAACCTTAGGGAAGGTACACTATTAGGTTGCTAACATAATGTTCACATGGACGTGGTCATAGACTTGCTTTCCTCAGTGACTGCCGAGACTTAAAGCAAGTATTAGTCCTAAATACGGGTCAGGAGAGAGGATCCAGGCTGGGAAAAAGGCACTGAGCGAGAAATATGGAAATCCCAAAGGCAACTATCACTGATTTAACTTCTTTAATGGTCCATACAATACTTTCATACCCAAGACAACCCGACTCATCCCCACTCCTTCAGCATCTGTAAAACACCCTCGCTAATGTTAGAGAGAACAACCTCTCTTTATTGCCCTGGGTATAGATAGGCCATCCACCTCCAGGCTGATTGCTACCTTCTCTGAGAGGACAAAAAGAAACACGGCTTGCCCCTGTGAGTTCCTGCTCTGCCAGCCTCACTCAGGGCCATGTGGGAACTGCATCTTCCTCACATTCAGCTTTTGAAGAATCTCATGGGTGGGTTTGTTTTTCCATTCAGTAACCACGACATCCGACTGCTGTTCCAGTTCAGGAGCACTGGCCGCGCTGCTTTGTCGTATGACTTTTGAATGTCTGGGAAGTTCTAATTCCTCAAAACTCTTACATTCCAGAAGCCTAGTATTTAAAAGAAGAAGTTTCAGATTTCCTGCATTTCTAATGTAATCTCAAGAAACATAGTAATAACTCAAAGGGACTTACTGTTCTGTGTCACTGATTCGTAGGAAGTCAAGCTGTTCCACCACAGCTCCAGATATCAGCGTCTGAAATGTGATTGAGAAAAGATTCACAACTCTTAAATTCATCAAGCCATACCCTTAGGATCTGTGCATCAACTTGTCTGTAAGTACATAATGCTTCAAAAAGAAGAGTCTACTTATAAAATATACATAATTCTTAAGTAAGTTCTTAAACGAGCATTCTAAAATCAGACAGGTTTTCACATACAAAAAAACTCCCTGAAGTAGAACATACACATCAAGCTATAAGTTCATGAGTCATAATAAATAGGAAAGTGAATGTGAGATGAACTGTATTTTCTCTCTGTTCTTAGAATTGTGGGTATTTATTTTTAAGCTGGAATTAAAATTCAGTACCCATCAAAATGTTGAAAAATAGTTTGAAATTCAAAAAATATGAAATACTAAAATTGTTTTGGGAAAAGACAATGTGAAATTGCACTTTCTATTCTGCTACTATAATATATTTCAGGGTCATTCAATGATGGGATACTGCCAAGTCTCCATCTTTCAGGATCATGAAGATGTTGACTATCTAGGCCAGGGCTTCTCTACATCCTGGCAACCAATATTTGGTCATTTTATTTTGCATTACTTCCTGATTATAGGTTGATCGTACCAAATGAGACCAAATTCAAACACACTTTTTGTTTGTTAGTGGTTCATGGTGAAAAGTCTAAATGAATGATAACCCACAATGATTTTTAGCAATATGTGTCACTTCTAATTATCTGATGAATTGTCAGATAAAATTGAGAAATGTACTACATAAAAAACAGGCCATAAATTATTATTTTAAAAATAAGGCAATTCTTCAATCAAAATTGCCTTACATATATTACTTTCTCTGTTTTCTCACTGTTCGTTTCAAATGTGAAGCAACAGGACACAGGGAATGCTGCTCTTGTCGGCTAACCACCAGAGCTGTGCTGCCTGCTCCTCGAGTGGAAACCCGTAAACCAAATGGATCATCAACAAATACCCACTCCAAATCACAGGATGGAAGTGTTACTAGCCATCATGCTAAAGCCTCCTTGCAGAGTCTGAGGGAGAAAGGCCAAACATGCAACTGACGCGCACATTCTTATGTGGCCCAGCCACAGCCAGGGTCTGAGTGCAGTCTGTGCCTGGGTGGAGAGCAGTGCTGAGCACGATAAAAGTCTGTTGAGTGATACTTCCTAAGATGGAGGCTCACATCTACACATCCTGCTTTCTAGTTAACTAATTTAGATGAATATTTAGACAAATATTTATTGAACACCTACCATATGCCAGGCACTATACTGGGTATTGAGGATACAGCGTGTACAAAATACACAAAATTCTTGCCCTCTTGAAATCGACCTTAGGTGTGTGTAGGAAGCAGACAATAAACAAACAAACAGAAACCTAAATATGTTATATAAAATGATGATAAGTGCAAGTAGAAATAGGAAAGGTAGGGGATGGGGAGTGCTGGGGCAGGGGAGTAGGAGGAGGCAGATTTGCCATTTTATATAGGTGATCAGAAAAGACTTCTCTAATAGGGAGAAATGTAAGTAGAGACTGAAGGAAGGACTGTAGTCAATGATATGGATCTGAGGGAAGAGTACGCAGGGCTGAGGAACAGCAAGTGCAAAGGCTCTGAGGCAGTACCATGCTTGGTATGTTTTAGGAGCAGTAAGGAGGACAGTGTGGTTGAAGCAGGGTAGACAGAGGGAGAGTGGTAGAAAGATGAGGTCAGAGAAGAAGGTCCATGCCATGGACAGTACAAAGACCACTGGCTTATGGCCAGTAGGAATTTAGGCAACTAGTATAAAAATCTAGGTAAGAGATGACGGTAGCTTGGATCATGATGTTAGTGCTAGAAGTGATGGGAAATGGTTAGACTCTGGATATAATCTGAGGATAGAGAAAACCGGATTTGATAATAGAATTGTAATGTCGGGCATGAAAGAAAGAGAAGAATCAAGAATTATTTAATTCTCAAAGCCAATAGCTAATATCGAAAACATAAAAAATTTTTGATTTAATATTTTCTATTTTTATTAGCCTACCCACTTATATCCTAATTCAGTCCATAAAGTAAATGTTTAATCTGAGTTAATAGACAAATGCTAAATTCCATTAATAGTCTCTAGAGCTTTCGATAAAAAAAAAATTCAATTGGTTGCAGAGGCTCCTAAATTAGTTTCATAAAAAAATTTGCTAGGCATTAATACCTTAGTCCTGATGGTAGTTAAATAACTTAATATTGTAATATATGTGGCAAATGCAATATAATATTCAAAAAGTTATCCTGCTCTGTGATACTCAATTATATCCCATCAGGTCCTTTCCAACTGAACATCCCACCTCCGACTGCACTCTATCCCATCATTCTGCATCCCTACCTGGCTTTGTTTTCAGTTTGGCTCCCCCACTAGAATAAGTCCCATGAGATCAAGTACCTTGCATATTTTTTTTACCACTATATCCCCAGTGCCTAGAGGGAGCTCAATAAATGTTTGTTGAGTCAATGAACCAATATTTACACATTGTCTACAGAGAGAATAATAGTGAGCAGATTACTCTGGGAATACAGAGATGAATAAAGCTTGGCCTGAAAGAGTTTTCAATCCACAGAGAGAAGCAGACATAAGAAACTAGCTACGCCTAAAATAAGAGCTACAGGGCCAGCCCCGTGGCTTAGCGGTTAAGTGTGCGCTCCGCTACTGGCGGCCCGGGTTCGGATCTCGGGCGTGCACCAACGCACTGCTTCTCCGGCCATGCTGAGGCCGCGTCCCACATACAGCAACTAGAAGGATGTGCAACTATGACATACAACTATCCACTGGGGCTTTGGGGAAAAAAAAAAAAGAAGGAGGATTGGCAATAGATGTTAGCTCAGAGCCGGTTTTCCTCAGCAAAAAGAGGAGGATTAGCACGGATGTTAGCTAAGGGCTGATCTTCCTCACAAAAAAATACATAAATAAAATAAAATAAGAGCTACAGCAAAGGTTCAAGTAAAATGCCATAGAAGGACAGTGGAAGGAGAAATTAATTTCAGTCTTGCAGACTTCACTAAAGAGGTGACATTGACCTAAGTTATAAAATTAAAGTATGACTTAGAGAGAAGGGAAAAAAAAAAGAAGAAGTCAACTCTAGAAGGAAAAAAAAAGAAAAAGGCAACTCTAGAATAGAGTAACAGCATCAGCAGGAAAAAAATTCCAATTACATTCCGATATTTTCAAGTATGCAGTATACTTGGGGAGGGGAGGGCAGGGCTGAGAATGACCTGCGTGGAAAGACGTCCTGGCTGATGAAGCTGGGAAGTGAGGCTGAGGCCCAGTGACGAGTGAGACTGTGGATCATGGGCCAAAGAAATTTGAAAGGGCTTGAAAGAAAATCCAAAAGAAACATATAGGTGCCATTTTCATTGCTATATTCAAGAGAAGATAGAGGCTGGGGTGGGGGGAGGAGGGGTTGTTGTTTGGTGGGTGTAGAGTTTCAGTTTTGCAAGATGAAAAGAGGATTATTCTCTGATTAAAGATTCTGTACTCATGAGTATAGGGCACAGCAGAGAGCAGGAGATATAAAGATTAAACAATGGATTAAGTGAAAGACTGTAATACAGCACAGTGGGACCCCCTGGCTCCCTTCCTCCATCTTGTTCTCAGGACATGGAAGCAAAATGTATGCCCTTCAGGTTGGAGGTTAGATGTTCATTTTCTGGGGAAACTAAAGAGTCCAGGAGAAAAAAATCTCCAGATATTGGCACTGGGGTTTCCCCCAACAAAAAGGGCCCTTGCCACCAGACCACCTTATAATTATAAATGAATTCATGACAAGAATCCTTATTCCCAAACACACAACTTCCAATAAACTTTTTACTCTTTCACTCTTAAAAATGAATGGATAGCTAAAGATTACCACACATCTGACATATGCCTCCAACATGAAAGACTAACCCCCCAAAAATAGAGAAAATAAACCTGAAGGAGATAATGTGGAGAAGAAAATTTCAAAAACTGTCTAGTTAATATTCTCAGAAATATAAGATAAAATATAACATCCAGAAAATAAGAACACGATACTATGAAAAGGGAAAATTGAAAACATGATAGCCAAAATACAAAACTTAATAGAGGAGCTGCATGATAAATATCAAAGAAATTGCCCCAGGAAGCATTACAAAAAGGCAAAGCAATAGAAAATAAGGGGGAAAAGATAAAAAGCTTAGATAAAAATCAATCAAATATGCAAAATACAAGCACTAGTAAATGAGTATACAAACATGCCATTTATAACATCACTACGTAAGTCTCTCTATATAAATTTTCCTCTGTCTTACTCAATATCAAACACCTACTACATGAAAGATTGTATGGGATGATCACAATTTTTTATAGGAAATAAGGCATTTAAGTCCATGATGGTCTACAATCTGAGTAGTTTATGTTAAAGGTCATAAAAAGATGTTAAAGAAGAGAAGTGTCGTGCCTGGTCTGGGTGATATTGTAGAACTGGCCCTTAAACTTTGGTAAGACTTCAAAGCCCAGAGATCTTGAAAGAAGGAAACAGCATGAGCAGAGGGGCAGAACCTCACAAAGTTCAGAATACAGTTAATTAATTTGTATTGGCAGAAGGACAAAGAGTGTTTAGTAGGAGATAACTGTGGGCAGAGAAGCTGTTATGGCTAACAGGGAACCACAAAGGGCTTCTGTTATCAGCAGCTGTGAAGATAACGCTGTGAGGTTCTAGATGGAAGAAGGATTATCTCCAGGTTGGATGTTACTACGGAGCAGGGACAAGAGCACTGGACCAGAGTCAGGCTACCTGATCTCTACCTACCAGCCCAAGATTATACAGCCAGTCACTTCACCACTCTGGACTCCAACTTCCTCAAATGCAAAACTGAGGTTAGAGATGAGCTATTAAAGTCTAAGATTCTGGTTAGGAAACGACTGCAATTGTTCAAGAATCTGACTGGAGGAGTCAGATAAACAGGGTGGTGACAACAGGAATAGGAAGGTAGGTACAGAATAAAACCTTACGACAAAAATCTTAAATAGAACATATATTTAAAAACAGCTGTATCTGTAGATTAATTGTCCTGAAAACAGAAACCCTGAAATTCAGAAGATTACCTGTAGACGATCAACAGGAACTTTGACTCCTCCAACCATTCCTTTTTTGAAGGCTGCCAGCATATCTAATATGGGGTTGAATCGGCTACCTCTAAAAATATAAACAGATAAACAAAACGTGCACATTAATAACAATGAGAAGTAAATAAGCTAATACTAAGTGCCACTGTACATATGCAAAGCACTCTGCCACACACTGAGAGGGAGACAAAAAATACTAGGAGGCCCTGCTTCCAAAAGGTTCACAGTGTTAATGGCGGTGAGACCTCATTTCTTTCATCAACCTACCTTATATTGTCTTCCCGGATGAGAACAAGGAAAATGGGACGTCCATGCATTTTCCAATATTGCTTAATGAACTGTAGTGCATTCTATGAAAACATAAGAATGAAGTAGGATGTAATAGCACAGTACATGAGCTGATCAGGATACTTAACCTTTAGTGGCAAAGAGCCAACAAAACTCATATATCAAGACAATTCACAATCAAACCCTGGATAATATAAACTACCTAGGGGCAGAAATGTTCTGATACATACAAGTATAAAGGAACGAATACATACAAGTTAAGATAGAAACCCTTCTGATCTTACACTTTGTTCTTAAAATTAATCAGATCATACATATTTTAAGGCTGCTTTTTTGTTGGTGGCCTAATAAATGGTCCCAGGGAGGAAAAATCAACCCAGGGTTATTATTCAGAAGATTAATTCTCACTCCACATTACTGCGGATTTATATTACAGTGGGTAGAAGAGATTGGACTGAATCTATACAGACCATCAGAAATGTGCAGAGAGTTCTCGATTTGACTCAATTTCTATTGCTGTCATCATCATCATCATACCAAAGACTCACATAACACTTCACCATGTGCCAGGCACTACTCTGAGTGCATATCTTAAGTCATTTAATCCTCAGAACAGCCCTATTATTATTCAGTTATACAGATAAGAAAACAGGGACACAGAGAAGTCAAGTAACTTGCCCAAGATCACACAGCTGGTAAATAGTGCAGCCAAGATTAAGCAAATGCAATCTGGCTCCAGACTTCATGCTCTGAACCATGACTCTAAGCTTCTCTACTCTGCAAACGGAAAAGGGGGTAGAGGAGATTTTAACTGACTGAGCGTTATGAGTTAGCTGAGGTTTTACTTGGCATTCTTCACAAATAAAATCATTTTGCTAACTCAATTTTTGTTCAAAAAGAGATATACTATTGCTGTCGTATGAACATGGTTTCCAAAACTGTTCCCGCTCTGCTTTTACAAACTAGATCCTTTCCTTCCATTTGTAGAAAGGTATATCAAGCAAAGTCATACAACTTTATATAAAACAGACTCTGTCTGTTATTATAATGCTACAAGTAATTTAACTCTTTCTCCCAAAGCAGATGTTTTACTTTCACATTGTACACTGTGTTAACCCAGTGTCACAGATGCCCAGGAGCACTCAAGTTAACAACATAGGATAAAATCAGTAGAAACAAAGTCATCCCATTTCAGCAAAAAGGTGCTCTGACCTTTATATCATCTATCAGCAGTAAAACATCTTGAGACATGTAGAAATCACTTAGGTTGAAGATGATAGGATAACAAACCACAGTCTTTCCTAAAATGCGATAAATCTGTAAGAGATAATTAAAAAAATAAATAAATACAAAACAGACCAAAGGCAAAGGTAAAGCTTAAGTCCTAATAAAAATTAAAACTGATGTTTAATCTTGAATAAGCAAATAATATGTTGTGAAATTCACATAATATTAAGAAAGTTTAAAGTTTCTTGATTGGATCAGTATGCTAATAAACTTAAAGTAGTCCACCTCTACTATGATGGAAAAAGCCTCTGTTTGAGTAAATACTGTTATAGTCAAATATCTTACAACGCTTAAAAATAACATAGCAGTGAGATGCTTATTCATTCCTAGAAGACTTCTGTAATATCATACAAGACAAATAATAAGATTTACTTGTAGAAAATAATAATTCAGGTAATTAGCCCAAGTATAGAATGAAATGTGAGCATGGATGCATAGCAGGTCAAACATCATTTCAGTCCGTGGTATTATAACCTGAACACTGCTCTACAAGGAAAATGCATGAGCACCTTTGATGTCCCGAGGCAGCCAATGGGCCTATCTGGCCTTCCGGAGAGTCCTAACTTTTCACTGATACCCAGATGGAAATAAGCCTGTAAGATATAAATTTGTGAATCAGAGTCAGGCAAGAATCCATGCTGTTCTTTTGTTGCCCCTTTTCCCCCCTGACTATTGCCCTGCTAATTTCTGATCTTTCTAGAGAAAAAGAGGCCAGGGAAATCTTATTCAGTGAACTTGTAGGAAAACAAGCTAGCCAATGATGTCCACTTAGATTCTGGGGCCCTGAGAGATTTAAGAGCAAAGCTTCTGCAGATCCACTTAGCAACATCCTAAAATTTGATATTGTTCTTATGCTATCATAAATGTACAACTTGCACAGCTCTGTCTGATTCACAAAAGAATACAGAGACAAACGCTTTCTGTGTGATAAAAAATCTGGCTATTTCAAGTTTTAAAAAAACAGGGCCACACATCTCCTAATAGATTCCCACCCTCAAGTATTTCCCACCAAATGGAAATTGTCTTTATTGATTTTTCTGATCAGAGGAATTTTATGAAAAATTTAAGCCGTATGCTACAGGTGAATGGTCCTATTTACTCTCACAACCCCTTAGGCAACTACTATTTCACTTCGTGTATGTTGAAAGGAACGTAATTTATTGTGTGATCCCTAAGAAACACCAAAGTATAAGATAGGGTTACAGATTTTTTTTTTTTTTTTGAGGAAGATCGGCCCTGAGCTAACATCTGCCAATCCTCCTCTTTTTGCTGAGGAAGACTGGCCCTGGGCTAACATCCGTGCCCATCCTTCTCTACTTTATATGGGACGCCGCCACAGCATGGCTTGCCAAGTGGTGCGTCGGTGCGCGCCCGGGATCCGAACCGGCGAACCCCGGGCCGCCGCAGCAGAGTGCGCGCACTTAGCCGCTTGCGCCACCGGGCCGGCCCCAGGGTTACAGATTTTTAAAAGTACATAGTTAAATATTTACATGAATGGGTTCATATACTGCATAATCTATTTGGTGTTCCATTTTTTTAAACTTAATACTGTGGTGTTTCAGTTTCAAGATGGTAAATTGAGCCCATGCATTTACTCTACATTTCAATGTTGAAATGATTGAAGAAATATAAAGACTGGAAAAATATCTGTAGAAGTATCAGAAAAAGGGAAAGGTGCCACTGTGGAGCAGAAACTTAGAATTTCTGTAAGGTAAAAGCAGAAAGACTTGGAATGAACTACAAGTTATTCAGTGCCAGAGCTGAGCACTTAATCCAGTCAAGAAGCCTCTTTATCCTGTTTAACACCTATTCCCCGGTGAAGGCAGCTCCCAATATTTTATCTCAAAACTAATTCAGTAAACACCTTTGAACAGTACAATATTATTTTTTCTCTTTGATATACATTCTCTTTGAAACGTAATGCCAAGTTGGTCACCCTCTAGAAGTAATGGACCAATTTATACTGACATTAACAGTGCATAAGTCCTTTTTGTCACTCTCTTGGGTCAAAATGATACTTCATTTTAGTTTTAAACTACTGTATTCAAATATTTTGTGGTTGACTATTTTCCCATATATTTAATGGCTATTTGTATGTTCTATAACTTCTTTCATTTGTTTCCTTCTCTACTGGGTATTTGTTATTTTTTTTGATTTGTAAGAGACCTTGGTATATTAAGAATATTATCCTTTGTATCAAATATTTTTCCCAGTTTGCTCATCTTCAACGCTGTTATGAAATGTGAGAAGAACTGCATAGTACGTCAAACATCATTTCAGCACATGGTATTTCAATCTAAACATTTTTCTACTAGGAAATTTCTAAAGCATCTTTGATGTGCTAGGTTGCTTATGCTATCTTCAGCTATGTTTAGTTAAATTTGTCAATCATTTCCTTAATGATTTTTTGACACTGGTATTATTCTAAGAATGGACTTCCCCTCCCAACAGTTATAAACTGTTCTCCTATTTTTTCTTCTAGTGATTTTATATTTAAATCATTTTTTTAAAAAATTTTTAAATTTTTAATCTATCTAGAATTTATTTTTGTATTTGATGAGAGGTAGAAATCTAACCTAAATTTTCCTAAATGGAAAATCAAATCAACTGTCTCTACACAATCTACTGATTATGATTTGAACTGGTTTCAAATATCAACCTGATCATATACAAAATTACTGTCATCACCAAAGCTCTCTGTTCATTCTGTGAAGGCGCACACGTCTATGTCAGAGTTAGCTCTGTGTTTCCTTATCCTTCTGCACTATATGTTCCTAGAGAACAGCATCCCCTGAGTCGGCACTGTGCCTACCATATAGCTTGATGGAGGAATGAATGAACTGAATGTCCTCCTGAGCCACACGTGCCGTGTGAATATTGATTCTGGAACAGCAGTAGTTTCAGACAAAGTCAACTGCCCAGAAAGAGTACTCTATAAGCATCATTTGTATAGCTTCCCTGAATCTACAGTACATAACACTAGATGGAACCCCCTTTCCCTCAAATATTTTCAATTTTTCAGAAATACATGTATGTCTTTAGACTTCTTTCAGACAAGTGATTGTATTAATCAACCATGCACAAGTTAAAACGTACTCATCTAGGTAGTTTTCCTTTAAATACTACTCTATTAAATACTACTCTATTAGTAGTATTATAATATAATATAGTAGTAGTAGTATATAATACTACTCTATTAGTAGTATTCCTTTAAATACTACTCTATTAAATACTACTCTATTAGTAAAAGGATTTTCCTTAAATTTCTGAACCATGGTACAGCAAGTCTATGACAATTAAGTAATCAGATATGGAATGCCCCCTGCATTTCAGGGTGCAGATAATACTGTCCCCACATTGAACACATTCACACCATTTAATGCACTGAAACATACAGTAGGGACCAAACCACCCAGAAGTACAGAAATACTTCATTCCAGATCTGCATTTATTCAGATCTCGCATGAGGCAGATCACACCACAGTTACCACATCATGAAACATTAACCACACACAGTAAAAGCCCTGCTCTTCGCTGTCGGCCCTCACATTCTCTTCAGTGGGATGGAGACGGGTGCAGCTTCTCAGAACAGAATGAGCCACTGGCGTAAGAATATGTGATTAACTAAGATTTGAGGGAACACTTTTAAAAGGTAGACTTATGAGAAGCAGTATACTAGGCAGTATATCTTAGGGGATGACTCCCAAAGAGCAGCTAGCTTGGAACACAGAGACTGTAGCCACAGAGACTCTTCCGCCCCGACACGTGTACCGGGAAGCTGAGCTCTTGGTCACAAATCTGTGTTTTTAGCCATGCCACACACCCAAACTGTAAATCATTGGTTAACACCATCTTTAAAACAACAAAATATAAAATAAATCAGGAACATGTTATAAGTCTTCACCTTACTCTGTAAAGAAATGCTTCCTACCGCCTCTGTGATTCCACAGAACCTTGTACAAATGTACGTTATAGCATATATCAAAGTGGACTGTAATAAACTATTTTTTCTATCATACAACTAGACACCGAGAACAGGGACAGAGTCATTTTATCTGAGTGCCGCACATAGTGCTCTGCACATAGGAGGTGTTCACTGATAAATGAATGAATAAAATGTCACATTCAAGTCATTTGGAGCCATATTGGGTTTTTGTTTTTTTTTATTGATTGATTGATTGATTGTGAGGAGATCAGCCGTGTGCTAACATCTGCCAATCCTCCTCTTTTTGCTGAGGAAGACTGGCTCTGGGCTAACATCCATGCCCATCTTCCTCCACTTTATATGGGACGCCGCCACAGCATGGCCTGACAAGCGGTGCGTCGGTGTGCGCCCGGGGTCTGAACCGGCAAACCCCGGGCCGCTGCAGCAGAGCGCACACACTTAACTGCTTGCGCCACCAGGCTGGCCCCATGTTGGTCTTTTAAATCTTGACTGCATGTTGTCTGGTAGAATACAAACTCACCAACAAAAAAGGTTGCTAAAGAGGAGGGGGTGGGGGAGGGCGAAAGGGATAAAGGAGCACACATGTATGATGACGGATAAAAACTAGACTATTGGTGGTGAGCATGACGCAGTCTATACAGAAAATGAAATATAATGATGTACACCTGAAATTTACACAATGTTATAAGCCAGTAAGACCTCAATAATAATAATAAAAAAAAGTTGCTACTATAAATTAGGCCTGAAAAAACAGATTTTTTCTGTTTTTTCATGAGAGCATGTTTATCAATAATAAGAATAAAGAATAATAACCTTTGTTTTCATTTTCTGCAGCTTTCAGTGAGAGACCCTAAAAGTATATCAGCAAATACAGCCTGCACCTGAAGGATAAGTGCTTAGTGTTAGAGCCTTAGATTTGTGCCCCTCCCATGCTGCCTCCTTTTCTTATCTTGTGGCTCATCAGTTCCTTCTTGGTCTCATTTACCCTTTTCTACCATAAAAACCAGCTTTCCATCATTTATATCTTGGTGTGATTTTAAAGTGTTACACACGCCAGGGATTCTTGCATTTTTAGCCTTATCTCTCTAATTGGGAAAAAAAAAGAGCTCTAAATTTGTTAGAGGAGGTTTAAGGGCTCTTGAAGAGCTGGTGCTCTGGGTGACCTGACACCCAGGTTCTGGTTTTGTTGCCAATGGGTAAGGTCCAGTCTGACTGGCAGCAACTCTAAGGCCTTGCACTTTCCCATGCAATGTGCACCTCACTTTTCTAAGCTTTCATTCTTTGTCATAGCATCAGGGCTTTGACCACACACATTTATGTCAATCTAATCGACTTAATCTTGATCAGTTGAGAGAGACGACTATAAACAACTCCACCAAACACTGCGGAGTTTGTTCCTGTATTGAATAATTACCAAATAAAAGTGGTACTTTATAAATAACCAGTGCAAGTCAACAATTTTCCATCCCTAATGAGCAGGAATATTCCTAACACAGGCACTTCTGCATCCACCTGCAGAGCAGTGCATGCAAAGGCCTCAAAAGTCACCTTTTAATCCACTCCAAATAGGTATGTAACTGCATCAAAGACAAACGCAGATGTTACTTTATAAGTACTCTGAGACTCAGCAAACCGAAGGGGTAGCAATTACTTCAGACTCCAAATAGTAAGGCAAGGGAAAAAGGGAAGCAGTTATTACCAATACATAAATATTTAGATAAGAAGGTTTCTTTAACAGTTAATAAAAGGGAAAATAATCAAATCAAATGGAAAGCTTCATTTTACACACAACTACTAAAATTAAGGCTAATTTGTTATTTAAGTGCTCAGTCTAGGTTAGTAATAGATTTTAGCAAGGAGTTAAAATCAATGAGACCTATGAATATAATGTATACACCACAATGCAGCTGTTTATTCAGTAAAAATGTCTGATAAAGTAGGTTTCTCAAGATAAGTAGAAAGACTTTTGGATTAGTGACCCTGTCTCAGCATCAGATGAACTATGCCTTCCGACTGTAAGCTAAGTCTAGTCATCACGCTCCAGGACTCCCACAAGTAGACAGAAAGAGGCAGAATCACTTACCTTCACGAGCTCCTGCTGAGCCCATATTTGAATAGGTTCTACCTGCTGAGGAGTTTGAGTCGGAATACCATACGTGTTGAGGAAAACTTGAAGGCTAAGGAACATGGGGAAAAAAAGAGAGAGACATTTTTAAGCAATGCATTTATAGTTTGGAAAATGGTGAAGGAGGAGGAGAAAATGGAAGAGACTATGCTAACTTGGAGCACATGATTAATTTGCTAATATCAGCAATATGCCATCTGCCCTGGAATCCACAACTTCATCAAGGCACAGAAAAACACCAAACTAGGATAACAGCCAAGAATTGAAGTATAATTTACCAATGTGAATCATGAAATTTACAGATTCATTTTCTATATGGAGAGAATTTAAGAATGCATATGAGTATAATTGCAAAACAATACATAAAAGCTTGAGTCTAACAAAATGTTATTTTAAGGGTTCTATAATATGGTTGGATATGCTCTTAAGATCTAATTTGTATATAAAACAGATATGTTTATGAGTTTCCTTATAACTCTTCGCAATATGTTATATAATAATTTTACTTTGTCAACAAATATTTTAGAGATAGTTATTACTATTCAGAGGTGGTTCGTAGAAATATTGGGTATAATGGAATGCCTCAAACAAAGAGTAGCACTTAAAGAATTTTATGAGAAAGGAAAAGACAGATTAATAAAATGTATACACTTGAACAGCATTTTTAATGCACTGGAAAGATGCTGTGCTATGTACATGCAACATTTGAATTAATAAAACACTACATATACCCCAAACATCTTTATGTATACCAAAGCCTTTGATAACTAGCTCTGAAAACCTCTATGCATGTCTATGCCTATTTTATTATCATGCACGTGAAAATTAGTTACTCAAATCATTCTGTGTAGCACTGAGAATATCTGAGAGCCTGCTTTTTAGAAAGAAAGTGGACAGTCACACTCAACAAACAAATTAAAAATGACAATAGCATTCCTTTTGGTTATTCTTTCTCACTCAGTTCATTCTTGCTGGTTAAGGTATAGAAGGAAGGAAGATAAACAAGTCCTTCTCCAAAGATGTTTACTTGCTCTAGAAGCTACCATGAATTTAATTAAGTGCCACCCACCCCTTCTCTGCAGAAGCCTTAAAAAAAATATTAAAAGGCTGTTTAGTTTTCATAGATAGAGTCTTCTAGATCAACTCTTGAGAAAAGCTAAGAATGTCTCCCATATTCCATTAGCTTGTCTCTAGTTTGATTTCAAAAGACTCTAATTCTCAAGGCAGCCAGGGGCCACAAAAAAAGGTAGGGAGCAGAGAATATCAGAAAAAAAGAAAACGTAAGCAAACTCAAGAAGAATTAAAAAGAATGAAAAGACTCAGAAATGTCTTTCTCTTTTCTTTTACTTTGAGATTATCATAATTTCATTCTTTAGAATCTTTCCTTTTTCTTTATCTAACTTCCATTATATTACTTCTTGGCCATGAGATAATACCTACTTAATCTGCCTAGCATTTATGTCTATGTCAGATCATTTAGTTACACCCTTCTGCCTCCACTCCCTGAATCAGGCCCTCCATAACCACAACCACACCCCAGGCATTAGGAAGTTGATTAGGAAGATTAGATTAGGAAACTGAGGCCCAGAGAGACTGAGCCTTGGCCATTGCCTTGAAATTTAATTGTCTTCTTATGATCAAATGTAAAGTTTTGATATTTTGCACATATATTGTCAACTAACCCCTAATGCAACACCAGGGAGCTAATAAGCTCTATCAAGACGCATACCCAAGTTTCTCTGGCAGTCACCTTATTAACTGCTTCTTTTTGAAAGAATTTACAGGGATATCTCAGTGTAAAGCCAAAAAAGAAACAGAGATGAGGAAGCCTGGCAACTCAAAAAGCCTTATCTAATTATTTCAGATAGAATAACCTCCCACTACTTATTTCTATATCTGATTGTTTTATTTCCTCTTTAAAATTCATCTTTAATGAAAAAAATATAGAATATTCAGAATTTTTACCTAGAGGAGATCCTATATGAATCCTTTTATTTTTCTCCCAGAAGTAGAATAATTCAAACCAAGAAAAGAACAAAACTGAAAAGATTAAAAAAAAATTATACCCACACATAATAGTTGACTCTTTTCCTCACCATTCTGCACCTTTATCTGCTGAATTTTTCTAAAAACCATCAATTTAAAAACATGTAACTTGCACTTTTATTCTCTAGTTCTTTTATGTCTGTATGTTTTCCAACACATTATGCACTGTTGTACATATTAATTGCATTTTTAATATAAATGTATTCTTTTGCATTAATAGTTTAAACCTGTAGGCCATTCATTATGATTAGTTATTTGAAGTAAACAAATGAGTCCTTGAAATCAGTTTGTTATATACAACGAGGAGAGAGATTGTTCAGTAAATACAATTGATAAACTATGGGACTGAGGACCTCTGCTGGCAGTTTTGAGGCATTATTTTTTTTAAACCATAATACGGACAAGAGGAAAGGTGAAACTCTCTCTTTAATCTGAAGTATTCCTTTTTACTTAGAATCCTTTAATTGCCTTCCTAAAACTTTAATTATTGGTTCTACCGCACTTTCAGCAATTTGAGTCTTTCATTTCCACAACAGTTGCTTTACTTTTTAAAAAGAAAAACATTAAAAGTAAGACTATTGGATGAAAATATTAATTTTAATATTATTAATGTTTTAAAGCAAATTAAATTTGTTCATGAATAATGACTTCATTTTTATTTGACATAGTGGCTGCATACAGATATATTTAGATGAAGTGTGTATATATAGATATAGATACATCCTCATGACACAGAACATGGAATTTAGTATCAAATTAGAATAAAATTTTAATAACATAATTATTAAGAAATTTCTCATTTTTCCAGAAACTAGATTTGTTTCATACGTAATATATATCTAGACACCCTTGGAAGACAAGTTTTTATCTAAATGTTCAGAGCAATTTTTTAAAGCTTGAAAATGCAATTGGACTGGTAACCCTTCACTCCACTTCACCCTAATGTCACTTACTTGTGCATTCTTTCTATTATTCATAAATTCATGTATTATTATGACTGAAAGAGACCTTAGAAGTCGTATAGTTCAGCCCTTTCATTTTACATGGAAGACATCTGAGACCCATAGAGATGAACAACAGCCTCTACCTGTCCTTGCCAAGTCAGGGCGAGATGAACAGATAACTCCCAGAGACACTCATCTTCTAGGGACATATCTCCTCAAGCAAGAGAAGGGACATGGACAGCAGAGTTGCAGCTCTGGGCCACAAGAACCCAGTTCTGCTGTGGATACAGGAAGACCTAATCTGAGCTTGGTTCCAAGCATTCAAGCTGCTAGGAGGAAGTTTGGATTCAGGGGCAGGAGCAATAATAATAATCATGACAAACGTTATTGAGCACCAAGTATGTGCTAGGCAGGCACAGTCCTAAGCACTTGACATGGGATAACTCACGTAATCATCACAGCTATCCTGCATAGGATAAAACTGCTAGTATCATTAAGGAAACTGATGCACAGAGAGATTGAGCCACTTCCCCAAGGTCACTCAGTGAAGGTTCAAACCCATGTGGTATGGATCCACAGCTCATGCTCTTAATCTCACATTATGAGAAAACATAACAAGCCCAAAAATTGGTCCCAAAGGGTCCATCCTAGAATTATAGGTGCCCTGCATAACCTTGAATCAGATAGAGATCTCCTACAGCCCAATTCTATTAGATCTAGAATTCTAGAAATTTAAGAGCTGGAAAGGGCCTTGGCGAACATGTAATCTGGTGCTCTTTAATCTCTTTTGGTTTACAGACTTCTTTGAAAATCTGCTAAAAGGAATAAAACTTGTCCTCTGAAAAATGCATCAACACACATGATGGCACAGCAACAGACACACACAATTATGCATAAAATTTTGTGTTGCTTATGGAATCTCTGAATCCCATTTATAGATCTTAGGGGACCAGAGGACCCCAGATTTAAAATTTCTGACTTAGACCAACCTTCACAATTCACATTTTATATAAAATTGTCTGTCTCATATCTCTGTACTCAAAGCAAAGAGGCTAGCTTTGTAAATGACAGTGCTGTGTGACTGTTTTCACGTGATGGCACATATAGAAAATGATAATACTGCATGGCACCCAGGCATAAAGAAAGAAACCTTCTCAAGACCAGAGGTGACCGGCCCCAAGAACCCAGCATCCCCAGACCTCACCAAACCACCCAAGGACTGAGAAGAATCAATATCTCCAAATAGCCACACCCAGTCACAGCATAGCTGCTGGGAAGGCCTGCCTCAGAGTCCTCCACTAGATGACAAACTGCAAACTGGCTTAGGACACCAGGGCTTAAATTTCCTTCTCACTCCCGAATCCACTTAAAATTCTCACTCCCACACTAGCCCCAACTTAGTTTACATTTTAAACCTCACTTCCCAGATCTTCAAAATAATAGCTAGATGGGGCCAGCCCAGGGGCGTAGTAGTCAAGTTCGTGCACACTGCTTCAGCAGCCTGGGGTTCACAGATTCGGATCCCAGGTGTGTACCTGTGCACCGCTTATCAAGCCATGCTGTGGCAGGCGTCCCACATGTAAAGTAGAGGAAGATGGGCACAGATGTTGGCCCAAGGCCAATCTTCCTCAGCAAAAAAAAAAAAAAAAAAAGAGGAGGATTGGCAACAGATGTTAGCTCAGAGCTAGTCTTCCTCACCAAAAAAAAAAAATCCTAACAAAATATAGCTAGACGTATTAGTTATTGATTGCTGCTTAACAAATTAACCCAAACTTAGTGACTTAAAAGAGAAGTATTTATTATCTCACAGTTTGGGTGGGCAGCAGCTTAGCTCAGTGGTTCTGGCTCATCGTCTCTCCATCAGGCTGCAGTCGGAGTGTCAGGTGGGGCTGCAGTTATCCGAGGCTTGACTGGGTCAGGAGGATCTGCTTCCAAGCTCAAGCAGAGAGCTATCGGCAGGAAGCTTCAGTTCCTCGCCACCTAGGCCTCTCTGGGACTGCACACAACGTGGCTTCCGCCATGGCAAGTAATACCAAGAGAGACAGAGAACCTCAAATGGAAACTGCAATCTTTTTATCACTTAATCTCAGAAGTGACGCTTCTGCTGTATTTGATTGTCACACAGACCAACACAGGCACAGTGTAGGAAGGAACTGCACCAGCGTGTGAATACCAGGAGGTGGGGTCATTGGGTGCCATCTCAGAGGCTGGCTACCACACTAGTGTTTATTGAGTGTCTACTCACTTACAAGCACATATTTATAAAGTATTATCTCATTTATTTTTTACAGTAGTACTCTGAGATAGATATCCCCATTTCACCATATTGGTCAAAGAGCCTAAGACCAAGGGATGTTAATTGCCCAAGGTCATACAGATAATAAGTGGCAGAAGAGAAAGTCAAAACAAGGCCTATCTGTCTGTAAAGATTCACATTCTTTTCAACATGTTATTATATTTCCATGATGTGCTTTGCCTTCCTGAATCTCAATTTTTCTAGACCTCATTTCTCATCTATGAACCCCCTGTCATTTTCTTTTCAGTTCTGACCCATCATTCTATATTTTGCCCACTCGTGCTGCCAATTCCACACCCTCTGATTACTTAGGTCAACAGCACTTCCTCAGACCATATTTCACCCCATCTTCTCAATAATCATGTGAGATGTGCAAAGCATTATGTATCAAAATATAATTGTAACTTTAGTAATAGCTATTGTTTAAAAAGATGTAAAAAAGAAAAGTGTAAAGATGTTGAAGAACAAACCTGAAACATGTAATTGTTTCATTTGCAGAGATTAACAAGTGTATTCCACTGCCAGTAAAAACAGGCTGAAGTTTCAGTGCGGAAGGAGAATGAGGCAAAGTGCAGGTGCCACTGAGATGATTTCCACACGTTTCCTGAAGACTCTACTGATTAAAATGGATACACAACAAGCTACAGGATGAAAGTGGCCCTGTAGAATATCAGCTGGCCATTCAAGTTGTCACTTCAAAACAAACAGGAGTCAAATATGAGAAACTGCCTCACTTGCTGGCCTTTCTGTCTACCAGCTGCACTAAGTAGGTTTTACTGAATGGACTGGTGGGTGTATATTAATTAAAGGAATCCCATCCTAATACCCACCTATCCAGGTATTAACTTCCCTGGATATCAATTGGTCAACGTGATATGAGCCAAGTAGATATGTCTAATCTAGTTTTCTTTCCACATATAAAAGAGCCTTAAAAATTGTGCTTCTTGAGATGCATCAAATCTGAAGTTACCCCTCTCTGGTCACTCTGAATAGGCAGTGGTAAAAATGTGTTGGAAAGATGGCGTATGCATATGTGTGCGTGCATTTGTGCATGTGTGTGAGTATGTGTATGTTTGCATGAACGTTGTTCTGTGATTAACAGTGAAAATCAGACTTCTTGTCCTATTTGTACATTGTTCTAAGTCACTCTCACTAAAGTCATGCATTTGTAGATATGACTTTCCCATTTTGGGGGAGCAGGGGATGTAGTCATAATCTTCCCCAACTTAGAAAAAACCCTGAAGCTTAGACAGAAGTTGTGGACCATATAGAAGAACCAAGACTTAAACTCATGTCTCCCAGCTCTAAATCTAATTCTCTGTCTACTACACCAAACCAGAGAATCACAATCAGAGAAAAACTATTGGGAGACGAAGGGCTTATGATATCGAAGTAAGAAATAGTATCTCCTTTCTCCATCTGATTTTAAAATTAAACAAGAAAAGGAGGTCCTCAAATTCTTTGAAGGGATAGAGCAATCTTACAAACACTGAAAAAAGCTAAATGGTATAGCCCACCAGCCTTAAAATATTTTTACCACTGTCTAAAATGTTCTCTAATTAGTTTCATTGTATTCTTTCCAAGAGACCCTTTATAAGACAAATGTTAATTTCTCAATTAGGAGCACTATACATTAATTCATGTGATGAAATAACCATGTTAGTATAAGCTAGTGCAGAAATTTTCATCGTCCATGGAATCCTGCAGCCTCTGGAACAGGATCTTATAAACTTCCTGGAAGACGAGGTGCGTGGGTGAGTCTCTACCTCTCCCGTACGTCTTCTTTTACAGAGCTATCTCATGATTTTGTCAGTTTTATGTGTTGACATTTTGTTTGAATAAAGAGTTACATTGTTTTTAAAACTCTGAAAACCACTGTATTAATTCATATTATAAGTTCGCTTTTGGTATGAAGATGCTGGGTAAACATTACATCCCTAGGACAAGTAGAAGGAATCACAGGACAAGGCCATTGAAAAAAATCAAACCCAGGGAAAATGTGAAATTCATGAATTCTGTCAATAGAGGGAGTGCTAGGCAAGTATGGAACTCAGAAACAAAAATTTAAAATGAGGAGACAATTCCAATGAGATGAGGCGGTGAAGGGCTTTCCTCTCCCATCTGCAAGACTCAGGGTTTGTTGTATGCTGGGGCTGGCCCTGCAAAAACTGGTGTGCAGCCCTCCAAAAGAAGCTATGTTCAGTGTAAATCTTGAATGTTTTCAAGAACATCTTTGGCAGAGATCTTATGAAGCTAGGAAGGATACAACTGTGCCAGCAAGTTATATATAAAATGCATAAACCTGAGCACAGAGGATTTTTACAGGAGTGAAACTATTCAGTGTGATACTACAATGGTGGATGCATGTCATTATACATTTGCCAAAACCCACAGCATGTACAACACCAAGAGTGAACCCTAATGTAAACTATGGACTTTGCGTGATAATGATGTGTTGATATAGGTTCATCAATTGTAACAAATGCACCACTCTGGTAGAGGATGTTGATAATGGAAGAGGCTATGCATATGTCAGGACAAGGAATACATGGAAAATCTCTACACCTTCTCATGACTTTTACTGTGAACTCTTGCTCCAAAAAATACAGTCTATTTAAAAAATCTGTAAACTTGTCTTTTCCCACTATCAATTGTTATTAGTGAGAAAATTGGATATATAAAGGCCAATTTTGCCCAACTGCTCTGTACCACACACAGATTACAAACTTGTAGTTTTTTTCTAGAGACCTATAAACTATTCTCTCTTAACTATGTTTCTCCCATTAAGAATGAAGAAAGACCTTCATCAAGAGAGGTGGCAAAAGTAATCAATTATCTAGGAAATCAATTATCTAGGAAATGCAAATAAGAGTTTCCCCCTCATCTGAAGTGACAATGGTCATAATATTGCCCTTTATTTATATAGCTCTCAAAAGAGTTTTTACATCAAAAGACCACTCACGTGGTCATCAAAATTACCCTAAAACATGTGTAGAGTAATGAGAAATGAGAAAATCATGCCTCAGAGTATTAAGTGACTTTCCCAAAGTTGTGCCACCTGTATGTTGAACCAAACCTTTTGCTCTTAGACAGATGCCAGGATTCCTGTTAAGAGGGAGAAGAGGGAGAAGACATGAAAAAAATCCAAGTCTGGGCTGATTCTTCGCAAATTTGGTAACAGAAAGGGTAGGTGCCTTTCTCCCAAGGCAAATCCTTCATCTTTATTTTAGATCCTATCCAATCCTACTTCCCAGGAATTGTACTTAATCAATGATACCCTATTCTTATTTCTCTTCATATCTCCATTTCTACTGGATTTTTTCCTCTGATATATATATGTGACTATCCCAAGTCTCTCAAATACCAAACGAATAAACCAAACTTTTCTTGACCCTATGTCCTACTTAGATAGACACCATTCTATCTCTTCTCAGTTAACCTTCTCAAAGACAGTCTATAATAATTGTCTCCACTTTCTGACCTCTTATTTATCCTTCAGCCCACTCCCCTGTGCCTTCTACTTCTTCTATGCCATTGAAATAATTATTGCCCACTTAACCAGTGACATTTTTATCAATAATCCCAATGGGAATTTCTCAGTTTTGAATGACTGGACTTTTGAGCTGGTTTTGACAAAAAATTGATTGCTGTCGTCTTATTGATACTCTTTCCTTCCTTGGCTTTTGTGTTGGAGGAGGATGGAATGGAAAAGGAAAAGAAAGCTTTCAAGACAAAAACAACAACATATATAAAGACTCCAGGGCACAAGGGAAGTGAATCAAAGAATTAAAGGATAGCTATTGTGATTGGAATATAGATAGCAGGGGTGAGCATAGCAGAAGGTGAGCTGGAAAGGTAGGTAGAAACTAGGTAATGCAGACCATTTTTAAGACTTTAGATTTTACCCCAAGCAGAAAGGATGAAAACTGAGGAAGGACGTGATATAAATAGTTCACTAAAGACCACCCTGGCTACAGTCAGGAGAAAACATTGGTAGGTTGGATAGTGTGGACAGGCCACGTAGGAGGCTACTGTAATAGTTCAAGTAAAGACGATGATGGTTGAGAATAGGCCGGGGGTGATGGAGATGAAGAGAAATAGCTGGAGGCCACTTTATTCTGGTTTTGATCTGACTTTTCTGGCCACTTCTTTTTTTCCATGTGACTCCTAATTTACCATCCCTAAAATATCGATGTCACCCAAGATTAACTTTTTTCTACCTTTGAACCTTCTTCATTTCATTATTCACCATTGTATCTAAGTTAGACATATATATTAGTATCACTTGTATAGCTTTCAAAATAAAAATATGTCCAGAACTTATTTCTTCTAGCATTTGGCATACGCGATGGCCATGAGAATGGGCCTCTCAGATCTCTGCCTGCAGGCAGTGTAACTGCGTCAGTTCACTCAGGGCCCCAGCAGCGCTCTGAAACCATCACAGTTTTATTGAGGCCATGCTGGAGGCCAGGCATTTCCCTAATTAATGAATTTCTTCTACATTTAACCCTATCTCGGTGTCTGTTTCCTGGATGACTCAAACTAAGCTCAGCTGTACCAAGAGTAAACCAAGATAAAGGCAGTAAGATCAAAATTTGGGTTGGTTACCCTGCTACCTGGCAGTTGAATAGGATGTCATCTGGTTAGTAGAGTGGGCACGGATTGTCCTTGACACAAGGTGGCAGCACAAATGTTAAAATTTCAACTGTAGAAACCTGGGGAAATGTCCCGGTGGAGGAGAATGCTATGCCATGTGCAATGATAGGCATTTGAAAAATGATCCTAGTCATTGCCAAGTTGTTTTGACACACTGCAGAAGGATAATGAGAGACTAAGGGATGTTAACAAGCCGTTAAGGGTTAAATGTGAAAGCACTATGTCCTCTCTAATAACCCACAGGATGTCCTTATCTCAAATAGAAGAAGGGCAGACAGACATAGCTGAGCGGTAAGCTAAAGACTTAATTGTTAGTCTTAGAGTCCCAGAGATGTAGGAATGCTCAGCCAAGGCAGGTGTGTTATGTAAAAGTCAGCTTCCTGGTAGGAAAACCTAAGGCCCTTAAACATCCCGAATGGATGCCCCTGAGGATGTTGACTCTGCAACCCCTGAGACCTACAGATTTACACAAGTGGTCCACACTTCCCTAATAAGAGCTATCACTTCTGCCTTGCTAGAACATGCTGCAGAGGCCTCTCCCTCACAAAGCATTATGTGCTCCTCTCAGGAACTTCCTATTTGATCTACCAGGCTGATAACTACCAGAGGTAAAACCCAGCAGAACCGGATGGGATACATAATGGATCAGATAAGAGAGGAAAGAGATGATATACCTAAAGAGTTGCAAGAATTAGTCAGCATTTGCCAGCAGGAGCTAAGGGAGAACTCCTAGCACAGGGTTTTGAAGGTATTTGATCAAGTGAAGGAAGACTATAAGACTGGAAAAGCAATAATTCAGTGATATGGGGGCATTTTCTTGGGACACAGGATTTAGCACCTTAGCAATGGCTCCAGGCCAATTCACTGCTGGGATGACTCTTAGAGGGCTGGAAAAAATGACAGCCACTGTCAACAAAGCGGAAATGCCTGATTTGTCCTAGCAGAAAATAGAGAAAGGAATAGAGACACTGGGAGAAGTGGAATAATATGTGAGGGCAGAAGAACTACCAGAGGATTATGTTCCATGGGAGGGCCCAGAGTCCACACTGTTCACCAAGGCCATCAGGAATGTGCTGGTGAGAGGGGCGCCCGCACCACTGAAAAGTTCAGTGGCAGCTCTCCTCGCAGACCAGGTATGGTGGCAGGAAAGACCTTCACGGAACTGGGCTAGTTTTATCTGAGGAGATGATGGGATCCTGAAGTAATTGAGATCAGGTGGTGTGATGCTCAACTGCTGGACCCACAAGGCTACAATTACTACGAGGACCAGCAAGGTCAGAGGGGTAGCCAAGGCCACTGGACCTGCAAGGAGTTGAGACAGTTAATAGAGAATGGTTGAGGGCCAGCCCCGTGGCTTAGCGGTTAAGTGCGCACGCTCTGCTGCTGGTGGCCCGGGTTCGGATCCGAGCGCGCACCGACGCACCTCTTCTCCGGCCATGCTGAGGCCACGTCCCACATGCAGCAACTAGAAGGATGTGCAGCTATGACATACAAACTATCTACTGGGGCATTGGGGTGGGGGGGAAATAGAGAATGGTGAACCAAAAAGCAAAATAGACAGCCAGCCAACCAAGGTGTTGTTAACGTCTCTAATGTTAGGGAGAGGGGAGCAAGAATGGAGGAACAGCACATCACATTGAAGGTGATTGCTCCAATAAAAATTTACAATCTTTTGCTCATTTTCCAGACCTGAGCTGATTTTCAGGATCAGAATTGGAACCCATTGGCTGAAAAGATGGCCAGGCCCCTAGGAAGAAGACCCTGCATTATATACTGGTGATGATTTTCCCAGGCCTTTCCCCAAAGGGACATATAGCCATTTACTTGGGTGAATGAACACTGGGAAAAGAATAAACATTTGTTGATGATTTAAGAGAAGAAAGCAAGCTGGCAAGAAGGCCAGAAGAGTTAGGGAAGGTTTTAAGAAGAAAATAGGCTGAATCAATAGGATTAATTCCCATCTACTACTTATCATTTTAAAAAGCTGTGAATCAAGTTATAGAAAGTATATTCTATGACCACAGTGAAATTCAATTTGAATTCAATAACAGAAAGATATGTGGAAATCCCCAAATACTTGGAAACTAAATAGCACAGTTCTCAATATCTCACAGTTCTGAATACATCAAAAGAGAAATAATAAAATATTGTGAAATAATTAAAATACAACATATCAAAATTTATAAGATACAGCTATTGCCTGTATAAAATACTCTCTGCCTCAGTCTGTAATAATTTTAATTAGTTTACTTTTATTCGGTTTAGTATCTAGAATATAAACTCTGAGAGCAACAATTTCCTCTTTTTCTACACTGTATCCCCAGTTCCTAGCATAATGCTCAGTCCCAATTAAAGAAATATATATGTAGATGAACTCCACCACTCAGAAGCAACCACTACAAAAATTTAAGTGCATATGCTTCCAGAATTTTCTAGGTATGTATAAAAATATTCATATTATTTTTTACAATAATGGAATAATATTATCCACATCCATTGTAGACATTTCCCCAATTAACAATATATTGAGAAGCAATTTAAGTGTGAATAAATAAAGATATACATCACTTTTTAGTGGTTGTATAATATTGTATTATATATATTTATCATATCATAAATTCTGGTTATTATTCAATCTCTAGCCATGGACATTTAGCCTTCTGGTTTTTTATACTAAAAAAATAATGCAATAACTCACACACACACATCATACTTATCTGACTATTTTTTTAAGGAAAAATTTCTACAGTTACAATGGCTCACTTAAAAGGTATACAGATGTAAATGTTTGATACAAAATGACAAATTCTAGAAATAATAATGTACAAATTTCACAACATATTAACCTAGATATTTTTTTTTAAAAGCGATTATCTTGATCTTGGAGTCAAGTGTACATCGATAATTCTATTTGCCCCTTTCACTCAAGTAATGGTTAAAATGACAATTTTTCTTTGCAGCTTCCTAGTAGTCCATTAATAAATATTGCTAACAATTGTGCATTTTAAGATTTTTTAAACAAGCTGTTTTTGTTGTTATTTACAAACTGTTGATGAATGAAACCACAGTGTCAATAAGGCTAATTGTTGAGCAGAATGAACTTGATCAAGCACTTATTTTGCAAATGCCTTAAAATTCGAGCAGACTACTTGATGTAAAAAATATTTACTCGAGGATGAAGCTATTCTTTCTCTTCTCCTACAGATCTTTTGTAGCTACTTTGGAAAGTAAGTGCTCTAGGAACCAAATTCCAAGTTTAATACACTGTTATTCCAAAATAGTATTCATTTTAGCCTCAATTTCTCCATTGACAAGATACAGATTATTATCACTTGTTAGCACTTGTATAATAGCTGCCTGGCAGAAAAATGATGGGATGTATGTCAGATAACTACTAGATTCCCCCACATTAGTTCCAGGCACTTTACACTACTATAATTCTTGTAATCTCACCAGGAGATAAGTAGGAATATTATGAATGAAGGAACTGGAGCAACAAAAATTTAATAGTCAGGGGGCCAGCCTGGTGGTGAGTTAAGTTCCCGCATTCCGCTTCAGCAGCCCCGGGGTTCATGGGTTCAGATCCCGAGTGCGGACCTACTCACCACTTACCAAGCCAGGCTGTGGCGGCATCCCACATATAAAAGGGAAGAAGATGGGCACAGATGTTAGCTCAGGGCCAATCTTCCTCAGCAAAAATAGGAGGCTTGGCAACAGATGTTAGCTCAGGGCTGATCTTCCTCAGCAAAACAAAACAAAACAAACAAACAAACAAAATTTAATACTCAGTAGTCAAATAGGCAGAAAAAACCCGATCATAACTTAGATTTTCCCACATCACATTTCAGCTGTCAAATAACTGGCCCCTGAACAGGAAAATGCAGTGGATCATGTTCGTAACTAGTAAGTGATTCTTTGAATGTGACAGGATTTAAATAGCACTCGATAACTCAGATTTGGAGAATAGATGGCACCAGTCCTACATTCCAAAGGGAGGTTAAAGCAGGATCAAATCCTAAGCAGGATTTGGATATGCAAATAAGGCATCTGAGAAACTGTTTTGCTCCCCCATCCCAGGATCATGTGGGGTCACACAGACCCCTTAGCCAATCTGTCACCTCCAGCCAAAAAAAAAAATGAGATTGAAGAGAAAAGGGAAGGCAAAGATTAGAAGAGATTAGGAGGAGGAAGGAGGTTGCTGTGGCCCACTATGCATGCACTAACACCACCCTGAAGCCTGTGGAGAGGGGCATTGATGGCGTAGTCAGAAAGCTTGAGATATTTGCTCTGGAATTTGGAGATCACACCTGCCTGATATCAGACTCACGCCTGATAAATCTGCCTGGCCTGGTGGCTGACCATGGCTGGCCTATCTCTCTGAAGACTGAATCAAGAGAGATTGTTCCATTGTAGTCGATGTGTACCTGACACAAGAGACAATTGGCCTGGGTGTTGTCCTGCTCAAGAAGATTGCTTTCCTACATGAGATAATCCAGCAGGGAGTAAACCCTCTAAATTCGTAAGAATTAAAGGAGGAGCTATACACAGTCAGCCAGAAAATGTATTCCTCAGCATCAGGGAAAGGTAGGTGCAGTATCTCCAATGATGGAGGAGGGAAGGTGCAGTGCTCTCCAAAGGGCACACAGAACACTTTTGCCAGTAAAAGTTGACTTTACACATCTGCCATGGCCAGAGGAAACCAACACAAATCAGTGCCAGACAAGTAGTGTCCATAAATATATCTGCCTTCCCCACACCTCTTTCAACTCTAGAAAAAGAGTGAGAGGCAACCTCAAGAGTGGGGAAGGAGGAGAAGCACTCTGTGGAGAAATAAAGACGCTAACTAGGCCCCTCTTTCCACAGCTGGTGGCCAATCTAAAGAAGGGGAGAATCTTTAACTTCAATGAACTTAAAAATTCTATTTCATGCAAATAAATATTTGAATGACCTGAGATTGTCCGCAGGACCAAAAAGTAACCTGAAAAGTTATGAAACCAGCTTTAAGTTTATCCATGGAGCAAGAGGAGAATTGGCCCCACAGAAAAAGTAGTATAGAATAATGGGAGATGAAAATTAAGCTGCCTCGTGATTGCACACTCCCTCTGTGTCCCACTATTTCAATATAATGATTCTACACTAAACCAAAAGAAAAGTGTTATTTTTATTAGGCAAAATATAATAGCATCTGTAGACTACAATGCATCAAGTATGACAGTCACAGTCTGTCAAATAACAATTGGATATCCACAATAGGAAAAAGGCAAGTTCTTGTTATGGATCTTCAATTAAAGAGGCATTGTTAAGTAACAGACTTCAGCTTTATAATATGCATATCAATCAGTCTAAAGGTATTGATTAAGCTCCATCTATGTGTCCATTTCTCTTTCCCTCTCCCTCAAAGGAGTAAAGATTCTGATTAAAGAAGCATTAAAACACTTAAAAGGTGTGGTTAAATTAAATTAAAAGTTCAATACAGATTTTGAAATTAAAAAAAAAAAGAATATTAGAAGAGGTTAAGAAAGCTTACTTTATGAAAAGTTGAGTTTTAAAAATGTGTGTTTTATTACTCACATAAGCTTGGGTTTGTTTGAATTTGACATGTGCTTATTCCTGAAAATAAATAGGATATTTGAGGGGCCAGCCCCGTGGCTTAGCAGTTAAGTGCACACACTCCGCTGCTGGCCGGGTTCGGATCCTGGGCGCACACCGACGCACCGCTTCTCCGGCCATGCTGAGGCCGCGTCCCACATACAGCAACTAGAAGGATGTGCAGCTGTGACATACAACTATCTACTGGGGCTTTGGGGGGGGAATAAATAAATAAAATTATTTTTTTAAAAAATAGGATATTTGATACTAGAAAATCCTGAAAAAGAGCTAGAAGTAAAGATACTATATCTAATTTATTCAAATCAGCAGGTGGCCCAAATCTATTTACACATCATAAATATTTCAATTATAGAAACAAAAGAAAACAGCCACACAAAAACCAAAGAAATCAACACCACAGAAACTGCTAACAGCATATGATGCTTTTAACCTCTTTAATATAAACATATTTTTCATATATTTTTATTTCTAAATATCTTTAGCAACCATGCATTTTTTTCTTACCTCAGGGTTCACTAACACACGATAAGAAATGGACTTTTTAAACAATTTACTTAAATGCATTTTTATAAAAATAATTTTAACAAAAACTAATTTATTAAATTTAATAATTAACAAATTAGTTAATTAATAAGTCATTATTAAATAATTAAATTATCAACTGCAATAAACCTTACAATCATATTTTATTGCTAAATTATTTTTATCTCCAAAAACAAGTAAAAAATGTTAAAAGAGAAACTTAAAAAACAACAAAAATTATACAGGTATACTATCTGATTCTTTTTGAAATTAGGAGAATATTGAAAAAGAAGGGAAGGAAAAAAGAAGGAGGGGGATAGAGCAAAAGAGGAGAAGTTGAGACAAACCTTAAATAAACAAATAAGCTAATAATATATCAAGTGGTAAATAAACTAAAAATATACAAAATGGTTGCAGTTTCAGTAAGAGCAGGTAACATTTTGATTTACAGAGTCCCATTAAAATTGGATCAATGAAACTCACTAACTAGATTTTATTGACACTATAGGGGGAAAAATCTGTCTATGTCCTGGGGTTCCAAAATGGAAGAATAAATCCAGGAGCTACTAGAGGCCATCCTGCCCACAGAAGATGAGAGCCGGGCTGAGAATAAACACAAAAGAAAGCAGAGCTGCAAGATGGAGAGAAAAATTCCTGTCAACATCTTTGACCCCTTGGATACAACAGGGTCTATGGAACATAGCCCTGCGACTTTCATTTAGGGGAACCAATAAAGCCCCTTTTTTTGTCTAAGCCAAATTGAGTTTTTTTTAATAACACTTGCAAATGAAAGTGTCCTGATTAATGCAATTCAAAAGTGAAATTTATTATACACAAGTAGTTAGAAAGTTGAAACTGATTAGCTGAGTGTTGGTGTGGTAGTGGTTCCAAAGACGTTCATGTCCTAATTCCTGGAACTTGTGAATATGCCACCCTACGTGGTAAAAGGAACTTTGTGGGTGTGATTAAATTAAGAATTTTGAGATGAGGCGATTATCTGGGTAGGCCAACAAGGGTCCTAATAAGAGTGAAGCAGGAGGAGTCAGAGCAGAAAGAGAGCAAGCCAGACGCAGAGACTGAAAGAGGGAAGCAGAGATTAGAGGCATGAGCTTTGAAGACGGAGGAATGGGCCACGAGCCAAAGAATACAGGTGGCCTCTAGAAAAGGGAAACAGATTCTCCCCCCACAGCCTCCAGAAGGAATCAGCCCTGCCGACATCTTGACTTAGCCCAGTGATTTGTACTTCTGGATTCCATAACTGTAAGAGAATACATTTGCATTATTTAAACCACCAAGTTTCTGGTAATTTGTTATAGCAGCCATTAGAAAATAATAGTAGTTGGGGCTGGCCCAGTGGTGTAGTGGTTAAGTTTGTACGCTCCGCTTCAACAGCCCAGGGTTCACAGGTTCGAATCCCAGGGGCGGACCTATGCACAGCTTATCAAGCCATGTTGTGGTGGCATCCCATATAAAGTAGAGGAAGATGGGCACAGATGTTAGCCCAGGGCCAATCTTCCTCAGCAAAAAGAAGAGTATTGGCAACAGATGTTAGCTCAGGACTAATCTTCCTCACCACAAAAAAAAAAAAATGAAAATAATAGTTGGACATTTCATGGAAGCATTTTGTGTGTTATTCCAATATCCTCTACATGATTAAGAGAATTATCCTTCTAACAAAGCTAAAATTAGATTTGCGGTATGCTGAATTGAGAAACAAAATATTGGTTTGTACTTAAATATTTTCTCTACTCTGACTACTGAAAGATCCCAGGAACAGTGATACCCCAATAACAATGAGCACATCTAGCAATCAAATCTTGGTTTCTAAAACCATTCTCCATTAAAAGAAGCAGCACCCATTAGAGAAATGTCTGATTCTGGGGCTGGAGTTGGGAAAGTACAAGATGAGTCTGGAACATCTTTTTGAGCCAGAAAGTAATAAAGTACTCAGTGAATGAAAAGGACACGTCAAACTGACACAGAAGCCAATATAAAGGAACTTCCACTGACCAAATCAAGAACAGTGCGAGCATCAAAATAAATAATAACAAATTACAGCCCATTTTATAAAATAGGAGTTTGTGAATCCATATAAATAAAAATAAATAAATAAATAGGGAGAAGAGAATCTTATACTATAATGGAAACTAGTAAATATAGAAGGAATGCTTAAATCAGAAAAATCAAATATTTAGCAACCATTATCATAATAATACCATTAATTCAGCCAAAATATATCAATGGATACTAAAATTAATGGGTGAAAGTTTGACAAAGAATAAGATATTTACATATTAAAAGAACCAAAGAAATTGCAAAAAGAAAAAGATAATTATGGCATTAAGCTAGCCCTGAAGTCTAATCTACCCTCTGCATAGAAACTCTCCCCAAATACTTATTAATTATAAAGAGAATCAAGTAACTTTTGAATGGACAAACCTTATAGAGACCACCTCAATCAAAGATTCAAACTGAATATCACCAATGATGGAACAAATTAAAATCATAGACCACCTGATAGGATGCAATAAAAAGAACACACCATCGCTTCTGTGTTTCTGTGATATTCCTGCCACATAACATAATCTGAATCTAAGGAAACATCAGACCTACCCAAATTGAGGAGTATTCTACCAAATAATTGGCCTGTAAAGGTCATGAAAGTCAAGGATGACTGAGATTCAAGATTGAAGGAGATTAAAAAGAAATGACAATTAAATGCAACATGTGGTCCTTGACTGGATCTTTTTGCTATAAAGCATATTATTGGGACAACTGCCAAAACATGAGGGGGTAGGCAACCATCTAGAAGTAATGTAGCAATGTTAATTTCCTGATTTTGATGATTATATGGTATTTAGGTGGGAGCATGTCCTTGCTTTTGCAATTACACATTAAGTATTGGAGCGTAATGGGCATTATGTCAGTAACTTGCTTTCAAATGGTTCAGAGAAAAAAAGTTCATTGTACTATTCTTGCAAATTTTCTACAAGTTTAAAATTATTTTAAAATAAAAACACTCAAAACTGTGATTAAATTTTTTGAAAAAATAAACCCAGAAACTACAGTTAGATTTGTGTAGCTCTGATGCCAAAGTCAGCACCATGGACAGACAAGGTTAATTATGTTGTCTTGATTATGCCTGGTTCTTAATAACCAAATCCCAAAAAAGATGTGTATAAGTTAAAAGACCACTTGATGGAATTTGAAGATGCACTAGCCACAACTGTTTCCTCGTTTCAACATCTGTTACTGACACTGATGCATTTCTAATCTCCTCCTCTAGAGAACATAACCTGTGTAGTAGACACCATGGTTGTCTACACGGTATCTATTCCTCCTTCCTCTTTTCTAACACAATCCCACTCTTGCTTAGGCATCTACTCCTCGCACCATCACCAATGTTTTTAAATTTATTTATTTATTTATTTATTGTGTTTGTGTGTGTCTGAGGAAGGACAGCCCTGAGCTAACATCCATGCCAATCCTCCTCTTTTGCTGAGGAAGACCAGCCCTGAGCTAACATCTGTGCCCATCTTCCTCCTCTTTATATGGGATGCCGCCACAGCATGGCCTGACAAGCGGTGTGTCCGTGCTCGCCAGGGATCTGAATCCAGGCCGCCAGCAGCAGAGTGTGCGCACCTAACCACCAAGCCACAGGGCTGGCCCCAATTACCAATGTTTTTAAAAGAAATTTGATGGACCCCGGCACCAGAGTTGGGCCTTACTTATCTAAAAGTAATCCCATTCCCCATGCTAGAGATTGGTTCAGCTAATCCAATTAGTTTGTGGTAGTCCCCTAGCCTCAAAAATTGGTTCAGGAATTAGCTTGTAACCTAATAAGGACCAATGAGTCATGAAGGAGGGTTTTCTGGATGTTTCTGATAAGAAGCTTCTTAGCTTTTAGAAGCAAAATAGAATACTTGCATCTTCTCCATTATATGGAGCCTAGAACCTCTAAAAGGCATTTTACCACCAAGAGGCAAATCAGCCTAAGGAAATCCCATCACTCTAGAAGGAACAAAACCAAGGAAACTGCAAAGAAAAGGAGTTGTACTCATGGTGTTAAGCCAGCCCTGAAACCCATCCTGCCTTTCTATGTTACTTTGTGAGCCAATTTAAACTAGTGGGATTGAACTGAATTTTCTGTTACATACTTCCAAAGTATGCTGATACGATCTGTATTTTCAGGTTTGAAAAGGTGGCACACACAGGCCAATCTTTCCAGGTAATTTCTTATTTTATTCTCCTCTAAAGCCTAATATGAGAATAGTGGGAAGAAGAAGAGAAGGAAAAGAAGGTAAATAGTCTATTAGTTGAAAAGAAATTTGGAGTTAGAAAGGTATTTGCATATACATGTAAAATAGGGAAAAGTATTTTATTTATTTAACAAACATGCATATGGCACTTATGTGTCTGGCACTGTTTAGATGTTTTATAATGTTAACTCACTTAATTCCTATAAAAATTTATGAGAAATTGTTATTACTATCATCCCTATTTTTTTTTTTTTTTGTGAGGAAGATCAGCCCTGAGCTAACATCCATGCTAATCCTCCTCTTTTTGCTGAGGAAGACCAGCTCTCAGCTAACATCTATTGCCAATCCTCCTCATTTTTTTCCCCAAAGCCCCAGTAGATAGTTGGATGTCATAGTTGCACATATCATCCCCATTTTTAATTGGAGAAATTGAGGCACGTGGATGTTAAGTAACTGGCCTAAGGTCACAGCTAACAAGAGGCAGAGCCAGGATTCAAATCACTATGTTATATTAATCCCAGACAGAGAAAAGATCATCTAATGAGGACACTTCAGTATTACGTATGTACAAAAGGATACGGCATGTGGTCAATTCACATGCAAACCTAGGATTTGCATCAGAGAAAATCAACATTTCTCATATATCAGAAAACATAAATGGAACTATTAGTCATTTACCTAAAAAAAGATAATTACTGTATGTCTATGTTTATCTAAAACCAATACATGAATAGATAGTAGCACAAACTCAGTAATTATGAAGTAGGGTCTATTATAGTAGAAAAGCCTGTTAAAAATAGAAAAAGAAAAATTCCTCTTGTTAAAAATAGAGGGTGTTTGGAAGATATAGTGGAAAATGTGAATAATTTTAATTGTCAACTGGGAAACAGTACCAGACACAATTTTCTTTTTTGTCCAATACAATCAAGACTTTGCTTATTCAAGTCTGCCTAATTGACACCTGAACTTCATTTCCCATAACCTTTACCTAATTAGTCTAGTCTATGGTTTCCAGAGAAGGTAGGTCTAACAAATCTTCTCCAGGCTCGGGAGGGAAAGAAAAGCAGCAGGAAGACCTCTCAGCTATGCTAAAGAAAGTCCTGTGTTGTGCCACGGTTTGTATATGACTTAGGGGGGCTGCCTGTCTCCCCTTGAACAAATCCTCTTTGAATATTTCCCTTTCAAAGCTGTCCATCATGGTTGAAGTGAGTGTAGAGAAGAGGCCTAATGATAGAACAAAGAGAAGAAGAGTAAGATGGGAACTCTCTTCCACCCACCATGACTGAAGTGCTCAATGATGCCTTTAAGTGTTTAAATGCTGCACTGTCTAAATTTTAAATCGACAAACATAATATCAAGCATACAGTAAGGTTAACAGCATAATTTAAAATGTCTCTACTTGCTACAAGGAAATTGATCAGAAACAAGCCAGCAGTAAAACTTCACGGGACAGTTTTTAAGCTGCCTGCCCCATTCCAATCAGTCCCCAAAGCCCAGCTACATTCTAAGAAGGCGATCAACATTACTGGTAAACTGTTTTGTTGCTGTTGTAGTTAGCATCTTGATTCTATCTATATCAAATGTGTGTTAACTTTACTTTTTATGTTTTTTCCATTTCTGAATGTCAGAAAACATGTCTTTACATTGATATTCCCCACAGTATGTAGAATATAGCAGCTATTAAACAAATGCATTTGAATAAATGAATTACAAAGACCACGCAGCAGGAGTTGTGAGCAGCGGTCATAATTCATCGCCCTTAACCTGTCTTGCTCCTCTTCTGCAGCACCGCCTGTGGAAAGCAAATGAATGGTTGGTTCTGCTCATTCATAAGCTCAAGTTCATTTTCCTGCCACATTTCAGAAATCGCCTGGTTTCACTGATTGCACGATACGTGAGGCCCTGCTCTGGGGGTTCCTTCAGCCCAGAACGCTCTCTCTTCTCACAGTCTTACCCATTTTTTAAAGTGTATCTCTAAGTGTTCCCTTCCTGACATAGAAGGAACATTAGCTAAACTTAGAAGGACTGAATTTTAGTCCCAACTCTTACTCTGACTTGCTGTGTAATGTTCGACAAGTTATTTAACTTTGTTCAGTATCAGTTTGTTTTTTCAAGTCGAAGGTTGAACTGCAAGGAAAGTTACAAAATGACACCCAATAGGGTTGTATATATGTTTCCTTTGACCACTCTAGTGTGGTGTGTGTGTGTGTTTTAAATTTTAAATGACTTACCAACATTTTAAAGTTGAGTAGAATTTTTTGAGCAGAATCTCAAAAAATACAGAGAAGACATTTTTCTAATTTTATTGCACTTATAAAATAATTTGATTAATAAGTTTATTGTAGGCTTATCATTTTATCTTTGCTTTTATAATATGTTGCTAGTTACAATCTTGACTTATTTGATGGTGAGTAACTGAGCAGGAATGCAATTGCAATTTTAGGTTCCTGTGGGAAAAAGCAATGTGTTTATAATGCATTTTCCAGAAATGAATTGGAAAAAGTAACGGTTATCTTGTGATTTTTGTTATTTTATATGTTCACATGCCCACTAAACTAGATTTAACTCTTGTTATAATTAGTTGTGATTTCAGAGTTTATGAGGTTTGCTGATACAATCAAATTTAGATTGTGGCTAAGGTTGTTAATATTTTCTTAAAAGTAAGTTTAGTTGGTAGCTGTGGAGTATAAATAGTTGAAATTTGGTATCAGCACCAACCAAATTTGGTTCTGTTTTCTCTCAGCTGCTTGTCTTTCACATTAGAAAATAAAGGGGAAAAAGAGCCAAAACTCTTAGTCATGCTTACCAAGTACTTGACGTTAGTTTTCAATTGACATTCAAATAAATTGGAGAAAAGAAAAAATGGTCATAAAGGAGTAATACAGATACATGGAAAATTCTACAGGGGAATTTTACTTTAAAATTCACTGCAAGATTTAAATGAGTGTATACAAGTGTCTGTGTGTGGATTTCTGACACACATTAAATAACATCAATTAGATAGATGTACATGGGATAAAGTAAATAAGTTGCAAACCTATGATTAATGCAATGGTGTTTGTAGGCTTTGAATAGGCTGCCTCTTGGAATTAGGTTAGATAATGTCATCTTCTGAACTAGAATTGAATATGCTTTTATTAAATTAGTATTAGTTATCTGGATAAGTAACACACTGAAATAACATTTGTAATTGTAATGTTAGTGAATCTAGCATTTTAATAGCATTTTATCTAGCATTTTAATAGTCTATTAAAATCCTTTCAGGGAAACAAAAAAATAAATACAAAAAAAAAATAACCTGCAGTCTGTATGACATTTTTAAAAACTAGACCCAAAAGGTAAAAATTCCTTTGTCTCTAGTTCAGCCCTTTCAGGAAACAGAGTTCCTAGGTGTGATGGTTAACTTTATGTGTCAAATTGACTGGGCTACTGGGTGCCCAGATATTTGGTCAAACATTATTCTGGGAGTTTCTGTGAGTGTTCTGGGGTGAGATTAACATTTAAATTGGTCTGAGTAAAGCACATTGCCCTCCCCAATGTGAGTGGGCCAGGCTCATCCAATCTGTTGAAGGCCTGAGAACAAAAATGATGACCCTCCCCTGGGAAGAGACAATTCCTCTACCTGACTGCCTTCAAGCTGGGCTTCAACTTTTTCCCGCCTTCAGACTCGAACTGAAACATCGGCTCTTCCTGGGTCTAACGCCTGCCGGCCTCAGCCTCAGACTGGAACTACAGCATCAGCTCTCCCGGGTCTCCAGCTTGCTGATCACCCTGCAGATCTTGGGACTTGTCAGCCTCTGTAATCACGTGAGCCAATTTCTCATCATTAATCTATTTTTTATATATATGACCCATTGGTTCTGTTTCTCTGGAGAACCCTAATATACCAGCCTTCCACAACATTAGTTCACTGGTCTGTTCATCACATATGTTCCTATTTTAGAGATGGGTCCATGACACTATCTTATCCTGAAGGCATTATGCTTTAGGAATATCCATCTCTTTTTTATTTTCTTTAAATATTTTTATTAACTTTCTGATATTAATTTTATTTCACATGAAGTCTCTGTTGCAGTAAAAGAATAGGTAGACCACTAAACATGTATTTTCCAGACTTCTCATCTAGCAATTTCGTTTTTAACCAAGTGATTTGTGAGATTAATAAATCAGTTTCTTTAGAATGTATCTGTCTCACAAAACCTGGTTGTTCTTGAATGGACTCACAATTCACAGGTGCTCACAACAAAGGCTAAAGAGCAAATTCCAGGTTCAAGGTGGGCTCCCATGGAGTACTTGCTCCATATGACCTCTCTGAATCTTCTCTCCTTCTCCCCCACCCTTCATCTTTCCACTCCACTCCACCCCATTGGCATCATAGTTACATTCCAGAATTTTCCACATTATACAATCTTTAGGGAACAGATGGTAAGCGTATTTGAATCTCAATTTCTGATTCAAATTCATTAGTACTGGCTGTCTTACCCATTATGTTGAGAATTAACAAGCAAGTGTAGACCATTGGTAGAAATGATTAATTAGCTATGTCAGCCATAGATGAGACAGAAAGCAGTGGCTGCAAAAGTCATGCATTCACCATCCCTGCTCCAGATTTTTAAGTTGACACCCTTCTAAAATATACATGAAGAACAATGTTACAGGAAAATTTATTGAGATAATAATTTCTGTCTTATTCCCACTCCTCTATGAGACTCTCACAGGAAATGCAACTTTAATTTCATTACAGTTACCCAGACCCTTAGAAATAGGGACTTCCAGCATTGTACTCCCATTTCCTTTAGTGTTCAGGCTTGTTCACAGCTTTGGGTTTCAGAGGCAGAAACGGAGATTGTCTGGCATCCAGGAGACAACTCCTTTTTAGGCTTTTGTTTGGGACTCAAAGCACCTGTGGTTACTAGGTTGAGTAATCCCAGTGGGGAGAGGGGAAGAAGGCTGTGCTTGGAGTAATTTTAGAAAATTGCTCATCCTAGAAAAGAAAGAATAGCTTCTGAGAGACTAGTGAAGGCACAGGAGGACTTTATGGTTTTCATATCTGGTGCACATTCACAAACCCTCGGTCCTAATGGCAGATACTAGGGAGGACTGAAAGCCTTTGGACATCTGTGGAAGCCTGGCCTCTAAGTCCTGAGATTCTTCATCACAGAGAAAAGAGTCTCTGTGACGAAGCCTGAAGTCAGTACAGAAAACCTGTGTGAAGGCATCTGAGTCCTTCTGGAGCAGCAGTGCCTGAATAATGGTAGAGAAGCAGCTCTTTCCAGCAGCAGCACTTGATAGAAGGAATATTAAATGAAAACCAACACAATGGACTAAGGACCAGGGTCGTCTTCCATTTTTCACACACTCGAATATTTGCACAACCCTAAAGAGAGGTAGTAGTCTACCACTCCCCTACAAAAAAAAATATTAGACTAAAAGTAGGGGGCTCAAATCCACATTCAATTTGTAAAAAAAAAAAAAAAAGAATGTTGTCTATTGTTCCCCAAGAATTGCAGAGCAAAGTCATACCTAATACACAAGAATTACAAAATGACAGAAAATACATGATAATTTAAAATGAGTTCAAATTCATTGGTATCATCAGAAATTCCACAAAGCTGGGAGAAGGGGTCAGAGAATCTCATGGGTGAATGAGAGAAATAAAGAATGAGGATCGAGCACATATGTGTGGTGATGGATTATAATTAGTATTTGGGTGGTGAACATAATGTAATCTATGCAGAAATAGAAGTATAATGATATACACCTTAAATTTATACAATGTTATAAACCAATGTTACCACAATAAAAAAAAAGAATTAAAAGAATGAAGATTGAGGCACTAACAGCTTAAGCCATTTGTCCAAGATCACATAGCGAGTATGAGAGAACTGAAATACTAACACAGGTTTTCTGATTCCTGTGAGACTAAAGGAGCCAAGGTGATTCAGTATTAGGAAGCATGATTCATGTTGTAGTTTTGGGAACCATGTAGGGGGCCAGAGATCAGGTGGCTGAAAGTGATCCATGGGGGCCCTATGCATGATAGGGAGGAGTGAACAGAGTATCATCAGGAACAGGGCGGTACAACCATGACACCCCACAACATGTGTGACAGGTGAGGCATCACAGCAGATTGAGAAACTATAAACGGGGTTTGGAGTTAGGCAGGTCTGAATTCTTCTCGCTTCTTTGGGAAATGTATGTAACATGCCCAGGACGTGGTAGGTAACAGATCAACGTACTTTGAATAGAGGTGCAGTGAGCTTGATTTAAAAACTTAGGAAAGAATCTGCCACAACAAATCAAAACATCACAGCAAGCTTCTTGAAGAAAATGATCCAGGAAAAGAATTATCTGTTGGTGCAGGTTTTTCACCATGGTTTGCTTTGAAAGCAGATGCTTTTTAACCTTTTATTATAATTTTTATATTTGTATGTATATTTTGTTATATTCTGCAACATTTATCAAATTTCTGTTGATTTCCAAATTTCTATAAGACCTTGATCTTACCAAATCCAGTTCTGTCGTGCCCATTAAAATTCAGGAACATAATTCTGAAAATTGGCAGGAAATTAACATGTACCAAATTTCACAATTCCCCTAGTCTTTTAGTAGACGCTGTTTTCTATATTTGCAGTCAATATTTTTGCTTTGAAAAAATTAAAGCAAAAGATAGTGGAAAAAACTTATTTTAATTTTTTTTGTGTGTGTGTGTGAGGAAGACTGGCCCTGAGCTAGCATCCAATGCCAATCCTCCTCTTTTTGCTGAGGAAGATTGGCCTTGGGCTAACATCCATGCCCATCTTCCTCTACTTTATATGGGATGCCGCCACAGCATGGCTTGACAAGCAACACTTCAGTGCACGCCCCGGATCTGAACCTGCAAACCCCGTGCCACCGAAGCGGAGAGTGCACACTTAACCACTGTGCCACCGGGTCAGCCTCTATTTTAATATGTTTTGCTTCTTGATGGCACTCAACCAATCCAAACTGCTGATTAAACTATTCTTGAATCTCTTAAATGAATCATTCCTTATAAATTTTAAAGTCTTTAGCAACTATTCAGTGTGCTATTACATATATGAGATTTATAATTGTGCTCATATTTAGTTCTATTTATTTTTATTAATTATGGAAGTACATATATCACAAAACTAGACCAATAATGGATACACACACACACACACACACACACACACTCCTATACAGATGCTTTATACCCTCTTAGCCACTATTCATATAAATACCATAATAGAACTGAGAAGAAAGGAGCTTTCCACTTAATCAATTTTTCTGTTTGACTAGTTTTATTCACATTATATAAAATAGATTGGGATGTGGCTGAACAGTCAGCTTGTTAATTGCTCTCTGAACAAGTTCTAAATGTGTCGTTATTATCTAAATAATGAATAATTGTGGGTGTGATTTCAACATGGAATAGCCCGCCCTCCGCTTTTATTTCTTAAGAGGTGTAATGTAACTTCAGTTGCTTTCAGTCGGATGTGACATCTTCTGTACATTGATAGATGTGTTACTGACACGCGTGGTCTTGATGTGGCGAATTCGCTTTCGTCTTTGATTAAGATGAACTGTCCCGTCGCAGCAGCCGCTCTGCCGTCGTCAGTCTCACAGCCAGCTCCCTGCCACTCCCCACACTGAGGCTTTAACAGCATGTTCAGCAAGTGTCTTTGTGTTTCTATATCTGCAGCCCCGTTTCCTGTTTCCTGATACGAGAGGCACGTAAACCTCTACTGCCCTGCAGTAGAGATCTATTGTTCTTGCCTGCCTGCCTCTCCACTCCTGCTCACAGCAGCCCAACCTTCCTTTGGAGGATCTCCCCTAACCCCTTTCAGTCCTTGTGATAGGAGTGGGTCTCATCTTACCAGTCCCCCAACCACTTCACCTCTGAGAATAGGCATATGAATCAACTTGGCCAATGAGATTAGTCTGTCTTTGGTTACAGAAGCAATACAGGTAATAACTATTATTTGGGCATTACACTTAATAGAAAATTAAAAATTGGCCTATTTTTTATATATAAAAATAATATACCTATAGGATATAATATTAGCTTATTTCTGTAGTGTCACTGAAATTTCCATTTGATTGCAATTAAAATATCTAGAATATTCAGTCTCAAAGAAATTATAAATATTAATGGAACAACATTTTATTTATTTTGTTGCAATGGGTATAAAATTGAAATATGACATTGAAGGTCATAGGAGCTCTTGGGAAGGCTCTAATAGGATGAAAAAATGTGATAATTGCCATTATGGGCACAACCAATTTTGGGTTGGGTCATGTCAGCTGTTTAGTTCTAGTTCTTATATTAATTTGTTGTAATAATAAACCAGTTGCATATTAATACCTGTCTCACAAAAGATTAGATAGGTTAAAAAATGCTTTGAATTAAAAGAAAACTCACCATATAAATTCAAGGAATCCTTCTCAGTTTTCTCCTCCCAATTCTACAAGACTTCTCCTAAGTCCATTTATATTTGGACCTCAACCCACGGGTTGAGAATCTATTCAAGTTCAATATTAAAGGAAGTAATTCAACTAATAATGCTACAGACACTTATTTAAAGAGATGTTCTGAATAAACTATTTATAAAAATCTGGGTTAATTGGCCAAAGAAATGCTTAAAATTTTTCAAAATTAAATAATCAATGCTTTATTACTTAAAGGGAAAATTGATGGCACAGAGTTTTAATGATTCAATTAATGGAAAATTATAATGAAATTTCTTTAAAATTGTTTTCAACATCCTAGTGTACCACTAGATTCATTACCATTGTCTTTACATTCAAAGGTATTAATATCAATGGAATAATTGAAGACAATCAAAATGGAACTCATTTATATCCAATTCTCCTTTTCCCAAGGCTTTATATTGCAGGTTTATGTAGCCTTTGGATTGAAAACAGAAAAAAAATTTTTCTTGGCTAAAAAAATTAGCTTTTCTGGTTCTTTCAGAATAAACAGAAACAGAAGAGTGGTATGTCGAATGGCTAATTGTTTGTTTCATTAGAAACCCAACCACCAGAAGACAATAATAAAACCATACTCAACTAATCTAATTTTTATTTATTTATTTATTTTTCCCCCAAAGCCCCAGTAGATAGTTGTATATCATAGCTGCACATCCTTCTAGTTGCTGTATGTGGGACGCGGCCTCAGCATGGCCGGAGAAGCGGTGCGTCGGTGCGCGCCCGGGATCCGAACCCAGGCCGCCAGCAGCGGAGCACGCGCACTTAACCACTAAGCCATGGGGCTGGCCCAATACTCAACTAATCTAAACGGCCAAACTGAAATAAATTTCCATTTATTTCAGATGTCCAGAACAAAAACACCAGCACTTCAGTTAAAAGCAAACACACAGCACAATTATGTTGTTGATATGACTATAATAATTAATCCCATCAACTCTAATTAAACCTTAATGATCAAATCCCTGGGAATTTCTTCAGAGTTCATGAAACAGGCAAGAATTTCATCTATTATTAAATCACTCATAGAAAGCTTACAGTGACACTGTTAGTGATATGCTATATTAAGCTACACTAGACCGTACTTGCTTGACTTTTTTAAATAAAAGAAAATGTAAAATGTAGCCTCAAGTTTTATTGTATTTGTTGAGAATGATACAGAAGAAATGGTGAATATTAGTTAGCTATTGAAGTGTAACAAATTACCCCAAAATTGAGTGCCATATAACAGTATTATCTCACTATTTCTGCAAATCAGGAATCGAGGCACAGCTTAGCTGGATCCTTCAGCTCTGGATCTCTCACAAGGATCATCTTGGAAGGCAATCAAGCTGTCAACTGGGTCTGCAGTCACCTTAAAACATGACTGGTGGTGGAACTATTTCTAAGCTCGAGAGGGGCTGTTGGCAGAATTTAGTCCTCTCCAGCTCTCGGATTAAGGGCCTCAGTTGCTCACTGACTGTTGGCTAGATGCCGTCTTCAGCTCTTTATCATGCAGGCATCTCCATAGGGTAGCTCACCACATGACAGCTTGCTTTATCAGAGCAAGCGAGTAAGAAGAGCCAAAGGGAGAGTCTGCAAGAAAGATGGAAATCACAGACTTTTACAACCTAATCTCAAAGTGACACCTCTTTTGTCTGTTCTATTTGTTAGAAGAAAGCCACTAGATCCAGTTCACACAAAAGATGAGGGGATCCTACAAGGGGTGAATAGCAGGAGGTGGGGATCATTGAGAGTTATTTCAGAAATGGTCTACCGTGTGGTGCCAGTACTACTAAACTATAGGGGTTGTCTGAGTAGAATAGTGTCCCCCTAATATTCATATCCTTCTCAGCACCTCAGAATGTGACCTTATTTGGAAACAAGGTTGTTGCAGGTGTAATTAAGTGAAACTTATGTCATACTGGAGTAGAGATCAGCCCTATAATCCAATATGACCAGTGTCCTTATAAGAAAAGAAGACACACAGAAACATACAGGGAGAATGCCAGGTGACAACAGAGGCAGAGATTGGAGTGATGCCCCTACAAGCCAAGGGATGCCAAGGATTTCCAGCAACCACCAAAATCTAGGAAAGATCCTACCCTAGAGCCTTCAGAGGGAGCATGGCCCTCGCTTTCAGATTTCTAGCCTCCAGAACTTTGAAAGAATAAATCTGTTGTTTTAAGCCACCAAGTTTGTTCATACTTTGTTACAGCAGCCCTAGAAAACTAATATTTTTATATAGGTGCTAATTTAAAGAATAACTATATAGATCATCCCAGTAACAGAACTTTTTCTTCTGAAGAAAACAGTGTTTCTTCAGGTTAGATTAAGTAATACACAGATCTCTCTTTAAAGAAGAAAAATTCTCACGTATTACCAGTGATAAAACTATCTTAGGGGCCCGCCCGGTGGCGCAAGCGGTTAAGTGCGCGCACTCCACTGCAGTGGCCCGGGGTTCGCCAGTTCGGATCCCGGGCACACACGGACGCACCGCTTGGCAAGCCATGCTGTGGCAGCGTCCCATATAAAGTGGAGGAAGATGGGCACGGATGTTAGCTCAGGGCCAGTCTTCCTCAGCAAAAAAAGAGGAGGATTGGCAGATGTTAGCACAGGGCTGATCTTCATCACAAAAAAAAAAACTTTATTAATTATATTAGTTTTATGATAGATGATATTGCTTTGCTGAACATAAATGACACTTGTTGGGGTTAATAGATTATTTGCAAGTTTTACACTTCATTTATTGTGGGACGGACAGACTTGTAGGTGGCCTCAGACACCCACCTCCTGGTATTACACCCTTGTATAATCCCCTTCCCTTGAGTGTGGGACCTGTGACTCTCTTCTAACCAAAAGAATACGGCAAAGGTGCTGGGACATCACTACCACAGTTACAGTATGTCATATAGGATTCCATCTTGCCAGAGACTCTCTCTCTCTACTGCTGGCTTTAAAGAAACAAGTTGCCATGACTCTTACAACTGCAAGTAAATGAACTCTGTAAGCAACCTGAGCGAGCCTGGAAATGAACTCTTCCCCAGTCAAGCCTCCAGATGAGACGTAGTCAAGCAGAAGCATTGACTAAAGCCTTGTGAAACCCTAAGCAGAGGACACATCAAAGACCTGCTCAGACTCCTGACCCACAGAAACTGATAGATAATAAATGTGGGTTGTTTAAAGCTGCTGTGGTTGTGGTAATTTGTTATGCAGCAATAGATAACTAATGCTCAACTTGATTCTTTTGATTTTAAGCATGATGATCCCTCATTTGTGTTATTATTGTCATTTTTTGCAGGGGGAAGTTTTAAATTTTTTTAAAGACTTTATTTTTTTAGACCAGTTTTAGGTTTACAACAAAACTGAGAGGGAGGTACAGAGATTTCTCATATACCTCGTCCCCCACATATTCATAGCCTCCCCCATTATCAACCTCTCTCACCTGAATGGTACTTTGTTTTTTTGTGTGTGTGTGAGGAAGATTAGCCCTGAGCTAACATCTGTCGCCAATCCTCCTCTTTTTGCTGAGAGAGACTGGCCCTGGGCTAACATCTGTGCCCATCTTCCTCTACTTTATATGGGACGCTGCCACAGCACGGCTTGACAAGCAGTGCATCGGTGTGCGCCCGGGATCCAAACCCCAGGCCGCCACAGTGGAGCGTGCACACTTAACCACTACACCCCAGAATGGTACATTTTTTACTGAAAAGATGAACCTACATGACACATCATAATCACCCAAAGTCCATAGTTTACCTTAAGGTTCACTCTTGGTGTTGCACATTCTATGGGTTTAGACAGATGTATAATGACATATATCCATCATTGTGATATCATACAGATTATTTTCACTGCCCTAAAAATCCTCTGTGCTCTATTATTTTTAAATAGTGTATTTCTTTCAAACTATCAATCATTTTTTGATGAATCAATCAATTACCTAGTGCTGACATTCAACACTAAAAAGTAAAAATCTCTATTTAATTAAAAAGTCTTTTGTATATTTATTATTACTCTTAGTACAAAGAGAATTCTCCAAGTGGTGGGTAAATAAATTAGAGATTTTTACAATACGATTTTTTGCAATGTTAATATGATACGATCACACACGTAAGAAGACAATTCTCCAGTCACTTTTCCCAATTTAAACTACTGTGAAAATTTCATGCATACAGCACATCGTGATGTCATTTGGCCGTTACTGGGTAAAACATAAGTCATAAAAATAAATGCACACTCCACAGAAATCACAGGGCCATTCCCAGATATAAATGTTCAATCAGATGATCCAGAATATACTTATTTTTGCTTACATTAAAATTTTAAATTATTTTATAAACATAACTGCAAAATATAAAAGTTCCCATTAATTAACATTCAAAGTTATTCCCAAAGACACTCAGATCTATACTCTTGTTATAAAAATAGTAGAACAAAAACAAGTAAAAGTGATATAAAGGATATAAAAGGATAACTTGAATAATATTAATATGTTAACTTTTCTAATATAAATAATTTGCTACATTTGTTTCATTTATCAGTACTAGTTATGTAACAGGCATAAATGCCCTTTGTCACTAGCTTGGGATACAAAGATAGGCTCCAGGGGCCGGCCTGGTGGCGCAAGCGGTTAGGTGCGTGCGCTCTGCTGCAGTGGCCCAGGGTTCACCGGTTTGGATCCTGGGTGTGCACCGACGTACCGCTTGTCATGCCATGCTGTGGCGGCATCCCACATAAAGTAGAGGAAGATGGGTGTGGATGTTAGGCCGGGGCCAGTCTTCCTCAGCAAAAAAAAAGAGGAGGATTGGCAGATGTTCACTCAGGGCCAATCTTCCTCACCAAAAAAAAAAAAAGATAGGCTCCAATTCTATCCCTAAATCATGGGTGACTGAGGCCCTCCCCCAGTCCCCTGAGTTCTCAGTTATTCCCTAGAGCTTTATCAGGGTCCCAGGAATATCCCCATGTGGTGTTTAGGGAAGATGCTACACTCATACCCACGTGGTGGGGTACCCTGACCTGGTCATCAGCCCTGGGCTGAGCTGCTAGGTGGGTCCAGTCTCTGCTCCTGGTAACTCACTTGAAACTCCCACAGTCAATGCCCAGATCTTAGAACGCTAAGACTTCTCTGCCCTTGTCAGAAGGATAGGCATGGAGGGGCAGGTAGGAAAAGGAATACATTCCAACCTTCACTGATGACTAGCCTATCACCCAAGGACAGACAAGAGGCTTCTTGATAAAGCATAAAAAAAGAAAAACAATCAATAAAGTTCCTTGGTGAGACCTTCTCTCTTCAATATTCAATTTCTAGCAGCACATCTCAAAGCTGACAACAAAACAATGATATGTAGTTTTTTTTAAGAACCATTGCCCAATTATACATTCATATTTACTTGGTGGATTTCAAGAAAAAGTTGAAATACAATACTTAAGTATAGTCATAATTATGCATTGCCAAAAAAAGGAACACTAAAAATCTTCATTAAGCAATTCCACTTCTAGGTATTTACCCAAGAGAACTAAAAACATGCCCATCAAAACACTTGTAAAGGGCTTACATTTTCCAGTGCAGCACGTAAAGAGCTTGGAAGTCATCACTCCAGCATCACAAGCAAGAAGCTGAAAAAACTGAACATCAGCAATTCTTCTTAGACGCATCAGAGAATTGAGGTCACAGGGCAGGCATTGTTAAGAAGAACAGAATGCTCTGGTGTGTTTCAAAATGTTTCAAAATAGGATTTTTCTCCAATCTTCACTGTGAGAACCTGGTAGAGCTCCTGGAGGAAAATCTCATGAAAAGGTGGGCGTGGCCCCTTAAGACTGGCCCCGGGGAGGTGGTACATTTCAGACTTGTCTGAGCCTCCAGCAATTTGTCAGTTACCATTTAGGTTTTCTCACCCCATACTGAGTCCCAAGGAGGTTTCTGCTCCAGTACGTTGTGGTTCTCTGTGTCTGCCTGTCTGTTTCTCCAGTTTTTGAAGACACAAGCACTAAGTAGTTTGTATGTATTATTCTCACTCAATCTTGACAATAATTCTTTGATTCAATTATTTTCTCCACATTACAATGATGAAATTGAAGGTTAGAAAGGTTGAACTGTACCTAAAGTCTGAAGCAAAGCCAGGCCTTGAGCCTAGACTGCCCAACTCCAAAACCTCTGCTTTGAACCACCCTACTGTATGGCCTATTCAGCCCTATTTCCTGTCACTCGACTTGGAAGCTAAGCAGGTTAGCTGTCTCCTGATGGGGTAGGGGAGAAAGCAGAAGATGAGAGCAGACATGGGTGGCGGCCTATTAAGGCAAGTGTTATTACTTGTAATCCTAGATCTACCACTATTTCTATACATCACCTTGGCAGGATAACTTGATGAATAAAATGAAGGAAAATGGACAGACCGGATCCAGATTTTTCCCTTAGATTGGAATATATTAATGGGTTTGAAGGGATCAAAGAACACTGAAATTCTGTGATGGTGGTACATATGTGTGCACATGCTAGGGCATATACCTTTTTCTGGGAAGAAGATCCATGGCTTCAGATTCTGAAGCAAGTTTGTAATCCAAATATTTTAAGATGATCTTTAAGGTCCCTTTCAACTCCAACAGTCTGTGCATCTTCCACTGAGTCATAGTTCTTCTTTACCTTAATTTCTACCCATTATAGAGACAACTTGTTTTCCTTCCAAAATGTATAATGTTGGAGGGGAAAAGAAGAGAAATAATTTTTCATTTTGAAACATTGTGCTCTAAAGTTCTTTGGTGGATGTTTGTATTTTGCCTAACAATTGCATCTGCATCTTTGAACAAATACATTGGATATGGTCATTTCCACATCAATATCACCTATACAGGTAGACTAACTTGTATTCACTTTGTACAGTTAGAGAAGTTCTGGACAAAATCAAATGAGCATAACTCAACCATTCCCATTTTCACCTATATAGTCACTGTGCCAATTTGTTGAAGCTAGAAAGTCTGGATTTTTCAGTGATTTTAAGAATCTTATAAACTAAGGTGAAAAATAGAATTTTTTTCTTGAAGGAAAGGCTTCCTATGTTATGAGGAGAAATGTTTTATTAAGCATTTTTTAGTCAGGAAGTTATGATAAGAATCTTCACACATTCTCAGAGAAACCCTGAAATGGGTAAGTAATTCATAGGCTGGATTTGTGCAACATAATTATTCCTTGGAGATTCTAAGAAATACCTAGGGAGGATTTTAGACTTTCATTAGTTATACATTTGGGACTTGACTGTGTTCACTGAATCTTAAAAAAAGAGGAATCTCCCATGAAGGACAGAAATATGAGAACAAGCAAGTAGTGATATGCTGGTAAATGTTTAACAACTGGGTTTCCAGAAAAAATAAAAAGCCCTGATTTGTAGTGTTTGCTGATTTTTGAAAGACCTTCTGAGACAGTAAGAGTAAAAATCAACGTGGACTGAAAAACAAGTCATTCCTGCTGTGAATCAGGCTGGAAGGACAAACATACAAAGTCAGCTGCAAAGTTAAGAGGACAAATGGCTTATCCCAAGGTTCGGTGGGTGTAAAATGTCATAATGCCCCCTTTATGAGTGATCACTAGTTTCTCACCAATGACGCTCCCAGACGCCCTTTGCTATTCACAATTGGATTCCCAATTGCTAAACCTTCCTACCCTCATGGAGGCACACAACCCCTCGTTAATCCCCAGTTCTCTAATCCTGTCTCAGAAACAGCAACCAACCCAGAATGGATCTCCCCTCCCATAGGCCCTCCTTGGAATCCTCCAGCAGGAACCCAACATTTATAGACCCGTCCTCTCCTCCCCCTTGGTCAGGTGACCCAGCACAGTTCCTCCGACTGCACTCCCTTGCTGTGCGTCAGTCAATAAGTCAGATTTTGCCAGACTACAGGCTGGAAGTCTTTGGCTGATGAGATTTTAACATTTTCATGGTGTTAATACTCCCACCAACGCTGATTTTAAGCTGCCCAAATGATGTCCCTGAACATGATCTGGAAAAACATGAGCACGATCAGCAGAAGTTGGTACAAGCTGGCTCCACGGCCCAGGTTACACTCTCAACAGCCATGGAAGAGATATTTTTTAATCTCTATTTTATAGATCCGGAAAAGAAGGCTTAGAGTTTACATAAATTATTTAAGGTCACAAAGCTGGTGGCAGAGCCACCGTTTAAATCTGTGTCATTCTGATTCAAAATACTATGATCTTTTAACTAACACCACCGTGTTCAATACATTATAATAGTATCATCTCATAGTAATTTCATAGGTGTAGACCTTTTTAAAGACTGCACATTCCATTGCTTGTACAGGCTGCATTTTATAATACTTTTGTGTATCTTCCACACACTGTATGGTAGCTGTGAAACTTTAGGTAAAATATTTATCATCAATGAGGTCTCATCTGTAACATGGGGACAAATACAGTGCTTATCCCATAGGGTTGTTGTATAGATTTTAAAAATTAATAAATATAAACTGATAAATATAAACTGCTTAGCGTAATGACTAACACATAGTCAGTACTTAATAAATGTTAGCTATTAAAATTACAATGCTATATATGTAAAGTGCAAAATAAATGTCATTTTTATGGGCATTCAACTTTATAAGTCTCTATAATTCTCATTCAAATCACTTTCAGATTTTCCTATACAGGTGAGATGGTTTAAAAAATCTTTCTATAATCCTGTTTCCATTAATTATTGCTGCTTTACAAACCAAAACTCATTGGTTTAAAACCACAATGATGTACTGTTTTTCACATTTCTGTGGGTTGTCTGGTGGTTCTATTCCATGTAGTGTCAGCTGACGTCTCCGTACGGCTATGTTCAACTGGAAACTAGGCTGGGGAACCCTGGTCTTCTTCCAACTGGCCTCTCTCTTCACATGTGTCTCATCCTCCAGGGCCATTCCACATGGTGTCTCTCTCTAGCAATATAGTCTGGACTTCCTTACGCTATGATATCTAGGTTCCAAAATGGAGTTTTCTAAGAGGACAACTTGAATGAGCAAGCCCTCAACAAACCCTACTGTGTCACATTTGCTAATGTCCGTTGACCACAGCCAGTTACACAGCCAGGCCCAGAGCCCTTGTGGAAGGGAGCTACACAAGGGCATTAGTACTGAGAGGCATAGTTTTTGGGGGGCCACCAATGCACCAGCCTGCCACAGATTCCTATGCATATTCATGTACAAACCTCTTTCAGAATCAATGAGAAGATGCCAAATAACTGATTTTATAGAGAGAGTCTTTAGTCCTGTGAATAATGAAAGCAGAATTGGAACTGACAAAGTTCCTGTCAGTCTGATTCTCTGCGCCATATGTGCATGGCCCTATCACACGATGAGAACTGAGAAATAATGGCAAAGTCATTTTAATGAGCTAGGGAAGAGTGAATCAATTATGATCCTATAAGTACCAATTTCCATCTACCTCTTTATGGACTAAAAAAAGTGTCACAGATTATGCTAATCATTCATCTAACAACACACACACAACGTCATCATCATTAGGGTTGTCATTATACCCGTTACATTTTTATTAACGTTTTCTCCCTGAAATTTCCATTTGAAAGCCAATGGTAATTTCATTTTGAAATCAATTCTGACTACGAATGGCTCCAATACATATTTTGTTTCTGAAGTCAGCCTCCCCTGATAAAAGCTGGCCTGTTTCACTTTTTTCTTGTTCCTTTCCTCTGTTCTTCTGAGGGTGAAAAATAATAGCTCTTTTCAAAGAAAAAAGCTATTATTATATGTCTACCGTAATTATAAGCAAGATTCAATTACACTGCTCTAAAATATTCATTGCAAATTTATGATTTAAAGATATTTCATTTCCTATTCATGTGTAGTTCCCACACTCACAGTATAAATATTTACAGTTAATTATAGAAAATTTCACACATTAATCCCAGTAGCATGAAAATATATTAATAAATTTACATTAATAAGTGATTCTTTGAAAAATTATTTAGAAGTGGGAAAAGAGAAGAATGTCATATAACTATGGTAGTCAGAGGCTTAAGCTTTGGGGTCTCTTATTTACCCAGGGCCTTTCCAAGGCCATGGTCACATAATCGTATGTTTGCGTAAAATCTATAAAATGAGGATATTTTATCTTATCTTAGGACCTTTGTCTCTTTCCACTTTGAATTCCCCTCCATCACACGTCCTCTCATGTAGGGTAGCATTGGAACGGCTGTGACATTTTTAGACTCTGGTAAGGAAAAGTTAAGTGAGGAATACATTTAGTTTGGGTATTGTGGGACGTACTTAAATGGCTTATGGTCACATCGATGTATAATTGTTATTGCCCGTGATCTCAGCATAGGAAAGACCTTCAGAAATACTTCTTTCCAATTAAGATTATGCACACTCACACATTGTGAAGGTGCAGGCCACATGAATGTATCTTACAGTGTCTAGCATGGAAATTTGTTGGAGTAGAAGAGAAACACAGTTTGAAATTTATGGACTAAATTGTCTTTTTATTCTGAAGTGGAACCAAAAATACACACCAAAAAACTATAAAGGGGAAAAAAGTAATGTACAGGTATATCGGGCAATTCATTAATAACAAGTACATGTTTTCTTTGTGGATTTGTTCTGTTTACGGTATTGGTCAGCTTTTAAACTTTTGTAAATTGTTAGGATTCCTCTTCTCAACCTAAATAAATATTCACCTTCATACTTGATTAGGTAGTAGTACTTTTGTATTCTCTTCTTAAAGAATGCTCCCCAAACTATGCAAGCAAAACCTGGATCTGCTCCCAATGGTAACCAATCTCTAATACAGTAAAATCTTTTATTTGAGGGATTGAGCTATTGGACAATAATAAAACCATGTTAAGTAAATTCTTTTTGTTTCTGGATTTCCATTTTTCTTCTCTTTACTCATGAAGACTGATTCATTCATCTATAAAATGTGACTCTAGTCTCTTACTTTCACTTTAAACTCTGACACGTAGGATTATAGATGAATTTGGGCCAGAGTAGATCATTAATCCTGATTGACTGAATGTATTGGCCAGGGTTCTCCTGAGAAACAGAATAGAGAGAGTGAGAGAGAGAAATTTATTATAAGGAATTGGCTCACCCAATTGTAGAGGCTGGCAAGCATGAAATCTGCAAGATTTGTTTTTCTGCCAGTCTAGGCCTGCAGGCTGGAGGCCCAGGAAAGAGTTGATGTTGCAGCCGGAGTCTGAAGGCAGACTGCACGCAGAATTCTCTCTTCCTTGGGAAGTTGGTCTTTTCTCCCTTAAGGCCTTCAATAGTGACGGGTGAGGCCACTCACCTTTTAGAGGGTAATCTGCTTTACTCTAAGTCTACTGATTTAAATGTTGCTCTCATCATAAAGTGCCTTCACAGCAACATCTAGACTAGTTTTTGATCAAATATCTGGGTACTGTGGCCTAGCCAAGTCGACACATCCAACTAACCATCACACTGATGAACACACAGCGAAGGTAGGAACCAGCATTGCTACATTTACTTAAGTCATGACATGAAAATATATATACCATATTCTATTCTTTTGTAGGATGATGGATTCTACGAAACTAAGTATCCAAATTAATAAAAAAGGACCAGATAAAGAAATCACGTTTTGCGTCACTATGTGAAACAAACAAGATGTTAGAAGAACACAAAAGGGCTTGACTGTAGAAATAGCAGAATGTTGAGATTTTGGCCAAAGTTATGAGACTGGCCCAGTCCCTACAAACCAGCTAGAAAAAACAGACTACTTTGAATTATAATTCCTCCAATCCCTTAGAGAATTCCAGAAAAACCAAGAGATCACAACTATGTGAACCAAGATCCCTTACAGTTCTAATATTCTGTAACTCAATTTGATGTTAAAAAATGAGATTCATAGAAGATGGGGGACAAAATATTGAAACAAGAAGATTTGATAATAGTTCTACACTAGATGTGTTAATGGCATATGCTACCTTTTGCCTCAAAGAGTCTATTAAATCATCATCTTAAATTATCATCAAAAAAGACAGCTTTGAGAGGCAAAGGGGGTTTAAAATCAAACATATTTATAGTTCACATCATAGTTCAGAATAGCTGATTCTCTAAACAGTGTTTCGAAGAACTGCTTGTAAAGTGACTTGTAACAGGTGCTGACAGAAGTTAAATACAAAATAAGCCCCCTTTGTCATCCATAACTTTAACATTTTGAAAATAGAATTTGTGGGGTGGAAAAATCTTTAAATAAATTTTATTAGATGACATGTCATATTTAACATCTTAGCAAAATCCCATTGTTAAGTGGAAATTCTCACTCCAAATGCCAATATTCTTATTAGGAGATTTATGAGCCTTTTAGTTTACGTTTCTTCCAACAAATATCATGCTCTCATGCCACTGTGCAATTTAATACAAGACAGTAGGGCCATATAGCCTATCAGTTGTAGCCTCCAAACATTTTCTCCTGTTAGTCTCTCATTTGATCCTCCTCTACATTCTAGTAAAAGGTCTGTCTGACATCATTCTCCTATACTTTCTTCACTCTCCAGCTTTTATGTTCTACTTCTTTATTATAATCCAAATCTAATACCTCATTCAAAGATCAGACCAAGTCTTAACCCCTTAATAAATGTAAGTGCATAGAAGGGAAGCATCAAGATAATAAAGCATTCAAAATTTGTAGCAGTGGTTTTCAAACCAGCGTCTTATAAAACCACGGTTTCCCTCATGGTGATCTGAGATATTTTAACTACTAAAATCTTAATATTGGAAGTTTTTTCCCAATTTGCATATTAAAAAATGTAATTAGTAGATAAAATTTTCAATGCTAAAGAGTTCTTTTATACTTTTAAAGTAAAATTTTATTGTCAGCTAGTACCCACCAGACAACAAAATGAATGTATCAATAAATGAATACTAATGAAAATTTAAAAAATATTCATTTTATCTTGTACTGGGTATTAGCTGTTGCTAAATTTTACATGAACATTCTCCTCGCTTGAAAGGAATATCCCCACTATACATTAATACATCAACATTCTGATTACTTGTTAGCTTCTTTTGAAAGAATAAGTTGCTGATATCCCAGTTAGCTCAAAGTGCACTGACAAATTGAGTTTCTTTATCTGAAGTTGTAGCATTAACCCTGAGCTTGGACACCCCCACCAAGGTATCACCACCATATGAGAGCACACAGAAACAGTCAGCCTTCCAACCCACCAGCATCTCTCATTTTAGAAACATAACACATATTTTTTTTTTATCCAGTTGTAAGTTCTTCAAATGCATGGACTAAATTTCACTTCAAATGCATGGACTAATGCTCCACACCACCTATCACGTTACTGGCATATCAGAGATGCTTAATTATGATATTGTTATTTCTACCATTAGATGGCACCCTCCGACGTTAGATCTACCAGTCTTCACCCACTACCCGCACATATCTTCCCAACACCAATCCTAGCTGCGAATCTCTTGATCAGCATCAAAGAGTAACCGGAGACCAATGTTTTGTTTTGTCTTGTTTCCCGCCCCCGTCCTGTCAGGTCCCCACCCCACCCCCCCACGTGTATCTAGTTTCTCTCCTCACTCTTAGTGACTGAAAAAGGAGCAAAAGAAAATGGTAACCTCACCCACCTCTTTTCTGGCAACTAGATCTACGGAAACCCAACATACATTGGCTGAGAACAAGAACAGCAGCATCAACATTAACAATAATAATTACCTTTATTAGGTGCTTAATTTGTTCAGGCATTATGCTAAGCACTTTACATGGATCATCTTGTTAATTCCTCTTAATGCACCTACCTGCATTAAGAGGCATTTTGTAACTGGATAACCATTTTCCATAAATCCTAAAATGGGTGTGACGTGGAAGAGAGAAATAGGGTAGCCAAAAAGGCCTTGCAGTTGGGATGAGGGAAAAACAGCAGCCTTGGTGACTAAACCCCAGCCCAGAGAGAGAATGTCCCAGCTGATGCAGCAGGGATAGATGACGACACCCAGGATCATGTGCTCTTCCTGCCTTACCTTAGCACCACTTAGAGGAAAAAGAACATTTCTATATGTGGGGGGAAGTTGAAGCCAGGTACCTGAGGGATACTGTACATGTTAAACCAATTTGCTATTTTTTCCTGTTTAATTTGAGGGGTGATTCAGGGGTCTCGAGGATTTGTGAGCTTGTTTTCTAGAGGATTTATGAGCTTGTTCTGCAGAACAAAGAGAATGTCTTTGGGGAGGTTGTGATCACAAGATGGCTGGCCCTCAGCAGCTGGTGGAGCCCAGAAGTCAGATTGCCCCGGGCGTATTGGGAGTGAGCCCTTCTTCCCTGAAGCTCCTCCTGCCCAGCCCTTTAGCTCTATAAACCCCCTGCTTTCTGTTCTTGGGCAGGGGGCTTTGAGTGAACCCAGGCTCCCACCTACTCGTTTCGGCCAATTCAAATAAATCTTTCTCCATCTCCAAGCACTGATGTCTCAGTATTTGGCTTGCTGGGCATCGGGCACACGAATTGGAGATTGAGAGGTTCAGTATCAAAGTGACTCCTGAAACGACTGAGATTGTTCCCACCAATAGATGGATTGGGCATTCATAATAGATATTAATTTCAGTTATGGAAAAATAAATGTGTATTTCTTGCACATCTGAGTTTGTAGACCTGGGTATTAATATCACCCTACGGTTCACGGGGAAAAAAATCCCTGAGATTCAGACATTTGTCCAAGATCATACAGATATTCAGTGATGGTGTCTGGGTTTGAAGCCATGATGTCTGAATCCAGAGTTCAGTCTTTTGAGTATTGGATATATAAAAATTTTACAAACATAATGGGAATGGTGTGACATTAAAAAGGTAACCTGCCTCAGTATCATTTCTTCCAGAAGTTGTGTCCTTTCTGTGTATCCCTGGGTCACCAAGAAAAGGCACAAACGTATCTGGATCGTAGCACTGTCCTATAGAACTATAATTCAAGCTAAATATATAATTTCAAATTTTCCAGCAGCCACAGTTTAAAAAGTAAAAAGAAACAGATAAAAATAAATTTTCATAAAATATTTCCTTTAAAAAATATCCAAAATATTATTATTTCACCATGTAATCAATATTTTAAAATTTCAAATAAACTATTTTACATTTTTTTACACTAAATCTCTAAAATCTGGTATGTATTTTTTTAATTGAGGTATAATTGACATATAACATTATATTAGTTTCAGGTGTACAACATAATGATTCGATATTTGTATATATTGCAAAATGATCACCACAAAAGTCAACATCTGTCACTACACACAGTTATAATTTTTTTTCCTTGTGATAAGGACTTTTAAGATCTATTCTCTTAGCAACCTTCAAATATGCAATACAGTGTTATTGACTATAGTATCTCATGTGTATTTTATCCTGACACCACATCTCAGTTCAGATTAGCCACATTTCAAGTGCTAAACGGCCACATGTGGCTAGTGGCTACCTTTTGGACAGTACTGGCCCAGATAAAACAGAGTAAGGGGGTGATTCCAATTCATCACAAAGGATTACTTTATGACCCCAATTCATGGCGTCCCCAGGTGCTCCTTCCTCCACAAAGAGCTGCGGGAAGCACAGCCCTCCTGTCTGTCTGTCCCAGAACTTTACCTTCCTTTGAAAAAAGTCTCAAAATTCTCAGGCGTCAAGCTAGCATTTTCTTTTAGTAACACAATTTTCATTTAACTTTTTCTTCTCTCACTTTTATGAACAGCCTTATTGAGGAATAACTGGCATACAAAAACTTACTTTAGTGAGAAAACATTTATTTCGTTTTAGTAAGAACAAAAGTTTATCAAGCTTTTACTACCTGTCCTGTACTGTCCTAGCTTTTATTAATCTAAGTGAAATCTTGCAACCTATGAGTAGGTACTACCAGTATTATCTATCCCATTTCATATATAAGGAAATTGAGGCTTAGCGGACTAAGGCCACTTGTCAAGGTGATTCAGCTAGAAAGAGTGGACACCTGAATTCAAAATCAGGCAGGCTGCCTCCACTGAGCAATACTGCCTTCAAGGTACCTAACTGTAAATATCAGAAGGAGGTAGGTTTGTATTATCACACCATAAAATGCTAGAGGCAGAGGTGAGGAGGTGCTAGGAGCATTTTAATATAATTACCAAGAGACATAGAAGAAACAAAAAAGTCTTTATGCAGATTTCTGGCTAGTCAAGCTAATCTCTCTTTAGATAACACCTATTTACTTATTATAGGCATGTGACTCTTCAGTCTTTTGCAACCTTAATATTTGTAAACAATGAGCTTTCCATAATAATTCTGCATAAGGTTTGCTGAGCACATTACACAGTAGAAATACTTAATGAAACAGAATAGTGTTAGAGCACCTAATTTTTAGTATTATGCTCTCGTGGTACATTCAAGAACGTTTGAAACTATACTCAGAGTTTCCATGAGATGTATTCTCCCTTCAAGACCAACTGCTAGAATAGTTTAGAAGCATGAGGACTGCCAGCATTTTCCACCTAAAGATGTTCCTTTCCCTTAACCTGGCACCACCACCCATTATCACCTTTGGCACCACTAATGAATATGGAGAGAACCCCCCTTGAGCCTAAGTTGCATTCTTCCTAGACTCAGACATGTCTGAGCATTTCTGGCAAACAGATAAATCAGAGCCACAAGGAATCGAGGGGCGGGGCGGGGGTGGTGGTGGTGGCGGGTGCCTTTAGGCAAAGAAAGAAAGAGAACTGAAGCTCATTGTTTCTTCTATTAACAATGTCCTGGGTAAAGAGTGAGAGGAGTAACATTAGGCGAGTGTGGCTCGTCACAATCAGTGCCTAATATCAGGCCAGTGTGGCTCATCTTGTTCTATGACTTCCCCTTCCTCCTAGGGCCCCACCTTCCCTCCCTCCAGGGACCTGGGCCAGATCCTGAGGGGAGGAGCATTTACAGAAATGGAGGAGAGCTGCCTAGCTCAGAGGTCTGAGAAATATTGGGCGCCCAAATCAGCACTGCTTTGGAACCTTTGAGAGACAATGAAACAAAGGTAGGAATTTTCCCCACTTGGAGAAGAAGCCAGTGCAGACTTAAGAAATCAAAGTACAGAGTGAAGCCTTGGCATAACCTGAGCTCCAACACACCAGCAGTGTTGGGGACATTTCCAGCCACAGAGCAAAGCCCCAGTGACCTCAGCTCGCCTCAACGTGGCAGGGGCAACATCCTCACAGCCACACGTTCATCAGCAGCCTACACCCACGCTGACAAGCAGCACCAGGCAGCCTACATACCCCCAGAGTCTGGCATAAAGGAAGGAAAATGTTTGCCCGGCGGCTGAGTGAGCTGAATGGGAGCACTTATGGGAATTTATGGGAACTCCCAGAAATAGTTGGGATGGGGATACCTGGAGGCAGCTGGAGGTTCCACAGAGAAATAATCCATGTGTTGCTAGCCTAATTTTATTGCTAGCTTTGTGTAGTGTAGGCACGGGTTATACATGCACTGTGCTGTCCTGCTACCATTTCTCAGACTCCAGCTCATGGTAAGTGTTCAACGATCGCTCAATTATTTGTTCCTGACCTCAGGAAAGAAAATAACATGTAACATGTCAGCAGAGAACAGGCAAGGGAGATCACTGTGTGGGGGATGCCAGGGAAGGAATGGGCACCAGGATGAATTACTGGATGGTGTCTGATGACCCATCCTACAGGAACACACTTCCTGGCAATGGTGGATCCGGATCCTGGACCTATAACAAATGCGGAATGGACGGCTCCCCTTTAGTCAATTTAGTCAATGGTATTTTGGCAATTAATTATTACCAATACAAGTGATCATGTATACATGTAACACAAGTGATCATACCAACATATGATGGTATCCAACAAATCGAAAGTTTAATAGGAATTTAATTGCTTTATTGAGAGGTTTTTTTTTTAATGTTTTACGTTTGCTTTAATAGGAATTTATCTCAGTTACTCAGTCCTATAACTGAGCAAGAAGTGAGTCACATTGTTTCAGGAATTCAAATCACGTTGCACAAATAAACGGAAAAATGATTCATCCTTTCAGATTTCCCTAAACAAACTATAGCCGAGCTGCCAGTAGGACTAACACCAGGAGCATTTCTCAGCAAGAGGGCGCCAGAGGCTGACATTCTTCATATAATCTGCCTAGAGCCAGTGAAGATTTCAGAGTCTGATGACAAAGTTAAAGGGGCAAAGGAGTCAAATATATAAAAGCGATAGGCAGATGTATCTGGTTCACAGGCTTGCTTTATGCTAATGATTAAATAGTACTGAAATCTCCATAGTTGGTTCAGGATGTTAAATATGTAAATAGCAATATCTGAGCAAGGGAGATAGTGGTATCTTTCTACTTGAAATTGCCTTGCTGAATACAATGGGGTTTTTGTTAATGAATTAATTTTAATAGGCTTTTCTCCACGTAAAAGAAAACTTGGGGTGGTATTTCAATTATCAAAATCATTGGTACATATCCTTTTATGCAATGGCCAAATTGTTACACAAAACAATAGAAAGCATAACGAGGTATCTACTGTGGCATAAGTCATTGTTAATTTGCTAAGCAAGGCCAATTTTAAGGATTTGGGTTTTGAAATGAAGCTGTAATGTAGGATACAGAGAGAGGGTTTTAGAATAGTCAAGTATCAAAAGAGAGAGCAGCCAAGTTGTTTTTAAAAGGGGGAGAAAGGCAAAAATATGATCCAAATTACAATAGAAATAGATTTTAAAAATAAATGTTTTTTAACAGAGAAAAGAAAAGGTCAATGGCCCTGAGGAACTAAGAGCAGGAAAATGTCAAGCTGAGGACTCTTCTGACAGAGGCACACAGCACAGCTTTATTCAGATCACTCAGCCTCTCACACCTGTAGTGCTCTTACACGTAAACAGAAACTGTGTTAATGAGTTACATTCTTTCATCATACCCTGTGTTTCTCCTTTCGGCACTTAAAATAGTAACCTGAACACCACACCCTTTATTATGGAAGAGTGGGGTAGCAGAGTTCATAGTCCTCACGTCTTGTTTTGAGCCAATCAAGCAGACACACAGAATTCAAAAGAACCAACAAATAGCTCAGGTTAGAGCAACAAGTTCCACTCAGAACCCATCGGGCAGTGGAAACTTGAAATGGACTCTGTCACATTCATCTCTCAGTATGTTAGTTATCTCTTGCCACATAATTAATTACCCTAATACACAGCGATTTAAAACAACATAGATTGATTACTCACAGTGTCATTGGGTCAGGAATTCAAGAGAAGCCCAGCTGGTGCTTCTTGCTCAGGGTCTCATGAGAGCCTGAGCAGTCACGATATCAGCGTGACCAGGCTGTAGTCATTTGCAGGCTTGACTGAGGCTGGAAGCTCCACCTCCAAGATGGCTCATTTGCGTGGTTATTGGAGGGGCCTCAGTTCCTCCCCTGTGGGCCTCTCCACAGAGCTGCTTGAGTCTTCACAACATGGCAGCCGGCTTCTCCCCGACAGAGTGAGCCAAGAGAGCCAGGCAGAAGCCACACATCTCTCATGACCCAGACTCAAGACACACTCAATCATTCCACGATATTCTCTTAGTTCCACAGGTCAGCCCTTTCCAGTGTGGGAGGAGACCACATAAGGACATGAATACCAGGGGGCTAGACTCACTGGGGACTATCTTGAAAGCAGGTTACCATACCCAGCTCCTCCAGTGTTCTAGATATTCATGGCATTCCCATATGGCCAACCTAGATGTAGGCAGAACAATATTTCTGCCAAGGGCCCTTTTCTACCTCCTTCCTCTCACAGCCTCTATGATTCTCTTTATAGCCTTTTTTCCTCACTCTCACCCTCTTCAACCAGACCCTCATAGTCTCTCACTGGGTCTCTTCTTTGTCAGCTTCTTTATGTTCCATTGCCAAATTGTTCCAGAGATTTTCATTGCTGAAGGCAGAAGAGAAGGGAAAAAAATCTTCACTGAGGTCAGTCTTTTAGATTCTCAATATAAAGCCATTAGCTTCTTCACACTAGCAAGATTCACACTTTTAGTATGTCTCCTGCACTTTATTATGCCAAAGAATATTTGTCTCCTTCTTGATTCAAATTTCCAAAAACCCTGTTTTCTTGGTTTCAGTATGAGTCAGGCTCCAGGGAGCATGGAGGAGGGGGTATGGGATGAGGAGAGGGAAAGGAAACAAAAACCATATTACCATGCAACAATTGCAATCCATCAATTATTTGTAAATGATTCCTTTTGTATACACCTTATCCAATAAAATATAAGCTCCCCAAATGCAGACAGCATCTACTTGGTCACTGCTTTAGTCCTAGTACCCACAACAGTGTCTGGCACATAGCAGATACTCTAAGAATCATTTAGAATAAAATAGGCAGCCGCCTCAATGACGTTATTTGAGAGACTAAAATTGTCTCCTCTTGATATACTAAGTGAAGATTCATAAATCTCTGTTAAAATATAATTATGCGATCTGGGACATAATATATTAAATAATGTTAATATATTGACCTCTTAATTAATTAGTATATCTGTTCATTTCTTGATATGTATTTGTAATGCATCATAACTTGAGAATAAATCTAAACTTTGTCATCCACAAAGTCATTTACCGAGCACCCACTCTATAAATGAAATCCTTCTATGGCCAGTCAATACACAAAGTTACACCTGTTAGCAGAATTCATTATCAGATCACTGATGAATTTAAATATTTCTTCTGTTAGGTATACCATAATGGAATGATTTACCAAGGGATGCTGCCTCAATTTAAAACCACAGCTCGATACAGAGGCATCATCTTCAGTGGGGTTGAGGCCCCCCGCACCCTGGGCATTTGGAGCCCTGGAATCTACAGTGTTGCACTCCATTTATCAGCCGGTATTCAGGAATAGAGGCCTCAGTGAGGCTAGTCTCAGTATACCTTTTGTGATGTTCCATCCAAGCCAAGGAGAGAGGAGATACACCACGAGAAATAGTTCAATGAGAAGGAGAGGCTATATCGCTCTGGGCCCCAACCAAAAGCAGATTACATTCACCAGATAATTCAAGGAGGAGGACTTATTTGAAAAGGGGTGAGTTTTCAAGATATGATGGGATGCAGACAAGCCTTGAGACAAAGTGCAAGTCAGAGGAGCTGGTGCTGGTAGAGTGGCTCAACAGGCTCGGAAGAGAGGTGGGCTGCTGACACCCAGGTGCAGACCACTGCTAACAGCCCCCTAGAGAGGAGCCAGCCTCGCTCTCCCATCCCTCCAACCTCCTACCGGAAGACAGAGAGGAGGGCACCCAGAACATCCAAGACAGGAGAGCTTTACTTTATTCCTCTCCGAATCCTTCACACAGAGCAGTGCCTGCCACAGACAATGAGTCCTTAGGAAACGTTTTGTGTGAACTGAGCCCAGCCTCCCCTACTCTCCCCCCACACTCATGCCGTGACACCTGGCAGGTCACTCTAGCTCCTGGATACCCAGCCTCCCACCTCTACCATAAGAATGATAATAACAAGAGGGATTCTTTCTGGGGAAAAAAAGGAGACAATGTGCTGTGAACTGTACATCTCTACACAAATACGAGTCATGGGAGATCCCTAAAGGAATGCTGCCTCTATGCTTATTACACTAAAATGTCATCCCCTAGGAACATTTTAGTAGTGAAAAGACAGTGCAGATTTTCTCCTTTAAATTATTCTGCTTGATAAAGTAGGTAATGTAAGGCAGAGGAATCTACATGTATTTCCATGTTACTCAATAATTCTATTTTTATTTTCCATGGGCAAAAATCAGTCTTACGAAAGAAAAAAAAAAATGAGTTGTTTAATTGTTAGTTTAGACTTAACCAAATCTGTATAAAGATAGAACCGTGTTGTCCAATACAGAAGCCATGAGTCATATGTGTCTATTTAAATTTAAATTTTAACGAATTAAAATTAAATATAATTAAAAATTCAGTTCCTCGGTCACAATTGTGACAATTCAAGTGCTCAACAGTCACATGTGTTGGACAGTGCAGAACATTTCCATTTTCACAAAAAGTTCTATTGGACGGCACTGAGCCTAGACGGATGACCTCTCAATTTTCCTCTAGAATTATATTTTGAAACTCATATGACTAAAATTAAAAATGACCACACTCTGGTTAGTTTATTCTGACCATGGCTGAGGTATGATCACAACATTAGATTCAAACTATAAATAATGGCTATCAGCATGAAATATTTGATTTTTACAACGAAGACAAGCCTAACTATATTAGCTACTGTTAAGTTATATTTAACAAGAATGATGTATGTTTAAGTACATGGGATTAAGGGGATCTTTTTAAAGTTTATAATTTCCCTCTGCTCATATAGCAGAGGTTCTATAATAAAAAGAATCACATCTCGCCAAGTGAAATCACTTATTTACATCTGTGTAAATATAAACAACGCAAAAACAAATGTGGTTCCAGGCAGTTGGAGCACGGATATGTTAGAATTTAATTTGCCACATCATTCAGCCTTTATAATAACAGAAGATGAGCTGGCCCTGTGGCGTAGCAGTTAGGTGCGCACGCTCTGCTGCTGGTGGCCTGGATTCGGACCCCGGGCCCGAACCGATGCACCACTTGTCAAGTCATGCTGTGGTGGTGTCCCATATAAAGTGGAGGAAGATGAGCACAGATGTTAGCCCAGGGCCAGTCTTCCTCAGCAAAAAGAGGAGGATTGGCATGGATGTTAGCACAGGGCTGATCTTCCTCACAAAAAAAAAATAATAATAATAATAGCAGAAAGTATGACGGAATCACAGCAGGATGTGAAATAGGTTGCTCTTTGTTAGCTACAGCTGATAAAACCTGATGAACGTCCTACATTCTGAACACGTCCTCAGGGCAGAGCCAAAGAGATCTTGCCACCATCACACCCAGTGGCCCACTTAGGGAGAAGGATAGAGACTCACTGAAGAGGAGACTTTGAAATGAATTGAAGGAAGAGAGTGCCATGGTGTCCTGTGGGAAAGGGGAGTGGTGTGCTGCCCCTAAAAGCGACGCAAGTAACAGGAGCCCTAAGAGAATCACCCAGAGAGATTATGGTTTTCTGCAGGAGATATTTCACTGCTCTGGTGGAAGTTTGCTGAATGGCAAAAATGTGTAGGCACATTCTATGAGAGTATTTTACGAAGCTCTCACATCTGTCTCCAGGTGTTTGGAGGCATACATGAAGATACAGACTGGGGCCAGACTCAGGGCCCTCAAGGAATCTGTAGGCGAGAGGCAGCTGGGGCAGCCCGCAAGGCAGGGCCAAGAGAGAGACCAGCAAGAGGAATGGCCCGCACCAGCTGGGCCTGGGTGCATGAGGTTTCCCATGTTCAATCTTTGCTGCCTGCCCATGGAAGAAAACCTCCTGAGTCTAGCGCTAGGGCAGGAGCCGGAACAGGGATATTGGCAAGTGTCAGCCAGCAAGTGCATTGCAAGCATCAGGAAACTACAGTGCAGAGATGCCTGTGGAGGGAGAGGAGGGCAGAAAACCCACCAAATCATCCCACAAAAGAAAACTAACTACGGACACCTGCCAAGGTAGAGAGCAATTGCATCCGAAACACAGCCCCAGGAGAAAGACCAGTACCCAGTAATAACAAACCCAGTAGGAATATGCAGAACAACTAACAATGGTTGAGTAAATGCTTTACATAAATGACCTCATACAATCCTCACAACCGTAACTCATTATTGAAATAGTCATTAAAAAATCATTATTGGCACTTCATAGATGAGGAACCTGAGACACTACGGAATTATAACCAAGCTCACAAAGCCAGTGAGTGGCAGAGGCTCTAACCTCAGGTATCTAATTCCAGAGTCCGTGCTCTTAACCACTGTGCTTACTGCCTCCCTTTCTACCCCTTTACTGCTCATCACAGCCCCCACTTGAAAGCTGGAAGAGCCAGGCACAGCAGAGTGAGCGGAGAAGTGGAAGGGGATTTGAAGTAAGGATATTGAAAGAACAGTTAACACCTCCCCTCCCCGCCCACATCACTGATCTTAAAACAGGGTCAGGGCTGAAACTAAAGGGAAAAAACTTTACACTGGAAGCAAGATTAAACTGTTGCTTTAGAATGGACTTTTTAACATCTGTTAATGACTAACAAGCTACAAGATCTGTATAAAAGGCTATCAAATACTGGGGGCCAGCCTCGTGGCATAGTGGTTAAATTCATGCACTCTGCTTTGCGGCCCAGCGTTCGCAGGTTCGGATCCTGGGAACAGACCTATGCGTCGCTTATCAAGCCATGCTGTGGCAGGCGTCCCACATATAAAATAGAGGAAGATGGGCATGGATGTTAGCCCAGGGCCAGTCTTCCTCAGCAAAAAGAGAAGGATTGGCAACAGATGTTAGCTCAGGGCTCATCTTCCTCACCAAAAAAAAAAATGCTATCAAATACTAGAGAAGGGAAAGCCTAAAAATCAGGTGTGACATTGGTGATAGATGAAGCTATTTTCTGATCGGATGCCACTGAGTTCAATGCAGTCAATAAATGTTCCATTTTTATAAATATTGTTAATAGTTTGAATCTGACAAAGTTGTGCTTATAGCTCTGCTATGCAGATTAATAATTAAACTCACCAAGATGGGGCCAAGATTAATTTTAGTCATAGGTTTATCAAAATATAAGTCTAGAAGGACCTTGGGAAGTCATCTATCTTATCCCTTTAACAGACTGTGTTTAAGTCCAAACCAATAATGAAAAATGGTTGGGCACACAATGTAAATGAAATAGAAAAGAAAAAGGACTAATTGCTATATAATTTTTTAAAGAGCAATTGAAGCTTAATCATTACCTAATAACACAAAAGAATAAACTAATAGAATATTTATTTGCATGTCTTTTCAAAAATTCTCAAGTTCAAAAATTCGCAACTTCAAAAATTGTGTTTCCTTATCAATTGACCCATCCTTTCACTTTAATACCGGCAGTAAGATAAATGACTTAAGAGAGTCAAACTAATGAAAGCTGTAGGATAAATGGAAAAATATGCTAACTTCCAGAAAACTACAACTTAGAGAAGTTTGAAATAAGTTGGACTAAGAACGTTTCCTTTTCTTCCACTCCCCCAAATATAAATCATTCTTGAAAATTAAACAGATTTTCCAAACAAAACTTCCTTTCTAGCAGATTACACATTAAAACTCTTTCAGTAGTTATTGAGGGAAAAAATCTGTCAAAAACGTATTGATATTTTGGAACAGATTATTTTAACCGGAAAGCCTACTCATTATGGTGAGTCATGGAAAAAAAAATCTTTTATCAGTATTTTTTTGAGTAAATGATTTTCCTAAGATATTTCACATATAAAAGTTGTCTCAAGAAAGAAACCTCATTAGAAAACCTAAATTGTCTATAGAGTCTTTAAAGTTGACTAATCTTGGAGAGAATAATCTCTAGATGAGAAAAAGAGGCATAAACACATGAAATAATTTCAAGGAGCTGAAACCCTACACAGTGGCTCAGTCTGAGGTCTGTAATTGTGCTCACAGAGGGCACAAATATAACAGCCACCTCATTTTGCTTCCTTCCTGACCTATTGTAATTTTCAAATGTTATATGTTTTCCCGAAATTAATTTTATCACCAGCTTCCTATCTTTAACTGAAGACAAAATTAAAAGGAGCCAATTCTAGCTTTTTGACCTAACAGCAATAAATGCATGGACCATCCCTCCAAAAATTCTGATTTGTAATCGATCTTGTGTGAACCCTAGATATTAGTATTTTTAAATAGTCTCCCTGGGATGAGAACCACTGCTCTGGCTTATTTGTACATGCAGGAGTGGCTCATTATTCCTTTACTAAAAAGGCCTTCCCTCCAAACCAATGAGAGGAGTTAGATGTAAAGCTCTAGTTAAATCCACAAGCAGAGGGGCCTTGTATGTTCAACATTCCTGCAATTCTGCAACCAGGTTGCCTCCTGGCCATTCACTGTGGTTTTTCCAGCACAATATATATCTTAATTGTGAATCAAAATTTTCAAAAATAAATGCTAAGTAGAATTTAAAAGCTGTTTTTCAAACCATTAAATATGTTAGGTGCCCAGACACCAGGCATTTGTTGAGCCTTTGTTAAAACTGAAATTATGACATTGTTTTTACTTCAAATGACCCTCATTACAAATTTACCTAATATTCATTGGAATGACACTTTTTGTAATGACATTTGTATTCACACGCATTCATATTTATTTCTATGGATGTTTCATTTTAATTTGCCATTGATTAAGAATCAGTTGATGATTCTTCGATTGCCTTATTTGGACAGGAGAGTAGTCCTCACTGTTTTTGGAGGAGCTCCAAGCCTGGTGTAATCAGGAGCTCTGGGTGTATAAGCCAAAGTCTTTTGTCTCATTTGTCACCTAAGCCAATCATCATTTCAACTGGATTTGCACTTGCTGAGAGAATCAGGGGAAAGTTTATTCTCCAATTATAGTGTGGCATATAAAACTGCACTATAATGGCCATGAGAGAAATGGAAACTGAGTATGAAAAATCATTTTCCATTTTCTAAATATAAAGGTGGTTTTTCAATCAGCAAGTCCATTCAGCCTTTTATTCAAATGCTGACGTTAAAATTAAATATCAGTGTTGATGCTTTTTATTCAAGAAGAAAAACACTTATTATTTAACCAGAATTTATATTACCACTCATGCATTTTCTCATTCCCATAGCAAATCTATGAGGCAGAACATCCCTCTTTTATAGACTGGTAAGGTGAGGCTCAGAAATATTTAATGATCTTTTTTTGCGACAAACAGCAAAATTATGGCAAGACCTAATTCTTAAATTCCCAATTCTTGCTTCATCCCTAATATAAATGTTAACATATATGAGTCAAATGCAGGATTACCTCTCTCAGTAATTGATCAAATAACAAGTATTTATTATTAGCCTAGCACTGTATCATCAGGCCCCATTAGGATGCAAAAGAGTAATAAAGCATGACCTCATGGAATTTACAATCTGGTTGAGTCTAGCTTAATTAACTATTTAATTTCAGTTAGTGTTAAATTTTAAATCCTGAGATTTTTTTAAGTTACATTTTCAATAATACTATGACAGCTGTAACCAGACAAACAAGAATGTGAGAAATACTATAGAACTAATGATCTGATTTCTTCAACAAATGAAAAGAATGAAAAAACAAAAAAAACAAGGAGAGAAGCCAATAGATTGAAGACTGTAAAGAAAAATGTCAACCAAATTTAATGTGTGGGTGTTGTTTTGATCCTAATTTGAATAAATCTATTGGGGAAATGCGAACACTGACTGGGCATTTAAGGATAGCAAGGAACCTTTCATTTCTTTGAGGAGTTATAACGGTATTTTAGTGGCTTTTGTTGTTGTTGAGGAACATTGGCCCTGAGCTAACATCTGTGCCAGTCTTCCTCTATTTTGTATGTGGGTCACTGCCACAGCTTGGCTTGATGAGTGGTGTAGGTCCATGCCCAGGATCCTAACCAGCAAACCTGGGACGCTGAAGCAGAGCATGCAGAAATTAACCACTAAGCCACCAGGCTGGCCCCAGTTGCATTTTTAAAATACCCCTCAACTTTTAGAAATAAAATTAAAAGGTTACCAACCAGTTAATAATGGTTGGTATTTTTACTGGGCATTTATATGTTCCAAGGGCTGTGCTAAATATATTACGTGTACTATCTTGTTTAAAATTTATAATACTAAACATTGAGTCCCTTTTTACAGATGAAAAACTGAGATTCAGATTCCTTAAAGGTAATATCTAAAATCTTAGAGCTAGCAAACATCTGAGCCAGTCTTTGAATCCAGGTCTGTCTGATTATAGAGCTCATGTAATCAGCACTCAACCTGTAGTTAATTGTGGGATTTTTTTGTTTTTTTTTTAATCTACTGCAGTACTCTAAACTATGTTTTTAAAGGTAGAAGAGATAAGGAAATTTTGTGATTTTTCTTTCTGAAACCTGAACAATCAAAACTTTTACTGCTGCTGAGTATGTAAGAAATGTCTCACTAAGAGCAACTCAGATTTTCTTTTGACTCTCACTGTAAGGAATTTAAGGAATTTTTCAGGGGAGGCACAAAGATTGTTCTTTTCCCAAATTGGTTCTATAAATTCAGCAAGTGAGTGAACACATTCAAGAACAAGGGCTATGGCAGAACAAGCATTTAAATCACTTCAACTTCAAAATGCTTTGTGCTCTCCAAATCCTTTTGATCATTAAGCCAGCAGTAAGTGGATGTCTAAGTTGGAGCATTTTGAGGAATATTTTCCAGAAAGTTCATAAGAAATACTGCTCCTTTGAATTGAATAAATTTTCTCCAGTAATTTATTTGAAAACAGATGAGCCACTGCTCCAAGGAGAAAGCCTATTGTCATTAATGTATTGAATCCTTTACAATGTCTTAGAAAATAATTGGACATGGTAAAACTTGAGGGGTAGAGAGATAGGATTGCAGGATGAAACACAGAAATACAGAACCAGCAATGTCTCTCAAAGGAACACATTTGTCCTAATGTCGCTCCCATGTGAGACAGTAGCGTGAACTAGCCTTAATGCATTTAAAAATTCTGGAAGGGAAAAAAGAACTATCGCCTGATCTCCAATCTGTCCTCTACTCCACATTTGTACCAGAGTCTGTACTATTCAGCACAGCAATGCTATGCATATGCAACACTTTGTGTTTGCAAAATATGTGTAAGAAAAGGCTAAATAAGGAAGGAGCTAGCAGAAGTGAATTACCGCCATTCTGTGGTCCCAGCTGCTGGCTCTTATCTCCATACAATCTAGCAAAAGATTGTTGCAGGTGAATTTGCAAATAAAAGGAAGTACTTCTCTTACTACTCTCTTCAGATAATAAAATTTTAAATCTGTTACCAAAGAGTCACAGAAATTTAGAATTGAAGATGATTTTAGAAATCATCTAACCAAACTCTCTTGGTTTTCACATACAGAAAGTAAACCCAAAGAGGTCAAATAATTTGCCTAAGGTAACACAATAAAGTTGGTTAAGAAAAGAGCTGGTAATGGAAATAAAACTTCTTTACCCCTAGGGTGATTTTGGAGCAAGCGACTGCCTGGATTGCTTGGGAAATTATCCTTAAAGCTTCAGAGTAACATTGCACCTTTTAGCTACATCTTGCTTTATGAAATAAACAATATTTTATGAGATGAATGATTTTAAAATCTCTATGTCATGAGAATAACCCAGTTCTGGAAAATATTTTTGTCCATTTCAAAGTGGAAACATTAATGACCCATATAGAAAATATTTAGAAAGAACTATAAATAAGTGATAGTTTCCTTAAGAAGTGATACATATCAGCCATTCTATTAAAAATGGCAAGCATTGAACATTGTATGCACTTTAAAGTATTCTTACACCAGAAAAAATCTTTAAGGAAGTCCTGTAATTTAACATTTCTGAACAATACTGGATTGTTCATCTGAAAGTCCCTATGGTATTTTGATTTTTTGAATCTCTAGCCAGATTCAGAATTCTGAAGGTATGTTAAATTCCAACTCATCTAATTTAAAAATCCATAAGAAATAATATCATAAGACAGTCAACACTAAGAAAGAGGTGTTGAGTAGAATGTTGCAGGTAAAGTTACACCAAGAAGCAAACATCAATTTAAGGTCCGTTATTCCCATCTCCAATATTAGTCTTCGAACTTAACAGGAAGAATTTTTCTTAAAAAGACATAATTTACCATGGAATATAAGAATATCAAATTTTATATATATATGTATTTTAAAATCTTGCCCTAAAGACATTGAACAAACCAAGTAATTATTTCAAATTACTAAATCATTCATATGTGTAGGAGATGCATGTGGGAGAAAGCAAAATAGTAGCAAACCTGAAGGTGAAATCTTCTAAGACATGAAATCAAGAGGAATTAAAATATAACAGATGAATATGATCATGTCAAAAGCATAAAGGAGATAGTCTTAAGGGGCTCCCTCTGCTCAAATTTGGGGCAATTTGACATCAAACTATTAATAGTGCTATTGAATTATTATGCATTGAAAAAAATTCGTAGTGTTAAAGAGGAGAGAGAGAAATTGAGAGAGGGAAAGGAGATAAAGCTAGTTTGGAAAACTATTAACAACTTACAAATCTAAGTAAGAGATACACAAGAATTCATTGTACTACTCTTTTAACTTTACTGTAATTTTGAAATATTTCAAAATAAAATGTTGAGGAAAACAGCATTCCCTGCTCTCTATATATATAGCAGGGGGAAAAAAGTAAAGGATAAGATTATACATCTTTTGGTAGAGAATTAAAATTCAAATAAAGTGACCTAGGTAAGAGCTCAGAGGTGATAGGATTAAGTGATTAGTTATGGTCATAACTGGGAAGCTTAAAACCAATCAATTTTATGGACATTAACTTTTTTTTTTTTTTTTTTTGCTGAGGAAGATTCACCCTGAGCTAACATCCATGCCAGTCTTCCTCTATTTTGTATGTGGGTCACAACCACAGCATGTCCGTCTATGAGTGGTGTAGGTCTGTGCCCAGGAACCAAACCCAGGCTGCCAAAGCACGGCACACCAAACTCAACCACCAGGCCACGGGGCTGGCCCCAACATTAGCTATTTTTAAAAAAAGGAATATATAAACAAGAATGGAGGGCCGGCCCCGTGGCTTAGCGGTTAAGTGCGCGCGCTCCGCTACTGGCGGCCTGGGTTCGGATCCTGGGCGCACACCGACGCAATGCTTCTCTGGCCATGCTGAGGCCGTGTCCCACATACAGCAACTAGAAGGATGTGCAACTACGACATACAACTATCTACTGGGGCTTTGGGGAAAAAAAAAACGAGGAGGATTGGCAATAGATGTTAGCTCAGAGCCAGTCTTCCTCAGCAAAGAGAGAAGTATTAGCATGGATGTTAGCTCAGGGCTGATCTTCCTCACAAAAAAAAAAAAAACAAAAACAAAACAAGAATGGAATAGTCTGCTTGTTATGTATGAAAGGGGAATTTGAAGAGCCTAATTTGACTAGTGCTGGGCTTCTAGCACTCTGTAGAGGACAAAGGGGTCTGACAAGCATAAAGCTTTGTGATAATTTGGCAGTCAAACCACTATCATGGAAATGGATATATCAGGTACCAGGTATGGTGGCACATGCCATTAAAATCATCTAATTTCCTGCTCATGAAGCTCCTTCTGTAGATTTTGGTAGGGGAAAGGGAGGAGAGGAACCATGTGGACTAGTCAATAATGCTCTGTCCCACTGGCAGATATATTTCTGTTGACATTGTGATTGGTACTTCAGTCTCCTCTAGTTTTAGTGAGTATACATGGTTAAATATGTCTAGGTGATTAGGAAAAATTGAGTTTCTGAGTTTTTAGATATGTAAATATGGGAAACAGAACCTGAGAAATGACAGATATCAGGATGTTTTCTTCAAGTAGTGCCTTTATTTTACTGCCGAGTATTTCTGAAGTGACCTTGAAATTTAGTAATAATATCAGTAAGAAACTGACATTGGAGGGTAAGAAATAGATCTTCTTTTAGTGTTGTAAACACCCACAGGAAAGGCAAAAGAACTTTGACACATTTTCCTATAGAAGAAAATACAGAATCTCAATGGAGAGAGATCAACAAGATTTTTCCAACTCTCATCTGTGCTGCTTTAGAGGATCTTTGATTTCCACAGAAATGAGCGAGTTGAAATTAATTCATTCAAAAAACATTTGTGGGGCGAGCCCAGTGGCACAAGCGGTTAAGTGCGCGTGCTCCACTGCGGCGGCCCTGGGTTCGCCGGTTCGGATCCCGGGCGCGCACCAACACACCGCTTGGCAGGCCACGCTGTGGCGGTGTCCCATATAAAGTGGAGGAACATTTGTTCAGTTTCCATTACGTGTGAGGCTTCACTCTGGGGATTCAGCACTGGTCCCTCCTCTCATTGAGGTTTTGTTCCATTGTCTGTAATTTATTTTAAAATTCTTCAACATGGAGAGCTAAGTAATTTTCTTTCACAGGGGCCTTTATCTCTCAAACCACACTCTACTTCATGTGTTACACTGGCCTAACTATTGTATCAAATTATTTCAGTGTTCAGCACAACACCAGAAGATGAACTAGTGGGATCCCATAATAACAAATCCAGGTATTGTCAAATCTAAGCCAGTCTTACAACCAACTAAAATTTTCAAGAGAGGATTTCCTGCCTGATGTACTACATCTTTGGTATTTATCCTTAAACAAATTTTGGCCATATGAATTGTTTCCGAGATCACATGCAAGAGAGTTCCATTCTCTGTTTAGATACCCAAGGAGAGTGTTAGTGATTGCAGAATGTGAGTAACATGATATTAGCATTGGAACATGACCAATTTGTGGGAATCAATTCAGCACCAAATATACATTATAAATGAAATAATCTGAACACAACAGAACTTGTGGAACACCATGGGAATACCCTGGCAGGAAAAGATTACAATAAATGAATCAAGTACATCCTTACAAGGAATACAATGAATAGAGTAAGAGCAGTGATTACTAAGGGAACTTTACATAACAACAAGAAACAAATAGGAAATGCAATACACCGTAATAATTGTTCCCAGATAGCCATTTTGGCACAAGCACAATGGGAATTATAAAAAAAATAAATTATAGGACATGCATTAGAAAGCAGCCACATTGTGCAGAATCAATTAGAATTCTGGAGACAGATATCTGCTCAGTAAATTACCTCCAAACTCTAGAGGCAAAGGAAAGAGCTAACGTTTTTTTCACTTTCCAGAAGAAACTGAGGCCTAGAGTAATTAAATAGCCCTAGTTGAAAAGAGAAAGTCTACTTGACAGAAGAAATTCAGCTAACAACTGTGAAATAAGGGATAGAATTATAAATATAACTACATTTCAAGCCCTAAGGAGATTATTGATTCTGCTAAGTCTTATCAATTCATGTTAACAGCATTAGGCAAATGGCTGCTGGGAACCTGGCAATTCACATAGTTCCAACCAAATAATTTTGGTCACAAGCAGAGAAACATAACTTTACAATGGAAGAATCAGACTTTAAAACCCCTTAATCCTATGGCCAAATTTAATATCACCACTGGTGGGACTACCAGACATTTGTGACCCCCAATCTGAGACAATGTAAAGTATTAAACATGACCTGTGATTTTAACTTTGACAAAAATGTTTAAATTGAATTTTACAAAGCTTTTAGATTTGACTCCTAGATTACACAGATTACTGGGTGTGAAGGAACAAGGAAAACACCACCACAAGAAAGGGACCAAGCAACATAAGACATTCTAAAGGACCACTAGGGGAACTTCAGCAAGTCAGAATGTCATCACAAAAGGTACTGCAACTCTGAAAGAGACTCAAGGGATTTAACACAGCATGTTGGGATTGGATCTTGAATCAAATAGACCACTTGGAAAGGGACAATAAAAGAAATTTAAATATGGCCTGAGTATTACATAATATTAATAAATTATTAAATATTGTTAGGTGTGATAATGTCATTTTGGTTATGTAAGATGTTTTTATTTTTAAAGAAACATATTGAAGTATTAGGATGGAATGTTATATTTATTTTACTTAAAATACATCACCATAGGCAGTGTGATACATATGTACACATTAGCTTTAATCTGCAAACTATAAGCAGAATACATACACCAGGGAGAGTGAGTTAGCATCTGGAAGACTATTCAAAAGCCCTTCAAAAGTAGCTGCTTCTAGTTTCAATGATCTCTATCTCCAGCCACCAAAGTATTTATTAACTGACAAAATGGATGTTAGAAATTATTATTTTTTAATTATTTTGCATTGGTGAAATGCCTGCTGTACAATGTACATGGATTGGCCAGAAATATTTTGCAGGCACACTGGTCCTGAATTCTGTTGCTATAATATTATTGCATTTTGCTTTGAGTAAACCTTCTATGCAAGTTGCTTGTCAGAGAACCCAAAAAGAAAGGGAACTGGACTTTACGGGGAATACAGACAGGTGGTATGACTGTGCTGGTGTTTGCATGCTAATAAATGCTTGCTGAGTTTCAAAATTCAGTCTGAGGCTTGCTTTATTTCTCACATTGTAATGTATATCATCTCATACCTAGGTTGAGGGAAAAGAGACCTATAAGCTTCACCTACATCTATGGGAAGTCATTAACTACCTAACTACCAAAGGAACTGAATTGTGAAGGAGCAATGCAGTCTTGACATTGTCAACCTGAAATAGGGTCTAATGGACCGCAATGGAGAGTAACTTCAGGGGCCCTTATGTGTAAACACTGTGTTGATTGCAAAAACGATGGTTGACCAGACCGGGAATTGTCCTCAAGTACCTTATTTTATGTAAAGACAAAACTCAAGGGCATAAAACTTTGTTTTTGTCTAATCTAAATTAAAGGAACTGTTAGAAAATGATTATTCTTTTATTTAGCTTATCATATAAAAGTAACATCTGGGTATCTATTTTCAATCCAAAATTTAGCACTCAGTTTAACTTCAACTAGTTTAATTTCCAATTCCTTGCCTTTTTATTTTATCTACAAAGTACATCACACTCCCTAAAATAGATTCTGAATAGAGGTATTTTATATTTAATAATACAAAGAGAAGGTACATGGTTGCAATGTATCTTTACACATAAATGTCTAGGTAAAACTTAACATGGCTGCCACGAGGAAGGAGCCAGCAACCTAGTACATATAGAACTAACACTTCTACTCATGCTGAGGAAAAAACACTCAGTATCTATTCAATCAGGGTACCCAGAACTAGGCCAGACTAGTTCAGGGACATCAATTATGGATGGGCTCCCCTGACACCAAACTCTCACCTCTCCTCACCTCAAAAAGAGATACAGTTTTGGGTCATTCCAGTGACCCAGCAAGTCCCAGGACCTGCTGTTGCCCAACCTGGAGAGGCTCCACAAAGCCCCTTGACTTAACATGCTGAATCTGGGGAAATGTTGGTGGGAAGGGGGGCACCATAATTCAGAGGAATGGGGTGAGGAAATGGGAGGATGGAGCTCAGAATGTTCTCTCAGGCAGAGGCTGTCCCAGAAGCTTTAATAAGGATGAGATGCTGGACTTCCTGTGGCTTCAAAGTCAGCACCTCCATGGCGCACATGGGGCTGCAGCAGAAGTGAATGAGGTGCCTCAGAAGTGGACTGAGATGAGCGCCAGAAGCTGGACACAGGACTGTGCCTCTGGACGTGGAACGTGGCTCCCAGCAGAGAGAGTTGTGGGGGGAGCAGCACGGTCTGAATGGGAGAAGGTGCTGGTGCCAGTGGTTGGCAGGAAACTAGAGTGGTGGGCTGGATGTAAGGAGGAGGTGGAGGGGGTCTTTGAGGCCTGGACACCACCAAGCTGTAGTTTGAATGGATCTGAGGACCTGATCCTGGTGTGGTAAGAGGAGAAGTGGGATCAGCCTTTGGAGGTTTTTGTTTGGGTGGTTGGGCCAAAGTCTCTCTGGATGGATTGGTGGATATTTCCTATCTCGATAAACACATATGAATCATATTTTAAATCTTTTCCTAAAGCCTCAACATTGTTATCATGGGTTATGATTCTATAATTAGATAAAAATAGTGAGAAATATTGAGATAGATCTATAAACCATAGATTTGACTTTGGGACATTTTCAAATAAATTCTCTCTCCTTTTAAAAATTGGTGTATGTATGATAAGAAAAAAGAAATCATGACATACAATAAAATTGCAATTGAAAATATAAGTGCATTATCTTTCAGAGGTAACTGTTTCCTACAGCTAACAATTTGTCACTTAACTGCAGTGGGGTTGACTCTTGGGTGTCTTTCTTTGTGTTTCTGAAAGAAAAGAGACCCAAATTTAACTACCATTGCAAGGAAAAAATACCTAAGTGCAATTTTAATTTGGCTTTCTCTAACTTCTTTTGGTGAATATGTAATTTTAAATGTATGCTACACTGACTTAATAAAAATCTTATGTAGTGCCTATAAAGAAATTGGTGTGTGTGTGTAAATTTGAGGCTGGCTCCTACCAAGGTGCAATATATATACAAAGCCTTGATTCAAAGATTAATGCCTACTAAAAAATAAAATAGTTATATAGAGGCACACGAAGATGTGGATTCTATCAAATGATAGCAAAGCTATCTCTGTGCATTTCTGGAAATGTGTAAACTCCCCTTGATGATTCCCATGAGCAGCTAGTGTCCTGGGGGACAGCCTGACTCTTGAGAGGGGCCAACAGGATTCACGGGCAGTGACTTCCTTGTTCCAAACATGGATCTGTCCTTTGATGATATTTTGCTGTAGCAAAGCATATTTTTTAAAAGTCCTCTGGAAGAGAAAACTCCCAAATGGTACAGTTACAAGATGGAAGCATCCCAGATACTTGAGACATCATTAGAGGAGAGCTATCAAGGAGAGACACCGAAGCGCATCCAACTTTGCATGAACAAGTCATAATCTTTGTTTTGGTGAGGTGCCTCTGGGTTTTTCTGTTAAAATAGCACTGCATTGCCAATTCTCATTAATATATTAAATAATAGAATTTCCAAAGGGAGAGAAGAGAGATAATTGACGAGAGTCAATATTCAAGGAAATAATGGTCATAGAATTTTCTAGAATTAATAATCAATGCATTCACAGATGCAAGTAGTACAGAATTCCAAGGAGGAAAAATAAAAATAAATCCACTACTAGAACACAATAATAATATTTAAGAATACCAAAGACAAAGAGATCTTAAAAGCAACCACAAAGAATTGGATTGTCTAAAATGGAATAACAAGAATACTGATAACCAACTCCTCAACAGAAACAGCTGAAGCCAGAAACACAAAGGACGATCTTCAAATGGTCCACCTCGAATTGTGTATAGCTGAACTTTCTTGAAGAGTGAGGGTAAAATAAAGACATATTGCTAATTAGAAAGTACCATTGACTGAATTTTGCTAACAGAACCAATATAAGTAGGAAGGAGATGGATTTAAGAAGCAATGGTAAGCAATGAAATAGATTTGGGTAAGTTTCTAAATAGCATAGACTGTAGAAAGTATAATCAAACAACAATAGTAACCAGGGTAGAAAAAAAATACTGAACAGTAACATCATATAAGACACTAGACTCAAATTGAAGCATTTTAAGAACTTTTATTGTTCTGGAGATAGCAAAAGTATTAAGGTTCTCAAAGTCAAATGTATTTGCTCAAAAATTAAGAATTATCACTTAAGGAATAACTTTAGCGAAGTCAAAGAATAATAAAGTTTGATGAAATAGAATAGCTTAAAATTTAAATTAATAGAGATTCACAATTTTTCTGAAAATTGAGTCCAAGCTTCTGCTGTTCAAAAGAGATACCCATAAAACAAACACACAGGACAAAAGTTTAAGGGATCGACAAAAATTCTATGAGGCAATACCAAACCAAAATTAGCAGGTGTATTCATATCATACAAAATATACTTTTGGGGAGAAAACTGGAGATCAAGAAGTTCCAAACTGATAAAACCAACCATCAATCTGTAAGTTAAACTCTAAACTTGAATGCACCTAATAACATAGTTTCAAAAATATATAAAGCAAAATCAACAGAATTTCCTGGAGAAACTGGTGCATTCACATTCATAATAAGAAATTTTAATATACATCTTTCAATAACCCCTAATCCACTGTTTTATATTTAGTAGATTTGAATGCTCAGGTGGACTTGTAGATTCAGGCACTTGAAACATATGCTTTAATTTTTTTTTTTTTGTGAGGGAGATCAGCCCTGAGCTAACATCCGTGCTAATCCTCCTCTTTTTGCTGAGGAAGACCGGCTCTGAGCTAACATCTATTGCCAATCCTCCTCCTTTTTTTTTTTCCCCAAAGCCCCAGTAGATAGTTGTATGTCGTAGTTGCACATCCTTCTAGTTGCTGTATGTGGGACGCGGCCTCAGCGTGGCCGGAGAAGCGGTGCCTCGGTGCGTGCCCGGGATCCGAACCCCGGCCACCAGTAGCGTAGCACACGCACTTAACCGCCAAGCCACCGGGCCGGCCCTATGCTTTAATTTTAAAGGATGCTAGTGTATTAGTTTACCATGTTCCTATGGTATCTATTTTGATCTTACCCTAAGGAGAAAAGAAATATACTATATACTCACCAAGATGATCACAGAGACTGGACCTATGAAACTCCAGATAAACCCTCCTGTTAGGTTGAACCAGCAACTGAATAAAGAAGAATCAGTAAATATATATGAACTGTTCAGTACTGCCTCGGATAAATGTAAGATGCTTAAGGGATACTAAAATGTATGCAGTATGTTTCCCATCAAAATAATTCATAATTAGAGATGCATTAGGTGTTCAACTAAAGCGGCCACACGAGGTTCATGAGGGACAGGAATGTGGTTGGATGATGTCTGGTAGGTAGTCGCCTGGTGATTCAGTAAGGTAGAGTGAAAAATTCTGGGAATAAGTGGAGTGAGGCTGGGTTATGAAGGACCTGGAAAGATTGTAATAGGCAGTTTGACTTGATGTAAATTTGGTCTAGACCATTTGCTGGTTTTTGAATTTGAACAGCACAATGAAATTTTAAGAAAATTCTGAATGCAAAATATATTAGAATTGCAGCGAGAACTAATGTAGAGATTACCTAGAGAGCACAAGAATGGAGACAAGAAATCCCAAATATAATTAAAGGCTCTGAATAGAATAGAATAGAACGTTTATCAACATAGTTAGATAGAAATAGGAATCCACAGATTTTTGCTAATTCAGAGGAGAATCTCAGAGTGCGAAGAATGTTTAGAGTAATGATGAGGACTTCAAGTGCTTCTAAAGACTGTCACATAACACTATATATTTAACAGCGTACTTGGGATTAAAAACAACACAAAAATACTCGTTTATCAGAAAAAATAATTTTAAGTTTTAAAACATTTAGAAAGCACCATGTATTCAGAGTGCTGAGGCCATTATCGTGGGTGGATAGGATTTAAGAAGAGGCACCTTTCTTGATATCAGTGAATTGGCCTCCTAACACTGTAACTAATCCAGAGAAATTTATTTAATTTCTGTTTATATTGAGACAGGAGTTTTCTTTCTCCAAATTTCAATATGATTACATTTTCAACCACTACTCAGGCTGCTTTTTCGTGTATAAAATGTACGTGGGAGGTGGGGCTGACTGAGATTTTAGATAACCTCTAATACTCTATACACCCCAGAAATTAATGATTCCATCTATATGATAGTTTACACTTGAGTGGTAATTCAGGGACCTCACCTGCTTACACTTTAAATGATAAACCATTTCCTCCTAACTCTCTGATATTGATGAGAGGAGGAAAAGCCCAAGAAGATGAGTAATTTGCTTCGTGTTGTGAATACAATGATTTAGGGATGCAGCAAAATTTAGTTGAATGAGAACACCTTCCAGAAGTAGGCAAATCTGATACTGGCATAATTCACAGAACAAGAACTAATCACGACCTCTCTGAGTCTCTGTTTCCTCCCCTGTTAAGTGGGGACACAGGAATAAGCCCTACTTCAAATGCGGATACTGAGTATTAAATGGAATATTATATACAAAGCGTTTACCACGGAGCCTGGACATAGGAAACGGCAAGTGAGAACTGCTGGCACCACTGCTGTTAATATTATGGATGTCAATATTAATAATTATAATTGTCTTAAAAAGTTTCCTGTTGTTGTCCCTTGGTTTCCTGCGGAGAGAGGTGTACACACATTTCCCCATCAGCAGGAGTTCAGCACCCCACTCACTGTGTAGGTGTGCCGTATCCATGGGGGTTGAGCCCTGCAGACACAGCCACAATCACAGCTGGGATCCCATAGCCAAAAGGATACAGAAGCCTCTTCTTGAGTCTTTTTGTGCTGGTGTAGTTGGCCACTTTGAGGTTCCTAACGGTGAGGAGGAGCTGCTGTCCTTCAAGGAGCATCCAGGCAAAAGAGGCCAAGTAGAGCTAGTGCAACACCCTTGCGATGATGGAGCACAGCACCTGGAGGGGAGAGGAGAGTTAATGGAGTGCTTGATGGGCACAAAGAGCACACCACCTGCTATTCCTCAATGCTGTCTCAGGACACATTTAGTGGGAGAAGTTTGCTTAGCCTTCTTTGAATGTCCTTCTTTTGTTTAGTTTTGTTGACAAATAAATCTAGGATGTAATTTTATTCCCACTGTAGCATCACATTTGAACTACTGAAGAGAGATATAAACTTAGAAACATTAAATTTACAAGTAAATTTCACAATTTATCTTTTTAACTATAAAATATTGACACAGGACAAGGAAAGTATTCAATGTGTTAGAGGTTTAAGAACTAAAATAATCCCCGTTGTCTGCCTCCTTAGGTGGGCTGGCATTGAGTCTGAAGTCTTCTTTTAGAAAGACATGATTCCTTCCCCAACTACAAAGGTGTACAAAAACCAATTCTTCTAGAAAACTTGTGGCCTGCTAATCCCCCTGTGTATCTCATTCCTATCACACTTGATCATTGTTTGAAATGTTTCATTTATTATTTTCCATGCTCTTATTCCCACATGACTCCATGTTTCCTCAGCCCAGACCCAACCTCTTTGTGCTTCACTTCCCCCAAAACTGTTCCCCTGGCCCTGTGAATTTCCTGCCACATCTTTACTGAACTCTCCTCCATCTCCTTGATTTTCCTCAAATCTGATTCTCCTTTGGAGATGCTACTTCGCCTGCATCTGTCTTAAGTAGATTCCCTTCCATGTAGACTATGCGCCTTAAGGTCTGAAGGTGGGTCAGTATTCTTTTTACTCATTAACCCACTTTCCTGTCTATTATTCCTGCACAGAGAATCCTGCCATCCAGCTCCAGCTGTGTCATCCTTCACCCTTTCTTATCCTTGGCACTTGCTAATTACTGAGTGACTCCCGTTACGCTTTTACAATTTGAGTGCCTCCCCAGTTTCTGCCATTGTCCTGGATAACTTCAATATCCACTGCCTTGGCTTCTAAGTTTCTTGACCCCTTACCTTCAATAATCAACATTTCAATTTGAACACCTATTTCCACGGCCACACCATACTCCTTGCCATTAAATTCAGACATTCTTCTTTCTAAACTTGTCCTTCCAGGTTTTTAAAAGTGCAATCACTCCAAACATCCTTGTTCTTAAACTTTGCCAAGACACCAGGCTTGATCCTTGTGCTTTCTCCACACTAGTCTATTCCTTCTTTCATTCATCTCCTTCCCTGTCTATCCTCGACCTCAACTTATACTGCGTCATCCAGTCTATGCAATTATATTCAACTCCCTTGCTTTTTAATTCTTTTATGAAAATCAATTGGTAAAACTCTACTACCAGATAAGCCTAACTATCTGCCTCCATATTCCAATTAAGATACTGCCTAAGAACTAAAATAATGTATAGTTTTTTATGGTCTCTGACTAAAATGTGTTAACGTTGTGTAGAAATTCTTCTACATTTCCTTTATCTTTTCTGTTTTTTGTTTGTTTGTTTATTGTGGTAACATTGGTTTACAACATTGTATAAATTTCAGGTGTACCTCATTATACTTCTATTTCTGCACGGATTCCGTCATGTTCTCATGTTCACCACCCAAATACTAATTACAATCCATCACCAAATGTATGTGCCAAATTATCCCTTTCGCCCTCCTCTCTCCGCACTTCCCCTCTGGTAACCACCAATCCAATCCCTGTCTCTACGTGTTTGTTGTTATTATCTACTACTTAATGAGTGAGATCATACGGTATTTGACCTTCTGCCTCTGACTTATTTCACTTTGCATAATACCCTCAATGTCCATCCATGCTGTCATAAATGGCTGGATTTCTTTATTTCTTATGGCTGAGTAGCCTAAAGCTAATGTGATGAGATAATAGTCCATAGTATTAATAACTGAAATCTTTTACTTGAAACCCAGGATCTTCTTGCAGTCCCTAGGGAGGAATCATGTCCTTCTAAATCAGATCTACAAATATTGCCTACTGAATAACAGGAAGGAAGGGAGAGAGGGGAACTGATGGTCATGGCCTGTGACAGAAAGTTCAGAGGCATAACTTGCAGACTTTTCCTGACCTAGGAAAGAAGATAAAAGTTGTCCATGATCTGATCACACAGAGGGAAGGACAAACCAAAGGGACAAGAGAGGATGAGGCTAAGAAACCAAGAGAGAACTCCAGAACAGGCTTACCATCCACAAGCCATGCTGGGAAGTTACAAGGAATTTGTTTATCCAGTCATTCAACAAATACTTATTGAGTACCTAGGATATGCCAGTTACTGTTGTAGGCACCTGGGGTGTATCTATGAACAAAATGGATAAAGATCTCTGCCCTGTGGAGTTTACATCCCAGCAGGGAAGACAGGAAGTAGACAAACAGAAATAAATAAAGTACATAGTCTCTTAGAGGGTAAAACATACCAAGAATAAAAGTAGAAAGAGGGGCCAGCCCCGTGGCTTAGCGGTTAAGTGCGCATGCTCTGCTACTGGAGGCCTGGGTTTGGATCCCGGGCGTGCACCGACGCACCGCTTCTCCGGCCATGCTGAGACGGCATCCCACATACAGCAACTAGAAGGATGTGCAACTATGACATATAACTATCTACTGGGGCTTTGGGGAGAAAAAGGGGAAAAAAAGGAGGAGGATTGGCAATAGATGTTAGCTTGGGGCCGGTCTTCCTCGCAAAAAAAAAAAAAGTAGAAAGAATGAGGGATCCAAAGTGGGTTGAGGAGTTAAAATTTGGTGTGGTGATGGTGGACCCCCCTGAGCTAGATTGCAGCCAAGACATGAAGAGTTGAGGGAATGGGCCAGGTATGTGGTATGGTCCTTGTGGCCCATCATAGCGATCCAGTAAGCCCCTATTTCCAGGAGACAGCCGCGCATTGCCTACTTTGGAATAAAACTTCTCTGTGTCCTCCAGATTCTTGTCAGCCCTCCGTGACCCATTCTGTGAAAGCCACCACCTTTGGACAACCCGGCACACGTCTGGAGCGAAGGGAGAAGGTAGATTCTTTGAGAAGGTGGCATGACTTCTGAAAGCCTTGGCGATGATCAAAGCCGAACGGGACAGAAACACATGATAAACTTGCCCATTGAGCTAGCATAGCAGTGGCACCCTCAACCAAAGTGGAATCCTTCTACTTCAGAATATCACCTAAAACACAACCCCAAATGGGCTTTTAGATACTTGGCCGTTTTGTTTTTGTTGTTCCTTCTTGATTGGGTTTATATTTCACAACTGACTCTCTCCGGGACTCAGCCTACATCTTGTGATAACTTTTTACTTTTATTTTTATTTTTTCAGGCTTATTTCATTTTGACCATTGGGTCATTACACTTCCTATTAATTATACTTATTAATATTTTTTCTTGCAAAAGTTTTGTCAATTGCTATTCATGAAGTCACAAGTTCACTAGAAATAAAGCCAGGTATAAATGAACCCCCAAATGGATAGGATCTATGAAACCCTACATCCCCAATTTTCTGAGATTGCCTTGATTTTAAAATTCTGCTCCCAACATTATCACAACCTAGAAATTCAAGCATTATTTCCTACTCTGTCACTCACACTCAAACAGCCTGGAAATCGGTTGTTGACCAGGTATGACAAGGTGTTCTAATTTTTAGCTTAGAACATGTGGCCATGGGAGAAGTGGGTATTTACGTGTATGCATGTGTGTGTGTGTGTATGCGTGCACATGGGCATGTACATTCACACTCACGTGTCCATCCACTTTGCAATTTGTCCTCTTTATGAGTCCTCAAGATTATTTCAGCCTTTCTACTGCCCTTATTTGGAAACAATCCCAAAAGCTAACATCTCCAGGAGCTGAGATTTGGTCCCCGGAATCATGAATCCCAAGTTCCCACAAGCCCTCATCCTTTGCTGGTTGAATTTTTCCTTTGGGTATGAAGAGAAAATGTTCCTAGGTAATTTTACGACAATTCATTCTGTATCTATCCATATCTATACCCATATCTATGGATCCATTTTGTCCATATCTACCCAAAAGTCCAGTTCATTGGTCAAGGGTATGGGTTTGGATACTCAAGACCTCAGAGTTATATTTCTAAATGAGTTCCCACCCTATTTTTGCCTTCCCCCGTTTTTTATAATCATTGCCCTTGTGAGGTACTGAGAATATGGTAAAGAAAACAGAGACTAATCTGGATCTAATGATGCTATAATGCCTTCTAGTATGATGGAGCATGGACAGTTTGAGCCTAGCTCAAAGGGAATACATTTGTGAAGGTTTAAATGAATCAAAAGCCCTCTTGCCATTGCAAGTGCCACTGTCCCCACTCAAGTTTTCCCATCATCCTAACAATCTGCCTCCACAACAAGCAGTGGGAACACAGGTAGAAGAACTGGAAGATGCCTTAATTCTCTTTTGGCCTCCCTTCTTTTGTGCTCTGGGCATCATACTCTGTATACCACTACCCACAAACCCTTAGAGGGTTCCAAATGAATATTCGCTTTCTTCCACATCTTGGCACCAAAAGTACTTTTTTAGTCTTTTCTCATATCCAACACCAGTATGTCTGATCGTACCATAAAATTGACCAGTCAATAAAGGGAAAGGAAGACAAGCTGGCCTAAGGTGAAAGGAAGTGAAAATATTAACCAGAGTAAGTTTGACTGCAGACTCTTGCCACTAATGCAAGGAGTGGCTATCAGCCCCTCCCAGTTCTGGTCAAAGTCCCTCATGCTCTTCTTCTAGATGGGATGACAGGGCTTCCTTGCACCTCACCCCTCCCTCCTTACAACTTCCATTTCCTTGAGTGTAAATTTGGGAAAGCATAATCTACATTACACGACTATTGTCAGGACTAAACGAGAGAATATGTGTAAAATCGACACATTGACCACCACATAGTCAAATTTAATAAATGGTGGTGGTGATGATGATAATTAATGAGTGCAAGCCATTTTAATTATTTTTAATGTTATTGCTTAATTCAGTTAAATGAAGCACTAAGTGCCTCCCCAAAACATGCACAGGTGCACATGGGCAAGGCTGCACTAGTTAGGAAAACTCCAGTCTGAGCAAGAAGACGTGAGCCCCATGACAGGCATCTTCCAATGTTCTCCAACCTCTCGTGGTGGCGGGTTCTCCTGGAGCTTTCATTTCCCATCTGAAAATGAGATTGGTGCTATCTTCTTGAACCTACCTCATAAATCCTATATGAAGAGATGATAAAGTGAATTGAATGATCTTTTCTACTCTAAACAAAACACAGCAAAACCACAAAACACGCATCTACCTTTTTTGAGGGAATATGTGAAATAATATATGATAACACACTGAGAACTCTCTGGTAAACCATGTTTTCCTGACTCAATCTAAGCACATGACTATGAGGGGAACATCTCTTAACCCTGGAAATAGGCTTTTCCAGGCCTTCAAATTCAATTTCAACAAATATTTATTAAATCCTACTATGTACCATGCACAACGGGAATGTTCTATATCTGCACATTCTGATACAGGAGCCACTAGCCCATGTGATTGTTGAGCACATAAAATGTGGCTAGTGTGACTGAGGAACTGAATTTTTAATTTTATTTAATATTAATAAATTTTAAATTAAATTTAAATGCCCACATGTGACCAGTGACTACCATATTGGACAGTACAGGAACAGACACTGGAGATTCAGCAGTGGTCAAAACAGCTAAAAGTCCTTGCTTTCCTGAAGCGTATGTTCTAGTAAGTGGAGAGTGGGGACAGACAGAAAGCTAAATAAATAAAACACACAGTAAGCCAGATAGTGAAAAGTGCTGTAGAAAAAAAATAAAGCCAAAATGGAGGTAGGAAAGGTCAGAATTCTAAAAGGAGTAACACACTTAACTTTTTTCATGCCCAGTAAATGTCTTGTAAAGGCAAACCTCTCAGATTTTATTTTAGGTATCACCTTAAGCAAACTGCAGAGTCCAGAGCACATCATTTCTGAATACATTCATGAATCAGGTGTCTGATTTGGACGGTTGCTTTTATCCTTCTCAACTCTGTACTCAAAATACACCACTTCTCACTTGGTAAAATAATCAGGAATAATGTAGAGCTTAATGGAACTTCTCCATTAAAAGGTTTTGGAAATAATATATAAAATTAATGGTTTACAAGAATAGTTTTAGACACTTGAAAACATAGCTAACCTAAAGACCTTCAATGCACCATGAATACATTCATTCCCCGACCAAAAACGAATCCCAAAATTGGTTTTGATTTTTATTTAAAATTCAAATGTCTGATGTCCTTAAGTTGAACAAATGATATTTAAAAATATCTATATCAGCCTCCAACATCTGCAGATTGCAATTTGCATTTTGAAATTGGCTGCTTGAAATGAACGAGGATGAGCACGGCCACTCTCCCTTTCCTCCCTCTGGTTAGTTAATGAAATGCGAGAGGTCAACCCTTTGTCCTTAAATTAGTTCCCATAAAAATCTTTTTGTACTTTGCAGCTTGTTATGATGTCTTGAGGCTGAAGGAAACGTTGCCATTAATTATGTCTTTGTTGAATACGGATATCTATTCAGAGTTAGTTGAACAGTTTCAAACAAAATTAGCATGGAGCGATACTCAGGGCCAGCTTTGGGTTGGTTATCAAAATATTTTTCTCTTTTTTTTTCCTTTTCTTTCTTTCTGTAAAAAAATTTTTTTTTAATCTCTAGGAGAATGCTCTTTGGCAAGTATGTATTATCTAATATATTCAGCTTTCAGTTGCTACTTTTTTCCAGATGAAGATGAGCTTAATTGAGGTTGTCCTTTTAAGATTGGAGAGCCCTTCAACATCTCACACAAAAGCATCTAGAGGCTTTTCATTTGCCTTGAGTATGTTTCAGATGTACAGATATTATTTACTTTAAACTCCAAATCAAAAGGTGCACAGTAACTGTTTTAAATAAAACATTTGTCAAGACTGAAATATATATAAATTCAAAGCGAGGCTTTTTTTTTTTTTTCCATTATCAAATCATTTATGGTGAGGGAGCTCAGTTAACAAATTTTAGGGTATGTATTGGAGGAACTGTTGAGCAACACACTTCAAGCAAGCACTTATTAAAGGAATTTATTTTCAGACCTCCAAAGATAAATGTTACAAACCCACTCTGCAGCTAAGCTATGGAGTAAGTTTTCCATTTCAGATGCTTCTAAATGTTTGCTTGAATAAGATGGGGTAAAGCTTGATTTTGGAGAAGTGAAGTTGATGGGTGAAATGTACCCAGTGTGCTCTTCTACGAGGGCATTTTGAAGAAGTGAAGAAAAACATTCAGCTACAGGCTCAGCACTATAAAACCAGGTTTGTAGTATGAGGGTCTTGAAGGCTGATGAATGGGACTCCAGCCCTGAGAGGGAAACCCTATTTTGTGAGCATTTAAATCGATACAGTGGAAAGTATAACACCTCCTAGGGAACATCGAAGAAATTGTGAAAAATAAAATAAGATCTCTTTTTTTTTTATGAAAGGAAAAAAAATAAAGCCCCAAGTACTACACTAACAAAGTAGATTAACTGGTTTAGCAATAAAATTCTCAAACAACCCAATGAAAGATAATTATTCCCTGTTGTAGGAAAGACAAAGGATATGAATCTTTCTTTTCCCTCAATGAGGGGCTTGTTAATATCTTAAAAAGATTTTGTAGTGCTTTCTATTTTCTTTCATTTTCCTCCAGCTCCTTTCCTGAATATGGAACCAGAGTGTCCCTTGTTGTGAAACATTCCCTGGGAAGAGGCGCTAACCTTGTATCGCTTTTAACTGTAATATACATTTTTCATTTTAAATGGGAGCTCATAATGACATTGTGTAGACGGGATTCCAGGCCCCCTGATTATCACCATGTCTCCTTGAGCTGCGCCTCTGGAAAAAAATGTGAAGGAGGTAGCCCTCTGGAATGAATAAATTCTGTAGCTGCCTGTAATTATTTATTAAAATAGGTTAAAGAAATAGGCTAAAAAGGAATCTGCCACCCATGTTAGAGATAGTGTAATAAGGGTACATAGAAAGGGAAAATTAACACCAGGGAGGAAAGAATGTTAAATATGTGTGTTCAAGAATACGGCCATCTCTGCATTGTTGGCTCACACGCAGACACACTCCCGGGTTTTTCATTTGGCCAGGTGGGCTGTGCTAATGAAAACGTGGGTTACTAATAAGGATGTGTATGTCTCTAATTAACATGAGAATTGAGTGGTAAACATAGCCAGGAGAGAATTCAAGAGATGGGCTAAAAGAGAAGCCAGTGCATCAGGAGGGGAGGGCGAGGAGGCGGGTTCCAGAGAAGAAATGGGTCAGCCCTTGTTCACATGGGTTTAATTTTGTCACTTGAGTCAAAATTGGAAACCCGTTTTCTAGTACAATTGCTTCTGTGTTTAGCAGGCACTGTATTTACAGGGTCCATTCATTGTGGGAGAATTTTATAAACTTAGCACTCCATCATCACACCATCTCGGGGGTCAACTTTCCACTTGTGCCTCTAGCTCTTACGCAAGTACTTTTACAGTGTCTTCTAATATATAGGATTCATCCTCGGTTCTGAGAAGAGCTTTTAAACTTAATCCCTTGTTGGAGTACTAATTTGTTTCCTCATCCTTAAAAAGTACTTGTGATTAACTTTCATCAGATGCAATAGGTTTCTCTAGTATGGCCCCTCAAGAAATGTAGGTTTGTGAATTTTTTGTTTTGTTTTCTTGCTGTTGTTGTTTGTGACGGCTGGGGATGAGTACAGTGGAAGGGAGAGAAATTGATTATAGTTGCTGATATTATTATATTTCTTCTTTTTTAAGTCTAAAAAATGTAACTGGAAATGATATTTGTGGACAGTTGCCTTAAAATATTTCAAATCATATTTGACTAAAGAAAACAAAAACTACCGCCTACTAAAAACAAAAAAAGGAGCCTTTAAAGATATGCTTTGATATGTCACAACTTATTTTTGCTTTTTCATTCTGGTTTTAACCATGACGTTTGAGTGGAATATTATGCCATGATGTTTATGTATGAAAAACAGAATACACTTGCATATGTTATAGAGAAGGAAGCTTTTTCTAGGAAAATGAACATTTTTCCTTTTCTTATGTTTTTGGGAATGATTTACCAAAGTAACAAAATGACTCACTGTGAAGGCAGTGTTATCTGTAAAAATAATCAGTGTTCTACTTCCTTTCATACTTATAAGGCTAATATAACAAAGATGTTGCAGAGATTAAAAAATGTGTTAGAATCCTTTTAACCATATGAATACTTATGAATTTTATTGAAGCTCATATGTAACCACTCTATTTAACCAATTTAATAACATGTATATTTTTCTTAACATTTAATGCTAAGCCCCCAAAACTGTGTCCAATGAAAATTTACGTTTCCTGCATAATATCTGCATTTCCTTGCTAATTTGTTAGGAAAAAAACTATGAATCTATGCAGAGAAATGCTTTGGATTTATTCTTTGAAAAGTAATACATGTTACATGTAGAGGGTAGTGGAACTACACTTACACATGAAGAGAAAGCAGAGACCTCCAGTGTCTCAGGTCGGAAAATGAAGAGAACTTATAAAAATGTACAGCTAGAAATGTCATTCCAGTGGATCTCCCCACCACAAAGTTATTACTGTGTGAACAACATTCATTAGCTTCACCAATATTGTGCTTCTGTTTATTTGCCCATTACCATCTTCACAAAGTAAATCATTCCTGTTCCGCCCAGATCGCATCCCTTCCCCCGCCCTCTGAAAACCGACATTTGCTACCCGTAAACAGGGGACGCCCGCTCAGCGATAAGTGTAATAGCTTAAATTGAATTTTCCTCTGAATGATTTAGTGAATACTGGAACACATTTTTACTTTGTTGTTTAGACTCAAGAAGGCATAAAATCTCCCCCATCTATTTATCATGTAGTTATTTTAATGTAAACATGTGTCCATTTAGATGAAGTCTTTTCATTATTAAGCTACTTCTGAAGTGTCTCAGATAGACCATGAGAAGGGAGCACAACTCTTGCTGATGGGGAACCAAAATCTGCCTCCGCTCAGCCTGCTGTCAGATACGTCTTCATTAGTTTTTTTGTCATTCACCAGTGGCAAATGCTGTATAAATGGAATGATGATCAGGTCCGCCTTGATAACTTGTCTTATCTCATTAGTTTTCACATCAAAGTTAATCAGCAATGTGAATTGTAATTGCTAGAGGAGACAACGCGTAGATCACTGGTCGTTTTTTTTTTTCCTCCTGTATGGCATCTTGAAACATCAGCAGGCTGGCTGGAGCAGATAGGCTCAGGAGGAAAATGATGAGGAAGGCATAATAAGCAAGCTGCTCAGAATTAATGAGCTAACCCAATAAGAAAAGAATAGCCAATCAATGTGAGTTGGGCAAATATAATTTAGAAATAATTGCTTGATTGGTTGCCTATAGTAGACTGATTTGCCACACACAAGGATTAAGAATTAAGATGTCAAGGCAAAAAATAATTTGGCAACTGAGGGCATGTAATTTTTTGTTTCCTTCCCTTTATGATTGAAAGAGATGGGCATTTGATATGCTATTGGCCAGAATGAAAACATTAGACACCCTCTCGTTCTCTTTCTCCTCCCCTCACAATGCAGGCCCATTCAGAACACATTTGTGATACTCCTGGACAGGACATGAAAAAGGTGCAGATTAAGAGAGGGAGAGAGTGTTCCCATTTATGGTAGTTATGCCCGAAGGATGAATGGGTTGGTACAAGTTGTTTGCATCCCCGCAAAGCTGCAGCATCATTTGGAGGCACTGGCAAAGTGATAGATGCAGATGTTTGCAAAATACACCAATTGTCTGTCCTAGGCCGGAAGAGTTCTGATCACATCCTACATGTTCCCAGTGCAATTTTCCCTACAGCTATTCGCCAATTAGTAAAGGACCCTTGCTATATTCTTCTGTCTAAACTATTGGGAAGTTTCAGCCAGAAGGTAAATTTGCTTTGATCTACATTACACCTAATTGAGTCACCAGCAATGTCTCTATCCCAAAATCAAGAAACGTGAAAATGTTAGATTATTTCACTGGGGATTAAACCTAATTTTCGCGTGTTCTGCATTAACCTATTAAATAGGCTGGCTAATCTGCATTGCTAATGTGGCTGAGGCAGCTGTCACAGCTAAAGAAAAACATGATCGTGCAATCCTTGAATGAATGATTCCTGGCCTGATTAGTCTTAGTGAAGTTAGCTGAGCCCTGGTGATAAGGAAGGAAAATTCCCAGGTTGCCAATAGCTTTGAAAATTATCAGACTGTAAGCAAAAATATACCTCATGATTCACAGGCTTTGGTCCAAATGCCGAGTTGAGTGACATTATTTAAGACTGACTAAGGCTAACTCGAATTGTCACTCGCATAAATGTTTGTGTTTATTTTAAGGGACTAATGTAATGGATGCAGATTTAAATGCTAATAGAAGCCAGCCAGACACATAAAACCCCAGATGTTGTTACTCTGTTGGTCTTTTATTAACACAGATTAAATTGTAATATTTTCTAGATAAATTGGCAAAATCAGACAGATGCATGGCCCCCCAGAACGGTGGATAAGAACGACTCTTGCAAGACTTCTAGTTTTCTCATAGATGCACAGAGCACGCTTACACTTTCACAACTCTCTGTCACTGTCAGGTTTTTTAAAAGAGAAAATTAGAAAAATGTGTGCAGTGTACGATGGTAATTAGTCTTCGGGTGGTGAGCATGATGTAGTCTATACAGAAATCGAAATATAATGATGTACACCTGAAATTTATGTTATAAACCAATGTTACCTCAATTAAAAAAAGAAAAAATATATATTTATAAGGATGAAAATTGGTTTCTAGTCATTGGCTAGAAGGACTTTCTCAGCTTGTCTGCTTTATTGCAAGGGTTGGGCATGTATGTTTCCTCATCCTGCACTTTGCTTGGAATCAGGCTTTGCTGCAATTTCAAGCCTTTGCTTGCTTCTCTCCATTTGATTTCAAAAGCAAGAGATCCACCATGATGGGTAATCTTCAGATGTGGAAAATGTTCAAGGGAGCTTGGTGGCTACAAATAGAGCTAGGAGTCCATTTAATCCGATTAGCAGTTCAGCACAATGGGCCTGCCCAACCCATTATGGGAAATGAAGCCTTTACTTTATTTGTTTCTATTAGCCAAGAATTAGTTTTCAGAAAAGTGGAATTTTGCCCCATCAGATTGCCCAGACAATCAACAGAAAATAAATGAGGAAATAGTCTTATGTGTCAATATTTATCTTTTGGCCCTAATTGTCCACAGAGAGGACTTGTTGAGTGTGTAGAGCTGGCAGCCACGGTTTATCTCTGTGCTCTTTCCCATTATGTAGGCACAGGAGCTGCTACTCGCAGGGTAATGACATCTCAAAGGCAGAGCGCCCTGGCTGGAGAATAAAGGCATTGTAAAGCTCTAAGAACACTGGGTTGGAGAGCCAAGAAGAACCCTTGATGGCTGGGAAGGAAGGTAGACCCCAGCAAATTACAAGGCATTTGTGACTGGGTTTCAAATGTGGGGGCGGGGAGGGGTGTAGAATAAAAGGAGTGAAGAGATACACGCATCCTTTTTCACCCAGGTTCCTGGGCATCTTCCTCCGCCCGTTTTCCAGGAAGCTCAGCTGGCTCCATGACTGTGGAGGTGCAGTCCTCTTGCTTTTGTTGGCTCTTGTTGGTTGCAAAGTTTTAATGTCTAAAATACTCTCAAGTTTCCCTTAACGATAATGATAATCAAAGTCTTGTAACTAAAAATATTTGAGCACTCACTACATACCAGATATTTCTCTAAGCACCTGATATTTGACCTCCCCGAGGCCCCCTGAGACGGCTGCTATCATGAGGCCCATTTTTCACAAGTAGCTGGGGCCCCGAAAATAACTTCCCCAAGGTCACTCAGCCGGTGGCTATGGAGCCAGGCCTTGGGCGCAAGCAGTCTAACTCCACGCTGCTCATTACCCCTGGGCCCCAGAGCCCAGGCCCCGACCAGGGAGCCAGTGTCTCCTTAAATGTTGCGCCCCGCGCACCTCACTCGCCAAAGCGCTGACCAGAGGCCCCTTTCCCAAAGACCTTCTTTCTGGCGGATGGCTGATCGCTCTCTCCCCATCCCGAAAAGCCCAAGCCCACAACAGTGGCAGAAGTGGAATGTGAGTCTCTCGCTCGCGGTCCCATCCACCAAGTGTTTTCAAGAGCACAATCCATTCAGTCCTCACACCGTCTTTTCCTGGAAGGAGGGCCAGAAATTTCAATTATCCAAGCCTCCCTTAGGCCTCTCAGACCACGGCTACGTAGACTTCCGAGTCAGCGAAGATCACTCCTGAGGGGTCACGCCTCCACAACTTATCGGGACTGTGGACAATGCCTGTGAACTGACCCCCTTTCCCTCGCTCTGCTGAAAGACACCCTCCCTTCTGGTTCCACAAGATGAGCTGTGCCTACCGATTCATTCCAAGAAGATAGCAAATGGATCCAATCACGGAGCACAGCACACGTTGGATTGGCCATAGACACAGATCCGTAATCTCTTCCATAACTCCAGCCTATTGCACAAAGTTAACAGGCTCTTTTCTTTCCGGCTGGATCTGATAGCATTCCGGGAAGTCTTTGTATCGCTTATATCACAGGATCACTGTACCTGTGTGGGAGTTAACAAACCTGCAGTTATGAATTCCTGATATTATCTTTTAGTAAATTAGATCTGCCTTCCCTCTGAATAGCAGAGTTAAGAAAGCTGAGACAAGTTCTTAAAAAAATATTTCTTTGAATTCTATATTACTCACATATGGATTATTTTCTCTTTCTAGCAATTCTGCTGGGCTCATTCTTTTCTAATAATGTGATGCATCATCACAATGCCAAATATATTTTTGACCTCCAATAAGAGCATCTTAGAGAGACAGGACAGGCTTATTAACATTAACATCAACGTCAACACTAGTTGCATGTCTGTGAGTTGCCCAGTTATATTTGACATGTGTATCAGTTTCCTGTTGCTGCTATAACTAATTACCACAAACTTAGTGGCTTAAAGTGATACAGATTTATTCTTTTACAGTTCTGGAGGTCAGAAGTCCAAAATGGGTGTTAAAGGGCTAAGATAAGGGATCAGTGGGGCTGGTTCCTTCTGAGGCTTCAGGGGAGAATCCATTCCTTGCCCCCTCCAGTTTGTTGTTTTTGTGTGTGTGTGTGAGGAAGACCAGCCCTGAGCTAACATCCATGCCAATCTTCCTCTTTTTGCTGATGAAGACCGGCCCTGAGCTAACATCTATTGCCAATCCTCCTCCTTTTTTTTTCCCCAAAGCCCCAGTAGATAGTTGTATGTCATAGTTGCACATCCTTCTAGTTGCTGTATGTGGCACGCCGCCTCAGCATGGCCGACAAGCGGTGCGTCGGTGCGCGCCCGGGATCCGAACCTGGGGTGCCAGTAGCAGAGCTCGAGCACTTGGAGCGCAAACACTCAACCGCTAAGCCACCGGGCCGGCCCCCTAGCTCCAGTTTTGAGATACTGCAACATTCCTTGGCTCATGGCCGCCTCACTCCAACGTCTGCTTCTACCCTCACATCCCCTTCTCTCCCTCTTATAAAGACACTTGTGAGTATTTCAGGCCCACCCAGGTAATCCAGGATAATCTCCCCATCTCAAGAGCCTTAACTTGATCCCATCTGAAAAGTCCTGTTAGCCATATAAAGTAACATTCACAGGTTCCAGGAATTAAGACTTAGGTCTCTCTAGGGGGACCATTATTCAGCCTACCACAACATGCAATTGATTCTGGAAGAAAGGCAAAGTGCTTGTCAGTCATTCACTTATTCATTCGTCGTCCATCTGCAAACGTTGACTTGTGGGCACTGTGCTTGGCACAAGGGCTGCAGCAGGGAGCAAGACAGTGTTCTCGTTGTGGAGTGCCAGTTCCGGGGAGTGAGTGGCCATCCACTGGGCAATCACACTGGAAGTTCGTTCATTGCTAGGGAGGTGCAAGTGGGAAAGGAAGAGTTGAGAGAAGAAATGAGGGGGAGCTAGAGCTAATCCTGCCTGGGGGGTCGCTGGTGTCCAGCAAGTCCTCCCTGAGAAAATGCCCATTAGGCCAGGAGCTGAGGGAAGTGTAGGGCTTCACCAGGGGAAGAGGTTCCCTAAAGGTGGACAAACCAAGAGGACAAAGTGACCAGCCAAGTCTCCAATCTCTGTCAATCTAGAGGAGAAGCGTTTAACTGCAGGGACAATGATTTTTACTTGGTCTACAGTAGTCAAAGTCGGGGTCCCTGCTGAGTGAGCACCCATGTTTGTGTTATTTGCTAAAAGGGCAAGGGATCTCTGGAGGTGGGAAGAAGGCAGGGCAAGCTCTGTGTGTGCCCGGCGGCTAAGGAGGCAGAAAGCTTTCTCAGTCTTCCAGTTCTTAAGCCCAGCCCTTATCTGAGGAGAGGCGGCCTTTTGTTGTGTTTATTCCACTCTTTCGCAGGGTTAAATGTGGTGCAGAGCCCAATTGGCCCTGCTTCCTAGAAGGGCCAGGTGTAAAGAGTTTGTGACAGACCAGCTTTCCTCCCTTCTGATTGGACTAGGACGTCAAACAGCTTCCGCAACCAAAATGCCATATACTAAGTTTATTTACACAGCCTCAGAATAGCTCCCCGTAAAATACTTAATCACTACAAAGGGAAAATCGTAAATTCACAGTGAAGAAGCCTGGTAGACAACTCCTTAACCCAGTGATCAGAATTAACACAACCAGTAATGGGACAACTTGACATCATGCACCTCTTAATAGGATGCACTGAAAAGGATGCGATAGCCCTTCTGGGGTCTTCCTGCCCAAAACGCATCCCCTCAATATAATCATGAGGAAACATCACACAAACTCAAATTGAGGGATTTTCTACCAAATAGCTGACTTGTACTCTTCAAAGCTGTCATTATCACAAAAGATGTATCTACTTTTTGTCTTTATAGATTTGCCTATTCTGGTTATTGGATATAAATGGAATCATACAATGTCTAGTCCTTTGTGACTGGCTTCTTTCACTCAGCATGATGTTTTCAAGATTTGTAGCACGTATCAGTACGCATTTCTTTTTATTGCCAAATAATAGTTTGTTGTTTGGATGTATTACATTCTGTTTAGCCATTCATCAGTTGATGGGAATTTGGATTGTTTCTGCTTTTTGTCTATTATGAATAATGCTTCTATGAACACTCATATACAAGTTTTTGTGTGGACAAAGTTGTCATTTCTCCTGGGTGTATACCTAGGGGTGGAACTGCTGGGTCATATGCTAACTCTATGTTTAACCTTTTGAGGTATTGTCAGACTGTTTTCTAAAGTGGCTGTGTTATTTCACATTCCCACCAACAGTGTATGAGGGTTCCAATTTCTCTACATTCTCACCAACACTTGTTATTTTCTTTCTTATTTTAGTCATCCTAGTACATTTGAAGTGGTATTTCATTGTGGTTTTGATTCTTTGTACTATTCTTAAAACTTTCCTTTCCATCTAAAATTATGTCAAAATAGAAAATGAAAAGAAAAATGTCCTGAACCATAATTACTCTGTAATGAAAGGACTTTGAAGTGAAGTCCTATCTTTCTCTTAAGCTGAGCTGATGAGCAAACAAATAGATCCTGAGGACAAGAGCAAGCTAGTGACCTGAGTTCTAGAAATTTGGATACTTCTGGGGTTCAGTGTTTCCACTCATTTACCCAAAAAACATTTATCAAGCCCCAGTTAAAATAAGTTACTAATAAGATGACTATGGGGAAATGTGTATTGCTGTCCTTGTCATGTAAAAGTGAACTGCTTTCGAAGCTCTTTTTGGATGGAGATTGAAAAAACACATTCACAAATGCAATAAATGCATATCAAGTACCAAAGGCTATATTTATCTGTTCCGGTAAGATACCACATTAAGCATTGCAACTATGATTAGAGCTATCATTTGGTTAAGTTTATGGTAGTTCACTGTCATCTGCCGTAACCTATCTGGTTTTTGCTGAAACTCACACAGGTGAACTAGATGAGGATATGATGGGGACCACCACTTTTGCATTCTTAAAGTCTTTGAGGGTGATGCAATTCCTCCTGGGATGTCATGATTCTATCTTGGCCAGGACCAGGGAGGAACAGTTTTAAGGGCTTCCATTTGGACCTTCCTTCAATAATATCTCTTAATCTACATTAACAGGGACTCAACATGAGGATTCTGCCAGCTGCTAAGGATCTCCATCCTGATTATGCATATGAGTACTGGGAAAATAACTTTAAGATGGGTGTGAGGACCCATTGGAAACACTGTCAGATGGACTTGGGCCAAAATTCAATTTGTCATCTGATCTGCATAAATCCCTAATAGAGGCCACAATGCTGTTTTAGATCCCTTGGTGTCCGTGTCAGCTCGGATCTGTATCAAATAGCTCTCTAAAGGTTAGGGTATTTCCTCTTCTCTAGTGCACTTACTATGGCAAATGGCCAATGGTGGTCTAACGACTGAAAACCAGATAGGACACAGGGTAAGTTTATAGAAGAACGTAGAGGAAACTCAAAAATCCCAGATTCATGCAAAGAACATGGACTTTGGATCCATGAATATCTGGGTTGGATGCCTGCGCTACCACTCATCGGCCAAGCAAGGCTCTACATCATCTGTAAAGTGGTATTGTTAATGCCCACCTTGCAGGGACATTCCAAATAAATATATAGAGCAGAAGACACAGAGGAAGATCTCATTAAATAAGTAGCTGTTTCTATTAATATTACCAATGGGATGTCCATTGGTCATGAGTCATGGTTCATGCAGCACACGAATGTTCATGTGGCACAGTCTTAGCCAGTTGAATTTTGAGAGCTTTATGAGTACGGAACAGTTTCCCCTGGAACTTGGAGGCAACAAAACAGTGAGCACCTGCACATAATAAAGAAAGTGTGTCTTTGGGGCAACTGGATTTTACCAAGGAGCAGGAAATTAGTCTGAAATGATATGGTAATGAATACAAGGAGACAGATTTATACACTGCCTTAGTTAGGATCCTGCAAAAGCGGAGTCTCAGTTAAGGACTTGGGTGCTGGCAGTTTATTTTGGAGGTGATTCCAAGGAAGGAATGGGGAGAGTCATATAGAAGAGAAAAATCCAGTAAAATGTGTGCTAAGATTGTTACTGCTGTAGGCAACTGAGGCTCAGTTCTGTTAGGAAATCACATAAAATGCACATCTGTATTGTTGCTTCAAAAGACTAGAAGATGAGAAATTTATCTTTTAACTCCTATCAGCAATTGTTTGAGGGTTACCCCTGGAGGCCTTGGTTCCAGCCTAGCTGGGGGCACCTGTGGCTGAGTATGGCTCCAAGAACCCTAACAAGGCAGGTGGAGCTCTGTGATGGGTCCTTGAAACGGTCACTAAAACGACTTAGGAGATACCTGCCACAGCTAAAGCCAGAGGCCAGCTTAGGGCGTGTTATACAGGACACAAAAGAGGCTCCTACATATATTCGACGTTTTCAGATTTCATTATTATTCCTTGGCTAAGCCACTGAGGTGTATTGTTTTCAACTAACCTCAGTTTACCCATCTGCAGTAGTTTCACAGAAGACCATAAGGATTTTGCATTTGTTATATGGCTTTCTGGCATTTACTTCTGAGGATGCCTACCATAAAGCAGGAAATTGCTTGAGAATATTTTAAACATTATGGCCTTTCCTGATGCACAGTCACTTTGCATAGGCAGGAAGCGGAGAGCGTGGGGTAACAGGTCCAGCATAAATATCGGAAGCAAAACATAGTACTTGGATTTGGAAGAGTGTCTAAATGATTTGGGTTCTACAAACATAGCATTTTTGGCACCTTGGGGCAGCTATAATCCTGTGTCCATAAATTTCATTTTATTTTAAGAGGATCTGCGCCTATTTTCCTTTGGCTGATAAGAAGTGTCCTCGCAATATGAATATACTTCAAAGCTTTTGTAAAAATTCATTTGGCTCTACCTAAGAAATTTCCCAGTTTTCCATTTTGGGCCTGGGAACAATGGAAATAGCTTTCTTTTAACTGATTCTGGAGAGAATTATGATCACTTTTTGGCGTGGGCCTCAGCTTTGGGGGGTGAAAGAGGTGCTGTGTCGATCGGCTCTCGAGCTTCTTGGTGACCCCACATGCACGTCCACAATGCCAGGGTCCACTCCACTTCCTCCAAAGCCTGTGCCGGCGGGATGACCACGGGGGACTGGCAGACAGAACGGAGGTCGAAGCCTCCGTGTCAGGCCAGTTTCCCTGTGATTCCCCTCCCCCCCTCAAAAACAGACAAAAGAGATGGGTTTTCTCTGGATGAAATTTTTGCTGTCAAGTCCTCTGAATCAGCCTTTAGTATTATGAGCCACAGTTTGGCATATGCTTTTGTGATTTCAAGAACGCTCTTTCTCTCAGGACAGAATGGGCCTCCGGTGTCACATGGTGAAATACGTCCTTCTTCCTCGGCATCACTTTCCTCCTCTTTAAAACTTGGAGCCTATTCGTGTGGACTGTTTTGATTGCAAGTGACAGAAACCGATCTGGAACTAGCTTAAACACATAGGGGGCCCTATCACAAGGGTCCTCAGCTGTTTTATGGGGACAAGGGCAGCAATCCAGAGCTGTGAGAGGAATGTGTCTGGCCTCAGGAACAACTGGCTCTAAGGACACACTCAGTCCCCAGTAGACTCTCTCTTCATCTCCCAGACGTGTCCCTTGCTATACATCTGCATAACTCCTCTCTCTCTATGTGGATTACTTCTTCTGTCTCTCTGGCCCATGAGGGAAAACTATGCAGCCCTGGACAATTTCCAAGTATAATGTCATAAAGCCCAGCTCCCAACAGGAGGACAGACATTTCAGCTCCATAATTCCCACAGAAAAACTCTAATTGGCTCACTTCGCACCAATCAACTGTAATCAGGGTTCCATTCCAGGAATAACATGGCAGATGCCTCTATAACCACAGTGAGAAGTCCCCAGAGAAAAGGAGATCATAGATTGCCAAACCATAATTCTCTCTTACCAAGGGGTTGGACCCAATGATTACTAAGGGTCCTTCTAGCTTTAACAGCCCACCTTGCATTCTCTGCTTGACTTAAGCTGACTCAGTTCAAAGGAGCTAATGATTGTGTGTTTCTTAAACAGAGGTATAAGTTTGCTCTAGCCAGAGGCTGAGCCTATGATAGTGGAACCAGAAGCATCCGCAGTTACTAATGCTGCCAAGTCCCCTCTATCCTTGGGCTTTTCATTCCAGGAGCCGTCACACATCTAAGCTTACAAACAGCTCCCTGGGCACACCATAATACCCAGCTGAATATCCTGCCAGCTGAGGGTGCCTTTGTCCTGAGTTACACCAGGAATCCTGCACAACGGAGCTGACGACTTCCAGGTTGGGGCTGTGGCCTCCACTGAGGCTGGACCAGGGTGAGATGTGCTGTCAAGCTTACTCCTGTGGGCTCGGTCAGGATCAGCTTCACTGAGAGCCTGGCTCCTTTCTGTCTGTTGGCCAGGGCACTCCCTTGGTTTTCTTCTGCGTGGGCCTCTGCATAGGGGAGCTCAGGACGTCCATGTATGTCCCCAGGTCCAGGGGTCAGACAGACTGAGAGAGGGGAGCAAGGGGAGAGGGAAGAGGGAACACAAGAGAGCGAGTGAGAGAGAATGACAGCCTCGGTGATGGAATCTGGGAAGGGTCGTCCTGTCACTTGTGCTGGGTCTGCTGGTCAGAAGCCAGTCCCTAAGCAGTCAGTGGTCCACAGGGACGTATAGAACAGGCAGGGAGCTCATCCCTGCAGGGGCACGCTGACCTTGACTCGAGTGTCCTGGTGGCGAAAGGCTCCCTTCCTACCTGGGCTGATCCTGCGTTGAGCTCAGATCCTCCTCCTTGGGAGTGTTGCTCATCGCGGCCCGGGTGTGCTCTCCCGGGTTCCCTGGGCTCCTGTCCCCTCCAGGAGGGAGATGTACACTGAGGGGGCTGAGGCCAGAGCAGGCAGGGACCACTCCACCCTCCCAGCTCATTTGCTTCCTTCCCCAGGAGGGCCGACTCCTCAGGAGCCTCTCCTCACTGCTCACCATCTTCTCTGCTCTGAGAGCACCTCGTTTCAGCCTCTGAAGAAGACCTGGGGAGAAGTTTCCAGGTGGGAAGGCCTCTCTCCATGGGAGCCCCAGAGTGGACAGGGACCTTCGACAGGGCTGGGCATTGTCCCCTCAGTCAACTTGGACTTCCTGGGAGGCAGCAACCCCTGGGGGCAGGGCCTAGGCTGGTGGCAGGTCTCTAAGCATCCCCACAATGCCCATCTTCCTGGTCTCACCTGATTGAGCACAGGCCTGCACAACCACACCACCTTTCAGACCCCCTGGGGTTACGTGCAGCCCATCAAGGCCGCTGTGTCTGTCTCATTGTGTGGCTGTCCGTCTCACCTTCCTGGCTGATTCGCTGCTCTGTTCTAGATCCAACCTCAGGCGGCTGCAAAGTTGACCTTCCATGTCAGCTTGCCACTGAGATGGCTACTGTTTCCAGGAATGCTTAGGGGCCGGGCTTTGCCCACGCATGGCGACATCAAGTGGGCAACCTCTGACAGTGAAGCCACCCCCATTCAGGCTTGGGCCGCTCACAGGGCCGTCACACTGAGGGGGTGGGGACGGGACCTGCCCTGGGCAAAAACACCACGACTCTCACTGTTCTTCCCTCAGCTTCACATGCTCCTCAGTTGGTTGTATGTCTTTGGTCTCTTCCCAGAGCTTGTTTTCTGACAGCACGTCCGGTGTGATCATGGCTTTCCGGGAAGAGGATTGGCTGAATTCCTCACTCAACCATTCGGTGCGTCCTGCCGACCCACGCCGATCACTTTCTGAAGGCGCATCCTTTCAGCAATCTGAGGACCCAAGATTGTGAGTCTGTGTCCTGGAGGGATTTTGAGAAGAGCTGGTGGGATGGCAGTATTGCAAAGCATCAAGTCTTGCTTCCAGAAAGCTCTCTGGGATCCTCATCATCTTGCTGTTTTGGAGTCAAAGCCTTGAGATCTTTAAAAAGCCAGCAATGTTAGAACATGGGCAGGACAAACAAAAGTCTCTGGGCTCCAACACCAACTAAAATATTCTGAATTTCTAGTAACCTGAGACAAGTGGAAAGGAATTGGGAGTGTGGAGTGGAGGGGCGGTTTGGGGCAACTACGCGTCTGGGAGGAGAAATGCCATGCAGAGCAGCCTTTCTGGGGGCATACGTGTGGGACGTGTGTGCAGACCCCCGCTGCAGACATTGCTGCTGCTGCCCTTCAGTTCCCTCAGCCCACTTGAGTCCCTGCAGTCCCCGGGAGCCAGTCCCCGGCAGGCCCACAGTGTCCCCCTGGAGCACCTGCATCCACTCTCTGCCTGAGGGCTCTCTCCTGCAGCGGGAGCTTCCTCTGCTGCAAGCCTGTGCCAGCCTGTAGCACAGAAGCCTTCACGACCCGGGGTAAACCCTCCACCCACGGGCACAGAGCCAGTCCGGGTGGGATCTCGTCTCCCGACAGGACTAGGAGGGATGCTCACCTCAGTGCTCCCTCGTCAGGCCCCGCCCTGGCGCTCCTCCTCCAGGCTCCCTTCCCCATGGCCTCCCTCGGGCCTCCTCCCTCACCTGCAGACAAACCACTTGCCCTATGTCCTTGTCTGCGTTGGGGCCCAGACTCTGCAGAGGCTGCACGCTGGCTGTGACGTGGAGCAGGTCGTCCAGCCTCCTGGACTTGAGCTTCCTCACCTGTGAGATGGGGCCACAGGCCTGCCTCTCGGAGTCGCCAGAGGAGACGCAGCGTGGGGAGACGCACACCGCTGCAAAGAAGGACGCCCGCTGATCACCCAGGGAAAACCCCAACCTTGCCAAAGCAACAGGAGCTCGCGAGGCTGCGGGAGGAACGCGGGCAGCCTGTCCACACAACGTGGAGAGTCGCTGACGCGTGTGGCCGTGCAGGGTAGGCCCCCGGACAGTGGAAGAGCCATTCGACAAGGAGGGGGACAGGACAGAGGCTTCCAAGGAGAAAGATTTAAGTGTTGGAGGATCACAGAGGCCTTAGGAAAATCATGAGGCCCTGGAACATGTTTACTGAAATGCTGTTATTGGCCGGAAGAATGTGATACAATACCCAGTCCACTCTGGATTACTTCTCATTGGTTGTAGGAATGAGTGCACACTTGTGATTAGAACCCACATTTTGTTAAATGTAGGATATCTTTATTTTTCTTAACTTTTAATTATTTTTTTTTGTCGATGAAGTGCCAAGCATGGGTTTTCTCCGTTCTTTTCTTTGCATGGGTGGCCTCTACTTTCAGAAGCGGATTCCTGGTGCTCATCACCCCTGCTAACCCGAGGGACAGCCCTCTTTCAGGTCACACAGTGGATGTGAGCTCCAGGTGGGCAGGGACCACGTGGGGTCATACTCACTGGTGAAGTTACAGTGCTCGGCCCCTGGCAGGGACCAGAACGTATTGGCTGAATGAGTGAGTGAAACAATGAACGAATGCATGAATGAGTACATGAGTGCAGGAGTGAGTGAGTGAAGGAATGAGTGAAGGAATGACTGGGTGAATGAAGCAGTAAGTGAGTAAACCACAGAAGCTGGATCCACACAGGAGGAGCCTTTATCTGTTGCGGGCTCACACGGGGTCACAGCACAAGCCCTGGACGGTGGCATGGAGCATGTCCAGCTGTCCTCCCAGCGCTGAGCCTCCGTCACCTGCAACACAGTGTGGTCCTGGATCTTCTTCAGCTCCTCCTCAAACAATGCTGAATGTTCCCGGGAGCAGGGCAGCAGGAAGGGAACCTGAGGAGGAACTTCCCAGACCCTGCGCCCTGGAGGACCACTGTGACAGCCTGGCAGGGGGCTCTTAACACGCTCCGGGCACCAGGCTAGAGATGCTCAAACAATTGCTCAGGGAAGTCTCCCAACAGCCCATCAGGAGGCCAAGTTATTTCCTCATTGTACAGATGGGGAAACCGAGGCTGAGAGCCTCACCTGCATCACCAGCTAGAAAGAGGCTGAGCAGGGACTAGGACCCCTGTTTCTCTGACTTTGGATCATTGCAAACCACTGTCCTGCACTGTGGCCTCCTCGGGCTCAGGGGTCCCGGCCTCCCTGGGGCCTGCACCCTTCTGGCCTCCAGCCATCACTGAACTAAAGGGACAGGGCCACTCCGTCTGCCTGGGGCTGGGTATGGTGGCCGGGGAATGGCCAGCTGTGGGCGCTGTGGGCTCTCCCAGTACCAAGGACCAGCCTATCCCCCCGCAGAGTGAGGTCTCTCTGGGCATCAGGACCAAAAGTTCTCAGAACTTTAGGGAAAAGAGGTCCCTCTCTCAGCATGGGGGAGCCCTTCTCAGGCAGGCCCAAGGGGTCTAAGAGGCACTGGGTTCAAATCCCGGCTCTGCCACTCTGCAGGGCACAGAGGGGGCAAGTCTCTTTGAGCCTCAGTTTCCTCATCAGTGAAATGAAGACAATAATTGCTCCTCCCCCAAGGAGTTGTGGGGAGAATTCAAGGAGATAGCTCAAGAGGAGAACAGAGGCCCCGGTAAGTGCTCATCACCGTGAGCTGTTCCTGCTGATGTCACCCCACTCAGAGCCCCCTGAGGCCCTTCGCCTCTGCCCACTCTGATCTCCCACCAGGCATGCCCTACTCGCTCTGACTCCGCTGTTCCTCTGGAATGCCTTTCTCCACCCCATCTCGTCCCACGGCAGTCAGCCAGCCAGGTGGGGATCCAGGACCCAGCCCCATCTCTCCTCTCTTGATTCCTCTTCATTAGAGCTAGCAGCTGTTGAGATCTGAGAAGGTGCAGGGCACTCCAGGTGCAGCCTCAGCGAACTTGTCTGACACCACCATGAAAGGTCGGCTGTCACCCCACTTCACAGGTGAGGAAACCGAGGCTCCAATGGCAGTGCCTCTCCGAGGTCACCAGGGCTCTCTCCCTCATCCCCACTGAGCAGGGCCCCTCCATCGCAGAGGCTGAATGTGCTGGATATGTGGGCTGGGGCTGGCACAGTGCCTGAGGCAGCCATCACTCCTGGAAAACACTGAGGTGTGCTTTGGGCACGATGACCTTCTCCAAAGCCTCTAGCCCCGTGCTCTGACCTTCTGGCACCTTCTATGACACCTCCACTCTGTCTTGTAAGAGTCACTTCTGCTCACACAAGCTCAAGTGGGTCCTGCTGTTGCAACTGAGAACTCCCCCTGGAGGGAGCATGTTCAAGGAGGTCCCTGTGACTCACTGCACTGACCTAGATGTACTTTCCTGACTGAGGATGGGGCTCTCTGCTTGGAGGGAGAGGGAGCAGGCAGGAGTGTCTAGACCCTCATCATCATCTGTCCTGGATGGCAGGCCAGGCTGCTCAGCTCAGGTGAGTTAGGGAGCAGGAGGGGCATGGGCAAGGCCAAATCGGGGTCAGGTGTGTTAGGGGCGGGGCCAGGGGTGAGGGGAGTGGTAGGGACAGAAGCAACAGGAGCGAGGCCTTCCAGCTGGGCAGGTCACCCCAGGTACCTTCATCCCCTGCATCCTAGCTGCTCCTCCTTCTCCCTCCCTCCCTCAGGTCTCTGCTTCAGGGTCTCTGGACTCCCTGTTCCCAAACAAGATCACAGGGTAGAAGGAGACCTTGGGGGTCAGAGACTGTGACCAACACCTTAACATCACGTTTACATTATGAGCCAGAATCTCTGCCTCTAGGGATCGGTCCTAAAGAAGTAGAGATTTATGGATGCAGGTGTTCCTTTCAGCACGATGACGGGAGTGAAAAATCAGAAATGATCCGTGTTGCCCAGCAGAGGCTCTTAGGCAATTCTGAGGCCGATGCAGAGGAGAAAGAGGATTGACTGGCCAGGGTCCAGCCCTGGGGAAATCAGGTTCCAGAAGAGCACACTCCCTGCCGTCCTTCCCACACGATAGCCACAAGTGCACACCCACACACACTTGCACATAGACATACCCATGTGCATACAGATGCACACAGCTGAATGGGCACATGCACACACGTGCACACACACGTGCATACAAAGGCAAAGGACTGAAACGGTGAACACTGCCTGTTAAGGGCACTCCTCAGTTTCCACTTAATTCTTAATTCCCTTAGAATTCATTCTTTTACTGTAATTAACGTACATTGTCTTCGTAATAAAAACCTTTACAAAGAAAAACTAAATAATGTACTTCAGTCCAAAGATGAATGATAAATGGATAACATTAACATGTGATTTTAATCTTGTTAGAATTATAAGAGGAATAGAGGCACATTCTATCAAGTTGAAACATCACGCAGGCCTCTAAAGGAGAAGAGAAGCGAGTGGCAATTCCCATCCCCAGAGGTGAGCCCCATGGATGATTTGGTACGTATCTCTCTGGCTCTGTCTCTCTCTTTCTCTGTCTGTCTCTGTCTCTCTCTCACACACAGATTCATGTTCCTAGATGCATGTCTCCCGGCTGATATCACATATTAGTGGTCTTACAGATGGGACGGATGGATCCCATCGCCTCGCCATGGACAGTAGCGTTCCTTCCAATTGCTTGCTATTGCAACCAGTGCTGTGATGAATAGTCTGGAAAATACATCTTTGAAAAGTTGGGCAGGAATTTCTGTGGGATGAAGTCCTGGGATCAGTACCGCCAGCACAGGCGTGCCCCTGGGGACTGCGATGGGTCCTGCAGGTTGGTCTCCAGAGAGGAGTGTCCTTTCACACTTGTCTCTAGGGGTCTACTGGGGCCTCTGCTTCCTCACATTGTCACCAGGTCTGGTCGTCACCACACTGGAACCCAGCCCGTCTGATGGGGCCCAGTGCCCTCTCCACAGTGTCTCCATGTGCGCGTCTCCTCCTCGGGGAGCTCGCGCATCTCTGACACACGCTGCCCCTGTGTATCACCTCTCGTTGGCGTTGAATGTGTTTGCTCTTTATCTCTTTTTAAAACTCTGACTTTCGAGCGTTTTTTTGGACCACAAGGATGCGTAACCTTTCCCTGGCCTTGTGTCATGAGGAATACATTCCGGTTTGTGGTTTGTCTTTCCAGCTTTCTACCCTTTCTTGTTTTTGTTTTGGCCGCAGGAAGAGCAACGCGTTTCGTGTGTGGCTTCTGGCTCTGGTGTCCCACGTAGAACAGCAGTCTGTACCCCAAGATTATGCACATATTTACCAGAAGGGCTTTCTTTGATACATCAAATCTAGACTCCATCTGGGATTTTCCTATCAAATTAGAGAAATTCTATTTCAAATAAAAACAGAAAAGGAAAACCTATCAGGCCGTGCGAAAAGAAATGGGCAGACACACATGGCCACCTACGGCATGATTTCACTTATAAGAAACATGCAGAACAGATTAAAAAAAAAACAAAACAGTGACAGAAAACAGATTAGGGGTTGCCAGGGCCTGAGGGAGAAAGTGGGAGTGAGTGCTTTTAGAACAGGGTGTTCTTTTGGAGAATGAAATATTGTAAACGCATACAGCGGTGATGGCTGCACAGCATTGTGAATGTACTTAATGCTCATGAAGTGTACAATTTAAAATGAAAAACAGTAAACTGTTAAAAGATGAAAGTGAAATTTATTTTAAATAATCAAGATATAAACAATAAAAAAAGCAATGAAAGGAACCATGAAATAGAGAAACACAATTAGGAGGATGGGGAAGGAAATTTGTGGTAAGGGAGCAGGTGGAACAGGTGGGACTGGAGGTGCTAATGAGGGAGGTTCCCGAGCCAGCTCTCACAGGCCTCAGAATTTGGCCTCAGCTGCCTCTCTGTCTCATGCAGGCGCCTGTGCAGAGCTTGACTCTCCTTGCACAGAGGCTGGGCCCTCAGCTGCCTCCTGATCTCCTGCAGGAGCCTGTGCAGGGGATGGCTCTCCCTGCACAGAGGCTGTAGCCTCAGCTGCCTCCCTGTCTCCTGCAGGAGACTGTGCAAGGGATGGCTCTCCCTGCACAGAGGCTGGGGCCTCAGCTGCCTCTCGTTCTCCTCCCTTAGCCTGTGCAGGGCTTGGCTCTCCCTGCACAGAGGCTGGGCCCTCAGCTGCCTCCTGTTCTCCTGCTGGAGGCTGTGCAGGGGATGGCTCTCCCTGCACAGAGGCTGGGCCCTCAGCTGCCTCCCTGTCTCCTGCAGGAGACTGTGCAGGGGATGGCTCTCCCTGCACAGAGGCTGGGCCCTCAGCTGCCTCCTGTTCTCCTGCAGGAGCCTGTGCAGGGGATGGCTCTCCCTGCACAGAGGCTGGGGCCTCAGCTGCCTCCTGGTCTCCTGCCGGAGACAGTGCAGGGGATGGCTCTACCTGCACAGAGGCTGGGCCCTCAGCTGCCTCCTGTTCTCCTGCCGGAGAGAGTGCAGGGGATGGCTCTCCCAGCACGGAGGCTGGGCCCTCAGCTGCCTCCTGTTCTCCTGCAGGAGACTGTGCAGGGGATGGCTCTCCCTGCACAGAGGCTGGGCCCTCAGCTGCCTCCTGTTCTCCTGCTGGAGGCTGTGCAGGGGATGGCTCTCCCTGCACAGAGGCTGGGGCCTCAGCTGCCTCCTGTTCTCCTACAGGAGGCTGTGCAGGGGATGGCTCTCCCTGCACAGAGGCTGGGGCCTCAGCTGCCTCCTGTTCTCCTGCAGGAGACTGTGCAGGGGATAGCTCTCCCTGCACAGAGGCTGGGCCCTCAGCTGCCTCCTGTTCTCCTGCAGGAGACTGTGCAGGGGATGGCTCTCCCTGCACAGAGGCTGGGCCCTCAGCTGCCTCCTGTTCTCCTGCTGGAGGCTGTGCAGGGGATGGCTCTCCCTGCACAGAGGCTGGGGCCTCAGCTGCCTCCTGGTCTCCTGCAGGAGACTGTGCAGGGTATAGCTCTCCCTGCACAGAGGCTGGGGCCTCAGCTGCCTCCTGGTCTCCTGCCAGAGAGAGTGCAGGGGATGGCTCTCCCTGCACAGAGGCTGGGCCCTCAGCTGCCTCCTGTTCTCCTATAGGAGCCTGTGCAGGGGATGGCTCTCCCTGCACAGAGGCTGGGGCCTCAGCTGCCTCCTGTTCTCCTGCAGGAGCCTGTGCAGGGGATGGCTCTCCCTGCACAGAGGCTGAGGCCTCAGCTGCCTCTTGGAGTCCTGCGGGAGTCTGTGCAGGAGATGTCTGTCCCAGCACGGAGGCAGGGATCTCAGCTGCCTCCTCGTCTCCTGCAGGAGGCTGTGCAGGGGATGGCCCTCCCTGCACAGAGGTTTGGGCCTCTTCTGCCTCCTGGTATGCTACAGGAGACTCTGCAGGGGATGGCGCTCCCTGCACAGAGGCTGGGGCCTCAGCTGCCTCCTGCGCTGCTGCAGGACATGGTGGGTATGATGGTTCTCCCGGGATTGAAGCTGGGTCTTCTGGTGGCTCTGAGGGTTTTATCACTGTCACTGCAGACCGTCTCCCGGTAGCTGCTGGTCCAGGCCTGTGGGACACCGGCGCCTCCATCGGGGAGATGGATGGAATATCCCCTTCCGCCAGCTCCACGCTGATCTTCTTCGTGGAGCTCTGCAAAGACAGTGACTGGCTCCGTCCCAGAGGCATCAGAGCCCTGCCCAGCTGTCCTTGCTGCTGCTTCTGCCCTCTGGTCCTAATTCTCCCAGATCAGGCACACACCTGTGTCTGCACATTATTCCACCCCTGAGGAAAGACCTACACCTCAGGGGCTTGGGATAAACCTCAGGCAGAAGGGCACCACCCCGCACTCCACATCCCACCCAGCCGGCCTTGACCTGGGCTTTGAACCTGACCGACCCCCCAAGGCTTCTAACACCTCACCGACTGCTCCTGCTCACGGTGGTCTACCCACATGAACCCGCCCTTCCAGGCACACATGGGGAGGGGATGTAGGGCTGCCCAGATGAGACCACAGTGGTAGCCTGGTTTGGAATGGCCTTCCCTGGGCCTCCCGGTGTTACCTTTCCGTCCCTCCGGGTAAACGACCAGAGCCGTCGGCCGTGAGAGGGGCACCAGCATCTGCATCGGTCTTTGGGGGCTTTCCTGGGGCTCCGGCCCCTGGTCATTGGGAAGCAGCAACTAAACATGTTGCTAGAGAAGTGAGCTCGCTTGGGGGCTGTGTTTAGGATGTGGGTGCCTAGTTACCAGGGTTCCAAGTTCTATTGGGCTCTGTGAGGTCACTTCCTGGGATCTCCTTACCTAAGCTTCCTCCTCACACAAGACCTTCCTAAGGGCCCCCCGGGCTGCTGACTGCTCACTCTCCATCTCCACACCCTGTCCAGACACAGTCACACTGACACAGTCCACCCCACAGCCTCTGGGGAGGTCTGGACGCAACCAGGGCCCCAGCTTTGAGGACACAGAGTTGAATTCAGTCCCGCTCCTGCTTCTTGCCAGTGATGTCACCCTGGACAACCCTGCGCCTCTCAGGGCCTCCCCTCTCAGGGTCTCTCCTGTGTTCATGTCCCTCTCTGTGTAGTGGGGGTCATTCTAGCATCTACTTCCTAGGGATGTCATCAGGTGTATAGACCTAGAGATCCCTTCAGAGGCTGTGAATCCCGTGGGCTGCTCCCACACGTAGCTCCTGCACAGACTTGGCAGTGCAAGGATTATAGAAAGGGCTGGCTGTGGCAGAGAATACAACGCAAAGAGGCTTGGGTCTGCTGGGCGTCTGGGAGAGGCACTTCCCCTCTTGCCTGTTTCCCAGTGTTCCTAGGGAGGGTTGAAATGAAATGACGTTCAGACATCATCTCCTTCTGGCTCGCAACCCTCCAGGGCCTCCTGTTATGTTTAGACTCAGGTCCAAGTGCCTGAGTGGTGGTCATCTCAGCCTATGTGGTGGGCAGCCCCCACAACGGCTCCCAGCGTTCCCACTTCCTAGGCACACATCCTATGTAATCCCCGCTCCTCTATGAGAATGGACTTTGCGGCTGGCTTCTAACCAATAGAATAGGGCCGAGTGATGGGATGTCACTTCCACGGTCAGCTTAATGAAAAGTCTGTGACTTCTGTGTGGTTCTGTCTCTCCTGTGTTCATTCTATCTCTCTGTCTCTGTCTCTCTCTCTCTGTCTTTGTCTCTCTCTGTCTCTGTGTCTCTGGCTGTCTGTATCTCTCTTGGTCTCTCCCTGTCTCTCTGTCTCTCTCTTTGTCTCCCTGTCTCTGTCTGTGTCTACTCTCTTTGTCTCTCCTCCCCATCTTTCTATCTCTGTGTGTCACTGTCTCTCTTTCTCTCCCTCTTTCTGTCTCTCTGATCCACTATTCAGGAGAAGCCATATCAGATATTATGAGCTTCCTTCCCTATGACACCCCCTAGTGCAAAGAACTGGCAGAGGGTCCCGGCCCACAGACAGAAAAGGCCTGAAACCCCCCCATCCAAACTGAATCCTACCACTGCCCCGATACTTGCGAATGATCTCCGAGATGGCTCCTGCCTCTATCGAGCTTCAGTTGAGAACACAGCCCCAGCCTCCTGCTAGACCTTGACGGGGAGCCTCCCAGCTGACCTGAGCCTGGACCCTGGTAGAGACACTGTCAGATGCTCAATGATAGGTCTCGTAAGTGCTAAGTGAGGCTAATGCTGTCACCCAGCATAGACAGCTAGTACCTCCTTCCAGGCCTGGGTCTGGCCCTGCCATCCTCTCTCCCTCACTTCTCTCCTCCCCAGCTCACTCTAGCCACGCTGGCTCTTTTCTCACCTCCTCTCTCGTCAAATCCTCTTCTGCCTCCAAGTCTCTGTGCCTTTGAGCTTCCCCCCAGCACGCTGTTTGCAGACAGATGCAGGGCTGGCTCCTCTTGTCCTTCTGCTCAGGGCACAAATGTCCCCAGGGAGGCCCTTTACCCCCACCTAGGGGCTCCAGGCCCTCCCTCCTCCAGCACCCTGCTTCGTTGCTCTGTAGCACCTTCTCTTCTTTTTCACATGGATTTGTTCATGATTTTGTCCTTTCCACCTCCAGGCTGTGAGCTCCTGGAGGACAGAGACCATGTGGGTGCTTTCAGCACTGCCCTCAGGACTAACATGGGCCCTGCTCAGGGTGAGTGCTGGGGCCACAGTAGCTGAAAGAATCATGAAAGGATCTCAGAGTCCCCTCCCGCCTCTGAACAACTCCCATTGTGGACGTGGATGCCAGTAATCAAAGGTGCCTGTTGCTTTGGACAGGGGAACACCCAGAACGAGCCCTGGGCGTCCCTTCCCTGCTCCACTTGCTGCATTGAGCAGGAGTGGACACAGGACACCCCTGGTGGTCAGCCCCAGCCTTGCAGCCCCAGGCAGGAAAGCAGAAAGCAAAACACACACCTTTCTTTGTTTGGGGTCCTCAAGGCAGTGGTTCCACCAGGGCCGAGGAAGCAAAGGAGCAGGACCTGTGGGCTCCAGGAGGGACGTGAGGGACCTCAGAAGCCTCTCTTGCTCCCCGCTTTCCCTCCACTGGCCGTGGCGTGTCCCGTTGACTCACAAGGCCTCCTCGCCCCAGCCAGGGCAATGACTCCACCTCACTTCCAAAGGAGGCCCCCGAGGCTCCGACAAGGATGGCCTTGTCCCTGGTCCCCAGACAAGTCGACCAGTGCTCTGCCATGTTCTGCACTGCCCGGGGCCCCAGTCCCCAAGCTCTCAGGCTGCCTTCTGCTCAGCAAGACCTCGAGGGAATGGAATGCATTTTACAAGGACTCAGAGAACAGTGGGTCATGGATGGAGAATGAAGGTCAATAGACTCTTCTACAAGCCTGTGGGACCCTTAGAGTCACCCCATCTATGCACCCCAATTTACAGAGGCGTAAGATCTAGCCTTCTCTGCTGTATCCCCTCCCCCCTATGGGGTCACATCCTAGTTCCCGGTGCCCAGAGTGGTGGCCACAGGACGCCAGACCTGGTTCTCTACAGGCTGCTCTAGGGATGGCCCCAACCCCTGCATCCCCCTGTGTACCTTGGGGACCCCCTGCCCACCAGTCTGGCATCTCTCCCCTTCATGCTATGGGCCTGGGCATGTTGTTAGGGGACCGGATGCCCATGCCCCATGGCAGAGCTGCCTCCAACCTCTTTCTTCCTTCCTCCTGTCACCTCCCCAGTGAGCACTTCCCTTCTGAGACCGGGCTGGGCATTCAGAGTGTGTGTGTATGCTTGTGTGTGTGAGTGTGTCCACGTGGGGATGCGTATAGCAAAGGGCCCTACATGGGAGGGCGTTGGCAGGGGTCCCCCAGGGTATTAGGGGCTCTCATTCCCAAAGCAAACCCCTTGGAAGTGCTGAGGCTGGCCTAAGAGCTTGGAATGCTCTCTTCCCCTCTGGACTCTGCCCACCTTGTGACCCCAGGGCCTGTCCCTGCTTCTCCTGGCCTCAGTTTCCCAACTGTCCTGTGAGGGTTGGACACGGAGCAACATCAGCCCCGATGAGCATGGACATGGCCCGGGATCTCCGCCCACATGAGTGTGGCAGGGATACCCTCACGGTCTCACAGGCCTCTCTCCTGTGCGGCAACCAGGCCTCCTGTCCATGGTCAGGCACACAGAGGGGCCCTGCAGACAGCACTTCTGGGTGACACAGCTCGCAGCACACACGTGTAACACAACGGTCCCTTGACATGGCTGCTTTCGTCTGTCCCCTCCCCAGCCAACTGCTCGGTGACCCTCACACCCCCTACGTCGCAGGAACACGCCACAGAAGCCAGGTGGGCCACACGGTGCACAGTTGGGTAGGTTGGACATCTGGGGACGTGAGGGTCACTGAATATACACCGACTTCACTGTCCTGGTCCACAGACTCCATCCCAGGGTCCAGCTCCATGCATGGCTGGTCCTGCAGACACGAAGACAGTGGTGGACACAGACCCTGGGCAGGGAGAAGGCCAGGCTGCCCTTTTCCCTCCTCCTCTACACCCCCTCCCTACCACATGAGGTCCAGCCAGTCCCTGCCTGCAGCCCTGGCGGGTGTAGGAGGAGCTGAAGGGAGCCCAGCTGGGCAACTATTGGAGGGAGTTACTGTTATTAGGGAGCCCCCTGGGTGCTGAGTGATTGCACCCCATTTTACAGATGACCAGTGGTCCCAGCATTCAAGGTCACTCTGCTCTAAGTGACCAAGTCCAGACGTGAACAGGGGACTAGAAATCCTTGATTTTCACCAGCATTGAGCCCAGCATTGACCATCGAGGCCTTGTCCTGCGTTGGGGCTCCCCCAGCCAGGCGACCTCCTGAGTCCAAGCACTTTGGGCAGCTTCGTCTCCCTGCTTGAATCCCAACACACTCTCCTGAGGTCAGAGTCACTGACCCCATTTTTCATGGAGGAAACTGAGGCTCCGAGAAGACACCACATGACCTTGCCTGTCACAGGGCTGTGAGGTGACCCAGCTGTGGGTTTGACCCCAGGTCAATCTGACCCTAAAGGCTCTGCTAGCACAGGAGCCTGAGGAGGTGGCCTGTGAGCCCAGCACAGAGGTGAGTCCATCCTGGATGGGGGCTCTGGGGAGGGGCACTGCAGGCTAGGAGCTCTGAAGGGGGCAGGGGCTTGGCAGGGTCCTTGGGGAGGAAGGCTTTAGGGAGGGTGGGGTGCGGTGAGGGGTGCACTCTGGGGACGGTGTCTGGACCAGATCACACAGGGCCGTGACTCAGGCAAGGAGTCGGGCTTCACTACAGGTTGGTTGGACTTGAACGAGCAGTCTCATCAGAGCCTCAGGCGGTTAGATCCTAGATTTGGAGGGAGCTCGGTGGGCACCTTATCCACCTCCACTCAAGCCCAGATCCCCAAGAACCAACAGGATGAGAAGGCTGCCTCCATTTCTTCCCATGTACAGTGGGCACTGTGGCGGTTGCCTACCTCCTGCCTGGGCTGGGCCTGCTGCCTGGAGGGCCCAGAGAGGGCTTCTTGTCAAAGTAGCCATTCAGGACAGGTCTGTGCTCAGAGAGCTCTGAGTGATGGGACCAAGGGCACGTCCCACCAGTGGGCTAAACAAGACGCTCCTGTCCACGTTGCTGTTGTTTACTCCAGGTGGACAGGGATGATGCAGCATCGCCCACCGTGTGGATGGAGAGGGCCAGCGAGGAGCTATGGTTGAAGAGCCTGAGACACGACGCTTGTGTGTGACCAAAGCTGCCATGGGTGTGGTGGAGGCTGAGGAGGAGGAAGTGCTGCTGGAGGCCAAGATGAAACCAGAGACCATCGGGGCCCAGGGGGCGGTTGATTTCCATCACTGTGGGGGTGGCATGATCAGCAGAGTCTCTGGACCCGGCAGGACACCCCAGGCCGGCATCCAGCTCCTGGGGTTCTTGGCCCCTTTGTAGGTGTCACTGGGGAACACTGGTCCCAGGCAAGAAGGGACTGGGAGTGGGCTGTCAGGGAGAATGGGGAGGGCAACCACCTTCTTTTCCTTGCCATCAGGGGACTCTGGCTCAAAACTCATGTTGCTCTCCTCCACCTTGGAGCTGGAGGAACCAGCCAAGTGCTCGCTGAGCATTGGACAATGTCCCTGCCACTGAGGTCCTGGCCCCACCTGAGGTGTCCCAGCACTTGGAGTGGGAGCCGTGCCTGGTCCTGAAGCCTGTGTTGGGGCCTGTTGGCTTGGAGGCTGGACGGAAGGGCTGCATTTGCAGAGGTCACGCCCCCTGGGTGAGTGGGGACCCTGGGACACCTGAAGTCACAGATGCAAGTGACCCGCACCTGGGAAGGTGTGAGGGAGGTGCACAGAGGGCAGTGCCTCAGTGGCAGGCAGAGCTTCATGCCCATGGGCAGCACTCCTTGGCAAAGATCAGCTAGTCCTTTGGACCCTAGAGGGCAGAAGGCACCTAAGGCTCCCAGTGGTCCACGGGAGGCCAGGACAGCCTGCTGACTAGCAGGCATCAGGCCTGCAGCACGAGAGGTTCAGGGTGAAACTGCTCCTGGGTAGCCTGGGCCAGCTGGTTGGACAGAAAAGATGGCTACCTGGTTTTTGTCACTCTAGTCTGTACGTGCTCATCTCCCCAGCTAGCCAGACCCTGGGGAGGGTGGTCCTGTGGCTAAACAGCACTAGGGACTGAGGAGAAGGTGCCCTTCGCAATATCGAGTCCCTCTTCTTCATGTGAAGCAGGGTTGAGCTGGCTCCATGCCTGACCTCACCCCCTTGGTGACGGCGGGCTTCCTCAGGTCAAAGTCATACTAGGCATCGGGTTCATGGCACTGAACACATTGGCATCCTCAGGGGTCTTCAGCATCGGGGGGAGGGGCCAAAGGAGGGTTGGCTGTGCTCAGGACAGCCACACCAGGGCCAGGGAAATGCACAGAGACAGGAAGCAGATCAGTGCTTGTCAGGGGGTGGGGGAGTGGATATGGGGGCATGGCTGCTTCATGGGTACAGGGGTTCTGGTGGGGTGAAGCAATGATCTGGAACTAGATAACGGTGACGGTACACAGCATAGAGGATGTAGTTAATGGCCGGCCCTGAATTGTACAACTTTAAGTGATGAAAACATTAAACTTTATTGAATCTAAATTGGAACACATAAAACATAAGAAATCATAAAACATAGAAAAGGGAAAGACATCTCTGGGTGGGGGCTGGAGCCGGCCGGGCCTTAGTTGCTGGCGATGTGGGTGGTGCTGCAGCTGCCCTAGTGCTGGAGCCACTGCTGTGGCTGATGCTGGAGATCCCCCCAGCTCTGGCTGTGCAACTGGCTCAGGAGCTGGACCTGAGCTGGGGCTAGAGCTGGGTCTGTCTCAGGCGGTGGTGCCTGACCTGCTTCTAGAATTGGCTCCGGTCCTGAGACTGACTCTAGCTCTGCCTTATTGACAGATGTGGTGCGGGAGCTAGTGATGGGAATGGCTGCGGCTCTGGAGCTGGTCGAGTGTGGGAGCTGGAGGAGCTCTAGTTCTGGAGCTGGCTGCAATTGAGCTCTGGAGCTGCTGCCAGAGCTCTCACTAGTCCACAGCTGGAGCAGGATCTGCTTCTATGTGGCTCTAACTTTGTAGGTTGAGGTAACTCTGGCTCTGCTGCTGGTGACCGAGCCTTCTCTAGCTCCACAGCTGGTAAACAACGTGTCCTGACCTTTAGATGGTGTCAGCGACATCACCAACCCATCATGAGCTGTCCATCAGATGGTGGGAGCACTCCAGCAAATAGCATCTATTACATTAGTGTTATTTCATCTCAGTTCCAGTTACATATTTATTTTAAATATACTTAGAAGGAGACTAGGATAACAGAAACCATTTACTCTTTGCTGAGATTTAACAGAGCACACCTTATTGATGTCGTTTTTTAAGAACTATTACACAGTGGAAGACACCATTCTCCTTCCTCTCTCTTTCCTCCCCAAAGGTAACTACTGTCTTGAAGTTAATATATGTATTCTATACACATTTTCTCTTGCAGAAAACAGTTGTCCCCAATTTGCTGAGATTTTTTTATGTGTCTATCAAAGATATGCTTCTGAGCAGATGCTGTTAAAAACTCTGTCCTTTCAAAGTAAAGATGACAAGTCAACCATTAGTTGAGAAACTACCTGCTTTTTAGACATCATTTTTAAAAGAGAGGTTTGAAAATATCTCCATCATGTTACCATTGATCCTCCCTATTTGGAAGAGTTACATTCTATTAATTTTTAGCAAACACTGCATGAGCCAGACTGAACCAGGGCTCCTAGGGGAAGGACAAGGTTAGGTTTCTGCAGTCTTTGGTCGTGACATGTTTGGGAACCTGTCAACGCATAGCCTTGTTTTATGTTTGTCTCTTTTGAAAAGACCTTATTTAGTATGGACTGTAGACACATTATTTGAACTCCCAGCCAATATCACTATCCATAACCCATGCCTGGAGGAAGCTCATCTAACGCAAGTGTTTTCTACATATGGCCCATCACAGGCTTCCTGTGCTTAGGAACACTACACAGCACTTCAGCACTATGTTTGCGGATCATTACAAAGAGGAAAAACAGCAGCAAGAAGCAAAAAAGGTGAAAAACGTACCATTTAATAGACCAGGAAAAGGACACTTGTTGACCTGAGAGCTGAAACAAGAGTGTCACCTTGTTCTACCTCAGCTGGGAACGTGCGCCTCAGGCAACTCCCACTTTCTGCCACTCTGCACCTGTCCAGGAATTACCAGGGAAAACACAGTGTGTGTTGGGTTTGGATTCACCTGTAAATGTTAGTGACTAGGTGAATTCACGAATATCAAATTACTGAATAAGGAGGATTGACTCTGTTCTGTTGCCAAAAACAATGAGTGTGTGAAACTCATACTTCAGAACTTCAACATGGAAGGCTTTCTCATCTGCTTTAAAATCTACATGAAGAGTGTCATGGTTTTGAGCCATTTGTTAAAAATGTCAAAAACATCTTCTGATTGGTTTAAAAGAACAACTGATTGACCTCAGGAATGGCTGTGTGTACTCACCATCTCTGATTTCTCTCATTCTCTCTTGAACCCATTCCAATGAACCCCCACCACCCCACTACAACTCTTTTTTCCACGGTCACAAGTGACCACCACATTGCTAAATCCTACAGTCATTTGTCAGTCTGTGATTTACTTGATCTACCAGCACTTGACATAACTAATCACTATGTATGTTAATAAAGTCTGGTAATAGCCAATACATTATTTTGGGACAATCAGATATTCATTTGACAAAATATTAATAAATATTCTATTTGGTTTCACACCACTCCTTAAAAATCAACTCCAAATCTGAATATAATAAACAATAAAAGTTGAATGAATATTAAAAGTATTAGATTGTTTTAAAAAGATTATAGAACATCTTTATATCTTGGATAATAGACAGTCTTACTAAACGAGACTCAGAAAGCAGAACTCTAGTCGACAAGATTCATAAAACTAACTACAGCAAAATACAACTTTGTAAGACCAAAGGCACCGTAAATTAAGTAAAAAAACAGAAGAAAACACTCCAACATGTAATCAAGGGTTTCTCTGCAGACTATATGAAGAACTCCTGTAAACTAATGAGAGACAAACCATCCAGTGGAAGTGTGGCAAAGGACATGAACAGCCAAACAATTCTCAGAGGAGGAAATATGAAATGCCAGTAACCAAGAAGTGTTCAACCTTCCCAGAGATGACAGAAATACAAAATAAATCAACAAAGAGACATGCCTTAGATATCAGATTGACAAACATTTACAAAGTTTGTTTCAGGTGTTGGTTACATGGAAAAATGAATCCACTCATACGGTACTGAAGCACAACTTTTGGAGAACAAATTGAAAATACCTGTTGAATTTCTCAAATGAGCATTTTCTATGACTCAGCAGTTCTGTTTATTAGTATCTGCCCAGGAGAGACCTTCACACAGATGCAAAAAGAAACATGTATAAGAATATTCTTCATAATATTGTAATAGCAAAAAATGGGGACAACCCAAACGTGCACCAAAAGAAGAATGGTTCAACAAGACGTAGTTTATTCGTAGTAACATGTCAGAGTGACAAAGAATGGAGTAGATCCAAGCAAATTGTTACAGAAGTATCTCCCATATAGTTTTGGGTGAAAAGAGGAGGCTGCAGAATGAGGTGCGTATTATACCATTTTCTTTAAACACACAAAACAAAAAGAAAAGAATATTTTTTCTACAGCGACAGATATATGTGGGGCTGTGGTTAAAGGAGCCTTTAGCTTGATCCATATATAACTTTTAATTAATTAATGTTTTACAAAGGTACTGCTTCATATATTATTTGTATAATGAAAAATTAAAATACATAAGACTAATTAAGTTCATTCTTTCCTACTAGAGAATTTCAGCTACCCCAAAGTAACTAAGAAATCAGAACATCCACAGGAAAATGTCAGCATAGGTGGGGGACAATTGAGCTTGGCTAACATGAGCAGACATTTTTCATACATTAGGGGAGCTGATATTTTGCTGTAGGACCATCTTTGCCATGCAAACCTTGGCACAAAAGTGCAAGTATTTGCCAGGATACAGCCAAGATAGAAAACCAACCAGGTCTTGAAAATAAAACGGAAAAGCCCAGTTGTCACTCTAAATCTACCTCTTCATTGGCCAAAACCAGCTTTGAAGCTGTTTTAGCCTGGTTCTCCACGAACAAGAGCCACAAAATTGACGGGCCAGCATCACCACCTCATGGCTCTGCTTCTCATCACAGGGTCCATCACCATACCCTTTGGCCCCCAAATCTCAAACCAAGAGTTCTGTCTTTTGGATATCCCTTCAAAGTTAAATGTTTTAGAAATACAAGAGACCCAAGTAGGGTTATGGATTTTTTAATTTTGACAAGTCAAGATTTTTTAAGAGACTACTATCTATCATCATTGCCAGTTTGTAAAAGAACAGCTATTTAAAACCAAGAAATCAGAAAGGCCATAAACTCATATCAGAAGACAGTCCTGCTTATCAAAGAACAGTTGAAAGTGGTATACACATTTCATAAATACGTAAATATCCCATAACTATATTAATAATTGTGATCATTAGTTAGACTGTTAAATAGGTCAACTTGACCAGGTCATGAGGTGCCCAGATCGCCGGCTAAACGTTATTTCTGAGGGTGTCTGTAAAAGTGTTTCTGGAAGAGATGAGCAGTTGAACTAGTGGGCTGAGTAAAGCAGATTGCCCTCCCTGTTGTGTGTGGGCCTCATCCAACCCACTGAGGGCCTGAATAGAACAAAAATGCCGAGGAAAGTTGAATTCTCTGTCTCTCTCTCTCTCTCTCTCTGCCTGAAGGTTTGAGCTGGGACATCAGTCTTCTCCCGCCCTTGAACTGGAACTTATACCATTGTTGTTCCTGATTCTCAGGCCTGTGGACTCAGACTGGAACTACACCGCCAGCCTTCCTGAGTCTCCAGCTTGCAGACGGAAGATCATGGCACTCCTATGTCTCCTAGTGGTTCTGTTTCTCTGGAGAACGCTGATTAACACAATCATATTTACATACTTCTCCTTTATCCATCTGTGTCTCAGCTTTATCAGTAAAGGCAGAGCTGGAGACAAGGTCTTGTACATAGATACTTAATTTGGGAGGTACCAGGAGTGAGAGAGCAGGGAGAGGTCATGAGTAATACTGTCCTTCTCATGGAGAGGCAGCCTTCCTTTGATCCTCATTGATCAGACTGGCCAGACGGCTCTGTCAGGTTCCAGGCACCCCCAGGAAACCACTGCTTGTCTGTCCTCACTCCTCCTTGTACATGGCCTGAAAATTGGCTCAGAGAACTTATGCAATTCACCAGAGATATATTCAAGTTGGCCTGGCAGAAGAGGCATTGAAAAACAGGCTGACACATGTTCTGGTTCCTTTCACATCAGATTTTATTCTTCCCTTTTCTCACTTATTCTTTCAATAAAAAATGTATCAATATCTACCATGTCTTAATAATGATAGCAACATTTATTGAGCGCTTACTATATGCCTGGTACTGTTACTGCTTTATAGGTATTATTTCATTTAATCCTCACAACAGTGTTATGAGGTAAGTGCTTTTAGTATCCCCCATTTTACAGATGAAGAACAAAACACAGAGAAGTTAAATAATGTGCTTGAGGCCACACAGTCAAGAAATGGTGGCGCTCAAATATGACTCGGGAGTTTGGGCTCCTTCCTAACTGCCAGATGTCAACTGTGTTTCAGCTGCTCTGCTTCCAGGTTTCAGGCTCGTGATGGGGCATAGAGAGAAAGAGAATGCACAGCGGGAGACAGGTGGGTGCCATCCCAACCCAACACAGTAAGTCGGATGGAAGTGGGCACCCAGGTGCCATCGGAGCATGGAGGGGTACTCTCACCCCAGAAGTTGGGGCCACTGAGCTGACTCTTGAATGACAGAAAGTGGAGATGGGGCGATGTAAGTTGGGGAGGAGTCCAGGCAGCAGAAATAACAGAAGAATACCACTGGGAACACCACAGAAGTGTAATGGTTTCAAATTTCAGTGCACACGCTCAGGTGGCAAACCATGCCATTGCCTTTTTCCTTTGGGACCTTAAAGTCTATTAGGATCCCCCATTCTCTAGGTGTCAGAAATAATCTCCTTCAATGCAGAGGCTGAGTCCACCCTGGCCCTGGGACCGTGTCCTCAACTGGGGGCTTCTGTGGGGCCATGGTATGTATCTGCATGGAGGACAAAGGTGGAGAAACCATCGTTACTCATCATCAGTCCACATGTTTCTGCTGACACTGCCCACAAGGGGTCCTTGACACAGAATACCGACTTGCTTAGTAAGCCTGTCTTATCTCCTGCTTCCTTGACCTTCTGGCTTCCTTCAGTGATGGCTCTCTCTCTGCTCTCCTTCACTGACAAGCTTCTCCAAAGACTCTCATCACCATGTCTACACTTCTTCCCCTCCCAGTCTTCATTCACTATTCAACACACAGTGATGTGTATTCTGTTCCTACAACACACCCAAAATCTTCTGCTAAGATCGCCACTGGGCTCCACGTTGCTAAATCCAATAGATGCTCTTCTCTTCATCTTAGCTGATTTCCTGGCTATATTCAACTTTCATGACCCGACACTTTCCTACTTTTCTTTCTACAACGTTGACCACCTCCAAAAGTCATCCCTGATTTTTCTCTCATCTCCTTGATTTTACCTCTCCCCAAACATTTAATCTATCACCAAGTTCTATCAATTGTATTGTCAAAAATTACACATCAAGTCTATCCACTTCTCTGCAGTTCCGCTGCTAACACAGTGGCATATGCTACAATTCTCTCTCCCCTGGATGAGTGAAACAGCCTCTTCACTCATCTCTCTGCTTCCACACTTGCCTCCAACAATCCAGTCTCTGCACAGTAGACGTGGCATCCTCAGTTCTGTGCAACATCTCATCATGTCTGGCTCCAGGAAAATTCAGTTCTGTTTTTCTTATGAAAATCTTTGGTTTTGTAAGATATCCTTGATGTTTTCTGGCATATAGTTTTATTTATCTTCATTTTTACTGTCAAAAGACACATATAATCACACACACACACAGAAACTCTCATTAAGGGCCTATTACTTGTAAATCATTAGCTTGATACAGTGAGACATAAAAAGTAACCTCATTCTTTTAAAAAGTAACTTGATAACAGGGACTCTGGCTTAAGGAGCTCATGAATTGGTTGGAGAAAAAAGTAAAACAATGAAAATGTAAGCAAAGAGAAAAAGGTGTAAACAACAGTCCACCATAAAATATCATCACAAGATGGCACAAGATTAGTTGCCAAATTAAATATGAACAAATTATTTGCTACAGAAATTCACAGGAAGGAAAATACTGAAAGCTGGACTGGAAAGAAAAAACTTCAGGGAAGACAGAAAATAAATTTGAATTGGCCCCTGAAGAATGAGGAGGATTTATAAAAGCACAAAGAATTAAAAAGTCATAAAAGCTCAAGTAAACTAGTTTTGCTAAAGAAGAAAGTATGGTTTACTGAGTCATCAGAAAGAAGGCTCACAACAGAATGAGGTCAGCTCAGCGAGGACCACGAATGCCAGGGTGAGAAGTCTGACTGATTTTATAGGTAATGAGAGCCACTTAAGCATTCGATGTAGGGCTTCCCATGATCAATGTGGTACTTTAGGAAGATTATTCTGGCATGGTGTGAGACTGAAGGATGAGAGGAAGCTGTCACTAATCCACTCAGCCTCCCTATAGGGAGCTCTCATTTTGTTTTACATAAGCTTTGTGAACAGTTATCCTCCAACAACAGTTTCTGGATGAGCATCTCCAGGATGGTCATGGCTGCACATATCTTGTTTAATTGGAAGAGACCACAGATAACTAAATCACAGGCTGACACATTTATGATGAGACTGAAGAAGACAAGTCTTTACTCAGCCTGTGTCCACTGGGAAAGCAGGAGGTGCCCTCCACTCTGCTCCCTCCTCCCTTACATCCAGACAAAACACCAGCATCTCCAGGCCACCTCCCTTTGTTCCAGTCAGGTTCATCTGATGCTGTTCCTTACCTTCTCCTTATATCTGACGTCACTGCTCATGCTATTAGGTCCTAAGACTTTGGGACTTCAGCTCCTTTGGCCTTGCCTTTCTTTGGCTATGACAGCAATGGTCATCTCTTTACAGCTGAGACAAAGACCAATTATTTGCATCTTGGTCTCTCCTCTTTACCTTTTAGGGTTTCATCCTCTGGGGCAGATGCTACAGAAAGAAGAACGCCAAAATGCTTTTGTTATGTGATGACAATAAGTTATTTCTACTCTTCAAAGCCCTGTAGATCTATGGGCAGGTCTGTGCATTCCGTAGAACAATATCTTGAGAATGAAGCTCAAAATGCACTCACTCCCATTCTGTGCCAGGCACAAAGTATATCCGCCAGCAGAAAACTAGGGGATTGCAACTCCAACACTTCAGTCTCAGACTTACCTTTAGTTTATTAAACACTTTAAAGGATATAACAGTTAATGACGTATCTTCCTGCTCAAATATTATCAATATCTCCTAATATTTCCAAATAAAATCCTTTGGGAGGAAAGAAACTAATACTTTGGGGGATGTCTTAAGTACCAGGCCCTCTTCTAAGCAGTTTTCATACATTATTTATTTCATCTTCTAAACAACACTTTTAGGTGGGTACTATCCCCATTTTACTGAGGAGGAAACTAATGTTGAAGAAGGTTAAGTAATTTGGCCAAAGTAACACAGAATGTAAGGATTGGATTCAACCTAGCCCCATCTTCACTGTACCACCCGGCCCACTCTGCCTTCACATGGCATTCAGGCTCCGAAGAGTGTGGCCCCAAACTGCCTCTCCAATCTAGTACACATTTTCCCATCTTTTATTTTGTTATATATAAATCACAGTTGTTTGTCCAATCTAATTTCATGATTTCAAAAACATAACATCATAGAAAACCAACCAGCAGCAGTTGCTAAGCTGAAATACACATACTTTACAACCTAGCAATTCTACTCCTAGGTAAATACCAAGAGAAACATGCACATATGTTCATCAAAGACAGGTACAGTACTCAGAGCAGCACTACTCACACGAGTCAAAAACAAAAACATGGGCATAACCCAAATATCTATCTACAACATAAGGGACAGATATTTCTACAAGGAAAATATAAATAGCAAAGAGAACAAACCCTAGCCATACACATGTATGAATCTCACAAACATAATGCTGTGTGAAAGAAGCCGGGCACGAAAAAGTATATGCTCTATGATTCCATTTATATGAAGTTCAGAAACAGGCAAAACTTATCTGTCCCACTGGAAGCTGGGACAGAGGTCATCTGCCCCCAGGTGGAGGGGAGCAGATATGACTGAAGAGAGATGACGCCTCAGCACAAATCAAGGTGGTTGCACCAAACTATATTAGAGTCATCCTAGTCTTCACAGGCATGACCTCACGCTGGGAAAAAAAAAAAAAAAAGCCAGTTTTACTAAAGAACATTCTTTTTTTGTTGTGAGGAAGATCAGCCCCGGGCTAACATCCGTGCCCATCTTCCTCTGCTTTATATGGGATGCTGCCACAGCATGGCTCGACAAGCAGTGCGTCGGTGCGTGCCAGGATCCAAACTGGCGAACCCCGGGCCGCCGCAGCGGAGCGCGCTCACTTAACCGCTTGCACCCGGGGCCGGCCCCTGAAGAACGTTCTTGATGGAGCAGTAATATTATTTTTTTAAAATTTTTATTTATTTTTCCCCCAAAGCCCCAGTAGATAGTTGTATGTCATAGTTGCACATCCTTCTAGTTGCTGTATGTGGGACGCGGCCTCAGCATGGCCGGAGAAGCGGTGCCTCAGTGCGCGCCCGGGATCCGAACCCGGGCCGCCAGCAGCGGAGCACGCGCACTTAACCGCTATGCTACGGGGCCGGCCCGTATGTTATTAACTTTATTAAATCTTGACCTTGAATATACCTCTTTTTAATATTTTGATATAATACGTAGTATGTGATGAAATGGGAAGTAGGCGGGAAGCACTTCTGTTACGCACTGAAGGACAATGGCTGTCTTGAGGAGAAGCACTTGTGTGACAATCTGAGCTGACCTAGCCACTCTTGATAGAACGTCATTTTTACTTAAAAGAACGACTGACAAACTGAGGTTATTCAGTTTTGGGTATTTGGCACACATTTTCTCAAAAATTACCTCCAAGAGCCTATCACTTCAAGGAAAACAACTGACAGTATTTGTTGACAATGACAAAATTCAAGCTCTCAGCCAAAATTATGGAAAACTTACACTTGATACAAAGAGCTTGACAGCTTTCCACTATGTAAGACTTTTCTGATAGGTCGGGGGTAGTGTTAAGCACTGTATGGTATTTTGTTTTGTTTTGTTTTCGTAGAATGAAATGTGTCAACACTTGGAAGATCTGCAGAACTCAATGAGCAGAGGTCTAGAATAGTAAATCCTTAGAGACGGAACAGTGGTTGCTTGGGGCTGGGTCAAGTGATGGAGCAGGAATGGGGAGAGATGCTAATGTGCTCGGGGTTTCATTTTGCGGTGTTGAAAATGTTCTAAAATTAGACTGTAGTGATGGTTATAAAACTGTAAATATACTGAAAACTACTGCACTGTGTACTTTAAGTGGGTGAATCGTATGGTATGTGACATATATCTCAAAAAAGTTATAAAATAAAAACTCTACCACCGTAATAACATTGTAACATCTGGAGTTTATTTTAAAAAAAACAGGTTGTCAACCCAAAGGCCATGGTTTGCTGACCCCTGTTTTATTGTACAATGTACCATCATCTTTGAGTTTATCATTCTAGGACATCTCTGGTGACCAGTATTTCAAAGTCTATCTTTAATCTACTATTTTTTTATTCTCCCAACATGCCCTCCTTTTATCTGTGCATCAAAAAAATGTTCTTTAAAGTGAGAATTGCCTCTATTAGTAAAACAAGCTTACTTCTAACCAACACTCCACAATCAACACACACAACAACAATAAAAGATATCGGCTGAGGCTACAGTCATCTGAAGACTTGATTGAGGCTGAAGGATCTGCTTCTAAAATCACTCATGTGGCTGTTGGCACGAGGCCTCGGTTCTTCACCTCAAGGATTTCTCCATCTGTTGCCTGAGTTTCCTCATGACATGTCAGCTGACTTCCTCCTGAGCAAGAAATCCAAGAGAGAGCAAGGAAGACATCTCAGTGCCTTTTCTGACCCAGTTTCTGAAATGTACAACATCACTTTCACTTTCTCCTATTTGTTAGGAGTGAGTAGTCGTCAAGTTTTGCCCACACTCAAGGAGAGGGGAATTAGGCTCCACCTTTTGAAGGGAAGAATATCAAAGAATTTGTGGACATATCTTAAAACCACCATAGCCACCTTGGCAGTATACAAACAGGCTCTCATCTCCTCTGTGGGAAGGCAGAGAAACTGGGGACCAGGCCCAAGACTCAATGGTCAGAACAGCCAAACTCCAAAGAAGGATAAATTCCCAACAAAGGTAGGTCTGCTGTACCAAGGTCAGGGCCCGGTTGGGAAAAAGATGGATGGAGTTATCTAGATTGATGTCCCTGAAGATCCTGAATCCCCAGATTCCCCTGAACCCTCTGAGCCTCCAAAGGCAGCCCACTCCTTTCCATTATGCACTAACCTCCTGTCTCCCACTTGCTTGGAGATGATGCAGAGGCTGCTTCCCCACAAGACAATGTTCACCCACCCACCTCCATCTCAGTGGGGTGTGGATATTCAGGATCTGCCCTTCCTGGCCACCAGGACTTTAATCCCTACAACTGTGATTTAATCTCAAAATTAGGATTAAGTCACAACATAACCCAGCTGCTGACACATTGAGGCTGACAAGGGAGCAAAGGGACTATGCCCCAGGGAGCTACAACACCTACCCAGCATGGAGCAGCATAAGTCAGGAGAGCGTGTGTGAGACTGGAGTCTAGGGTGCTTGATCAAGAGGACTGGAACATAAGTTGAATAAGGGAGAGTCGATCCATTTGCAAGCTCTTTCCTAGGATCCAGGATTCAACACTTACTCATCAAGAAAATGAATAGGCAAGCTACAGATTGGGGAAAATATTCTCAACACATGTATCTGACAAAAGACTTGTGCCAAGAATATATAAAGAACTTCTACAACTCAATAATAAACAGACAATCCAACTTTTTTAAAAGGACAAAAAACTTGAGTAGACAGTGAACAAAGAAGAAATGGCCAGTGAACACATGAAAAAGTTCTCAACATCATAAGTCATCAGTAAAATGCAAATTAACCCCATGAGATACTTCCACACACCCATTAGGATGGTTAAAATGAAAAAGACCGACAACACCAAGTGTTGGTGAAGATGAGAAACAACTGGAACTCTCATATTTTGGTGTGTGAAATGGTACAATCACTTTAAAAAACTGTTAGGCAGTTTCTTAACTGAAACCCAGCAATTCCACTCCTAGGTATACATCCAAGAGCAACAAAAATTTAGGTCCACAAAAAGCCTTGTACAAGAATGCTTGTAGGAGTTTCATTCACAATAGTGCCAAAATTGAAAACAGCTCAGGCGTCCATCAATAGAAGAGATAAACTGTGGTATGGTCATATAACAGAAAACTACTTTGCAATAAAATGGATTGAATTATTAATAATCATAATTTGCCTTTTTATTCATATATCACATAGTGATTAAATCTCAACCTCTTTGAATCCATTCCCTCATCCATAAAATGCAGCACCTTCCTTGCTCACTCTACAGGACTGTCATGAGGACCAAATTGGTTAAAGTTGGTGAAAGCTCTTGAACTATGTGCTTCACCTTGGAAATATGGTACAGTGGTATAGTCCTAGTTCTAGAATGCTTTAGACTTGCAGTCAAGGAGTTGTTATTTGTGCACTTATCTTACAGTCACATGTCATCATGCGTTGAGGGCAGTAACTTTTACAATTGGCTTTCTTTCACTGGTATTTTGCCTTATTTAAAAAAATATCTTCCCAACAATTTATCACAAATGGTCAAGCAGATTGCACACTAAACACCCAAATACCCACCACCCACATTCTACAATTGATAACATTTTGCTATATTGCTTTCATCACTTATTTATGCAGATATCCTTCCATCAATCACTGCATGATGGGTCAGTTTATTTTTTATGGTATTTCCTTCTCTTCTCCCTTCTTGACCACATCCTTGATTCTTACCTCTTTGAAGCGTTTCTTTGGCAAACCTGCCTGAAAGTAAGATTTCCACTCTCTGGGAAATATAGTCATTTTACACTGATTATGTCTGCCATGTGTGGTTACTATTTCATGTACTTACATCTTATTTCTCCACATCAGTGGTTCTGAACCAGGGGTGATTTGTACCCGCCAGGGGACATTTGGTAATATCTGGTGATATTTTGGTTTGTCATGATGTCAGGGTGAGGTTCTGGCATCTGGATACCAGGTTTGCTGCTAATCATTTTATAATAGACAAGGCAGTCCCCACAACAATGAATGAACCAGCCCCAAATATCAGTATTGCCAAAGTCAAGAAACCATGCACTAGATAAGTTATAAGTCCTCCAGCTTAGCAGCTGAAGGACAAGTGCCCATTGAAATACAAACCTGGAAAATACCCAAAAAGAATGTTAAATATGTGGTTAGACTCAGAGTGACCAGTCGCAATCTTTCCACCCATGATTTCATTATTCTAGGACACAAGTTACTTTATTCAATAACACTGTGTGGAAACTTCATGACTCCTGGCCTGTGTAGGTTCTGAAAGGGTCTTATTTTCATTGTGGTCCATGAATTTTTTTTGCAGAGACAACCCATTTTGAAACACATTCATCCAAGCAGATGCCTTGTGAGGAAGAGTGACTGGTGTGGGCTTACCCATAAACTGTGTCTCTACCCTCCGTTTCCGCTCTGTGGTTTGTTTCTGAGCTGCACCGTATGCTGCTGATTGAACACCCTGAAGACGCAGAGTTACCACCACAGCCGTTTCTTCTTTGTCTCCAGCAGTTCCATAGGCAGTAACGTTTGCGAGGAGATCAAAAGAATTAGCTATCCCCTGCCATAAAATATAGAAAATGTCACTAAGGAAAATGGAAAGAGGTGCCTGAAACTGAATATTCTGTGCCCAAGACCTTTCTCTAGAGATTTGGAACTAAAGAAACATCTTCCTTGGGGATGCTTGTCTTCCTACATATCGAGATGATGGGTGCATTGCAACAGAATGCTTGGGAAATCAACGCAATCGCTCAAACCTAGTAGGAAGTAACTGTTCTCCTGTTATCGGGTCGCTTCTTGAAAAACTATGGATGAATACAGCTCTGCCTTCCTGTCCTACATTCTGTCCTTTCTGTCATTATTTTTCATGTATGTGTTGCTTTTCGTGTTCACGGTCTCCCTGTTCTGCTGTCTGCTATTCTCTTACCGTAAATATTCATTGTTAACCAATTGAGTAAAACAACAACTATATTAAAAACTAGTAAAATGAATAGAGTTAATCAATATGGTAAAAGAATCTGGTGAAATATCAGAGACTTCATGTATTGGGCCAGAAAAGAACATCTGTTTTCACCTGTTTACCTACTGAATTAAGCCAAATACTTATACGTCTGTGGGCTTCTAGACTGAGGAACTTTTAGGGGGTGGGTGGAAGGAGAGAGAAGCATAGTATCCTCAGTGCAGACTCACAGGCCCTCTTTTGGAAATAGTTTTAACTATTAAAATCTCTCCGAACCTCCCGTTCCCCTGGTGATTTGGATACTTATTCTGTATGTGCTCCCTTTTCCTTCGAAAATGAACTAGGATTCCAGTGATCTGGCCTGCTAGCCAGATGATTGAGAGGAAACCCTGGGAGCCATTTATGATGGTTCTCAACCACCCTTGTATATTAGAATCATTTGACAAGTTAAACTATATAGACAATAGGGCTCTAATCTCAGAGATTCTGATTCATCAGAGACCCAGGTATAAGTACATTTTGTACAGCCTTCCAAGTGTTTCTAATGTATGGTCAAGTTTGAGAATCACCAAGCATGAAAAGATATTAAAATATTAGAAAGGATTTCAAACCTTTAAAGAGAGTGTTGCATTCCCATTTCCACACCTATTTGAGAGCCTCACTAAGTCAGAGCAAATCCATTTATTGTTATTCTGATAATTTGTGAAAGTCAGCTAGTAAAACACACACTAGAATGGCAATTTGGACATTTTCTTTATACCACAGAGATCTGGGCTTCATAGAAATATGTGTATCTAACTTGGGCAGCCAAGACTTTGAGTGGCTGATAGTTCATGTGACCATGATGTTGACTTAAAGCTAATTATGCATTTATAGATGGTTAGTACAATTTGCCAGTAGTTTTCTCAGAACAAGTCAATATGTAAAAATCAAAATCAGTTATAAGAGATTTAGTATCTGAATTGACCACTTGAGGGATATTTTCTGGCATTCAACACATTTAGTATTAAAGAAAGGCATGCTCAACTGAGATTCAGAAAAAAAGGAAAATTTTTAATGCCATGACCTATGAGTTATTAAAAGATATAAAGCTGCATTAATTAAAAATGTTGTTCCTGTTAGGGAAATAAGAAAATAGGTGAAACGAAGAGAGCAGAGAGTGTAAGAACTAAATTCATGTGTGTGGGATGCCCAGCTCCAGGGCTGCAATAGGGCTAATGGTCACTTCCCCACCCAATTCACAAAAAAATTGCAAAATAGTACACAGAATTTCTATACACACTGCACCATGTTTTAGTTATCACATTGCATTTTGAAAAGTAGCATTTTAAATTAGCGGGTATCTAACGAATAAATAGAGCTGGTACATTTAGGTTCGTATTTGGAAAAATATCTACCACACAACATATTGAAAAATGTTGCGAGAGTCTTAAGTATATTCTATGTCTGCCCCTTCTCATGCCCAGTCCACAAGATGATGACGGTATGAAACTCACTTGGACTTCACAGTCTCTGGAAAATTTATTTTTGCCAAGTTGAGAAGAATTAGGGTTGATTTCCAGGAATGAAAAATAGAAGAGAAGCTGCAGAGAGTTACTTCCTCAAGGTCAGGAACTATTTGACCTTACAAGATGAAAAAACGTCTCCCCATTTTTCTTCTCACATTCCTGTAGCATCAAGTATCTAAACATGAGACAGGATCAAGTTTTCTAAAAAAAAAAAAAAATGTTTTGGAGACCCAGGGAAACAGAGTAGCATTAATGAAGAATGTTTACCTTCAAATGTTCCTGAATATTTCTCTCAAACTCCTTATACCATCTCTATAGACTATTCCCTATTTTATTATATAAAATAGTCCCTGTTTTATTATATAAAACAGTGTAACCTATCACCAGCATTGGTGGGCAAGAATTCTTGACATGATTTTTATGGCGTGTCCCCTGCCACCTTTTTTGACTACTGTTGTAGGTTGGGCTAAGGCAGTGGTTCTCAAACTCTGGTGTGCATCAGCACTGCCTGGAGGGCTTGTTCAAACACGCTGCTGGGTCCCAGCCCCACAGATTTCAATTCAGTAGGTCTGGGCTGGGGCCTGAAAATTTGCATTCCTGACAAATTCCCAAACATTCCACTCTCCTGGCTGACACGGATGCTTCTGCTTCTGAAGCAAAGACAACTCTTACCCAACTTCATTAGTCTCTTCTCCTACCTGAAAGTGAAAATATCCAGTTATCAACTTGCACTCATTTCCTGACAGGACCATTTACAGAAGAAACCCTTGCTTCCTTAGCTTTCCTCAAAGCCACGTGGCATAAGGCCAGACACTTCAATAAGCCCCTTCTAGCATCTTCTTACTGAGACACCGAAGCTTCCCAATGGGAGGTATACTTTGCTGCAGCACATTAATAAACCTAACACTTTGGATGTCATATGCATTCCTGGTGGTCCGCAGGCACTGGGCTTTATCAATACTTACCCGTGCGTTCTTCCTCTTCATGTGTGAAGTTTGACTTTCCCTTACTTGGAGCCAAACCAGGTTGAGGGGTACGAAGGTAGCTTCCAATTGGATAGGTCCAATAATTTTGGGGTGGTCAGTCAGTGGCATTCATCCTCATCTGTGGAATGGAGCAAACAGTTCATAATCAAACCAGCTGAATGTATATGCTCCACCTATCCACTGGCAGTGGTGCCCAAGACGTTTCTGTGGACTGACAGCATCAGAAATATTTAGAGATAATTGTTGAAAATATAAATCGCGAAGTAAATCTCAGACCCAGTAAAACGAATTTCAGAGAAGTTGGGACTCAGAATCTGATGTTTTCAGGAAAACCCTGGATGATTTCATTCAGCATACAGGTTTGGGAGCCACTGATAAGGACAGCTGGACTGAAGAGATAAGAGATTTTCCTAAGATATTAAGAGCTTAAAAATTATCTGAGTGTATGTTCTTTGGGAGAATTCTTAGCAGTAACAGCCTGCTGTGCACAGAGGCAATAATTCCCCAGTATCATAGAGATAATCAAAATGGGAATAGAAGACTAACCTGTTCATACAATGTCCACATCTAGGACAGGGACTGGATAAATGGGAAAAGTCAACTGTTATGCTGTTACGATTCCCATTTGTTTCCTGGGTTTTAATTTGATAATGTGCACAGGCTTCTCTATCTGCTTAGTAACGTTTCCAACTATGGATGGCCTTGGGCTTTGATTGAAAACCCTGGTCTATTAGGCTGTTATTGCAGAATGAGTTAAGACTCTAAGGTGTGGACTACTTTCAACATTCACTGTTATTTTTTTAAAGCAACCAATAAAAGAGAAAAATCAATTGTAGGCCTGGTGTCACATTTCGGTTCTATGACCTGTTTTCTTCCTGGCATCTTTGCTCACTTCGGTAGGTTTTCTCTAGAATTTCACGTCATGTTCTAAGGAACTGGTTCAATTTTGCCGCAACTAACTCTGTTCTGATTTTTGAAGGCTGTTACTCTATTTGGACTTACCGTTGCAATCTTCTGTGCCGTTTGTAAAATTCTCCCTTCCAGGACATGATATAAATCCTGTGTCAGTGGTAGATCCATAACCCTTTGTGATGTTATTGCACGTTGCATTTGGGGGACAAGTAGTGGAGACATTTTCACAGGCACAACAACCGTTAGAGTGGAGGAGAGGATAGGAACTCTGTTTAGACCCTGGGCTGCCTCAAGTCAACTTGAGTCTTGGTTCCTTGAATCCTTTTATGTGCTGAGTGTGACACTCGGCAAGTGGTACTCACTTTGTAAACATTTGTTCAATGGATGATCAATGAACATGATTGGTGTTGCCAGCTTATGTTATTAGAAAAAAAATTTTTTTCTTTCAGCAGGGACTCAAACTCTTTTGGAAAACATTGGAGCAATCCTCTTGAACTGTCCTACTCAAGGTGTGGTCTCTGGACCAGCAGCATCAGCATCACCCGGGAGCTTGTTACAAATGCAAATTTCCTGGCTCCACCCCAGCCCTACTGAATCTAAGTCTGGGTCCTGGGCTAGGAATCTGTTTGAACAAGCTCCCCAGGGGATGACGATGATGCTCAGGCTTGAGAACCTCTGCATCTCAGCTGCTTCTAGAATAAAAGAGTTCTCTGATGAAAACCCTAAGAAGTTTTAATAAGACTTGATTTAGAATTTCTTGACCTTTATTTCATTCTTTTACATCAACTCAGTGAGATGTCATGAGTCACCCTGTCACTATTTAAAGCCATGGTTTCCCATCAGCCAAAATTCCCAGGTTCATATTGGAATTCTTACACCTCAGATTGTTTTCAACACCAGTTCTATTTCTAGTTCTTCCTTCTTTATCACCTCACCAAACCTATGACTCATTTTCTCTCTCCTCATGAAGCTTTCTCTCTAATCCCCTCCATCTCCTCTCCTTTTCCCATGATCCAAGTCCCTTTCATATCTTCTTATCCATTGTCCTATCTCACACCCTTTCTCCATCATCTCTGGAAGCAGATGGCTATGATTCAGGGGGCAGATTTATTTGTATAAGATTTAATTTTTAAATTACTTTTAATTTCATTAGTTGTGATATTGAAACTTTTGTATTTAATCCAAATGAGATAAAATTATAAAGAAAGAGATTCATCCTCTAACATATGATAAAGTAAATAAAAATTTTTAAAAATGTGTGCCAAAACATGCATCTAAATTGTTCACCTGGGAGATTATGTACTCATTTGAATAAAATCACTCCATATAATATCTTTTAATTCTTTTCTCTTCCTTTTATTTTCCTTTTTATTTTTCTGGTCTTCTTCCTTTTTTCCTCCCTCTTCACACCTTTACATTTTGTCCTTGGACTTTATTACTGAGAAAGACAAGAAAATTCACCTCATTTTCACATTCTCTTCCAAATAGTATTTTTGAAAAGAACTAAAAGACATACCATATTCAACTGAAGAAGAAACAACACTTTGAATACCATTTTGTATGATTTCTGACATTTCGCTTTGACCAACCACCTGGGGAAAGGATGAAATGATCTGAATCCATTGAGCCCCTATGTAAGCCCTGAGTCCTGAACTCACTAATGCATTGCTTCTGCAGGCCTCTGAAGAAGTGTTCTTCATTGCTGGTGTGCAATAGAGAAGTCATCTTATTTCCAACATTATCATCAGTGCTTGAGTCGGAGGAAATAGAAACAATACTTATTGTGCACTTATTCTGGCAAGTACTGAAATAGGCAGTTTACTGGTGTTATCTTACTTAATCATTGAAGCAGGCCTCTTCATACAGTAACTCTTAAAGCCATTTTAGTGACCAGGAAAATGAGGTTCAAAGAAGGGAAGTCACTTGCCCCTGGTCTCCCAGCTGGTACGTTGCAGGACGGATAGAGTCTGGCATACTAGGGAAAAACCTTCATGGAGGCTATTATAGCACCATGTTTCAATGTGCACGCGCATGATTGTGGACACACAACAGCAGTTGTAATGGGGTCTCATTTTAGGTTTTCCCAGGAGAAACTACTGATGGATAATTCTGGTCTTTAGATTCCATGTAATTTTCAAATTATGTACAAATATTTTGCACCCTCTTATCTTCCTTAACAGCTATAAATCCATATCCTTTCTGAATCTAAATCAGCTTCCATTTTAGCGAGTAATGGAATACTCAAATGCAAATACCGTAGATTTACTTTCCAATGAAAACCTATACATGCTCATTTGATTAAGGTGTTATTTTTAGGGAAAAAAAGAAGTATATTCAAGTAGACAAAAGAGCCATATATATTCTGCAAAATATTGCAAAAATGTTACCTATTGTAGCTGCCCCTCTATGGCCGCTGGAAGTGAGGAAACAGTGAGATTCCTCTCTTCTGGTTATAAAGAGTGAGTATCAGAAGCATCTGAAGGGTCATGATATTTACATAATGGAAACAATGGACAAAATGCCATTTTGCATTATTTTGTAATAAAGTTATTTATTAATAAAGGAGTGAAGCATTCTGCCTTATCTCATTTTGCCATTAAGAATCTAGTTAAATGAAGCTTTGATTAAAATAATGCCTATCACTACTAAGCATTTATCACACATAAGGCATCCCACAAAATGTCATTCAGATGTTCTATTTATTTTATTGCATTTCCTCAAAATAGCCATATCATGTAAATATTATCATTCACATTTCAAGCTGAGGAAGAAGCAACCTAGAGAGGTTCTATATTCTCCCCAGGTCATCTCTTGGTATCTATGGGAGCAGAGGTTCAAACTCACCATTGTCTACCTGTAGATCAAATAGCATTGGCCTCCATTCTCTGTGTGATATTCTCTTCATTACTTAAGAAGCTCACTCACCATCTCTATGCCACACTTTCTCCATCGGAAACAGGTTGAGGACAATGTTTGTCTTTCTTACCTCCAAATGGTTGTAGGATAATATAAAATCACACACAGGGACTGTGTTGAAAACCCAGTGCTGTAGAACTGCAAGAGGTACTAACCACTTCCTTCACCATCAACAAACCTTGGGTTGAACACTTTTGAATCTCAATGAAAGCAAGAAAGCAGTAGAGTCCTGAGAGAGAACAAAGATAATTCAGGTTAATAGCTGGCATCCACAAATGCCTTCTGGGTCTTGGAGTCGGCCTGGGGCTGACCTTTTTTGCCATCCTGCACATTGCAGAGTTCAGTACTGTCTCTTAGTTTCCGCCAAACCAGGTGCAGAAGTTCAATTAGGGAAATACAGTGTGCCACTGGCATAACTCCAAGATTTCCACTCTAGCCAACGGCCTTTCACATTTTTGATCGTGGAGAGACCATTATAAGAGTGGATAATTGGCCCTTGGGAATCAGATTCGATGTTTATTAAGGGACTGTTTCCTAGGAGTTTCATTCTTTAGAAAATAAAGTATTGCCAAAAAAAAAGCAAAACACGAAAGTTGGACAGAAACTCAAGAGTGAAACAGAGTCAACAATTAGAGGTGTATTCTTATTTAGTTGGGATTGTCACCAATGTCACATTTTAATGACACAGGATTTTAAGGTGCATGTCAGATTAAGTCTGGTGGCTAGTACTTGTGAAGTCTCAATTTTATGATGCCATCTTTGCCATTATTATTTCCTTGACCTTTTCCCTCCCCTCACCTTTACCTCGACACAAACACATACACACACACACAACCACCACCACCATCAACAACAGGGGCGCATGGATGACACAGGATGGATAAGGCGATGCTGCAGCTTAGCAGACTAAAAGAAGATGAGATGATAACAGTGATCTGAAGACAATCGTCTTTTAGGTTCAGCAGTTTACCTGCAGGCTTGAACTGCACGTTAGATCATTTTCTGTTTGGAGAGGGAATAAGCTGTTTAAGCCCTTACCCCAGAAAAGCAGCACTCCTCTTGTAGCCAGAGATTTGAGCGCTGTTTCCTGACAAAAGTCAGAGACACACCTGATCCCTTCTTTCTCCCACTTGTTTCATAGAATCTTCAGCGATGATGGTCTAGTCATGTAAAACAATACACAATTTTCCTTATTACCAAAATTGCATGATCATTTTAGCAGAAAATCAGGTAAGCAAAGAGAAAAAAAAAATGAAAACTGAGTCAACTGTAAGTTCATCTTTCAAAGATATTCCCTATGAATATTTTGGTGCTTTGTCTTCCAGCCAATTTTCCTCTTATGTTGATAAACATAAAAATTTCATTTCACAACGTTGGTATCCTATAATAGCTAAACTTAGTTTTTGCTCAAAAAATAGACTCCGATTTGATTTTTAATGTCTAGAGTACTTAATTTGAATTTATTATAATAGCTTTAACCAGCATCCTATCAACAGACACTTAGGAGTTTGGAAAATTTTCAATATTCTAAATCAGCTTACATGGAAGTTCTTCTTTCGTTCATCATGAATTGGACAAGGTCCCATTTTTCTCAGGCAACAGTGGGGAAGGGCAAGTCGGACCTGATTCCAATAACCTTGTGACGGCCTTTTCCCCAGTTAAGGACTCTTGAATCACAAATATCTCCAAAATTTCCAGCATAATATTTAGAGCTCCACATACCACTATCTCTGTCTCCTCAAACAGCCCAACACCCAACATCTTCACCAGCTCCTGTGGCCCCAGAAAAACCACAGTGACACCAGGGACCTCTGCTACAGCAACCAGTTTTTCTGGAAACCACTCCAACCTGGAAGGAAGAGAATAAATCCCCCTTTTTCTGCCTCTGTTTTATGTTTCCTGTGTGACATGAGCTCTGCCATTTATACTTGTATGACTTTCCAGGGCTGCTGTAACAAAATAGCACAAAGTGGGTGACTTAAAACAAAAGAAATTCAATCTCTCCCAGTTCTGAGGCCTAGAAATCTGATATCAAAGTAGCAGCAGGCCCTTCCTTGACTCCCCCAGCTTGCGGTGGTGGCCGCTAATCATTGGTGTTCATTGGCTGCAGCTGCAACAGTCCAATCTCTGCCTCTGTCATGAAATGCTGTTTCCTCTCCAACCAGTCATATTGGATTAGAGTCCACACTAATGACCTCATCTTAACTTGATCACATCTGCAAAGACCGTCTTTCCAAATAAGGTCACATTCATAGGTTCCAGGGATTAGAACATCAACATATCTTTTGGGAGACACAATTAAACCCATAGCAATAGCCTTGCTCCAAGTCAGGAGAGGTGGGTTTGAGTGTGGGAGACCATAAGTTTATGAGGTGGTTGCAAAACCTAGAAGACTCTGCCTCAGCCAGAGTCTTGTGTGTGTGTGTAGTTGTGCATCTTGCAATTCCCAAGTCAGTAGCCATGTAAGCCTTTCATTTTTTTATCTTAATATATTTTATTTAACCCAACATCTCCAAAGAATTATCATCTCAACATGTAGTTAATATATAATTATCATTGAGGTATTACACATTCATATTTTTATATAAAAGCTTTGAAACCCATTGTGTATTTTACACTTACAGCACATCTCAATTTGGACTAGCCCCATTTTAAATGCTCACTGGTGACATGCAGCTAGAGTCTACCAGATAGGAAAATATGGTTTAAAAAAATAGATTTTATTTCTCATAACGTTTTACAGTTATAGGTTTATCGTTTTAGGTTTACAGAAAAATTAAGTGGAAATTATAGAGAGTTCCTATATATACCCTAATCCCCCCCAACATAGTTTCCCTATTATTAACATCTCATTAGTAATCTATATAACTTATATAACATTATTACTGTAACATTATTAACTACAAATTATTAACTTTAGTGTGGTACATTTGTTATAATTCCTGAACCAGTCCAGATACCTTATAATTAATGAAAGTCCATAGTTGGAATTAGGGTCACTCTTTGTGTTGTACATTCTACGGGTTTTGACAAATGCATAGTAATATGTATCCGCCATTACAGAATCATATAGAACTATGGTTTCACTGCCCTAAAATCCCCTTTGCTCCAGGGCCATAGAGGTGTGTAAGTGTGACCTTTGTCTTAGTCATAGATGTTTGGGGTGATGGGGAATACAGGGGCTCCTTCCAGCTAGTATCCTCTGCTTTAGGGTGAGGAAAGGGAGGAATTTCTCACAACAGCATTAATAATGGAGGAAACCAATGTTGAGGGTGCAGAAGTGGATCATCACAACATATTGATTCCGGAATTAACATGGTTAAAAGAACTGAGGAAAAGGAAAGGAGGTCAATTTTTAGAAAATCAAAATGCAACATTATTTCTGCATTGATCTTGAGTTACTGATTTGGAATCTTATAAATTCAGCATGACTATTGATTCCCCAGGCAGGGACTCATGGATTTGTGGTGTTTCTGCACTCATGATTGGTGTGCAGCCATGCATGGGTCACACACAGAATGTTCTGTGGCTGCCCTGGGCCCTGGGTGTGTGAGTCTGTCCCTCCCTATCTTGCACTTTGGAGGCATTGATGCTGGATTGTTCTTGTCTGAGCCCTGAGTGGCATGGGCCCTGTCTGTCACCTTCACCTTACACCTGACATCGCCTCCTCTGATGCAGTTCATTTGCATCACTGCAGAGGTTGTTCATGCAAATGGCTTGTTGACTCAGGCTTGGGACCCAATCTGGCCAAGAGCAGATGGTCCCTGGAACCTTGTTATCAATGGACATGGATGAAATCATAGAGTTTATGGATACCAAATAAAGGAAATGTGCATACCTCACTAAGACTCTATACACTCGTCCTTGGAGATTACATCCTGTGAGAGATGCATAAACACAGTCTCCTCCTTTCTTCCTTTTCAGGCACCTGAGAATGGCATCAAAGTAGACATGGTTTCATGTCTCCCCATCCCACACAGCCAAACCTGTGGAAATTTGTACAGTTCCAGCAGTGTTCCAATCTGGGCAGAAATTGCACATGTTGTTCCAGTAAGGGCTGCTAGAGACTTGCTCTCTCTCCTACAGGTGTAATTTGGGATGTCGTTGCCCAGCCCTGAGAGCCAAGTGAGTGAACTCTCCAGTGTCCTCTGTTCATAGTGCAGGACATTATAGAGATCAATTCCCAAAGATATGTTGGGTAAAAAATGGTGGTTTCTGTTGATTTCCTCAATGGCAAAAACCAAGGCCACAACATACTTATAGTTCTTGTACTGAAACCTGCTGAGACGGATGGGGCTCCTTAGGGAAAAGACTCAAACCACAATTATCCTCAAATCCAATGTAATCACTTAATTAAGGAAGAATGCCAAGCCAACTCATTCCATCTGTGGCAACAGCTCTCCTGAAGCCTTAGAATTTATAGCTAAATCAAGTAACATCACCTGGGCTCTGGAACATCCTTACTGAATTCCACACACATGGAGAAAAGTGATGAAGTTTATGAGAAAAGTTTAATGAATGGAAAAGCAGATCACATTCAGAGTGCGTTTTGTAAATGGTTCTTTGGTTCAGGATCCAAAATGCTTGTTCATTTGAACACATCATCAAATGCTTCAGAGAACAGCAATAATATCAACATGAGATTGGAGATAGCCCTGGGGAGGAAGAGTAATTACAACTGAAGGCTCTGGGACAAGCAGAGAAGCACGGCATCTGTGGGTTGAGAATGGGGCAGCAGAAGGCTGGCAATCAAACTGCCTAAACTTCTGCCCCATGAAACTCGTGTATCTGCCACTGTCAACAACAAGGCAGCTAGGAAGAGCTTCAGAGCTCCCATGAAGAAGGAATCACCGTAAGGCAGGAACATCTGGGAGAAGTTTGAAGGAGTTAAAACTGAAAACACTTAGGAGTCTAAGAGACACAGCCTTGTACAGTTTAAAAATTGAAAATGTGATTACCAAAACTGACTCAAATAGAAAATAAAGAGAGAATATTATACAAATGTGGCCATGTGGTTTCAAGAGAACATTTGAGAAAAAAATTCCAAATATCCACCAGGCCTGGAAGAATTTACATGGGGCGTTGCCTGCACGCCAACTTGGCCAGGAACAAGGTCTCCTGAGCTGGTGTGAATGGAGAGCAGAGGACAAAAAGAAAAGCATTCAGCCTTTCGTCCTGCAATGAGAACAAGCTCTCCCTCCAGCATCCAGGTGCCTGAAGCTGCGGGGACACATGAGTTGAGCTTGACTTCCGCCCCCAGGAGACTCACCCCAGACCTTCCCTGACAACACACGTGTCATTATAAATAACATGTCAGTACATTTGAACATTTAGATGAAATTGACAAATTGCCAGGAAAATGAAAGTTACCAAAATTGTCTCAAGAAGAAATGAGAAATCTGAATAGTCCCATATCTAAAGAAGAAACTGAATCCATAGTTTAAAACATTCCCACATTTCATCGTGGCCAACACCGCTGCTGGCAAATTCCACCAAACATTCAGGAGAGAAATAATACACATTGACTCTAGCTCTTCCACAGAACAGGAAAAATGGGAAAAACTTTTTGATTTATTTTATGAGACTAGCTTAACTTTGCTACAAAAATCTTACAAGGTCATTACAGGAAAGGAAATTTACAAGCCTCTTTTTTTCTGGAACTAAACTCATGTATTCCTAAAAACAATTAACCTTCCAAATCCAGCTACATATTTGAAGCAGGCCACATCATGACCAAATTTGCTTTAAGCATTGCTATTCAGTGTGCTACTTCCTGAAAAAGGAGAAATAATAATCTGGGTAACTGCGGTTATTATCTATTATATATATCATGTATAATCTACTATAAACAGAACTGGTCATGTTCTGTTTGTTGGCCTGGGTGGTGTTAACACATGTGTACACTTTTTGATAACTTATCAATCTTTACACTTGGGTTTGTGCTCTATTCTGATTGTATGTCATATTTCAACAAATATGTTTATTAAAAAGAGAAAATGAAAGCACAACGACGAATGAAAAACACAACAGTTATCCAATTGAGAAGTGCCCAGAGGACTAACCAGAAAGTTTGGGGAAAACAAACCGAAACAGACCTAACAAGTTAAAATGCAGAGTTATTTAGCGTCAATACAAACCGGAAATTTACCTTATTGAAGGTGAAATTGTAGAGAGATACACATATGCATGTGAGTATTCTATCATGTATACATACATGTATATGATATACATAGGTACATGCATTATATATATGTATGAGTGTTTGTGGAGACACACGCACATGTTTCTCTCTATATATAGAACTTATAGGGGTATATATATGTGTGTGTGTGTATCTATACATATACATACGGCTGCTCTGGAGAGGGAGGGAGGGACAGATGTTTACTGACCACCTACAAGGTTTCTCAAACTTAATTTTTCCAACATTTGAAATGTCATTTTTTTAAACTTAATATATGTTTCAATAATACATTTGTATTTTAATGTGTTATACCAGTATAATCCCAGCATTTTTAATTTGTTCACTAATGGCAGAATTCTCCAGCTTGTATGCATTCTCTTGATGCTGTGATGTAATAGGCTGGGCGCTGACAGCCTCCCTTTTGTATTCCACAAACCTCAAGTTTGTGGTCTCTCTGGCCTGCGGATTTGGACCAAGTTTCTGCACGTGCTCACTAGCTGTCCTCCAAAATTCACTCTAACCACCACTGTTGGGAGCATACACAGGGAAGAAGCCCTAGGGTGGAGGCGTGTGTATGTGAGGCACGCAGAGCACTGGGGGTGCCTAAGGGCCTGCTGGGGAGATCCATGGGTGAGGCATAGCCCACAAGTCGTGGGAGACTTCTTGATGGAGTGCTCAGTGCAGTTACAGGATCCACATCCTTTAAAGCCCTCTAAGAGTACCTATCTGCCAATGCCCCCAAACTCTTCAGCCCATCCACACTCATATTTTTGTGCTCCAACAGAGGGCTGGGACTTCTCTTCTTGAAACCTGGACTTCCACAAAGGCCCTCTCCTGTGTGTCATGATCTAAGACAGTGTTTTCAGGGGTTTCCATGCAGCAGCTGAAAGGAGCTTGAGCTGGTTCACAGGCCACTGTAGGGTCCGGAGCTGGGACCGAGGTCTGTCTGCCTATTACCAGATGCATGGCTGGGTGAGACTCCCTCTGTGTCGCCTGCCATATGGTGCTGGATCCCACTTCTCCCACAAAGGCACTTTTGTCTATGGATGGATGCCAAAGCATTGTTAGTGCAGGAGTAGAAAAACAGGAGGTGTCTTCTTCCACCATGATGCTGATATCACTCTCCTTCTTTGAATTACAGAGATTCCAATTTGACTCAGTTTTTCAGGAGCCTGTTATTTGCCTACAATTCTCTACAACGTCAGACCCTCCCAGACCCACTCTATGAAGGACATAGAAAGAATGTTCTCAGATCTACTTACAAGGGCCAGGCAAATAAAAGCCAACAAATTGGTTCTGGTCATTCTGCTGGGAACAGAGGGCAGTGGTAGTCTCATACATTCTGGTTTGGAAGAAGGCTTCTTGTTCTCTGTGGATGAATAAACAACAAGAAAAGAGAGCCTGTGGTAGGTAAATACATGCTTGATTCATCTGAAAAGATCATCTCCTCCCCTTCAACTTGAAGGTTAGTGTAGGGAGAGAGCACGGGTTGTTTCCAATGTTCACCTTCTCCCTTAATATTCAGAACAGAGAATCAGTTTTATTTTGGGTGGCAATTCAACAAACTAAAAGATAAAATTCCTAAGCCCTCTTGCATATAAGAGTGACCAGACCAAATTCAGGCCAATGATGTGTGACAAGAAGTATGGAGTGGGGGTTTGTGGAGGCTGCACAGATGGAACTGACATAGATGGAAGGGCCAGCATTAGACACATGTGACACCAATCCACAGGTGTTGTAGGTATTATCTCATATACACCTGACGATGTTCCTAGAAAGCTGTTTTTAGCACCACCCCCATTGTGCAGGTTGGGAGACTGGGGAGATCTTGAGAGGCACAGTGGCTTTTCCAGGACACAGAACTGGTAGGATAAAAGAGGTGTGACTTCAGCTCTGTCTCCTCAAAGCTGGCCACTGGTTCCCCTCCCAAGGAGCTGTGGGGAGGGTGGTCATGGATATCTGTGTACAGTGATGGAGATGACATGGGCAAGGAGGGAGAGCAGCCAACAGTCTACCGGGGGCTTTGAGTGGGTCTGATTGAAGGAAGGGGCCAAGTAATAGAACCTTGAAGAAGTGACCTCACTTCCTTGGTGACAGCCCCCAACAGAACTTAGAACTCTGGTTACCAGGCACCCACACTGTAACCATAGCCTCCTGTCCAGTTCATTTGAGTGGAGACACTCGACACAGCAGGATGTTCTCGTGTTGTCCCGTGACTTTCCGAGGCTCTGGCCCCCGGAAAGCCAAGAATGAGAGCATGTTAAGTCGCTTTAGACATTGGCTCAGCCCTCACCTCGAATGCCTGTGGCCTTTTAGCAGGAGGAACCATCAGGTAACAGCGTAGCCCAGGGCAGCCCACTCTAGGTCAGGCCACAACTGTGATCCCAAATGGACAGCCCCACACCCTTTGACCCTCATTGTGTGTGTGTGTGTGTATGTGGGAGGTGGAGTTAGAGAAGGTAGTATGAGGAGGAACCACCCTGAGCAGGAGCAGGTAGCTAAATGGTGGAGATCTGGTGGTGTGTCATGTTCATACTGAAGATCTTGGCTTCAGGAGAGGAAGGTGAGTGCTGGGGACCAAGCTCTTCTACCAACATGTGAATCCCAGGCCGTCGAGGTTTCATCACATTCCTTCCTTGATGGAGACTATGCAGATGCCCCTCTGTGTCTGAACTGTGGTGGGGTTTCCCTCTGTGGCGAAGTCCAGGCAGGCCCCTGATGCCTCCTGGCCTGACTTCTGGGCACTGTCGCTGCAGAACTGCACCCAAGTGATGGTTGAGGAGCTGGTAGATGGTTTCCAGTTCACCATCTCCCTGGAGAGGACACAGGCGCACCAGCCCATCAATGAAGAGGGCCGGTCTGAGGTGAGTGTGGGTGCAGAGGGGTCTTCATACCCAGGACTCTGAGATGACCAAGGCACTACTAGAATGCAGACTCAAATCTGAGTCTCCCCTGGAACCCCCCAGGGTTTTCTCATTAGAGTGCTCCACAGTCCCACTCCCAAAGGAATCTGGACCTCCACTCCTTCCCACCAGCTACACAGGAGGGTAGAAAGTCACCTCAATCCTCCCGCTGGTTCACCATGATGTCATTGAGTGTATGTCCCTCCTCCTCTCCCTCAGTGTGAGGATGAGTACACCGTGAATTTAAATGAGGCCTGCAGGATGCGGGCCCTCCAGACAGGCATGATGAAGAAGCTGACAGAGTCCATCACACCAGCTTTCCTGAGGAGGAACATCTCTAGCTTCACCACCTTCATGGTCAACTACTCGGCCTTAGACACATCCCACCAGGTCCTGGACCAGCTGTTTACTAGGTGAGTGGCCACTCCCTCCTCAGCACAGTGGTGACTCTGCCCCCTGCCAGCTGTGTGTCCTGGGAGTGTCAGCAAATCTCTCTGAGCCTCAGTTTGCTCCTCTGAAAAGTAGGGTGGGAGAGGATAAATTTCATGGGGATCTTGTAGGAACTAATGGGATCAGCCATGGCGGGTGCTTACCTGGTGCCTGGCTCTGCAGAGAGGGCTGTGGACGTGCTGTGGTTGTTCATGGTGTTTATTTCTCTCTTCCCCGTGAAAAGTAGTCTGCCTCACCCACCTCTGAGATGTGGCCTTTCTGAGTTTGGAAAAGCACATGGAAACCACCCTGGCAAGGAGTTGGAGATTCCATCCAGCTGGTCCTGGTCCTTTTCCTTGGGGTAGCCAGTCAAGGATCTCTGGGGCAGCAGAGAGGCCCTAGGCCCACTCAGGTGTCTGGGATGGTTCTGGGTGGACTACATTCAATAAACCATGTAGATTAAGCACCTACTGCATGCAGGACATTTGGAGACAGTAAACTCAGTGAATGAAGGAGACACAATGCGTGGCCTCAATTTCCGTCTGAGAGTCAGACATTGACATTAGACATCATTCGCAGGTCTTGTCATCCACCTTCCATCCCAAGGGATGCCCTCATAGCCTCCTTGACATCTGGAGGCATCTCCCCTTATTCCAGCCTGGAGGGCAGAGCGCAGGACCACCTAAAAAAGTGAGTGGTCTTTGGGTGCAGAAGGACGGCCTCCTGTCTCTAAAGAACAAGCTGTGGGGGGAGAGATGGAGGCTGTGGCTGAGGGGAGCCTGTCAGAAGCTGCATCTCACGCATCTTTTGATTCCCATGGGAAGGCAGAGGCCCGGTGGCTTCCACTCCAGGAGGACAGGAGTCAAAGAGCTATGGATGGGTGCCAGGACCCCTGGGAACCAGAGGGGTGGCTGGGCTGAGTTCTCCCCTAGAAACCCATTCCCACCACAGACCCATTTGAATCTGCCTCCCCTTCTCCACATCTACCTCTTCTCACCACCGCCTCCAGGCCCAGAACAGGAGGCGTGTGAGCAACCTGGTCACAAATCTGTCTCAGTGCTCAATCCAGTTGCACAAGTGCATGGAGGGCTGGGGTGGGCTGTGTCCCAGACCTTCAGGAGAAGAGTGTCAGTGGGAAGAGAGTCACAACAGACTCTGTGTCAACCTGCTGGATAAGCAGGCCTGCCACTGCCAGGACAGCCTCACAGGGGTCAGGGCTGCCATGTGGCTCTCACCTGGATGGAGAGGGGCAGGCATAGGGCCCAGTCCCAAGCCAGGGTGCCTTGGGTGAGAAGTGTGGAGGGAAAGGCCAGGCCTCTGACTCTGTTGCCCAATTGCCTCCCCCAGTGCCATCTCTTCTCTGGTGGGAACCTGCCTGGACCCAGGGCAGGATTTCTGGGAGCCCCTGCACTATCCCTGCTTCAGCATGAAGCTGGCCTCTCTGCATCTCAGCTTGCCTGGCTCGGGCCTGCAGGGCCACGCCTACCTTCTCCAGGTCCAGCTGGAGCATCCACGGCCCATTGAGGCAGAGCTGGAAGGTGAGGCGACTGCAGTCTCGGATGACAATTTGCAGAGTGTTCAGAGGCTTGGTTCACTTCAAGGCAGTGGGGTCTTTCCTGGCTTTGACAGGCACAGGGGAAGTCAGCTACTTGAGTGAAACTGTTTCTTTCTCCTGCTGCAGTACCATCTCCAGAGTTGCCTCCAGCTCCAGAGCCAGAGCAAGGGCCAGCTCCACGGCTAGATCCAGCTCCAGCTCTAGTTCCACCACCTGTGCTAGAGCTGGAGCCAGTGTCACCTCCATCAGTCCCTGCAGGGCCAGAGCCACCACTGACGTCAGCTCCAGCCCCAGTGCCAGCTCCTGAGCTGGAGCCAGCTAGACCATTGGCTCCAGGGAGAATCCTCCCTCCACCTGGAGAGATAACAGCAGAGCCAGATCCAGCCCCAGAGGCCGCCTGCCCCTGGGACGTGACCACCAAGAACCTGCTGAGGGAGGAGAAGCCTGACTTCTTGGAGTTCCCTCCCCGGCTGGTGGCAGAGCAGTTGACACTGATGGATGTGGTGAGCAGCGGGGCTCTCAGGGCAGGTGGGGCCGGCCTTCCCCTGTGCCATCAGCTGCCCCAGACCTGCCATTTCCTGATCTAGAATCCCATGATCTCGGTCCAACCTCTTGCTTCCCCACTTACCCTCATGTGACCTGAGCAGCCTTCTTAACTCTCGAGCCTTTGCTGTCCTCATGTGGACAGGAGAGATGGACACTGAGAGCAGCTGCCATGCAGAGTGGCTGTGCAGATGGATGAGGTGGAGCAGAGAGGAAGTTGGGCAGAGTCTGCTCTTTGCTGGGGGTGGGGAGCTCACTGAAGCGCTGTCTTGTCCTTGGGTAGTTCACTCATTTGCCCAGGAGGCCTCAACAGCCTCAGCACTAATTAGGCACCTCATGTGTACATGACTACCAGGCAGACAAACAAAGCCCGTGGTTGTTGCTGCCTTGGGGGAATGCACATCTGAAAGAGAGTCAGACCCCAGGATGGTCAGAATGGGTGGAAGATGCCCCTAGAGATGGTCAAGCAGGAGCCAAGTTCTGGTGTTTGGAGGAAGTGAGACTGGGCGGCGAGCAAATGCCACTTCCCTGAGCCACAGTATGGGTTCCTGGGTCATCCTGTGCTGGGTCCCCTCAGGGGACACAGGCAACACCCAGGGACTCCCACAAGCCTCAGGCCGCATTCTCAGCTTCCTGAGCTCCCGCTCTCACCACTGACCCAGCCTTGGACTGGGGGCTGCGGAAGCTGAGCTAGGCTGTGGCAGGGCTGGGTGACACTCCCTGTCCTCCCCAGGAGCTCTTCAAGACAGTGAGGCCCCACGAATTCCTGGACTCCATCTGGTCCCAGGGTGACAACAGGGGCATTCAGCACCTGGCACCGACCATCCATGCCACCATGACCCACTTTAACAGAGTGGTCGAATGTATCATCACCACCTGCATTGGGGACCCGAGCATGACGGCCCAGGACAGGGCCAGGGTGGTGGAGCTCTGGATCCAGGTGGCCAAGGTAAGATGTGGGAGGCCCTGGGAGCCCCTCTCTGGAGTCAAGGGAACTGCCCCTTCTCCTTTATCAGCTCTCACATTTGAAGTCCGTGGTCTGAGCCTTTGGAAAAACCTTAGGCCCCTCCTGCCAGGCCTCGATGACCTGACTCCTGGTCCCAGTGGTACGAAGCTCACCCCTTCCTGGGCTCCTTTCTTGGCTTGAGCTAAAATCCTCCTCCCTGGAAGTATTCCTCATCAGGTTCCAGCTGTGCCTTTTCCGGGTTCCCTGAGCCGCTGTCTCATCCAGGACAGGAGACGTCAATGCGGGGACAGAAGCCAGAGGAAGCAGGGCTCCAGCTCCCCCTCACAGCTCATTCTCTTCCCTTCCCCAGGAATGCGAAGGCCTGAGGAACCTTTCCTCTCTCCATACAATCTTCTGGGCTCTGGAGGGCCCCTCCATTCAACGTTTAAAAGATACGTGGAGACAGGTGTCCAGGTGGGTAGGCCTCTCTCCATGCGAGCACCACCTGGGTGGACCAGACACCCCCCACAGGGCTGGCATTGCCCTTCAGTCAGTTGGGACCTCCTGGGAGACAGCAAACCCTGGGGATAGGGTCTGACCTGGTTGGCAGGCTTCAAGTCTTTCTGAAAACTTAGGCCAGTGGTTCTGCCTCAGGAATCAGTTTCCCTAAGTGACAGATCATGGCTTGAACCAAATTGAAGATTTTCAAGTGTTTGCAGCAACAGAACTCTCTGTCCACGTGAAATTAAGACTGTTTAAAACATATCTGTGGAGAAAATAAGAGAATGGAGGCCCCAGGTGACAATAGGAGAGCCCCTCCCCATTCCCAGACACCTCAGGGCTCAGACGACACAGTGAAAATGCTCATCCAGGCTGTCTGGATCTTCTGGGTTTTCAAACAAAAGGGATTTACCCTAAAACCACTCCACAGTGTTTCTTTCGTTTTTTCCCTCCTCAGGAAGAACTGTGAAATAGTTAAAACGATCTTCCAAACATGCCACCGGGAGAGCAGGAAGCTTCTCAAGGAGGTGAGTGGAGGCTGGAGATCTGGAAGGACGGGAAGTGAGGTGGGGAGGGACCAGGCAGGATGTGCTTTGGTAAGTTTTTCACTTAAGGTTCCCCGAGAAATAACAGTCTGTCTTGTCCAGCTGGACAGGAAGCAGGGGTGTGAGCTGCAGGGGCAGGTGGGGACTGTTTGGGGCAGGAGGCCTTGGTCACGGGATACAGTGGTGTCACCTGGACTGTTCCAAGAGGTGAAGAGCTGGCAGAATGAGCAGGTGTCTGGCTTCCATGCGGACCCATCAGCTGGCCCTCATCATCCTCCAGGCTGGCGGGTGGATGGAGTGGGTGGGGGTTCCTTTCTTCCTAAAGCAGCCCAGTCTGTCCTCAGGAAGCCAGGCCCCTGCTGCTCCTTCTGTCTTCACTGCACCTCGCAGGGGAGGGCACTCTGCCTGCCCCAGGGATGGGCACTGTGAGGTCACACAGGCCTTGTGGACACAGGGGCTGCACAGCCATGGGCCAAATGGTGGATCTGGGACAGAACTGTGTGCTCTCTGGGACTGTGCACTCTAGCCCGATAGTGGTCACTGCTGACAAACCAGTGAGTCTCCCCCGGTGCCTTGTCGACAAGGATACGCCCCAGATGGCAATGAGTATTACCAGGGAACCTACAGATTCTTAATGGACCTTCCTGACAGATTCTTAATGGCCTCCATCGAGGCCCTGGCAGGAGGGGCCTAAGGATTGTACAAAGGCTCAGACCACAGACTTCAAACATGAGAGCTGAGAAAGGAGAAGGGACATTAGAAGTTTCCATGTGAAAAAGGATGCAAATGTCACCATTACACAGTTGCCGTGGTCACCCCCTAAACTGTCACTCAGATGTGGCGCAAGGGGGTCCCCTTCTTGAGTGAATAAAGGAGGAGATCTTTGCAGGGACCATTCTGAGGGGATCCTAGGGAGCTGAGGCCTTTGGCATGACCTCAGGTCCAGCCTGGTGTCAGAGAATCCCAGGGGGCTGGAAAATACAGAAGCCACTTGCATGGGACCCCGAGAAACCTTGTGCCTCTCCATCCATGGCTCAGGTTGACTGAGGGCCTCAACACACCCCGAGAGTCCAGAGGCCAGGACATTGGTCAGAGGTGTGGCTGGAGAAGGAGTGAAGGCCAGGGGCCAGGGCTTCTGGCTGCGAGGGGGAGCGGTCTCCTCTGTGGGCCCCTTAGCAATTCACTGCCCCTCTGTGGGCCTCGGTCTCTTCATCTGGGAAATGGAGTGACATGATCTGTGGTGCAGGCCTCACAGGGGTGATGAGGTACAAGGGGGAGAGGAATGTGCAGGAGCTTTGTGCTCCTCCTCCTCGAGGGGAGAGGGGACAGCACTAGTGACAGTCAGAGGATACTGAGTCCTCAGGGGACCCTGGGAGGCATGGGGAGTCCTCCTCACACTTTCCTGATGAGGAGAGAGGCTTAGGGGCATGGGCAGGCCTGAGGGCACAGAGGAGGGAGTGTTGGAGCTGGGAGTGATCTAGCATCAGGGCACCCTGGAATGGGAGCAGCCATAGACACCAGATGGCCAGGGTCCAAGATCAGGGCCATGGGAGACACGGGGAAGGGAACTTGGCCTCCCTGAGCCTTTCCTTGACCCTGCAGGAGGTGTCATCTGTGAGGGCCACCCATGAGATAGACCTGCAGGGAGCCCAGGAGAGGCAGCAGCAGCAGGTGAGGTGGCCTGAGGGGGAGGGTCCAGGTGTCAGAGGAGGGGTCACTCTCCTCACGGCTGGAGGCTTCCCTACGAGAGGGGTCCCTCCTCCTCTAGCCCAGCTCCTGGAGCCCAAGAGCCTGAAATGCCTGCCCTGGAAGTGACCAGGAAGAGGCCTGGAAGGGCTGGGCCCAGGATGTGTTAGGGAGGGGAGGGGCAGGAACCACATACCCTGGGATTTGCCAAAAGCCGCCCCTGGGAGGTGACTGGGGAAGTTGGGTGGCCCTGGAGGGGGCAACGGGGGGGAGGCCGTGGAGGGTCCCAGGCTGTTCTCTGTGGGAGTCTGTGGTGGACAGGAGGCTGGGGTGAAGGGATTTGGGGGAGGGTCCATGGGGGCACCTGAGAGGTGGGACTCATCTCACCACTCCCACCCTGATTTCACAGGGTGTCGTCCCCTTCTTGGGCATGTTCCTCTATCACCTGAAGCTGCTGGACATTGGGATGGAGGATGATCTGGAAGTGAGTGAGCCTGGAGATGGGGACAGGGAGCAGGATCCTGAGGTTTGGGTGGCGAGAGCCCTGCACTGGGACCTGAGCTCTCAGTATCTGGCAAACCTCCTCTCATGAGAGCCCCATAGCCACCCCTGGGAGCTGGGGAGTCTGGCCCATCTTAGCAATGCGTGAATAGACGCTCCGCATAAGCCCCCCACCAGTCTACCTGGGCTGGTGAAGCTCATAGCTGCCTGCCTGCAGAGCTGCAGGAGGCTGTGTCTGAGATGGATTCAGCCTCCCCCTCGGGCCCTGCCCCTGGGGGAGTGCCATCAGCCCCTGCAAGTGAGGAAGCACTTCTGTGTTCCAGCTGTCCCTTCCTCCCTGAGGCCTCAGTCTCCCCGTCTGTCATCAGAGAGGGTGTGCTACATAAGGTCTCTGGCCTCAGCTCCCCTGTCCCTCCTGCCCTGGAGCCCAGAGCCTGGCCCAGTGTCAAGTTCTCTTTGTGGAAGGTCTGCCCTCTGCTGGGCCCTCACATTCCTGCAGCCTGAGAAGGGGTGGGATGGGGGTTGGTTCTGGGCTTAGGGGGCTGTTTCTGATGGACATTGGCTGTCTCCCTTCCAGGGAAGTCGGGTCAACTTCCAGAAATGGTGTGAGGTGTACAGCTATGGGGAGGGTGGGGATGTGGAAATTAGAGACCTCCCCTGGCAAGACTTTCTGTGGCCTCATCCCTTGGGTCTTACATTTATTGGGAGAGTCAGATCCACAAAGCTGGGGATCCCATCACGTTGGTGGGTGCGGGAGGGGCTGGCATCAAGGACACCTTCCTGGATGAGGAACTAATTCAAGCCAACTGTGAGGACAGGCAAGTCCTGAATGGAGTGGGAAGGAAGGAGGGTTCCCGAGTGAGCACAGACCCCAGACCAGATCCTCATTCTGCACAAGTCCCTGGCAGTGTTCCCCACCCAAGCCCTCTCTGCGTCCTGTCCTTCCTCCCAGAAATTCAAAGTCATCCGTAGGATCCAGCTGCTCCAGCAGGCTGCAAATGCATATGACCTGGAGCCCGATGAGCGATTTGGGGCCTGGTTCCAGGCCATGGAGCCCATCAGTGTCCATGAGAGGTGAGGGGGACAGGAGTTGGGTGAGGGCAGGACAGACTCTCTCTGATGGCCAGCTCCAGAGCCTGTGGCCTGGCTCCCTGATCAGCCTCAGAACTCGTAGCGTGGTGACCCATGGGGCACCAGGACTCAGCTGCTGGCAGGCTCTGGGAGGGGCACCTGAGGTGTGGCTCCTGGTAGCTCACAGTTCCACTCTGTCCTGTAGCTACTGGGTCTCCTGCCGGCTGGAGCCCGCACACCAGAAGGCGAGCAAAATGCGGCTCTTCAGGAGAAAGAGGAACCGGACATCCTCCAGTTTAGGGCCGAGTGAGTGTCAGGAGCAGCAGCGACTAAATCCAGGGGCTCAGTACAGCTTCGGGCTAAGCATGGGCCTGGATCCCAGCTCCAGTGCTGACCAGGCCTGGGACAGGCCGCTCCCCTCTTCTCTCTGGGACTCGGTTGCCTCCTCTTAAATGGGTGATGCTAAATGATGCCTCCCCCATCAGGGACAAACGGGGTGCTGTTGATGGACTGAGCACTCGGCACAGGGTTTGGATAAGAGTGAAGGGGGGCAGGGAGGTGTGCCGTGAATCTCAGGGAGGCACCCCAAAATAGTCTGTTTCTTCTCTTCAGCCACCGTGCCCTTGGTGATGAGCCATAACCCTCTGGAGACCACAAGTTCAGCTCCTCCTGAGCAGCAGGGCCACTGGGACCCTCGGGGTGCACCGGGTCAGCTCTTCCCCCCCCACCCCAAGTAAAGGAGGACATCTGAAGACTTTCCCTGGTTTCCCCTAAAGCCCCAGATGGAGGGCACGACCCCCCTCCAAATCCCTGACATCTCCACCCCAGGGACTGTTTATCCATTGAGGAGGAGCATTAGTATATGTTTAAGAGTAAATATCAGATTTGAATGTTGCAGTAAGTTCTGTTTCTGTCACAGCCTGGGTGTTGCGGTGTGGTTCTTTCACTTCTCATGCTCATGTAAATGAGACACAGCATCTCACATTCTGCCTTGAATTAAGAACTCATGTATGGTCAGAGCTTATGGTATGTGGGAGAAGGGAGGACGGCCAGTCCCCTCCCTGGCTACTGAATGACACTCTCAAGTCCCCCTTCCTCAGAGGACAGGTGCATTTCAGTGTGGTTCACCTGGGCCAGGAGCAGAGACAGCCCCTCAGATCACCCTGGATGTAGAGGTTGGAGGGACTTTCCCAGGCAGAGCAACAACCTCTGAAATGTAGATGTCTTTCAAATACCACTTGCCAGGACCGTGTCCTTCCCCAGGACAGCGGCTGTCTTTCTACAGTTTTCCAGGAAGAAGGAATGTTTTCTGCTCATCCCATTGAGGTTTCTTTTGACCAAATATTGAAAGTTACCGTTTTCTAATCAGTCTCTGGATTTGCATCAACACTAAATGAGAAAAAAATGTAAAAAGATAAAAGTTTGCATGTGGAAAACACAAGGCCAGAGGAAGACCATGTGCTGATGGAATAAGGGCCGACAGGACATCCCCATCAGGACGCCTCTAGGGCTCCCTGTTCACCCTTCGCCTAGACTGGAATCCTCCTGGGATCCTGGCCTATGCCATGGAAGTCCTTTTCCCACTTGTTTCATATGCAGAGAAAAAGATTCATGATGCAGCTTTTAAACCTACAACAGGACTTTCTTCCATAAACCTCACCACTCCGTGTGAACTAGGATTTCCAGCATCCCCGCACTTCCTTATATGATTCTTTCTGGGCAGAAATTCCCTAGAAGGCCCCCAGCCTCTCTGTCAGGTACATCGTGGCCATTCCTCCCCGGCTGGGCCTGATGGATCAGGGGTGATCTCTGGTTTGCCAAGATAATAGACCTTAATCCTGGCCACTGAATGACCCACACTGTCCACTGCTGCCCTGGGTGACATCTGGGACCCTGGTGTTCTGAGGTCCATGGTCTCAGACAATCACTAGTTTACACACTCAGTCGTGTTGTTACTGACTTGTCCCAAAGGGGCAGCTGGGCCTGAGCGCATAGAGCACGTAGCCCCTGGGATGACTGTGTTCTTTTCCTCAGTCTGTGCTGTGGTTATGTGGATGTGTGTTACAGGGCTGTGAAACTTGCCTGTTGGGAGTTTTGAAAGATGAGGCACGAGAAGGGCAGGTATAGGTGTGGTTCCAGCAGGGGAATGCAACCCATCTTAGACAACACAGACACAACAGACACAAACTTACCAATTAAAATACTGAAACACTTCCCACATGGGTGGTAAACAGACACTACTCTGAGCTCACCCCGAGAACCCACCCTACGACTAGGAGCTAAAGGGTTACCACCCGGCATTTTGAACATCATGCCCTGGAAACACCCTGTAAGACAAGGGCCATTGTCTTGAATTCCTTGGTACTTCTTCCCTCTCCTTTCTGAAGGCTGCAAGTGTCACCCAGGAAGGCCTTTTCAGTTCAGCCAGATGCAGAGTAGAAATCCTGGTTCCCACAGCACAAGCCCTTCCTGCCAGGGCACTGCCATCCAGGAAAGAAAGAATTCACAGCTCGGTGTAGACATGTAAACACACACATGCATATCCCACCCAAACATCAAGATGCATGAACTAGTAAGAGAGTAAAAGCCACTTCAGAAACACACCAAGCAACTGCAAAAAAAGGGTTTTTTAAAGATCCTGACTCAAATAAAATGCAAAACCAGGAAATCACCTTGAGAAAACTGGGGGACTTTGGATACTGACCAGATAGTTGATTATAGGAATGACACTTTTATTTTTGTGTGTGATAACATTATTGTGTTTGTGTTCAAAAAAATCCCTCATCTGTAAGAGAAACTGAAAATATTTACAGCTGAAATGATGTGCTCTCAGCCATCTCAGCTGGTTAACTCTAGCGGGGTGGCTGTGAGGGTAAACGAAGCCAGATGGTATACGAGTTGACAATTTTTGAAGCAAGTGACAGGTTCACAGAGGTTGATTTTTCTCTACTCTGAGATTTAGAGATTTTTGAAAACTTTCAGAACACAATTTTGATACAAATAGTATACTCGGTGTTCACGTTACAATGTTACAAATTAAAACATTGATTGAAAATATAAAGGAATGCTTCTCCTTCCTGACCTAAGGAAGCTCTCTCTCAGTCTCGTTCTGTGAATGACCTGATGATGCCACCAATTGTACTTACCACATGTTTGTGGAGTAATTCCTATGTGCTCTGTGCTGTGTGCAAGGTGAACACATTTCCACGACTCTGGATCTAGTGTGGGAAGGAAGGCAATGAGCCTACTGCCAAGGTTCTCTACGTGGAAAATAATGCCTCCAGGGGGTATGCTCATTTTTAAGATTCCAAAATCAAAGCTACATAGGTTTTCCAGGTAACAAACAAGAGATACTTAATTCATGATACAGAAATGACCTATGTCTGAATTAACATGTGACAAAGTAGAGAAAGACTGATGGATTTTATGTTAATATTAGATGCAAAATCATAGTGCTGGCCCCTGGCCTAGTGGTTAAGTTTGGCAAGCTCTGCTTTGGCAGCCCACGTTCTGTTCACAGGTGTGGACCAACAACACTCAGCAGCCATGCTGTGGCGGTGACCCACATACTAAGTAGAGGAAGATTGGCAACAAATGTTAGCTCAGGGTGAATCTCCCTCAGCTAAAAAAAAAAAAAATTACATGCAAAATGAGAATAATTTATGGAATCACATTTAATATATATTAAAAGATAAATCTCATTCAAGTAGGTATCATCTCTTCATTGAGTTAACACTCAATGAAAAAACAGATATAAGTTCAAAACACTAATTCCTCAGCATCAATTATCCTATCAATTTTAATATAAAAAGGAAGAAAAATCATGGTAAATAAAAATTGATGTTATCATGAAAGGTTAAGATCACGACGGACATTACAAAGAGATGCTGTGAAAGTCAAGCCTGTCTCATGGGGAATTTCTCAACCACATCACTCTCTTTTTCTTCAGCACCGTTGTTGCTTTCCTCACTCTGTTTTCAGGATGCCTTTCTTGGCTCCTTGCTCTCTCTGCCTCCTGGGCAATCTCGTCTGTCCTCGAGGCCACAGTCACTCCCTCCCATGCTTTTCTTCACTTTCTGTGTCTGTCTCCTGATATCTCCAAAAGATGCTCGTTGCCTGCAGAGGGGCTATGAGAGACCCACACCCAAACCAGGACTCATCTCTGCCCAATATGGACACTGGCCAGGGGTGGGCTCAGGGCTGGTGTGCAGACCCCTCAGCTCCAGCCACAGCCCAGGGATTCACCTGGACCCCCCAGTGCAACTGTTTTTAAGGTATTTGTGAATCCAAAGGACTTAAGAGTTCTCCTTCACTGCTGCAGGCCTGGAGTCCCTGCAGACCCCTGTATCCGCAGACTTGCTGGGGATTCTCCAAGGTCTCCTCCCATTGACTGCACATGACCTCACTGCCAGGATGGGAAGTGATTCTAGTAACTGACCTCTGGAATATACAGCTGCTCAGCCTTCAGACTGTATAGAACTTCAGTTTTCTACTTGGTTTTAGTTTCATGGTCTCGTTGTTTCTACTATGAAGTTAGGACATATTTTTTGAGCTTTCTCTTTAAAAACAGAATAAAATGCAAAATTGGAACAAAGAGGAGCATGAAGACTACCATCCATGGAGAATGTTCGCAGCTCATTTGGATATTGCACCCTCTTTCTCTCCCTGGAGAAATGTGTCTCAAATCATACTGTCCATTACAATCATTGCAGAGTTTTTATAACTCAGATTGCTGGAACTCAACCCAAGTAGGTCTGGGGAGGCAACGGAGAATTTTCATTTCTAAGACGTTCCCAGCTGATGTTGATGCTGCTGATATAGGCATCAGACGTTGAGAACGGGATTCTGGGACACTATCAAGCTGATGTGTCACTATCAGTGCAAATCCAGACCAACTTGCCTCCTCCATCTTGCTTAAGGGTGTTATTCTCTTCCCTTCTCTATCATTGTCAACTATACACATGCTGGTACCCTGTAACCTACGTTATTGGGACACAGAGATCCAAGGACTCCATAACTCCTTTGAGTGTCCCATCTCTAATGAAATCACGCACTCTTCCACCCTTAGATACTCACTTCCACACCCAGAGCCTGTTTTCAACCAAAATTCTCCTGCTTGCAAATCAGTAACTCAGAAACACCACATTCCCACCACAAATTTCCACATTTCTAGTTTTTACACAAAGAACTCTACTGTATATAACCATTCTTTAAGAAAATAGATTACTCCAGTTAGAGTATCTTAACAAGGCTCTCTTCCTTCTCTCTTCCTATTCCTCCCTATTAATCTTGGATTCTGTGGTCCATCATTTCAATAACCCACTGACAACGCTCCCTAATTCTTTACTCTCATCATATCTGCCCTGCAAGCCTCTGACTTTGGATGATTCCAAATTCCTGCCATGCCATGTTGACACCTGCACTGAGGATCACCGCTGAAGAGAGAGCACACGAGGAGCCTGGGGGTCCCAACAGAGAATCAGCAGCAACCAATGGGCCTCCATGCATTCTCTAACGCTTCCTGAATGCTCTGTTAATTTCTTTCCATTTCTTGAGTTCCATAAAACTATTTTCTCTTGACCTACTTCATATCTCACAGACAAATTGTTAACCACCACACAAGAACTATTTCACACTCTAGTCATCAGATCTAGAAATTTTCCGCATAAGCAATTCATTTATCACACCATTTCTGTTGTTTTATACAGATATATTTCTTTCTTAGCTAAAACCATTCTGATTTTCATCTCATCTTTCCATTTCAATGACCTCATGCTTTCAATATTCGCAGTACTTTCAATCACCTCCCTACTGGGATCATGCCTCATGTTTCAAATATGCACAAATCTCTACCATCTACAAACCAATCCCTCATCCATTGTTCCTAATGCCCCTCACCCTCGATGTCCTCCCTCTCCTCCTCCTGCCAGGGACTCATTGTGAAAAGTTCACTTACATCCCAATGCCTCTGTTTCCACACTGGCAACCGATCCCATGTCCCCATTCTGTGGATGCTTCTCTTGCTAAGCTCACAGGTCATGGCTCTTACTATTCCAATGTGGCCTTTTCATTATTTGTCTGACATGTCCTGCAGTAGCATGTGACTTTGTGGCCTTCAAGTTCCTTTAGAAAGCTCATTTGTCCTTGGGATCCACCAGTGCTACACTGTCCTTCTCCTGCTCCAAACTTCCTGAGTCACTTCTTGGCTTCTCTTTATAACCAACCCACAATGCCTGATGCTTCCCAGAAGTCAGCCCTGCTCTGACATCTGCTGTCCACCTGCACCCTCCTACTAGGCAATCATATCCATTTCCCTGGCTTCAAATACCACTAATGAGCTAAAAATGTTCAAAGAATCAGCACAGATCCGACTCTGCCCCCCAGACCCAAATATGTACCTGCCCACTCAGCCCATCAGTGATGACTCGACTCACAGTGTCCAGGTTCCAAATTGAAAAAAACACTTTCCCAAATAATTCACTTCTCTCTCAGTGTTCCCAAATTCACTTGTTTGTGCTAATATCCTGTCTGTCCCTGAGTGTCATTCTGGACACTCTGCCACCCCACATTCATATCAATGACCCATCCATCCACCTTCCTGAATCCTCCTACAGATTCTTCACTTTTGAATCATTTCTAATCACCTTTCAGAAATGACACAAAATACCATTCCCACACAGTGACCTCTCCTGCTCTAGCAACCTAAATTACAAAACTCCATTTTTCCTCTTTGTTGATATTTTGTTCTACTTTACTTATATGTGCATCATCTCTTTCTTTCAATATTCAGTTCTCACTAAATGGGATACTCCATATAGACATGTCTAATGTAGATTTTCTAGATGTTTCCCTCAACAGTGTTCTCATATGGCTTGGCACACAAAAAGAGCTCGTATATTATATGTGTCTATCTATCTATCTACCTACCTACCTACCTACCTACCTACCTATCTAATTCAAATACTAAAAGTTCACTTCCTGAAATATTTTAAACCCATCCACTTAACTACATTTATGCAAAGATATCAAGTTTTTCTGGTATACTGCAATAAATTGGCAATTACAGCTTAAGATTTCCAAATCCTCTCTCCCTGTAATCAGCCTACGAGATTCTACTTACAGTGATCTGTTTAAAATGTAAAACTGATCAGTTCACCTTACCTTTTAAATCCTCAATTTCTGTCGTCAGCAGATATTTTTCCTGTTGTCCTATCATAATTATTAATACTACCCTTTTCATTCCTCAATATGTTCCAGTTTGGAGAGAAAACTATTTGGTCGTTCTATTTATAGAGCACCTACTACATGCAAAACTCTGGTGTAAAACCTGTGATCTACAAAAAAGCTAAACAGACTCACCGCCCCTGTTTGACCTAGTCTTAACGCGAGGAAAGACATAATAAACTGCAAAGAATTTATAACATGCCATGTGGAAATAACCACTGTGATGACCTATAGGGCAGAGAGAGAGAGTTTGAGCTTGAGTACATTTCTAAAGTTAGCTGTGTTTGTGTGTGTGTGTGTGTGTGTGCGCGCGTGCATGTGCTGATGCATGCTGCCAGGATAGGATGAGTTGCTTTCTCCTGTGGGGTGGGGGAGCCTCCTTTGCTTTGCGAAAGTTCCTCTCTGTGCACCTACTATGGACTTTGTCATCCACGTGTATTAGTCACGGTTGTCTAGAGAAACAGAAATAGAATATATATAAGCATAGAGATGTGGAGATGTATTACAGGAATTGGTTCACGAGGTTATGGAGGCAGAGAAGTCCCACAATCTGCCATCTGCAAGCTGGAGAACCAGAAAAGCTGGTGGTATAACTCAGCTGAAGTCTGAAGGCCTGAGAACCAGCACCTCTATTGTCCAAGGGCAGGGAACAATCGGCGTCCCAGGTCAGGAGGAGAGAGTGGACTCACCCTTTCTTTTCCTTTTTGTTTAAACTAATTCTGGCTCATATAACAGTATTTTTGATGTTTCATATAGGAATCTAGCTTCCTTTCACATTACTCAACTTACTTACCAGTTGTAAACTTTATAAGTTATGTCCCACTCAAATAATAGATTTTCTCTTCTTCTCTAATATTAATTACCTCTCATTCTTTTGATTCTCATTTTTTCATGACTGTGCTCTCCAGTGCCACACTGAATCACAATAATGTTTGCCAGGAGCATTTTCCTCTTCTTAAGTGTAGCGTAAACACCAGATAAATTCCTTGTCAGGGCAGAGCAGGCATCTAAGAGAAAGTAAAATCGTGCAGGGGAATCACTTCTACCTGGAAGTCAACAGACTTGCTTCTCTTGGCTGTTTGGAGCTGGAGATGCTATGACAATGTGGTCAGCTGAGAATCAGAGGATCTCTCTCTAGTCCCAGGAATTAGTCCTGGTCAAATCTCTCAACCTCTTTAGACCTCATTTTCTTCACCTGTAACATGAAGAGTTGGATGAGTCTTTTTGAGTTCTGAAATCCAGTGATTCCAAGATACCCTTCACCCAGATACACTTAACAAAGATCAGAGAGAATTTTTAGTTGTCTTCTTCTGCATCAACATTATTATCCATATCACCACTTCAAGACATACCAAATGTCTACTTTTGCATGACACTGATAAAACAGGTTCCATACCAAATCGCTGTTCACTGGGATAACAAATCTATAGTTAATTATTTAGAGGTAAGTATAGAGATGGGCCCTGCTGGAACCAGCAATCAATGGGCCACAAAGTCTTGCTTTATTTTACAGCAAGGCTGTGGAAACATTTCCTAATACACCAGAATTCTTCTGTACTTCGAAAGTATGAAGTAAATGGGAGCCTTGAATCCATGGTTACGAGTTAATAAGGATATGATTTTTAAAATTTTACTAATGATGCCATTTGCCTAGTATGGGGCTGTTCTCTGGTGAGTCAAGAGCAGATGTATTCAAGGCCACTTTCATTCCTTTAATAAATATTTACTCAGAGCCTACCACTTGCTGCAAGATAGCAGTGATCTACCCTAAGAACATTTATATTCTAGTAGGGTGACACAGACCATAAACAAAAAGAGAATCTTGAGGTGATCAATAAAGTTACATATACATCAAACATTTTTCATTCTGGACTATTTTTCACCCTTTCCCTTCTTTTACTCTTTCCCAGAACTCTAAGCATGGACTTGAAAACCCAGAAAGCATGGGTCCCATGTTTCTTCTCGCAACACCCCTGTTTCAAAGACATAGTGTTTATCATCTGAGAGTATGTCTCTTTAAGACTAAGTTCCTATGAATCAGCATTATTTCATCACTTTCTTGAGAGGATGGATGATATTATGAAGGGAAAACAAAATATCATATGGGATTTATACTCGAAATGATGTTTCCACTCTAATTGTGTTATTTAATGTGGTGTGATTTGGAGCAAGTCAGTTACTCCTTCAGAGTCAGTGGTAATAACACCCTGAAAAGCATTCTATAGAGATTAAATGAAACAAAGTATGAGAAACTGCTTTGTAAATTGCAAAGCCATCTTTTTCAGCTTATTTTTTCTAGTAATATTTTCATTTATCCAATCCTTTTTGACTCTACACAACCCGCCTAGACTGAGTTTTATCATTTATTCAACCATAATAATGGGTCAAAATGGGTGAATATTAGAAATTTCATATGGTTCAACTTAATTAATAGGCCATCACAATATTTAATTTGGTTATAATTACAGTGAAATTTTTCATGTTGCCTTACCATGTGCCAGGCACATTCTAGGCATCTGACATGTATTCACTCATTTAATCCTCACAACAATGCTATGGAGACAATACTAGTAACCCCTATTGTATGGATGAGGAACATTAGAGGTTATATAAACGTCCAAGGTCACACAGCTGGTACCCAGGCAGCCTACCTCCAAAGTCTCTTTTAGGGATCCATTAGAGGTTGTGGCACTTACATTGTAAAAGGATCACCCTGGTTTCTGGTTGGCGAATGGACCAGAGGGGACTAAGCAAGAAAGCACATGACTACTGAAATGATCCGCGCAAGCAATTCTGAATACAGGATTTCTTTCCTTTTTAAGGCTGAATAATATTCCATTGTACAGATGCCCCAGATTTTCTTCATCCTTTCACCCACAGATGCACAATTAGGTAGTTTCCATCTCTTGGCTATTGTGAATAATATTGCGGTGCATTTTGTCAAACGTTTTCCTGGCACTTAATGAGTTTGAAAAAATTCTCCTTCTACACATTAGTTACTGTAATGAACTACTTTCTAAATGTATAAAGTTTAAGTATTTGTCATTCTACAGAAATACCTTGCCTAATCATGATTTGTGTTGTTATCAGTTCATGAATGATCGAAGATTTTTGTACAAAAACTTGTTATAATGGCTTTTTTTGCATGTATTCAGGAACCTTGCATAATATGGGTATTCCCTGATTCTTGATTTTTAGTAGAGTTTTCTAGTAAGCCTTTAGGATAGGAAGTATATTCCTAGATGTGAGGCAGAGAGCAGAAAAATAATAAAGTGATTGTTATATTTAATTATATCAAAAGAAAACTGTCGTTTTGCTAAATTGTTTTTACACACTCTTTGCTTATTTGTAAGAATGGCATATATTGTTTTATTAACGAAAAGAAAATTCAATAAACAATTTTAACATAAAACAACATCTATTGAGAAATTATATGAAAATTTTAGCAATATGCTGTCATCAATTTCCTCATCTGCAAAATGGAGATAGATAATACCATCTTCCTATGGGTTGCTGTGAAAATACTCAAGAGTAATGTATGTCAAATGCTTATCACCATGTCGGTTGGAAAGTGATGCCCCATTCATTTTTCTACTGGGATGATGAGAGCTTTTTTTATGCTTGAAGTCTGTAGTTTTCAAAATATGTTCTACTGTTGTAAAGTGAATCCTTTTTACAAATTATTTGTAGAGTTCGATGATCCCTTTGGAATGCAAATTCAGGCTCCCGTGTGTGCGTGTGTGTGTGTCTATACGCACATCTCTCAAATAATACTTCAAGCCTTTTAATGAAATCTACCTTCCCCACTCTTGACTCTCATTCCAAAAACAAGTTCTTTAATTATCTGGTTGAAAATCTGTATTTCTATATTAGCTACTCATACACTTTTTCATTTTTCATCTTTTGACTATTTATAGTTTCTTTCTTCTCTGAAAAAATCAGCATGAAGAGTTCTTACATACATTAAAAACATAATTCCCCTTGCCCAATATAACTATTTAATGAATTAGGATAAATCAAAATTCAATGTCTACTGTTTTATGACATAAGTGTTTACCATTTTATAGCATACGAATCTTATCCAGAGATGTGCTACATCAGATATTATGAACACATTTTCTTTCTCACTTTTTCCTTTGACCTTTTAAATGGTAAAATTCCCTTATTTCTTTCTTGTCTTGCTATGGATTCATCACTAGTTCATCTCCTTCCACCAGAAATTTAAATCTCTTTTCAGTAACTTCTGACACATGAGACAATTCATGGGCTTCAGGTTTTGCTTGGGGACCTCCCTCTTGGGCTTGAACATATACACAGGCCCACATATACACAGTATGTCTGGAAGGATAGAGGAGAAAAGGATGTTTATCTCTGTGCAAAAGGACTGGGAGACAGTGGTAGAGTGAGAATATTTTACTGACTTTGCACCACTCTTTGAAGTTTTCCTATACGTGCATCTACGACGTAGTGGCCTCCCTCCCCCCAGATTTTTAAATTAAAATTAAAATAGCATTATATCCTTATCTACTGTCTTGGGACAGTAAGTTGTAGAGAAATGTGAATATATGACCCAATTTTTTAATGAAATTAAGAAGAGCAAACACGCACAAAAAATTTATAATTCTAAATATGGGCACATCATTCTATGAGGCTGTATAAACGTGAGGAAAGGAATGAAGAAAAGCTGTTCAACATCCAGCTACCTGTACAGTCTAGGGGTCCACGTAAAGCCCCGCCTCCAGCCCCGCCCCTGGAGCTGATTTCCTCCCACTGTGAAGTCGGCCAGACTTATTCCAGCCCCACCCCCGCCTCTTCCCGCCCCTGGAACTGGTCTCTGCACAGCACTCGGGCCTGGCTCCGCCCACAGCCTGGTCCCCGCCCCTTGCCCCGCCGCCCTTTGTCCCCGCCCACAGCCCCGCCTCTAGAGCTGGTTTCCACCCACAGCCCCGCCCCTAGGCCTGGTCCCTGTCCCTGGTGCTGACCCAGCCCGCGGGCCCGGCCTCACATTAACTCTAGAAACTAGACACCTCCCCCGAGGCTGGGGTGCGCGGCCCCGCCCTGCCCCGCCCCCTGCCCCGCCCCCCACGCCGCCTCAACCCAGAGCCCCCAAACGTCCGTCCTCCCCGAAACTCCGTCCTCCCAGAACGCCCGCCCGAGACCGGAAGCGGAAGCGCGGGCGGCGCCGTGGATGGAGCGGGAGTTCTGCGCGGTGTGTCCAGTCTTCTCGGCGCGGACCGCATTCCCGTGGACGTTCGGCCGAAGGGGCGAGGCGCGGTGAGTGGCGGGCGGTCCCGTCTCCGGTCGCGGTCGAGGGAGGGGCCTGGGCCGCGGGCAGCCCCGTCAGGGCCCGGCGTCCCTCCGTCCCCCCGGAGCCCCGTTTCCCCGGGCTGTTCGTCAGGGCGCCCGAGGCTGCTGTTCCTCCCGGCTCCGGGCGCCGCCGGCCCCTCCTCAGAGTCCCCGTCACCGTCCTCCGTGTGATTTTGTCCCCAGGGGGCTTATCCGCGTCTGGAGGCGGTGTTTGGGTTGTTACTAATGGGGGCGCTCCTGGCCTCTAGAGGGGGAGGCAGGGATGCTGCTCAGCATCCTCCGGGGCCCAGGACGGCCTGACAGAGAATCATCCGGCCCCAGATGTCAATGGTGCCGAGGGTGGGAAACCTGCTCCAGGGCCTGAAAATCTCCCGAGCCCTGAATGAAGTGTGGGAAATGTTTATAAGTCAGCGAGTCACTTACAGGGTCCCTAAATGACAAACTTGTTTAAAGGGTCTGGGGTCACCAAAAAGTCTCTGTCCAGCCAAGTGAGTTGAGCGACACAAGTGCACACAGCACGAAGCTGCTTCCTCCCATCTTGGGGAGCAGGTGACTGGATAGGAATCGGGAAAATCCAGTCTCAGCCAACAGTTACAGTTAAATCAGTTAATACAAAAAAGAAAAGTGAATTGGGTGGCCTTTCCATCCAACACCCTATAAAAGGCCTCAAAAGCTTGTTTCCGTTTTTTTCCCCCCTCAGACACGGAAAGCATCCGTGGAGCTCAAGTTTGAGGTGAAAGCAGGCTCAGAGTCCACCTGTCCTCGCTGATCCATGGATTTCTGTGTGACCAGGTGAGTACCCTGTCGACCTGGTACCAGCAGGTTCCGGCAGCCTCCGCTGTGCAGAAGACCTGCTAGTGGGCTTTCCTGGGCTCAGGTTGTCACCACATGGACACTGAGAGTGAGGGTATCTTGAGAAAAATTATTGATGTTTGATGGATTATATTCAAGTGAAAGATGGTAAGCTGTGTGTGGTTCTGTGTGGTAAATATTTCAGTAAGTACAGTTATATGCAAATAAAAACACATAAAACAAGTATAAATAACTGCAAATGTGTATTATAGTAGAAAATATAGATTTACCGGCATTGCATAATACTCAAAAGTCAGGATTTATATATAATATAAATACAGAAATGTTTTGCATGTGTATGTAGTATTAGAAGACGTCCCATTAAATATTAGCAGGGATACTCAGCAACATTCCTTAGACCCATTCAACTTGACTTCTAAAGTCCTATAAATCCTCTACAAAAATTTGAAATATAGGAGCATTGAGGGAAAAAGATGATTGGAACTTCTTTGTATTAATAACAAATTTAACATTGAATTTGCCAGTAGCCAGAATTATTTTGAGCATTTTTTTCTTTATGACATTTCCAATCATTTCGAGGAGTACTAAGCAACACTGTAGATTACAGTGCAGGGCACTAGTCTCTAAAAAGACTGTCCTCACCACCTTGCCTTCTAAAGGGAATTAACTTTGTTTCTTGAAATTTTTCTGAAATAACGGTCTGGTGATTCACGTTGCAGAGAATCTTGTTAAGTAATTTTGTATTTAGTTGTTGGCCTCTACTAATTGTGTGTGTGTGTGTGTGCCTTTTTCATTCTAGCTTTCCTGTGATGTTCTTGAGGGGAATGTGTGCTTGTCATGCAATAGATAGTCTTTGAGTGTATAATTTATGGTGACCCACCATCCTTGTTTACTCAGGACAGAGGGGTTTTCCAGGACACAGGACGTTTAGTGTTCAAACCAGGGCAGTCCTAGACAAACCGGGATGGTTCCTCATCTGATGAGCCAGGCCCTGGGCCACATGCATGGGGACCTGGAGAACCAGAGAGACCTTGTCCCACCTCCGTGGAATTTATATTGTATTTGGGAATTTGGATTTTAGACAGTTAATGATGAGAGTGATGTGGGAGATTGGCACAAGGTGACTCAACCTGAGGGGACAGGGAAGCCCTCTTGAGAAGGACTGATATTTAGCTTGAGAGCTAGAGATGGGACTGGATTTAGCTAGTTGGAAGGTTAGACTGGAGTGAGGGTGTGGGAGTGTGTTCAAGAGAGCGTTTCAGACAGAGGGACCCGCATGAGGACACCCCTGAAGCAGAGAGCCTGGTGTGTCCATGAACTGAGAAGAGGGATGGCTGAGCCGAGTCAACACAGGGTGAGGGGTGTGAGCCACGCCAGCGAGGGGGGACAGGCAGGACCAGATCAGGGGTGACTTGGGACTCTGTTCTAAGACCAGTGGGAAGACTCTGGAGAGATGCGAGTAGAAGGAGGATGTGATTAGCGTTTGGTCTAAGCACGTGGGTTCAGATGGACTTCATGTTTAAGAATGTAGACTTAAGAGGCGAGATGGGAGGTGCTGGGAATAAGATGAGGAATAAGGTGACTGTTCCCTAGGCCTGGGTGATGGCTGTGGAGCAGGAAAGAAGTAGAAAGAAAAGACCTTGGAGTGTAGAACCGAGAGAAGGTAACGGTACTTTCTTGCCTGCATGTGTCAGATGGCACAGGGCACTGACTGTTCTCCTCGCTGCTGTCCGTGCAGACCTGCAGGCGCCCCCTCACCCAGGTCTGTGTGTTCACCCTTCTTTGTCACTCACAGGCCCCCCTCCACATCCTAAAGGAAGTCAGGCCTTACTTGTGAGGGGGTTGTCTCACATGGGAGACACCGAGGAGAGCCCCTCCAGACATCAGAGCAGCCCCTTCAGCCTCTCCCTCAGCCTCCTCCCTTCCCCTCTCTCGCTTTCCACACCGAGAAGGACCCCTGCTCAGTATTCCATGTCCCCAGGTTCTCCCTCCCCCAGGCTTGAGAAGGGTGGGGCAGCCACTGGGGTGGACATCATCTGCACCTTCCACTCTGACCCCCGCTGGTCCAGGGCTGGACAGAGAGCGACTCTACTGGGAGCTGAGCCATGAGACCCAGGGCGTCACCCACCTGGGCTCCCTCACCCTGGACGGGGACAGCCTCTACGTCAGTGGTGAGGGGCTGTGCTACAGCCACACTGTCTCTCCCAGTCAGAGTTCTGTGTTGCCTCCGTTGCTCTAAAGTGAGCTATGATCCATCTCTCTATGCTCCTGGTCTGGGATCAGTCTTCTCATCACTGTGTGATCACTGGGTCCAGCCACCTTCCATCTCGTTGCCTACCCCCTGATCACCCCTCCCCTCTTCCCCTCTGCTTTCCCCTCTGATTTTCCCACAAAGCTCCCTACATTCCCCCTCTCCCTTAATCCTTTATGTTCACCCCAGCTCTTGTTCAGCTCCTCTTGCCTCCTCTCCACAGATTACACCTATGGAGCCGCAGCCCCGACTACCACCAGTGAGTATTCCTGGCCCTGACATCCTGGGTCCCGTCCGCATTTGGGGTTGGGGAGCACTTGTTCTCCTTCACCCGCTGTCCTTGGTGAGGGAAGCACCTGGAAGGGCCCTAATTCATCTCTTCTCTCCCTCCCGGGTTCTGGTGGAGAGTCCCAGCCCAGGGTGAGAAAGCCTTAGACACAGACATGTTCTCCACCACATTCTGACCCCACGTGGTTTTCACTTTAATTCTCCTAAAGCCCCGCCCTTGGTCCTCCTTTTCCAGGTATCCCATCCGTCTGTCCAGTTTTCTGCCCGTCCATCTGTCTCTCCTCCAAGTTCAGTCTCTCTTGTTCACATATCTCTCTCTCTTGGGCTCCTCTCATCCACAGGCTTGCTCATCCCTCTACTCACACAGTCACCCCTCCCCTCACTCTCATTTATGCTTCACCTGTGAATGGTGGTCCTGGGACAGCCACTGCTGGAGCCCGGGTGAGCCTGGGGGCTCCTCCCACTCTGTCCCTCCCTGAGACAGCCCTCGCCACAGCTCCCGAGCCAGCCACCACGTCTCTGCATACTTCATCATCACCTGTGCCACCAGAAGCCACCACAGGTGTCTGGGGGCCCCTTTTCCTTCCCAAGAGAAGCTCTCCGGCCCCACTCCTCCACCAGCCAGTTGTGATCCAGGAGCTGGGAAGCCAGGGTGTGAAATTCTGGTTTTAGGGCAATCATGCTGATCACAAAGATTATACCGACAATTCAGTCTCAGGCCAGCCCTCAGAGAGCCCCTAGTCTTGTGAAATTAACACACCATTATAGTACAATGTGGGAGGTTTCGGGGAGAGGCGCCTGGCATGATCTGGAGGGGAAGAGCTTGCTAGAGAAAGTTTCACCAGAATGGAGTCTTTAAGAATAAGTAGTAGGGACCCTGGCAACTAGAGGATGAAGAGTTTTCCTGGCCCAGAAGATTCCATGATCAAAGGCTCCGGCCTGAAACAACATGCCCTATGGGGAGAATTGAAATGAATTTGGGTTGCGTGAAGCATGGAGTTTAACCCGCAGTAGATGGATAAAATGAGACTGAAAGGTCAGCAGGAGCCAGATTGAGTAGAGCCTTGAGTGCCAGGTCAAGAAGGTTGAACTAAACACTGAAGGCCATAGGGAGCCATGGGTGGTACTGGAGCAGTGGTGGCCCTAGTGAGGTATTCATTTCAGAAAGATTCTTCTAGTGGTGCATGTAGAACATCCTTTAGACAGAGCATCCAGTGAGCCTGCTGGGGTGTTGATCCGGGTGAAGGAAGTTAAGACCTGAGCTGGGACAGGGATGGAGAGGGAGTGTATGTGAGGACCGGTGCGCAACTGGAATTGGTGTTACTGGGAGGGAGGAGGAGCTGAGCAGATGTGCTGGTTCTGACTTGGGTGACGACACGGGTGGGTGGTGGTGCCACGGGAGAGAAGACGACAGATTATAATGAGTGCAGGACTCTGGTGTGGTCTCAGGCCAGATTTCAGTGATGGTCATCGCTCTCCCTCTCGTCTTACAGCTTTGGGGCACAACCTGAAGACCCTCACAGTCACCTTCCCCATCTCTACCCTCTGGTATTCATCAGACAGGAGCAACGGCTCAGCCACGTTCAACTCCACTGAGAGGGTCCTGCAGAGCCTGGGGAGACCCTGGTCCCAGCAGCTCCTGTTGGGTTAAATCCCACCCAGCCCCTCCCCCAATCCCTGTCCCTCCTGCTCATCCTCCTCCTCCTTCCTCCCCAGCTGGATCCTTGTTCAAGAAGAGCAGCCTGGGCCTCTTCTCCTTGAGTTGCAGACTGTTCTCCCTCAGGTGAGACCCTCCCCTGAATATTTGCCCCTAATGACCACTTTTGTGACCACCCCTCTCTGTCTCCCCCCTGTCCTCCCATTTCCTCCTTCCTGTTCTGGCCCCCCCCCCGAGGTTTCAGGACCTCTCTCTAGAGTCCCCACGTCCCTCTCTCCCCAGGCCTGAAAAGGATGGGGATGCCAGCAGTGTGGACACCGTCTGCACCTACCATCCTGACCCTGTGGGCAACCAAGCCTCTGTGCTGGGAGCGGAGAGTCTCCACCTGTCTGCTCTTCCTCTCGGTGGCTCCAGGCTCTGCAGCCCAGAGTTTATCCATCCAGAGAGAGCACCAGCTACATTTCCACATCATCAGCTGGAACCTCAGCAACCCGGAGCCCACATCCTCGGAGTACACCGCCCTGCTGAGGGACACCCAGGACCAGGTGGGATCTCCCCTCTCGCATCGCTCCTTGCCCTGAGGGCACCGTCATTCCTCCGTCTGACTTACATCTGTTAAATGATTGTTTCAACCCTTCACTTTCCCTGCGTGCCTGGGTTCTCTCAGTGTCCAGAGGTGATGTCCTAGCTGCCTGCCCCATTTCTCACATGGGTAAACTGAATCTCAGAAAGGGGATTATTGTGCCTAAGGTCACACAGTGAGTTAGGGGCAGAGCCAGGATTTGAAGTCAGGTCTCCCTTGCCCCAAGGTCTGTGATCTTTCACTGGCTCCAGTGGCCCCCTGCGTCTTCAGGAGACCTCCATCTCACCCACTCTCCCTCGCGTTTGTTCTACGTCACCAAGCTCTACAGAGGCAGCCAGCTGTGAGACATATTCCACTCCTGCCTGGTCACTGACTTGATGTGGGTTGAGGAGATTGGAAACATTGGCTGAGCTGGTGGCTGATGGCTCTGAGCTCCCGTGACACATCCTTGATCTGGAAGTCACTGACATGGTGCCCATTCTGCCCCACATCCCTGTCAGCTAATCCTAGCATCTCCTTCCATAGGTTTTCGAGGGTTGAGAAAAGCATTAACATTTGGGGCCACCAACCTCCAGCATCCTCCTCCTCCTCCTCTTCTGGAAAGGTTCAACAAATATTAGCGGTCTAACTGTGCTCTCCAATATTGGAGCCACTAACCAGATGGGGCAATTAAAATTTTTTATACACCTATTGGGATACGATGCACATATTGTGTGTGTGGGGGGTGTATTTTTTAGGTTTTTCTAGATACAATATCTTCTCATCTGCAAAACAAATAGTTTTCCGTCTTCCCTTCCAATCTGGGTCTCTTTTATTCCTTTTTCTTGCCTAATTGCCCTCATCAGAGCCTCTGGTGCCTGTGATTAACATGCGAGATGAGGGAAGACATCAATGTCTTGTCCCTGGTCTTAGGGGGAAATTTTCAGTCTTTCACCATTGAATATGGTGTTATCCATGGGTTTTTCATCGATGCTGTTTATAGGTTGAGAAAGTTTTTTCTATTCCTAATTTGTTCAGTGTTTTCTTTTTTAGACATGAAGGGTGCTGTATTTTGTGAAATTCTTTTCTGTATATGTGGTCGAGATTGTGTGGTATTGGCCGTTATTCTATTAATATGGTGTATTACATAATCAAGTTTTCAGATATTAACCCAACCCTTCAACTAGAGGTGAGAGATTAAGATGTTCTCAAGTCTTTCCTGGGCGTGCCACACGCCTGAGCCCTTGTGGTCTTCTAGATGTCCGCAAATACCCTGGAGCTTTTCAAAGCCCCCTGTGGACATCTCATTCCCCCAATTTTTCTTCTAAGTTGTTGGCTCACCTCTTGCCTGCCTCAGCTGGTATCACTCCCTCAGGCAACTACAATAGAAAACAATTAGCCCTGATTGTTTTTAGCAAGTGCCCTGGGGACAGACTTTCCTCCCTGGGCAAGCTCTGAGTCTAGTAACAACAAGCCCTGAACATGGGGCGTTTTCGGGGAGCTGCCAGGCAGGTCAGCTAGTTGCAGTTGGGTGGGGAGGGGTCTTTTCAGAGCTCCACACCCATTATGGCTGCTGTGCTGCGGGTTGTCTCAGCCACCATGGTTCTGAGACTGACGGTTTTCACAGTTATGGAAGATGTTGTGAGAGCAGGATGGGAATAGTGCAAGTTATAGTGCCACGAAGTTTGCTCCCTTTATCAAGATTCCACCGTGTGTCTTCACTAAACCCTCCTCAGATTCTTACAAGCCTTTGATTAATTTCTAGACTTCTGAAAAGTTGATTTTGACCATTTTTACCAGTGTTCTCATTGTTTTTATGCATTTGCAGAAGTGCTTACTCCAAAGTTTCAAAAATGTTCTCCCTGTGGTTATTTATTTATGAATTAATTAATTTAAATGAAATTACATGAGAAATTCAGTTCCTCACTCACACACACTAGCCACATTTTAAGTGCTTGATAACAACATGGGGCTAATAATGAGTGTATTTGGTAGTGCAGACAAATGTTTACATTATTGCAGAAAGTTCTCTTGAACAGGACCCAGAAGCAGGGAATCTAGATTCAGGGTAGAATTCCAGACACTCTTGTTCATCCTTTGTGCCCTTCCAGGTCTGTCCCCGACAGTAACCACACTGAAGTGGACTCCCTGTGTACCTTGCCGCCTTGGCACAGAGACTGGACAGAGTTGCCATCTATGAGGAATTCCTGCAGCTGAGCCAGATGATACCCAGCTGCAGAACTTGACCCTGGACAGGAAGAGTGTCCTTGGGGATGGTAAGGCTCCCTGCTCATTGGGAAAGGAAGTGAGGCCTTTCTGGGGACTCTGGATGCCTGGGGCTGAGAGAGCATTGAACCTTCTCAGGCTGGCAGGAGGTGGCATAGTCCCCCAGTCTTTACCCACCGTTGAGAGAGAGAAAAGGACACCAGTGTAATATAGGAGGCCCTCACCTTCTCCTAGACAGTCTGTGACCTCATACTAGTCACCTCCCCTCTCTGGACTTTTGTTTCCTTATCTCTGCACTGAAAGCCACTGGGCCAGATGGTCAGTGAGGGCCTCCAGCTGTGTGTGAAGCAGACTTACAGGTTTGGGGGTCATGTGGTTAGTGATCCACAGGCTATAGTTTGCCAAGTCCCACTCTAGATGAGCACCAATGCGCTAGAACTTTCTGCAGTGGTGGAATGTTCTGTATCTGTGCTGTCCAGTGCATAGCCACATATTGCTGTTGAGTGCTCGAAGGACGGTATTGGGACTGGTCTTTATTGTTACTGAGTTTTAATATTACTGAGGTACCAGAATTTTTATTTTATTTAACTAAAATTAATTTTAATTCAAAAAGAGACTTGTTGCTGCTCCATATCAGACAACACACCTCTAAGAGGTTGTCTCGGTAGAGGTACAAGAAGGGGGACATGCACCCTCCCCCCAAGCCCACTGGGTGCTGTGTGTCCTACCCTCCTGGAGTTTATGTTGTAGCTGGCAATAACAAGAATAGAGAATTGAAAATTATCAATTAATTGATGTGAACAAACTCATACTTGCAGGCGGAATTCAGAGAAGACTTCCTGCAGGATATTACATTGTAGGTTAATCCTAGAAAATGAATATTAAGCAAATAGATAAAGGAGAAGGGGATGAATGTGTTTCTAGGCAGAGAAGAACACTTCTGAGTGGGAATTTACAAATTTAGAGAGATCCCATAGGCTTGCCAACTGTGATGACCCATTCTCCCCCCGGCCGTCATAAGAAAGTCCAGCTCAAATTCAGTCCTCTGTGCCCAGAGTTATGAATTTGGTTTAATTTACTAAACTTTTGTTCTGTGATAATGGTCTTGGATTTTGTAGGAATGTGTGCTCACGTTTTAGAGATGGAAACTAAAATGGGGTGAAACATGATGATGTCTACTTGACTTTAATATTTCATTGAAAACATGGGATGAATCAAGGTTGGCAAGTGTTAATAATTTATACATTGATAAAATATTGTTTTAATTGGATGGAATATACATGGTTAAATCAGATGATGGATGTTTATGAGACTGTTCCCTTTATTTTTCTGTGTCTAAAAAGTTCTGTTAAAAAGAGTGAACCACACTCACATGCATTCTTCATTTGATTCACTTCCAGAATATTCTCCCAACAGAGATGACACCTTGACTGAGAAGCCTGGTAAACCTGCAGGAAGCCCCAGCCCACAGTAGGGGGCGAGTATCTTGATGCTGTGCCTCATTGAAGAGAACCATGCGCACAGGGTCTTGGATGATGAGGAAAGTTGTCCAACCCTTGTCAAGGACAGTTGAGGCACAGTGGGGTCAGCAGGAGCCCTGGGGCGATGACAGGAGGTGGCTCACCCCACCATTTGTCTCCCCAGACCTCCCCTTCTGGGCCCTCATCCTCATCTGCTTGCCGGGAATCCTGGTGCTCATCACAGGCCTGATCTGCTGTCTCCTGGTAAGCCATGATGTATTGCTTGTCTTCTTACTATTGGGTTATAAGAGCTCTTTATATATTATAAATACACGTCCTTTTCTAGGGATATGTATTGCAGATGTTTTCTCCCAGTCTGTGTGTGGCTCGCTTTCTCCTTCACAACATGAGTCATTGGGTAAATGAAAGTGACAGTCATCATGAGATTCCACCACACTTGAGGATGGCTAAAAGTAAAAAGACTGACTATAGCAAGTGTTGAAGATGTCAAGTCACTGAAACTCTCATCGAGTGCTGGTGAAAAATAGCTTGGATGCGTCTTTAATAATTACATAAGTCTACCCAGCCATTCCTGCCCTAGGAATCCATCCAAGGGAAATAAACCCGTAGGTCTATACACAGACTTGTACACACATGTTGATACCAACCTATTTATAGTATACAAAAACAGAAAACAACCCAAATGTCCATCTACTGGTGAACGGATACACAAAGTGTGGTATTTCCCCACAGTGGAATACTATATAACCATAAAAAAGGATGAATTATTATTTTTTTCTTTTTTAATTATTTTATTGAAATTATAAAGGGTTTTAACATTGTGTAATTTCGGGTGTTCATTATTATTTGTGAATTTCTGTATAGACTGCATCGTGCTCACTAACAGTAGTCTAACTTTTATCCATCACCATGCATATGTGCCCCTTTACTCACTCAACCCCCAGCCATCATCCCCTCTGGTAACCACTAATCTGTTCTCTTTATCCCTGTGTCAACCCCCAGCCACCATCCCCTCTGGTAACCACTAATCTGTTCTCTTTATCCCTGTGTATGTTTATCTTCTACATATGAGTGAAATAATGCATATTTGTCTTTGTCTGGCTTATTTCATTTAACATCTTACCCTCCAGGTCCATCCAGGTTGTTGCAAACAGGACGATCTTGTCTTTTGTTTCTGGCTGAGTTGTATTCCATTGTATATAATACATACCACATCTTCTTTATCCATTCATCTGTAGCAGGGCACTTGGGTTGCTTCCATGTCTTGGCTATTGTGAATAATGCCTCAGTGAACACAGGGGTGCATAAATCTCTTTGAATTGTTGATTTCAATTTCTTTCGATGAATACCCAGTAGTGGGATAGCTCAAAAGTATGGTATTTCTATTTTTAATTTTTTGAGAAATCTCCCATACTGTTTTCCCTGGTGGCTGCACCAGTTTGCATTCCCACCAGCAGTGTGTGAGGGTGCCCTTTTCTCCTTATCCTCTCCAACATTTGTTATTTTTTGTCTTGGGAATTATAGCCATTCTGATAGGTGTAAGGTGATCTCTCATTGTAGTTTTGATTTGAATATCCCTAATAATTAGTGATGTTATACATCTTTTCATGTGTCTGTTGGCCTTATCTATATCTTCTTTGGAAAAATGTCTGTTCATATCCTCTGCCCATTTTTAGATTGGATTGTCTATTTGTTTGTTGTTGGGTTGTATGAGTTGTTTATATATTTTGGAAATCAATCCCTTGTCAGATATGTGATTTGCAAATATTTTCTCCCAGTTGGTGGGTTTTCTTTTCATTTTTTTTTTTGTGAGGAAGATCAGCCCTGTGCTAACATCCGTGCTAATCCTCCTCTTTTTTTCTGAGGAAGATCGGCTCTGAGCTAACATCTATTGCCAATCCTCCTCCTTTTTTTTTCCCCCAAAGTCCTAGTTGATGGTTGTATGTCATAACTGCAGATCCTTCTAGTTGCTGTATGTGGGACGCAGCCTCAGCATGGCCGGACAAGGGGTGCATCTATGCGCGTCCAGGATCCGAACCTGGGCCGCCAGTAGCGGAGCGCACGCAATTAACCACTAAGCCATAGGGCTGGCCCTGTCTTTTCGTTTTGTTCATCGTTTCCTTTGCCTTGCAGAAGCCTTTTAGTCTCATGTAGTCCCATTTGTATATTTTTTCTTTTCTTTCCCTTGCCTGAGTAGACATGGTATTGGGAAGGGTGCTGCTAAGACCGATGTCAAAGACTGTACTGCGTATATTTTCTTCTAGGAGTTTTATGGTTTCAAGTGTTAGATTCAAGTCTTTTATCCATTTCGAGTTAATTTTTGTGTATGGTGGAAGATAATGATCTACTTTCATTCTTTTGCATGTGGCTGTCCAGTTTTCCCAACAGCATTTATTGAAGAGACTTTCCTTTCTCCATTGTATGATCTTGGCTCCTTTGTCAGAGATTAACTGACCACAGATGTGTGGTTTTCTTTCTGGGCTTTCAGTTCTGCTCCATTGATCTATGAGTCTGCTTTTGTGCCAGTACTATGCCATTTTGATTACTATAGCTATGTAATATATTTTCAAGTTAGGATTGTGATGCCTCCAGCTTTGTTCTTTCTTCTCAGGATTGCTTTGGTTGTTCGAGGTCTTTTGTTATTCCATGTATATTTTAGGATTCTGTGTTCTATTTCTATGAAGAAGGTCCTTGGGATTCTGATTGGGATTGCATTGAATCTGTAGATTACTTTAGGTAATATGGACATTTTAACTGTGTTTATTCTTCCAATCCATGTGCATGGAATATCTTCCCATTACTTCAGGTCATCATTGATTTCTTTCAATAATGTCTTCTAGTTTTCATTGTATAGGTCTTTAACCTCTTTGGTTAAATTTATCCCTAGACACTTTTTTCTTTTTGTTGCAATTGTAAATGGGATTGTATTCTTGAGTTCTCTTTCTGTTAGTTCATTATTAGAGTATAGAATTGCAACTGATTTGGTAAGTTGATTTTGTATGCTGCAACTTTGCTGTAGTTGTTGATTATTTCTCATAGTTTTCTGATGGATTCTTTAGGGTTTTCTGTAATTACAATCATGTCATCTGCAAACAGCAAGAGTTTTGTTTCTTCCTTTCCAATTTGGATTCCTTTTATTTCTTTTTCCGGCCTAATTGCTCTGGCCAAAACCTCCAGTACTATGTTGAATGGGAGTGGCGATAATGGGCACCTTTGTCTTCTTCCTGTTCTCAGAGGAATGGCTTTAAGTTTTTCACCATTAAGTATGATGTTGGCTGTGGGTTTGTGATATATGGCCTTTATTGTGTTGAGGTACTTTCCTTCTATACCCATTTTATTGAGAGTTATTATCATAAATGTATGTTGGATCTTGTCAAATCCTTTCTCTGCATCTGTGGAGAGGATCATGTGACTTTTATTCCTCATTTTGTTAATGTGGTGTATCACATTGATTGATTTGCGGATGTTGAACCATCCCTGCATCCTTGGTATAATTTCCACTTGATCGTGGTATATGATCCTTTCAATATATTGCTGTGTTCGATTTGCTGATATTTAGTTGAGGATTTTTGCATCTGTGTTCATCAGTGATATTGGCCTGTAATATTCCTTCTTTGTGCTATCCTTATCTGCTTTTGCTGTCAGGGTGATGTTGGCCTCATAGAATGAATTAGGAAGTGTTCCATCTTCTTCAACTGTTTGGAATAGTTTGAGAAGCAGCGGTGTTAAATCTTGTTTGAATATTTGGTAGAATTCTCCAGAGAAGCCATCTGGTCCTCGACTTTTGTTTTTTGGGAGGTTTTTGATGAGCATTTTGATCTCTTTACTTGTGATTGGTCTGTTCATTTACTCTATTTCTTCTTGATTCAGTTTTGGGAGGTTGTAGGAATCTAAGAATTTATCTATTTCTTTTAGGTTATCCTATTTGGTGGCATGTAAGTTGTTCAGTGTATTCTCTTACTGTCCTTTGGATTTCTGTGGTATCTGTTGTAATTTCTCCTCTTTCATTTCTAATTTTATGTCTTTGAGCCTTCTCTCTTTTTTTCTTAGTGAGTCTGGCTAAGGGTCTGTCAATTTTGTTTCAGTCTTCTCAAAGAACCAGCTCTTTGTTTCATTGATCCTTTCTACTGTTTTTTTAGTCTTTATTTCATTTATTTCTGCTCTAATTTTTATTATTTCCCTCATTCTGCTGACTTTGGGCTTCATTTGTTCTTCATTTTCTGGTTCTATTAGGTGTAGTTTAAGGTTACTTATTTGGTATTTTTCTTGTTTGTTGAGGTGTGCTTGTATTGCTATGAATTTCCTTCTTAGAACTGCTTTTGCTGCATCCTGTAAGAGTTGTTTTGTTGTCTTTTCATTTTCATTTGTCTTCAGGTATTTTTGATTTCTCCTTTGATTTGTTCATTGATCCAATGGTTCTTCAGTCACGTGTTCTTTAGTCTCCACATATTTGTGACTTCCCCATCTTTTTTCTTGTAGTTGATTTCTAGTGTCATAGCATTGTGGTCAGAAAAGAAGCTTGATATGATTTCAATCTTAAATTTATTCAGGCTTGCCTTGTTTCACAACATATGGTCTATCTTTGAGAATGTTCCATGTGCACTTAAGAAGAACGTGTATTCTGCTGTTTTGGGAGGGTATGCCCTATATATATCAATTAAGTTCATCTAATCATATGTTTCATTTAATTCCACTATTTACTTGTTGTCTTTCTCTGCATGATCTATCCATGGATGTAAGTGGGTTGTTCAGGTCCCCTTTTATTATTGTGTTGCTGTTAATTTCTGCCTTTAGGTCTATTAATAGTTGCTTTATATTCTTTTGTGCTGCTGTGTTAGGTGCATATATCTTTATAAGTGTTATGTCCTCTGGGTGGAAAGTCCCCTTTATCATTGTATACTGCCCCTCTTTGTCTCTCATAGTCTTTTTTATCTTGAAGTCTGCTTTGTCTGGTATAAGTATGGCAACACCTAGTTTCTTTTATTTGCCATTTGCTTGGAGTATTGTCTCCCATCCCTTCATTCTGAGCCTGTTTGTTTTTAGAGCTGAGATGTGTTTCCTGGAGGCAGCATATTGTTGGGTCTTGTTTTCTAATCCACCCCAGCACTCTGTGTCTGTTGATTGGAGAATGCAATCAATTTACATTTAGAGTGATTATTGATACATGAGGGCTTAATCCCACCTAATCTATATTTCCATTGTTTCTCTTCCTTTGTGTTTCTGACTACCATTTCATTTTGGGGGTTTTCTGTGGAGGTTTCTCTCTCTTTTTTTTTTAATTGATGTTTTAATGGTTTCTAACATTGTGAAATATTGGGTTGTACATTTTTGTTTGTCCATCACCATATATATGACTCCCTTCACCCCTTGTGCCCACCCCCCACCCCCACTGCCCCTGGTAACCACAATCCAGTTTTCTCTGTCCATGTGTTGGTTTATATTCCACATATGAGTGAGATCATACAGTGTTTGTCTTTCTCTTTCTGGCTTATTTCACTTAACATATTACGCTCCAGGCCCATCCATGTTGTTGCAAATGGGACGATTTTGTCTTTTTTTGTGGCTGAGTAGTATTCCATTGTATATATATACCACATTTTCTTAATCCAGTCGTCAGTTGAGGGACACTTAGGTTGCTTCCACGTCTTGGCTATGGTGAATAATGCTGCAGTGAACATAGGGGTGCATAAGCCTCTTTGGATTGTTGATTTCAGGTTCGTTGGATAGATTCCCAGTAGTGGGATGGCTGGATCATAGGGCATCTCTATTTTTAATTCTTTGAGGAATCTCCATACCGTTTTCCATAGAGGCTGCACCAATTTGTATTCCCACCAGCTGTGTATGAGGGTTCCTGTTTCTCCACATCCTCTCCAACATTTGTTGTTTTTTGTCTTGGTGATTATAGCCATTCTAACAGGCGTGAGGTGGTATCTTAGTGTTGTTTTGATTTGCATTTCCCTGATGATTAGTGATGTTGAGCATCTTTTCATGTGCCTATTGGCCATCTGTATATCTTCCTTGGAGAAGTGTCTCTTCATTTCCTCTGCCCATTTTTTGATCGGGTTGTTTGTTTTTTTGTTGTTCAGTTGTGTGACTTCTTTATATATTGTGGAGATCAACCCCTTGTCAGATGTATGTTTTGCAAATATTCTCTCCCAGCTGGTTGGTTGTCTGTTCATGTTGATTCTGGTTTCATTTATCTTATAAAAGCTCTTTAATCTGATAAAGTCCCACTTGTTTATTTTTTCTTTAGTTTCCCTAGTCTGGGTAGGCATGTCATCCGAAAAGATTCCTTTAAAACCAATGTCAAATAGGGTGTTGCCTATATTTTCTTCTATGAGTTTTATAGTTTCAGGTCTCACCTTCAGGTCTTTGATCCATTTTGAGTTAATTTTTGTGAATGGCGATAGCACATGGTCCACTTTCATTCTTTTGCATGTGGCTGTCCAGTTTTCCCAACACCATTTATTGAAGAGATTTTCCTTTCTCCATTGCATGTTCTTAGCACCTTTGTGGAAAATTAGCTGTCCGTATATGTGTGGTTTTATTTCTGGGCTTTCAATTCTGTTCCATTGATCTGTGTGTCTGTTTTTGTACCAGTACCGTGCTGTTTTGATTACTATTGCTTTGTAGTATGTTTTGAAGTCAGGGATTGTGATGCCTCCTGCTTTGTTCTTTTTTCTTAGGATTTCTTTAGCTATTCGGGGTCTTTTGTTACCCCATATAAATTTTAGTATTCTTTTTTCTATTTCTGTGAAGAATGTCATTGGGATTCTGATTGGGATTGCATTGAATCCGTAGATTGCTTTAGGTAATATAGACATTTTAACTATGTTTATTCTTCCAATCCACGTGCATGGGATATCTTTCCATTTCTTTATGTCATCATGGATTTCTTTCAATAATGTCTTGTAGTTCTCATTGTATAGGTCCTTCACCTCCTTGGTAAGATTTATTCCTAGGTATTTTATTCTTTTTGATGCAATTGTAAGTGGTATTGTCTTTTTGAGCACTCTTTCTGTTAGTTCATTATTAGCATACAGAAATGCAACTGATTTTTGTAGATTGATTTTGTACCCTGCAACTTTGCTGTAGTTGTTGATTGTTTCTAATAGTTTTCCAACAGATTCTTTAGGGTTTTCTATATATACAATCATGTCATCTGCAAATAGTGAGAGTTTCACTTCTTTGTTACCCATTTGATTTCCTTTTATTCCTTTTTCTTGCCTAATTGCTCTGGCCAAAACCTCCAGTACTATGTTGAACAGGAGTGGTGAGAGTGGGCAGCTCTGCCTCGTTCTTGTTCTCAGAGAAATGGCTTTCAGTCTTTCCCCGTTGAGTATGATGTTGGCTGTGGGTTTGTCATATATGGCCTTTATTATGTTGAGGTATTTTCCTTCTATTCCCATTTTATTGAGAGTTTTTATCATAAATGGATGTTGTATCTTGTCAAATGCCTTCTCTGCGTCTATTGTGATGATCATGTGGTTTTTATTCTTTGTTTTGTTGATGTGATGTATCACATTGATTGATTTGCAGATGTTGAACCATCCCTGCGTCACTGGTATAAATCCCACTTGATCATGGTGTATGATCTTTTTAATGTATTGTTGTATTCAGTTTGCCAATATTTTGTTGAGGATTTTTGCATCAATGTTCATCAGCGATATTGGCCTGTAATTTTCTTTCTTTGTATTGTCTTTGTCTGGTTTTGGTATCAGGGTGATGTTGGCCTCGTAGAATGATTTAGGAAGTGTTCCATCTTCCTCTACTTTTTGGAATAGTTTGAGAAGGATGGGTATTAAATCTTCTTTGAATGTTTGGTAAACTTCACCGGAGCCATCTGGTCCTGGACTTTTATTTTTTGGGAGGTTTTTGATTACTATTTCAATCTCTTTACTTGTTATTGGTCTATTCAGATTCTCCATTTCTTCTTGGTTCAATTTTGGGAGGTTGTATAAGTCTCAGAATTTATCCATTTCTTCTAGATTGTCCAATTTGTTGGCATATAATTTCTCATAGTATTCTCTTATAATCCTCTGTATTTCTGTGGTATCTGTTGTAATTTCTCCTCTTTCATTTTTAATTTTATTTACTTGAGCCTTTTCTCTTTTTTTCTTAGTAAGCCTGGCTAAGGGTTTGTGGATTTTGTTTATCTTCTCGAAGAACCAACTCTTTGTTTCATTAATCCTTTCTACTGTTTTTTTGGCCTCAATATCATTTATTTCTGCTCTGATTTTTATTATTTCTCTCCTTCTGCTGGCTTTGGGCTTTGTTTGTTCTTCTTTTTCTAGTTCTGTTAGGTGTAATTTAAGGTTGCCTATTTGGGCTTTTTCTTGTTTGTTAAGGTGGGCTTGTATCACTATGAGTTTCCCTCTCAGGACCGCTTTTGCTGATTCCCATATAGTTTGATATGGCATATTATCATTTTCGTTTGTTTCCAAATAGTTTTTGATTTCTCCTTTAATTTCATCAATGATCCATTGGTTGTTCAGTAGCATGTTGTTTAATCTCCACATTTTTGTCACTTTCCCAGTTTTTTTTTCATGGTTCATTTCCAGTTTCATAGCCTTATGGTCTGAAAAGATGCTTGTTATGATTTCAGTCTTCTTAAATTTGTTGAGGCTTGCTTTGTTTCCCAACATATCCAACCTAGAGACACTCTCTAGGTCTATCCTAGAGAGTGTTCCGTGCACGCTTGAGAAGAATGTGTAGTCCGCTGTTTTTGGATGGAGTGCTCTGTATATGTCTACTAGGTCCATCTCGTCTAGTTTTTCATTTAAGTCTACTATTTCTTTATTGACTTTTTGTCTGGATGATCTATCCATTGTTGTAAGTGGGGTGTTAAGATCCCCTACTATTATTGTGTTGTTGTTGATGTCTCCTTTTAGGTTTGTTAATAGTTGCTTTATGTACATTGGTGCTCCTATGTTGGGTGCATATATATTTATAAGTGATATGTCTTCTTGATGGAGTGTCCCTTTTATCATTATATATTTCCCTTGTCTTTCTTAACCTGTTTATCTTGAAGTCTACTTTGTCTGATATGAGTATGGCAACACCTGCTTTCTTTTGTTTGCCATTAGCTTGGAGTATTGTCTTCCATCCTTTCACTCTGAGCCTGTGCTTGTCTTTAGTGCTAAGATGTGTTTCCTGAAGGCAGCATATTGATGGGTCTTGCTTTTTAATCCATCCTGCTACTCTGTATCTTTTGATTGGAGAGTTTAATCCATTGACATTTAGGGTAATTATTGATATATGAGGGCTTAATGTTGCTGTTTTGTCACTTATTTTCTGGTTCTTTAGCATTTCCTTTGTTCCTTGTCCCATTTGTTTCGGACTGCCAATTCAGTTTGGTTGTTGTCTTATGACTCTTCTAGTTTTCTCTTTGTTTATCATATGTGGTTTTGTTATGATTATTTGTTTAGTGGTTACCTTGAGGTTTGGGCAAAAAATCTTGCGTACGATATAGTCCATTATCTGATGGCCTCCTATTTCCTTATACTAAGTCAAATCAATCACTTTCCTCTTCCCCTTCTAAGTTGTTCTTGTTATACCTTATTCTATCTTGTGTTGTGGCTGTGTGTTTACAGTGATGAGGTTAAATTTATTTTTGGTGAGTTTCTTCTTTTGCTCTTTGAATTTAGTATTTAAGTGGTTGCTAACCTATTCCGGTAAAGATCTACTAATTTCTGAGTTTGTCTACCTACTTTCTCCTTGCTCCAATCATTGTGTTCCCTTTCTCTTCTTTTTTTCAGGCCTGAGGGCCTTCTTGAGTATTTCTTGTAGTGGGGGTCTCGTGGCCATGAACTCCTTTAGCTTTTGTTTGTCTGGGAGTGTTACTATTTCTCCATCATATTTGAAGGATATATTTGCTGGATAGAGTATTCTTGGCTGAAAGTTTTTGTCTTTCAGTATTTTGAATATATCATTCCAGTCTCTTCTAGCCTGTAAAGTTTCTGTTGAGAAATCCGCAGAGAGCCTGATGGGAGTTCCTTTGTACGTTATTTTTTGTTTTTGTCTAGCTGCTCTTAATATTGTTTCTTTGTCATTGACCCTGCCTAGCCTTACCACTAGGTGTCGTGGTGAAGGCCTTTGTCTGTTAATATATATAGGTGTCCTGTTGGCTTCGGTTACTGGTATTTCCTGCTTCTTCCCCAGATTTGGGAAATTCTCAGCTATTATTTCCTTGAATAGGCTCTCTGTTCCTCTTTCCCTCTCTTCTCCTTCAGGAATACCTATAATTCTTATGTTACATTTTCTAATAGAGTCAGATATTTCTCGGAGTCTTTCTTCATTTCTTTTTAGTCTTAGTTCTCTCTCCTCTTCCATCTGGAGTATATCTGTATTCCTAGCCTCTAAAGTGCTAATTCTTTCCTCCATATTGTCAGCTCTGTTCTTTAAAGATTCCAGATTCTCCTTTATCTCCTCCATTGTGTTCTTCATCTCCATCAGCACTGATTGGTTTTTCTTTATGATTTCAATCTCTTTTGTGAAGAAACTCCTAATCTCATTGAATTGTTTATCTGTGTTGTCTCGTATTTCCTTGAGTGTTTTTATGATAGCTATTTTGAAATCTCTGTCATTTAGATTATGGATTTCTGTGTCTTCGGGGTTGATTTCTGGGTGCTTGTCATTTTGTTTCTGGTCTGGTGATTTCATATATTTTTGCATTGTGGTTCCTGTGTTGGTTTTGTTTTTCCTCATCCTGGAATTCTCTGGTTGCAATTTCCACCTGCCGCCACTGTCTGGTGGTAAAGGGCTGTGTAGTCTAAGCCCCCTGCGCTCTGCCCCAGTTTTTCTGCTGCGATCCGCAGTTTTGTTTTTTGTTTTTTTTTTTTTTCCCGAAGCGATCCACGAGTCCGGTCATTTGATCAGGTCTGCTGCGGGTTGCTTGGTCTGATCTGTCGCGGATCTCTTGGTCCGGTCTGCCGCGTATCACTAGGTCTGGTCTGGTCGGTTGAGCTGCAGGGTCTGGTTTGTGGGGAGGGGGGGCTCTCTCTTTTGCCCTCTGGGTCCTTGACGTGGGAGGCTTCTCGTTTGCCCCTCTTTATCCGCTCTCTGGGGTGCTCAGATGTTGATGGTAGCCCTGTGGCTCTTCTGAGTCCTCTGTGCGGGAGTTTCCCACTGGCTGAGAGAGTCCGAAGAGCTATGGTTTCCCCGCCGAGGGCCGCCCCTCCCCCCTCTCTGGGAGCCGCGCAGACCGGGATCGCTGATCTGATGGGGAGGGAGAGGAGTTCTCCTTACCTCTCCCCACTTCCTCTGGGGGCCCAGCACGTTCCGCTCTCAGATGTGCAGTAGTGTGGATCTTTCTGCTCTAGCTTTTCACTGTCTGGGATTCCGTTGTTGGTCTGTGACTGTTCCTTTTGTTGTATCTTGTCGGGGAAGAGTTCACGGGAAAGCTCACTCTGCCATGATGCTGAAGGTGGTTTCTCTTTTTTTGTGATTTATGGCTCTGCTCTGATTTTTTTTTTGCTGGTTACTGTGAGGTTTGTATGAAGATCTCATAGATGATATAGTCCATCTTCTGATAGCCTCTTATCTCCATTAGCCTAAGCAGGTTCCATCCCTTTCCCCTTTCCTTCTGAGTTATTGTTGTCACAAGTTATTCATTTTTGTGTTGTGCGTTTGTGACTAAGGTCAAGTGTTTATAGTTACTTTTGATGCTTTCCTTCCCTTCTTCTTTGAAGTTATAATTAAGTATTTGCTACCCTGTTGTGAAACAGAGCTGTAGCTTTCTGATTTTGTCTGTCTATTTATCTCTTTGCTCAAAGCTTTGTAGACATTTGCCTTCTTTTTGTTTCAGGTATGAGGGTGTTCTTGATCATTGCTTGTATTGGAGATCTAGTGGCGATGAACTCCCTCAGCCTTTGTTTATCTGGGAAAACTTTTATTTCTCCATTGTATCATAAGGATCGTTTCACTGGATAGAGTATTCTTGGCTGAAAGTTTCTGTCTTTCAGTATTTTTAATATATCATTCCATTCATTCCTTGCCTGTAAAGTTTCTGCCAAGAAATATGCTGAAAGCCTGATAGGGGTTCCTTTCTAGGTTATTTTCTTCTGTCTTGTTTCCCTTGATATTTTTTCTTTGTCATTGGCTTTTGCCAATTTTAATGTTATATGCTTTGGAGAAGGTCTTTTAGCATTGATGTAATTAGGCGTTCTGTTGGCTTCATGTATTTGTAAGTCCGGTTGTTCCCCAGGTTTGGGAGGTTCTCAGCTGTTATTTCTTTGAACAAGCTCTCTGCTCCTTTCTCCCTCTGGAATATGTATAATTCTTTTATTGCTTTTATAATTGAGTCACATATTTCTCCAAGAATTCCTTCATTTTTTAAAAATCTGAATTCTCTCTCCTCGTCCACCTGAAGCATTTCTATATTTCTATCTTCTAAATCACGAATTCTTTCAGTCATAATATCAGCTCTATTTTTTAAGGATTCTAGATTCTTTTTTATCTCATTAATTATGTTCTTCATATTCAGAATTTCTGCCTTTTTTTTTAATAGTTTCAGTCTCTTTGATGAAGTATTCCTTTTCCTCATTAATTTTATTCCTGAGTTCATCGAACTGTCTGAACATCCTTGTAACTTTGTGAGTTTCTTTATGACAGTTTTTTGAATTCTCTGTCATTTAGATTGTAAATTTCTGTGATCAAGGTTGGTTTCTGGAGATTTGTCATTTCCTTCTGCTCTGAATTGTTACTGTAGTTTCTTATGGTGTTTGATGAACTAATTGTTTGCCTGCGTATTTGTGGTAGTACCAGGTCGCAGATTCCACCTGCTACCACTGTGGGGGAAGCATGAGCTGTCTTTCTGATCCCCCCCATATGCTGGAATTTGTGTTGGTACAGTGGGTGTTCTCACCCGCTGAGAAATCATTTACACTGGGCTCAGAGCTCCCGCCACATGGAGGCAAGTACCCAGTTGTGAGACCGCAGCACTACTATGGGTGTGTGTGCATCTGGGAGAGCATTTGCATGTGCGCGTGTATCTGCTGCTGCCTTTTCTCATGCTCATGGCAGCCTCTGTGCTTGGTGGGTGGGGCTTCTTCACGGGTCTGAGCATTGGCCGATCATTGGGACTGCCGTGGCACGGTGGGCTTTCCAACCATCCAGGAAAGCATTCATGTGCGGGTCCAGGGCTGCCGCCAACCCCTCCCAGAGTTGCACCAAGGCGCATTCCCACTTTTGGGGATGCAGCAGTACTATTGGCTCTCACGCCAACCTGGGAAGTGCTTGGGCGTGTGCACAGTGCTGCCAGGGAAGGGTTGGGGATAGGAATGAATTCATAGTACGTGCAATGACAAGCATAAATCTCAAAATAATAATGCTGAGTGAAAGAAGACAGTAAAAAATGAGTAGTATATGATCCCATTTATAAAAATTCATGGAAAATACAGGAAAATCTATAGGGACATATACCAGAACACTGGTTGCCTGGGAATCAGAATGTGTTTGCAAACGGCAGGGAAGGAGGAATTAAAATGAGCATGAGGAAATTTGGGGAGGATGGGCATTTCTTTTCTTGATTGTGGTGATGGTTCAATAAGTTATAATCAAAATATATCAAATTGTTCACTTTAAATGTATGTAGTTTACTGTATGTCGTTAATGCCTCAATTAAGCTAGAACATGTAGGGGAAAGAGAGGGAGAGAGAGCCGAAAGAGGGAAAAGGGAAGGAAAAGAAGGACTGAGGGTGAAAATTAAGTGGACAAAAGGAAGAGGGAGACACAGGAGGCATCGGGTCTCTGTGGCTTTGGCATCTTCTTCCCCTGGAGTCTCCCATACTGGGCAGCTGACTGGACCATTCTGATGCGCTCTCCTCACCTCACAAGTCACTTGTCTGCCGGCGGAAGAAGGAGGGCAACTATGAGGTGCAGTGTCAATGCCTGGGCTATTACCTGCCTCCTGGCGACCTACGGAAGCTGCGATGACTAGATCTGACTAGATCTGAGGTCCCTTTTTCATAGCTGGGGTCCAGAGAAGCTTGGCTGGAACAGAACGAAACCACATTGGACAGACACAGGCTCCAAGCCTTTCTAGACTTGGGCCCTGACTGGCTCACAGGGGACTAAGCTGAAAGGTTTCAACTTCCTTAAGTCCTGAAAGTGACTGTAACTTCTGTCCTGTGGTGTCACACCAGTTCATCCCTCAGGGACACCAGAATTGGTGAAACCAGCACAGACATTGCCATCATGTAAAATCGAATCCCCACTTCATTGCAAGGTTTTCCTTCTTAGGAAACTTTGGAACATCCCTCCCCTTGACTCTGTGCAGCCATCACACCCCTCTCGGTTCCTCCATATTCCTCCCCCAGTGAAGCACTGGCAGTCTCACGTTCCCCTTTTCTGCTTCATTCTCTGAAGCTCAGATTCACCAGGACTTCCAGATCAATCTCCCTCGATGTCTCCTCTCCCCATTCATGGGTCCTCCATGACGGGAAACAGGCCAAGATGAGAGGAGTGGGTGAGACATGACTCTGCAGTCACCTTGGGCCTTGGGAGCTGAGATGACTAGGTGTCTGGAGACCCTGAATCCCAGAGTAACACCAAGGCTCTGGGAATAGAGTATCTGCTCTGGATGTAAAAGTGAATAAAACTCGGGGCGGGGGGAATCTGAGGGAAAAGAAAGAGTCTTTTTTCATCTTTCTCTGTACAGAGTCCAACTAGCCTCACAGCAGAGGCTCCCCAACAAGCAGCCCAGAGCATCCCAGGCATGAGGCAGGCTGTGCTGTTCTGCAGTGGGTCTGTGGGAACAGATTACATTATCTGTACACACTTTGCAGACGACCACAGCTGAAGACACCCAAGGGCTGAGAATTAAAGTCACAGTCATGACACTCTCTCAGACTTCTTGTGTGTGAGCTTCACATTCTCAATCTTAAGCTGTGATTCTCTGAGAATGCACACTCTGAAGATGCTAATGATTAATAATATTAATATATTATTATTATACATTGCATACATCATACATTATACACTGTACATTATAATGATAAATTAATGTATAATTATTATTATACATTAATATATTATGATATATTACATTATTATAATAATATGATAATGATTAATAATAGTTATCATTATTGACTTTAATTTCTGCTAAGCAACATGACTGGCAAGCTCTGCGTGTATTATCTCAGTTACAGTCACCATTTTTAGGGTTTTATTCCCATTTTAAGCTAAAGATATGGAGGCTCAGAAATATTAAGTAACTTGACAAAGAAGGAAAAAAATTACTCCAAAGCTAAATTAAACACCTATTCAAACTATGTGTCAAAGAAAGAAAGACGTTATCAGACCTACAAACAGACTCAAAGTTGACCTCCCACAGGCCTGCAGTGAAAGAACCAGTAAAGAATGTGCATCAGGAAGAAGAAATGTGAGCCCAGGAAAACAAAACAGGAGTCACGAGGAAAGGAAAAAACAATCTGTCTAATTTAGTATTAGTTTTAAAACAAGACATTAAAAACACATTCGAACCAAAATTCCAGATGATTACCACATGGAAGAATAGAGGAGAGAAGATTTAGCTAAAAAATAACTCATTTTTTAGGGAAGATATAAATACTTAGATACTCTATTATTGTTTAACACATTGCTCTCAGAAACTGATAAATCTGTGGGACAAAAGTAAGTAATGATAAAGAGGATTTGAAGAGTGCAACATACTCAACCAGGCAAATAGACAAATCCCAACACACTGGCTGATTTTGAGACTTGTGATGCTGAAAACGGTCATTCTCCTGACAGCATGATACGGCAATGGGACATCAATTTTCATGAATCAAATTTCCAACGCATACAAATCTAAAAGAAGGGAAAATCCAGTATTTCATTATATGCAACTGTGATTCAACATGCAACAAATACCAGAAAAATAGAGACCCAGAAGTAGGTGTCTTTTTTGAGAAGACAGATATAACAACTCTTTAGTGAAATATTATGTTGGAATCTATTGGAATATTACACAAAAAGGACAATCCATTTGGACTAGGTAGGTTTTCTCTGTGACTGTGAGGGCAGAACTCTAAAGAATCCCCTGACTGTGATACCGCTCTGTTGATCTTAAAATACAAATGCATAACACTCAGGAAAGGAAAATGAGAGAACAAAATGAGAAGGAAAGATCTCCTTTCTCTCCTCACCTGAAACCCAATCTCTCACCTCAGAAAGATCACTGTCTGTATCTTCTCTGTCATGCAAAGGAATCAAAGAAAAGAAAACTATTGGTATATATTAAAGTTTCAAGAGCTCAAAGGAAGAAGACATCAGGACCCCTGCAGAGGCATTAATGTAGTGTGAGCTCCATGTCATCTGCCCCGTCTTGTCTTTTCTTCATCGTGTTTGTCGGCCTTCTTGGCCCCTCACTCTCCCTGCCTCGCTAGCGAGTCTGTCTGCATCAGTGCTACCGCCAGTCTCTCTCTTGCCGTCTTCACTTTCCCTTCCTGTTTCCTGATATCCTCCTCAGTCACCAGAAGTTGTTTGCAAAGGAGCTGTGGGATGTACAGACCAGCTCCTGGGATCGTCTCTGCTGAATCTGAAGACAAGGCAGGGATGGGCATGGGACTGGAGTTCAGACCACCTGCGAGCACACCTGGCAGGGATGCACCTGTGCAACTAGGTGCAAGATTCAGCAGGGCTTTGGCAAGGTCCAAAGGGCTTAACAGGTTTCCTTTACTCTGCTGGCCTGGAGACCTTGCAGTCTCTTCTGCCAGCAGAGTTGTTGGGGCTGCTCCAAGGTTTCCTCCCATTGATGGCATCTGATGTCATTGCCAGGATAGGATGTGATTCTAGTAACTGGCCTCTTGAATATGTAACTGGACGTCCTCAAAGGGATGGAGATGCTCAAACCAGGCTTTGGGTTGGATTGGTTTCCACAATCATGTTGCTTCCTCTGTGATGATTTGACCATCATACTTCTTTTCTTCTTACCCTATAAAAATAAATTGTGAATGTGAATCAGAGTGATAAAATGAAGCCTGCCTTCCCAGGACAATTATGTCAGATGCCTTGTGCTTCTACCCTCCCACCCTCCCTGTGGGGATTAATCTGACCTGTGTCCTGTGACATCATCAAAGAGATTTGGGTCAAGAACAGAAAGCTCGAGGTCAAAACTCAGGACTACGGCAGGTCATTTCTTCTCCTCCATGTTCTTAGACACTTATGAGTATGACTTTATTCTCTTTTTGTCCTTGTCACTCTCAACAACAAAATCCCTGGTGCTCCCTGTCAGGACACACGGTCCCCAGTCTTTTTCTAAATCCCAAATCGTACCATTCTTCTGTACTATATGATTATTCATTTGATTAACCCATTGACCAGTTGGTGTTCATAGCTCCATTAGAGCTTAAATCAGTAGTGAAATTATCATCCACCCCACTCCTAGTGACTCTTATTTCACAACTGTGAACATTAAATCTCAGTACAGAGAATGTAGGTCTAAAAAAACTCAACTTATAAATGGAGATTGTACTGTAAGTGGGAAATACACACTGGATTTATGAAACACAGGAAAAAAATGTAAACTTTCTCATTATTAAGTTTTGTATAGACTGCACCCACATTGATGATCTCTTGGTTATAGTGGGTTAAATATACTATTAAAATTAGTTTCACCTGTTTGCTTTCATTTTTTAAAATGTGGCTACTAGAAAAAAATTAAATTCTATAATATAGAATGCTTAATGTTACTATTGGACAGTGCTGAGGAAGCCATCAGTGAAAATAAAGTCCAGAGAAAGTGGTTAGGGAAATTTTTTCCCTAGAAAAGGAGTCTACACTGGCCCACACTGCAAGATGCAATAAAAACTGTCACACACACACACACACACACACACCCACCCACCCACACACACTGACAGAATGAAACAAACCTCTTCCTAGCGTCCCACCACTTCTCACATGGCATGAGGTTGCACTCCTACTTAGTCCTAAGTGGACTAATCTCAAGAAAGAAGGCAAAAGTCAAAATAATTTACCAGTTAGGAAGATCTAAAACCAGAGATTAAAGCTCAAGATATGTGGTGAATTTCCTGTCGTGGCTTCTGTTATTAATCCAATATGTTAGGGAGACTTTTCCAAGGAGGGTTGTTTTAAAACTCACTTTTTCTTTACTATGTAAAAATAGACAGGCTATGTGAAGAAGAATTACTCTAGCCAATCAATGAAAAGGAGATGATAGAACACGAATACCCTTATTATAAGTCACTACTGGATTAGAGAGACGGAACAGCTGACATTGGGTTAATTTGGCCTAAATTAGGCTGATTCTGATTTCATGACCGTCATATTGATTGTATTATGCTAGAACCTATGAAACTTCCCAGCCCCCCTACTATTTAACCACCAAGGCCCACCACCCTGACCAGTCCTTGCTGACACATCCCCTGCCTCCATCCCTTCTGACAACACCTGGAGGTTTTTCCCCGAATCCCACTATGTCCCTGTGCTCTTCTACCTGCCTCAGGGCCAGGAAATCATTTTCTCCAAGCCTCAGGCTCTGCGTGTGCCCAGCTCTGGGGATGTCACTTCTCCCTCGAGTGAAGACAAGGATCAGAGCGCAGACCCTGTGAGCTGAAGCACTTCGACAAAGACTGGGGTTGCTGACAGAAAAGAACCTTTAGTGGGCATGGTTACCAGGGTCCAAGAAGCCCCAGTGATTCCTCCAGGGAATGTGATGCAGGACAGAGCAGGAAGGTCTGTGGGTGGTTCGGCTGGGGAATGCCTGTAGGGTGACATAGGTGACATTGGTAATGCATTCGCCAATGTTGTTCACTCATTTATTCATCGTATGTCATGGAGTGCTTTCTACATACATCCAGGCAACAGTCTTACCCTCTGGGGCTCACAGGCAGTGTCAGAAGAATTTCTAAATTTTATTTCTAATATATAGGTACAGCACTGGCAATACACTAGGTGTTCCAAGCATTTTTCAAACATGAACTCCTTTAATACTCTCCATAAACCTACAAAGTAGGTATGCTGATCATTATTGCCAACTGAGTGATGAAGAAACTGAGGGACCAATCAGGTAAATAACTCGGTCAATACAAATATCTAGGAAGGGATTGAGCTGGAATTTGGATGGGAGGAGTTAGCTCCATAGTCTGTGCTCTTAACCATGACATTTACTCTCTAAAGACTTCACATCATGAAAAAATTTGATCAGTTATCCATTTTCTTGGTGCATTGAGTAGCCACACTATTTTATCTGTGTCTAAAAAATAGAATACCTGCGTAGAAACTACTGCACATACACACTCAAATTACATCTACCAATGTCCCCAGTCCCTGAAAATTAATACAGAGAACATTTCAGAATGTTTCTTGCCCAAGTTGGGAGGACTCTGAGGAAATCTTAGTGTTACTGTAAGAAGCTGAGGACAGGCTGGGAGTGGGTCTCAGTGGAAAGGTGTCCTCAGGAATCACCATTGAATGACAACATTGATGGGAGGGTCTCAGCAGTGACTGAATTCAGGATCTGGTGGTATTTTAACCTGGTGCTTATGTTCTGGCTGTGGGTTTATGGTGATGCAGCACAGGGAGAGGGGATGGTTCACTGTGTTCTTGGGGAAACCAGACCCATGAAAGAGAGGGAATGTTGGTTTCCTTAAACAGTGGACTCGTGGTGGGAAAAATTCGGCCTGGAAGAGACAGTCGTGTTCCTGGTATAAACAGAAGGAGTTGCCTCTGCTTCAGCCAGAGCAGACAGCCCTTCCTCATGCACTCATTTTATCTCAATGGGAGGAAGGAGGAGGAAAAAAATTCAATGGGGTGTGGCTGCCTCTCAAATTTTAACAAGTTTATAACAATTCACTTTGGGTAACTGGGAAAGAATCTGCTCTCCATCCCTCTCTACCCTGCTCTGTGCACTGATAGGTTGTCCTGTATGGATTGTATTATCAGCCCACTCTTGTGCTCTTTCTTCCAAATGAGTTTGAAAATGGTAGCTGTGGAAGGAGAGAAGAGGGCTAGAGAAGAGAGAGATGAAGAAACTCCCCCTTCCCTGCAGAGACTGCACATTTGGGCAGTGGTTCAATTCTTCTGTCACAGGCTAAGCCCCTTTCCAGGTTCCTGTAACTGCTCCATCCCCTTGGATCAAAGGGTATCTCCTTTAATCCAAGGAATGATAAGCGATCCCTCATATTGCTACTCCCAGGGTGTCCCACCATCCTCTGTTGGTTTCTCTTAGCCCTGCTGTGATGTTGTGATTTATAATAAAAAATATATATTTGGTCTTCATCCTGTTTCTGGCACAAAGATCCTAAGACCCTTGGAATTTCCTGAGCAATAGGAGCCATGGGAGCATCTTTTGTTGTATTTGGTCTCTCCTCCTCAGTGCCTGAGCCATAAAGGTGAAATGGGTGACCTGCTATTCATAACAAGCCCCATTCCAGCATAAGTGGGTTTATGCTAATGAGGTGACTTTTGGAGAGCACCTAAGGGGGCTGGTTGCCAGTGGAGCCAGCCAAGAGATTAGAGATTTGGAATTTTCAGTCCCACCCCCTGATATCCAGGGAGGGGAGAGGGGATGGAGATTGAGTTCAATCACCAATGGCAAATAATTTAATCAATCCAATCAATCAATGCTTATGCAAGGAAGCCTCTAGAAAAATACAAAAAGGTGGGTTCGGAGAGCTTCCAGGTTGGTGAAGACATGGAAATTTGGGAAGTGGCACACCTGGAGAGGGCATGGAAGCTCCAAGCCCCGTCTCCATACCTTGCCCTATGCATCTCTTCCATCTGGCTATTCCTGAGTTACATCCTTTCATAATAAACCAGTAATCTAGTAAGTAAAATGTTTCTCTGAGTTCCATGAGCCACCCTAGCAAATCAATGGGACTTGAGGAGGGGGTCCTGGGAACCTCCAATCTATAGCCGGTCAGTCAGAAGCACAAGTGACAATCTAGGCTTTCGACTGGTTTCTGAAGTAGGAAGGGAGGCAGTCTTGTGGGACTGAGCCATTAACCTATGGGATCTGACGCTGTCTCTGGGTAGATAGTGTCACAATTGAGATGCATTGTAGAACACACAGATGGTGTCAGAGAATTGCTTGAATGTGTGGGGAAACCCCCCCACCTCATGCTGTGGCATTGGATTCAGAACTTGTTCTACCTGCTCACACTTATATAAATAGTATCTTCATTAAACCCTCTTCATTTAATCCGTTTGACTGGGCAGCCGCTTCTCGACAAGTTGCCAACTAACATACACCCTGGCACTATATGGGCTCTACACATTCTAACCAGAAGCCAAATCTTTCTTATTCACTGTCACAGAAGAGGAAGCCACATCTCAAGAAAAGAAGGAAACGTCACCCTTTGCCAATATAGGAGCTTGAAGCACAAAACACAAAAGCCACTTCCTCCTTTGCCTATCGTTTGAACACAATTATTTCTCAGCAAACTTCCCACGCCTTGAAGCAGTGATATTTGGTTAGGAGGATTGGCTGGAAATAAGGTGAAGGTGTTCTGCCCTGCAAAGAACAGGACACAAGTATCAAGTAGAGCCCAGTATTTCTGCCCCATCAGAACGGCAGCCTAGACTTGATGCCAAAGTGGTCCTGGTTAGTTGCTCATACAAACGTTCTTTCTCACCCGGCTCGCTGGAAATCAACTGAATCTTGCCCTTAGAATATACTGTCACTTTTGTTTCAAACAAACCTCTCATGCCAAGTGTGCTTGGTACCTGAGATGCCTTAAAACATGGCCCCACAGGGTGATGGTTGCACAACATTTTGTGTGTTCTAAAAGCCACTGGATATTAATTTAAAATGGCTAAAATGGTGAATTTTATGTTATGTGACTTTTATTAAAAAATAAATAAATTACTGGTCCCATACGGGTTTAAACAGGGAACCTAGTTAATCAGTTTGGGTTTTGGCAAAATCATATCCGTTACCCAGGGATTTTGATGAACATTATTTTTCATAAAATCCAGACAACATTGGCTTTTTTTTTTTTTATCTCTGTGGTGATCATGCAAAATGCTGGTGGGGAGAGCACGACATGATGTAATTCATACAAAAAGTATGGATGTTAATTGTGCAAATGTCCTAACTGAAGCTTTCTAAATTTTCTTTTTATTCTATGTGGAAATAAAATCACAGGATAGGCTGAAGATGTTTAGGAACTGCATGTAATGCTATTGAGAAAATATCAGAATGGACAAGGGTAAGAAATTGTAATTGATAAGATTTGGTGAACCACATCTTGGAGCTGTGGTCTTCATTCAAGGGACAGACAGCTCATGGTGACTCACAGGGAAGGAGCTAAGAGAATAAATACTCTGACCTCTCTCTCCTCCATTTTTCTGATATCCTGTTGGTGTTTCCCACTGGCCAAAACCAACTGAAAGGCAGAGGTCAAGAAAGTCCATTGTCATACTCCAAAGGTGTCAGCATTCCAGCATCCAACTGGATGGATTTGGAGGGGTCAGTGGAAGACATCCAGCTCACTTTAATATCTATTTACTTGTTTATTGGGTCTCCCCCCACCATTAGAATGTAAGTTCCATGAAAGGAAAGACGATGTATGTCTTGTTTAGTATCACAGCCCCAGTTTCTAGACAATAGATACTTCATAAATATTCACAGGATGAATAAATGACATCGGGACGATTCCTTAACATCTCCAAGCCTCCTGGGTTTCTCCTCTGTTTGTCACAGGGTGTTTGGGCTGGACAAGAGGTAGAATTTAGATGCTTCTGGCAAACGATTGAGATACACCCTTATAACGCCTCCAAAACACCTACCTGCATGAGTCGATATGCATGGAGGTTTTGAGAAGATTCCACTGGAAGGAAAAGAGAGAGAAGACAGAAGGGTGGAGAATGTCCATGTGTCCAGCAGACCTAAGTGGCTATTTGGTGGCCCCTTAAGTGAAGGGATAGAATGAGAGATGGTGCCATGGTGTTTATGAGTCAGAAGTGATTCCATGCCCAAGGGCAGCTGCTTTCAAGCTCGGGAGACAATGGCAGCCCCAAGCTGGGGAGAGAACCTGCTTCTTCTGGCACAGGTCAGGATGACTTTCGGCACTCTGTGGGCTTGACCTGGCCACAAGCAAATATCGCTGTGCTGAGCTGGGCAGAAACTTGGGGAAGGCATATGAGGTACTTTGACAAGGATGTCAGAGAAGAGGAAGATGGGGAGCAGAGACCAGATGCTACTTCAGCAAAACCCACAAACTCCCAAAGAGGGATTTTTATGAGAAATAGGGAAGAGGAAGGAAGACAGTCTGAGATCCCATGGTCAAAAGCTAGCCAGGCAAATTGAGCCAGCCCATATCTGTAGCACTGGCAGACGCAGCTTGAGAGTTTCAAAATGCACATAAAGTGGATACTTTTATTAAAGCTGGGAATTACCCATGAAGTAGGGTCACAGAAGTGGGACGTAACAAAGATTAAATATCGATAATAAAGCGATGTAATGTTCGGGGAGTAATGGCAAGTACTATTGGGTGTTGTACATTATAGGATTTCAAATAGAAGGTATGCCCCCTCCCAAGATAAGAATTAGAAATGTCACTTTCTGACACTTTTCATATTTTTTAAAGATGGAAGTACTTTATTAGAGGTATATTTGGAAATATAAAAACCATTGCATTCTAGACTCAATAAAGCCAAATGGTAACAGTAAATAATCTTTAAGATCTTTAGTAAGAGGAAGGTTTTACTGGAAGGCCTAAGATGTTTGCAGCATCACTTGAAACAAGTTGTTTTAATGCAGTTCGAAATTTCGTTACAATGAGCTTCAAGCAAGTATCTGAATTATTGATACAACTGACTTTTTCATATTTGGTGGTCACAAGGATGGGGCGAAATAGTCAATATTGTTGGTGGCTCTCCCTGGTCCCCTTTTTGGGCCAGCTGTCCCCTTCTCCAGAAAATTGGCCTCAGCCAAAGGGGAGTTGTTATACATCTTCCCACCACCATGGGGGCAGCACGCAGCCAATAATTAACTGACACAGGGACAAAACAGGCTGGTCCCTGTGCCTCAAAATGGGACCAACGCTGAGGTACAATTCATGCTCCAGAGCTCACAGTGAGGTCAGGCTGCAAGTAGGTTCCAGCTGAGACCACAACCTTGCTCTGCTCCTTCTTCTTCCCGTACTTTCTCTCTTCTCAGAGCACTCCCTCAATAAATCATGGGCACCAAAATCCCTGTCTCAGGCTCTGCTTTTAGGGAAGCTGACCTAAGTTGGTTATTGTCGTTTTAGAAATAGCAGTGTTCATAATGGAATTAGCACAGACTTATTGTTATTGGAAACTTAAACAAAAGGGTCTTGGGCCGGCCCTGTGGCTTAGTGGTTAAGTGCTCGTGCTCTGCTGCTGGCGGCCAGGGTTCGGATCCCAGGCGCGCACCGCTTTCTCCAGCCATACTGAGGCCACGCCCCACATACAGCAACTAGAAGGCTGTGCAGCTATGACATACAACTATCTATTGGTGCTGTGGGGGAAAAATAAATAAATAGATAAAATTAAGGTATATTAAGAAAAAAGGGTCTTTGGGTGACTCTGCAAGAGCATGACATTATCTGTAAAATCAAGGGGTGTCCTTCAGGGGGCAGAATAGAGAACAGTGTCCTGTTGCTGTGTGGTAGATTGACACACTCTTTCCTTGATGCATTCATTAAATAAACATTATTGATCCAATCCGTGAACCTAATCTTCTGTTGGGTCATAAGCGTGTAGAGATAAATGACAAGGAACTCATAGGATAGCGGGGCACAAAAACACATGAGCATCTGATTATAATCCAACATGCTGAGTATCACAAATAAAAGATTGATAACTTTAGGCACAACAGAACAGAAATGTTAAGGCAGGGAGGCAACCAGATGACTTAGAACTGAGGATGGAAAGATTTTCTATGAGTAGAGCTTAAGTAAACTTCAAATTACTATATTTCTAATGATTTACTTTTGGACAGTTTGTGAAAGTTTGATAGATTTGTGCAGTTACTAATGTTTTTCTTCAACCAGACATTAAGGAAGACACATAAGCTTCCTCTCATTGATAACCTACCACTAATTTTAAAAGCATTTAACTAGAAGAGTGCTTAAAATTTAGCTCAAAGATGTTCATTACAGTATAGTTTATAGTACTAAAAAGTTGGAAATGATGCAAAAACAGGCTAAATACATTATGACACATGTATACCGTGCAGCTCTCGAGAAAAAACTGAAGTTCTAAGAGGTTCGATGAGTTGAAAAGATGTTCACAATATGACAAGTGGGAAAAATAAAGGTTTTAAAATAACATGGGCATACTTGTTCTGTGTCACCCTGAGGATAACTTTCCGTGTAGCCATGAGATATCTGGCACTATGTTATGGTTTTCTCTTTCCATGTAGATGGGTGTGACTAATACAGCATTATTAATACTCAAGTGTTTTTAAGCAAGGGGTGCCAAGGATGTTGTCCCACTTCCTGAAAAACCAGTATGAATCTGCCCCCCAAAAATCATGACCAGGGCCCGCCCCAGTGGCCTAGTGGTTAAGTTTGGCGTGCTCTGTTTCGGTGGCCTTGGTTTGGTTCCCAGGTGCAGACCTACACCACTCGTCTGTCAGTGGTCATGCTGTGGTGGCAGCTCACATACAAAACAAGGAAGATTGGCAGCAGTTGCTAGCTCAGGGAGAATCTTCCTCAGTAAAGCAAAAGATCACGATCAGGGCCAGCACTGGGGGGAGGGGAGGGAAGCACTCGTCTCAGGCACAAAATTTAAGTGTGCATCAAAAAAAATCAAGATAAATACCATGTAAATGCAATTTTTAAAAATATCAAAATCAGTGCAAGAAAAATCCATGATAAGCAAAATATCCAAATCCAAGATCTGACAGTGCTATGCTGGGGTCATAATGGGACCTGATACAAAAGGAAAAATGTGAGCCCCTACATATACTTTTTCAATGTACTTTTAATGGTTAATTTTTTTCTAGAAATTGATTTTGAAAAATTATTGATGAGTTTTCCATTAAAATCAAGAAAGTCAAATTTTAATAAATTCTGGTTTGGGGAAAAATAAAATATTTAAATTTAAAATAATATTTTATGTTCTAATATCCTTGCTTTTCAATTTTTTAATTTTTTTTCAATGATGTTTAATGGTTTAGGAAGGAAAAGTACATTTTAGGTGGTCAATAAATATTTCTTGAATGAATGGATCTGTCTTTTTTTGGACACCATAAATTATTTGGATTATAAGAGGACAGAGTTATTTCACTTTATATTTATGGGATTTGAGAACCATGCAGTTTTTATTCTAAGTGTCTTTTCTGTCTCTAGTGGAGGCATATGAGGCCATGGGGGTAAAGGAACGTACCAAGCATAGCTTGATGTTTATATTAAGAAAGATCCTTATTTTGGAGGTTACAGCTTTCACTTACCTTAGAAACATAGAGTTCCTTAACACGATTGTATTTTAAACCAACATGTAACACTGTAATAGAGATAGACAATGCCTTGTGCAAGTCTTCTGTCAGAAAGAACTTTATTCAAACATTATAGATTTATAGACCTTGATAGCTAAGAGAAAATATAGATGCAAATCCTCCTCTTTGTATATTCCAAATTATTGCAATCAAATGCAAAATGTTGACAATCCATTGGCTGCTGTATCAGTTAGCAATTGCCACAAATAACACTTCATAACAAACCACTCCTGAAACTCAGTGCCCTAAAATAATGATACCTGATTGTTGCTCCTGAGTTGATGGGTTGGGTGGGCAGGTCTGCTGATCTTGACTTGGCTCACTGATGCGACTGCAGTCAGCTACAAGTTGGTTAGGTGGCTGATTAAGGACAGCCTCAGCTGGTGTAACGGGATGACTTAACTCTCCTCCATATGTTTCTCACATCCCTCCAGCGGGTTAGACTGGGCACGTTCTTATGGCGGAGGCAGGAGTGCAAGAGCGAGCAAGACAAATCATGCAAAGGGCAAGAAGGGATGCACACCCAATTTTGAAACCTCTGAGTCATGCTTGCTAACATTCCGTTGGCCGAATAAACTCTCAAGGCCAAGCCAGAGTCAGAGAAGGAAGGGTTACAAAGTTACAGGGAAGGGGTGTGGAGGCATGGAAACCATTCTTGAAGGCATTGATGCAATTAACCTACCACAATTGGCAATGGGTAAAAATCATGCCTTCAATATCCCTTAGAATTGTCACCTCTATATTGAACCCTCTGGACAAGCCAAACATTGAAGACCAACCTATCATAAATGAACTCTTGTTTGTAAACAGATGTCAGCCCCTCTCCCAAATTGTGGCTGCCACAAATAACAAAGACTGAGCCTCCATCAATCAAGTTTAATGTTGTGATCAAATTGTTCAACACAGGATCATTACCGAGCGAACTGAATCCTAAATGATAAGTTGACTCAAAGTAAATAGTTAGTCTTTTCTCTGTATCCCCAAACTAAGAATTCCTAGGGTCAAAGAAAGAGAAGGAGAAGGACTAGTGGCCTGGAAGAGGAGCTCTCTGGTCAAGAGTTCAAAGCCCAGCTCAGCCCGCTACAGCTGTGTAATGTTGGGAAAGTTACTTAACCTCTCTGAGCCTCAGTTTGCTCGTCTTCAAAATGGAGAGTAACCATTCATTCACGCTTTCATTCAAAATATTTATGAAGAATCCACTGACTATACTTCCCTGCACTTAGGGAGCTCAGAATCTAATTGGAGACACTCAAGAAGAAAAGAAATTATAATACAGAGCTAGAAAGCATGAAGCCTCAGAGGACACACAGAGGTGACATCTAATCCTACTTGAAGAGATCTAAAGAGTGCTTCCTGGTGGAAGTGACGACTAAGCTGAGACTCAAAGAGAGGGCAAAAATTAGCCCAATTTTGAGGAAAGGTGTCCTAGGAAGAGAGAATGGCAGATGCAAAGTCCTAAAGCCAAGAATATGTTTTCCTTTCTAGTTTTAAAAACAAGCTCTGGTATAAGCATGGAAAACAGAAGAATATTCTAGAGCATTCACTCACGCACAACACAAATCCCCCGGGGATCTCATTAAACCACAGGTTCTGGTTCAGCAGAACTGGAGTGGGGCCTGAGATCCTGTTTTTCTAACAAAGGGATGCTGATGCTTCTGGTCCACGGACCACACTTTGAGGAGGCAGGCTGGAGAGTGGCCATGGAAGGGAGGATATGTACATTTTAAATTTTCCTTCTTCTCTCCTTGGCACTCAACACTTTATGGGAGACGAAGAGCAAGGCAGGATGATGATAACTTTGTGAGCAGTGCGAATCGTAGCCAAGTCACAAAACAGTTCCTGGAAGGAAAGGAGACGTTGGTTCCCGGAAAGTTTCCAGGAAACCAAAATATTTCCAAAGGCTTTGTCATCAAGTCCTTCAACTCTCTGTGAAACGCTGGAATTCTGCTCCGTTGACACTCCTGCTTACCAACATAACTCTTTTAAGTGTTTGTGCCAAAGTGGCGTCCATGTCAGTGAGCTTTGTTTATCCCCTGGGGCTCTCGTTACAGTCTTACTGGCCATTTCTTTACAGGCAGGAGGAGTCTTTGTTAAAGGGTAAGCCAGTCGGTCAGAAGACAAGCCATTTCCTGAAGCCGTTTCCATACTCTGTGACAGGCGCTGGAGAGGCAGGCTTGCAGCCACACGCCAAAGAACTTAGGAGAAAACAAAACGGTAGCCAGATGTTCTTGGTCATGCCATTGCACTAGGATCTATTATTTCCTCAAAACTCTGGAAATTCAAAGGGTTGCAGAACATAGAAGATAAAATCTTAATCTGGAACAGAAAGTCTTGTTTCTCACCAGTGCATGGAACGTGGGAAGAACGCCCCACCCATCAGTGCTCTGAATCACCCAGAGAGTCCTGGGGCTGGTGAGATCTGCAATTCCACATTAAGCCATGAAGAGAAGATTTCAGCGTCAGCTCCTGCCGGCACCTGCTGTCCTCAAATGTTGCTTCATAGCGTATTTGAAAGCAAGAAAGAGCTTTAACCCTGTGAGAGAGAAATCAGAACTGGAATCAGTACCAAGATTAGTACAAACATGATCCCAGGGGTCATATCTATAGGGGCATGGGTCTTATAAATACAGAGAGAGAGAAATATAGCAACACAGACTAGAAGGATAAACCTTAAAATGTTAACAGTGATTATCTCTAGCATGGCAGGCACTGCAGGCAAACTCAAAAGCCATTCTTAACCTCTTCACCACTGATAGCTCTCGTTCTAGAAGCTAGAAAGCCAAATACTTGTTTTGTCAAATTCTTTTGTAACTAGGAGTGGTCATGTGATGCAGTTCTGACCAATTAGATGAAAGGGAAATCTGCTGAGGGGTTTCTGGGAAAAGCTTCTGTCTCCTGTTAAAGGGAGAGGCATGAAAGGAGAGGCTGCTGCTTCTGCCCCATCCCTCTTCTTTCTGCCTTGAACATGGTCGTGATGTCTGGAGCTATGGCACCCACCTTGCAACCATAAAAAACATTTTGATGAAAAGCCAACATGCTGCTAGTGGATTGGAAAACCGGGAAGATCCTAAATCCTTTATAATACCACTGAGCAATAGAACCAATACCAGCAACACCTAACTCTGGGCTTCTATTCTTGCAAAAAAAATAATTCCCTATTTAATTAAGCCACTGGATCTTAGTTACTTGAGCTTGGAATATGTCAGTGAAAAAATAAGACATTCTAGTGTGAGATGGAAGACCATAAATAAATAAGGAAGTTATAGCATGTTAGGAAGTGGCAAGCGCTATGAAAAGAAAATCAGGATTAGGGGCAGGAGAAGCATGAATGTCAGGGTAGGAGAAAAGGAGGCAGTACGAAATCGAGTTGCCAGAGGAAATACTATTGATAACAAATGATTGGAACAAAGATTTGAAGGAGGTGAGGGAGTTGGCCATGTGGGTATCAGGACAAGAACATTCAAGGCAGAGTGAGCATCCAGGTCAAGATTCCTAAAGAGCAAGTGAGCTTGGCGTGTCTGAAGAATCCTGAGCAGGCCAGCATGGGTGGAGCAGAGGGAAGTGAGATTAACAGAAGATGAGGTCAAGGAGGAAAAGAGGGTCAGATCGTACAGGGCCTTGTGGGCCATCAGGAGGACTTTGGCTTTTACTGAGTAAGGTGGGAGCCATAGAGGGTTGTAGGCAGAGAAGGGATGTGACCTGACTCAGGAGTTCACAGGCGCCCTCTGGCTGCTGCAAGGAGAACAGACCAAAGGTGGGGCAGGGAAAAGGCAAGAAGGGAAGCAGAAAGACCCTTTATGAGGCTATTTCCATAATCCTGGCTACAGACAATAGGACTTGGAACAGAATAGAAGCAACAAAGGAACAGACAGGCGATCAGATTCTGGATACATTCTGAGGAAGGGTCAACAGGATTTGCTGATGGATCAGAGATGGAGGGTAAGAAGAAAGGCAGAATCAAGGATAACTCCATGGCCTTGTGCTGAGCAATAGAAGGATAGGGAACCCTCCATGGATATGAGAGGTGGGGGATCAGAAGCTCAGATTGGAACATGTTACATTTGTGACATCTGTTAGACATCTCAGTGGGGGCACTTGGTAGGTGGTTGGTTATATGAGTGTAGAATTCAGGAGAAGGAGCTGGACTGCACATTGTTTAATATTTTGGGGTCATTGCTAATAAATGGTGTTTATGGCTGTGAGACTGGATGAGATCTATGGTGTAGAGAAAAATGAGTACTTCCATGGAAAATGATGTATTGTCAGAGCACACATCTCCAGGTTGTCCAATTCTGATCTATGTGGGAGATATTTTACAATTCTGTAAATTTTAAATAACTGACAGAGATGCAAAATAATTCCATGGAAAAAACAGTTTTGCGTCCATTTGCACATTCATTTCAATATTCCTGAAATTATATATATGTATTATAATTCATAGGTATTATAATGCATATATATGTAATACATTTATAACATATAGGTATATGAAATTTTATATGTATTTTATAATATTAATAATTATACGTATAATTATATAATATATAATTAAACATTATATTATATATATTATGTATATATAATTATCAATGAGGGAGCCAGGCAGATGTTATAACTGGGTCAAAAGAGAACAGCAAAGAACAAACATATACATGTATTATGTAATATATATTATGTATTATGTATACATTGTATATATTATATGTGTATTATGTATTATGTATACATGATATACATTGGATAAATTGCATATATATTATGCAATATATAATATATATCATGTATACACTGTATGCATATTATATGTATATTATGTATTATGTATACGTTGTATACATTATATGTGTTTTATGTATTATGTATACGTTGTATACATTATGTGTATGATGTATTATGTATACATTATATACATTGTATATATTATATATTATATACATATATGTCTGTTCTTTGTGTTCTCTTTTGAGCCAGTTATAACATCTGCCTGGTTCTTTCACTGATTGATGAGTGGAATAAAATCCTTAATGTATGCTCATTTTATATCTGTATGAGTCACGATTTTATCTTTTTTTCTTGCTTGAGGAAAATTCACCCTGAGCTAACATCTGTTGCCAGTCTTCCTCTATTTTGTATGTGGGGCACTGCAACAGCATGGTCACTGACGAGTGGTGTGGGTCTGCACCTGGGAGCCGACCCTGGGCCACCAAAGCGGAGCACACCAAACTTAACCACTAGGCCATGGGGCCAGCCCCCATGAGTTTATCTTTTTTAGATCACACAGCTCCTAAGAGGCAGAGCTGGGATTTAACCCTAGGCAGCCTGGCTCCTGAACCTCCACTCTTAAACCCCACCCTCCATCAAATGAGCTAATGTACATGGACGCACTTAACTCACAGTAGACACTCAACACATGGTGGTGTTGGGATTGCTAAGAAGCAAGTATTCTGTTTGACCAGAACCTTCATAAAACACACAGTCTCTCACCATTTTGGAAGTGAAGGCAAAGGATGTCAGTATGACCCCTGATGTCTGGGACTGGGATCTGGGTGTGGTCTTCCTGGTAATCCATCTTCTGTAATCTTCCCGTACCTGGAGATGGAGACACATCACGGGGAGATGAATCACTCCCAGATGCAGGGAAGTATGCTGGCACAGGCATGTCCCCTGGAAGGAGGGGCATCAGGGACAGCGAGGGCAGCAGCTACATACCCGGCGGTTGAGCAGACAGTGAATGAGGAAGATGAAGGCCCCCTGCAGGCTGTTGATGATGGTGAACAGGTAGGCCATGATACCAGCCAAGGGTCCAATCTGGAAAATGCCCAACACCCGGGAGCTCCCCAAGATGAAGAGCTGGGCAAATGCCTTGAATGTCAATAACCTGGAGGAGAAGGTTTGCAGAGGATAAGGTTCTGGGAGGTGGCTGTTGTCCTCATGGGATACACTCCCAGGAATGGTCTGAGGCTGCCACCATGTGACCCACCACCTAGATGGAAATAAACGTGGGCTGGAGCCTCCAAGCCTAGGTGTAGGGAAAGCGAATCCTATAGGCATTTAAAAGGCTATTGGCCTACAGATACACATCGGCACAAAGATGTGTGGACACATGTATTTAATGCAATATTTTCATTAGTAATGAAAGGCTAAAAGGACCCATGTGTCCAAGATTTTAGAACATGTTAAATGAACAATGAAGCCATACAATGAAATACGATGAAGCCTTTTTTTTACTGAGGTAAAACTCACATAACATAAAGTTCACCATTTTAACCATTTAAAGTACGATTCGGTGGTATTTAGCACATTCACAGTGTTGTACAAACATCACCACTATCCAGTTCCCAGACACATTTATCACCCCAAAAAGAAACCCCGTACCTATTAAGCAGTCATCCCCCATTTCCTTCTCCCCCAATTAGAAACAACTCAAATGTCCATCAACAGATGACTGGATAAACAAAACGTGGTCCATCCATATAGCAGAATATTACTCAGCCATGAAAAGGAGTGAAGCACTGACACACGCTACAACATGGATGAACCTTGAAAACATGATGCTTAGTGAGAGAAGCCAGTCACAAAAGTCCACATAGCATATGATTCCATTTATATGAAATGTCCAGAATGGGCAAATCCATAGAGACAGAAATCAGATTATACAACTGTTTTTTAAAATGAGATGAGAGTGACAATATACTATAGTGGGTAAGGCTCTGGGTCAGACTGCCTGTGTTTAAATTCTGATCCATTCACTAACTTTGCGGCCTTAGTAGGTTACTTAACATCACTGTGCCTCAGTTTCCTCACTTTGAGATAAGGATGACAACACAATGCCTACCCTATAAGCTTGTTCTACCAATTAATGAGATAGCATTAGACCTAAAGGTGCTTAGAACAATGTCTGGCACAAAATAAACATTTTTGTTAGTTGTTTTTAACCTTAAGTACTGATATGAAATAAGCTACCTATTATGTGGAAAAAACCAAGCGCAGAATGATATGTACAGTGTCCTGTCATTTATGTAATAGAAGATGGATGTGTAAGTATAGAATATTCTGGAAGGAAGCTCAATTCAGGTGATAATGGTTGCTTGAGGTGGGAGAGATCTGGGGACCTGAGGAGTCAGGGAAGAGAGAAGGAATTAGTTTTCAGGTGTTTCCTTTTTTAATGCTTAATTATTCTTGCCATGGCATACATTAACTTTATTCTAACTTTTTGCACTAATTTTTAAAAAGTAATTTTTAGAAAAAAATATTTAAGATGGATGAAGGATTGGACTCTGACGGGAAAACAAACAAGGGACCATCATTAGGTTACTGACAATAAAACCTAGACAATGTCTGGTTTGGGTGGGTTCTTAAAATGAACATTAGTTGAATGGTGAAATTAAGAAACACAGATGCTCTATAAGAATACGAAAAAGTCCCACCTCTGTATGATAGAATAATATATATGAAGGTAAAATAACGAGATAGTGTATTTCATCTATTAAATCAGCAAAACAACAAAAATGATAAACCCTAATGCTGGCAAGGCTGGAGGTAAACAAGCACTCTTGTGAATGGAAATAACTTTTCTGGAAAACGATTTGCAATATACACTAAAAGTGTTACAATCCAACCTACCCTTTGAGTCAGGCAATTTCATGCCTAGTGTTATGATTAAATAACCACAGATGTGGAAGAAAATTTACCTACAAGGATGTTCAAGACAATACTGTTTATAATAGCAAAAAAAAAAAAACAAGTCAGAAATAACTTAAATGTCCATAAATGAGGGATGATTTAAGTAAACTGTGCTGGCTCCTTACGCTGAACAGTTATAGAAAAAAAGGATAGTTGACAAATTTCTAATCAAACAAGAAAAATTTTATGACGTGTTATTAGAAGAGTATTATTTAATTTTCAAATATTTGGGGGATTTTCCAGACTTTTTTTCTGTTATTGATTTCTAATTTAGTTCCCCTGTCAGAGAACATGCTTTGCATAATTTGAATCTTTTAAAAGCTTATCTGATTTGTTGTATGTCCCAGGATATGGTCTTGGTAAATGTTTCATTTTGACTTTAAAAAGATATATGTGCTGCTGGTATTGGGTGGAGTGTTCTATAAATGTTATCACGTTTGTTGATAGGATATGAAAGACTTGAACAGCATTTACTGATTTTCTGTCTCCTTGTTCTGTCAATTATTGATAGGGGTGTGGAAATCTCCCATTATAATTTTTTGGATTTGTCTGTTTCTTCTTTTAGTTCCATTGTTTTTTGCTCCTTGCATTTTGAAACTCTTTTATTAGGTACATAAATGCTTAGGATTGTTATGTCTTCTTGATGAATGGACTCCTTTATCATTATAAAGTGGTCCTCTTTATCCCTGGTAATATTCTTTGCTCTGAAGTCTACTTTGTCCAATATTAATGTAGCCAGATCTTTTGACTAGTGCTAGCATGGTCTATTTCCTTCCTTTTACTTTTAGCCTGTTTGTGTCTTTATATTTAAAGTGTTTGTTTTTGTAGGCAACATACACTTGGGTCTTGCTTTTTTATAGTTTGATGATCTCTGCCCTTTTTTTTTTATTGTGGCAAAATATACGCAACATAAAAATTGCCATTTTAACCATTATAAGGTTTAGAATTCAGTGACATTAAGTACATTTACAATATTGTGAAACCATTGTGACTCTTCATTTCTGTAACTTTTTCATCATCCTAAACAGAAACTCTATACCCATTACACAATAATTCCCTGTTCTCCCTTCTCCCCTACCTTCTGTCTTATGAATTTGCCTATTCTAGGTACCTAAGATGAGTGGAATCATATAGTATTTGGCATTTTGTGTCTGGCTTATTTCACTTAGCATGTTTTCTAGTTTCATCCATGTTTAGCATATATCAGAGTTTCATTCATCTTTAAGGTTGACTAATATCCCATTGTATGTGTTTATCACATTTTGTTTGGACACTTGGGTTATTTTTACCTTTTGACTATTGTGAATAATGCTGCTGTGATCATTGGTGGACCAGTATCTGTATGCCACATCAATGCTTTGGGTGTATACCTGTGAGTGATTCCTGCTTTCATTTCTTTGGCTGTATACCTATGAGTGGAATTGCTACATCATATGGTAATTCCATGTTTACCTTTTTGAGGAACTGCCACACTGTTTTCACAATCTCTGCCTTGTAATTGGGGCATTTAGAACATTTACGTTGAATGTGATTATTGATATGGTTAGATTTAAATCTGTCATCTTACTGTTTGTTTTCTGTCTCATCTGTTTTTTGTTTCCGTTCTCCATTTCTTCTTCTTTTGGTTTAAGTATTTTTTATGATCTCGTTTTATCTCTTTTTTTAGCCTTTTAACTATTAATTCATTCAACCATCAATTTCTTCACTTTGTGTCCTTGGCTCATACAGTCCTCCATTCGTTAGCTTTCTGATCTTGGGAAAATGACTTAAACTCTCCTAAACTCGAAAGAACTGGAGCTTCTTGCATTACACCACACTGCTCCCTACCATCTCTATCCTCTGGTCATTTCTGTATGAGAGCTGAAATAAGGCAGAGTGTCACCTTGTTTGACCTCAACTAGAACGTGTGTGTTGATAGACTGAAATTTTTCACTGCTCTGCTCATGTTTGCGAATGACCATGAGAATGCTGCAAATACTGATTTGGGATTCCAAAAAACTTTTAGTGAGTAGGTGAATTCACAAATATGGAACTTGTAAATAATGAAGATCAGCTATATATGTACCACATAGGGTGGTTGTGTGGGTTAAATCAATTAATACAAGTTAAGTTCTTCAAACAAAGCCTTACACAGACTCATTTGATGTTTCAGAAATTTATTTGGTAAGTTAGTTTTTAGTAGTTTGTATGTCCAGGTATAAGTGAGGATATTTTTATGTCTAATTTTTGGTGACATTGCATAGTGTAGAATTGTGCTCTTTTCATGTGGTGAAATCCAGGTTTCCTACCCTGCTTTTTTCCTGTCACTCGTCTACTTCTTTTAGTTTTTTTTTTTTTGCCAACACGCAGGCATGGCTTTAAGGGCAGGAAGGATTAATAATGAACAAAAGCGATGTTGCTCCCTGACCCTACATTCTGCTTTCTTCGCTATGATGTTTTTTTTTGGAGCTGGCTACTACATTTTTTAGGCAGCTTTATTGAGATATTATTCCATATCTCAATTTTTTTTTGAGATATGATCTCATATCTCCTTATTGAGATATGATCCCATACCATACGATTCACCCATTTAAAGTTTATAATTCAGTGGTTTTTTTAATATATTCGCAGATGTGTGTAACCATCACCACAGTAAATTTTAGAATATTTTCATCACCTCAAAAAGAAGCCTGAACCCTTCAGCTACCATCCCTTTATCCCCTGACCCTGTTTACACCATCCCTAAGCAACCACTAAGCTACTTTTTGTCTCTATAGATTTCCCTATTCTGACTTTCCTATGAATAGAATCATATAGTATATGGGTTTTTTTTGGCTGGCTTCTTTCACTTAGCATTATATTTTCAAGGTACATTTATGTTGTAATATATAATGCAAAATATACCATTTTAACTATTTTTAAGTGTATAATTGAACAGCATTAAATATATTCAGGTTGCTTCATTTTTAAAATAAAGAGAAGACTATTTTTGATTAGATTTTTTAATTACTTTCTCTGTTCCCTCTCAGAAATGTGTCTTTGAAAACTCTTTAAAGACACATTCAAAAGCATGCATGTACTCATTCTTTCTACTCTCCACTTTTTCTAACACAGCTTGTAAGTATACGAGGCTTAAGTCTCATAGGTAATAATGTCCATGGCACATGATTTGTTTGTACAAGTAATGTTTCAAACGGTTATTCTTAAAAGGAACTACAAATCAAATATATTAAACTTGTTGATACTTTAAACTTCTTGATACTTTTAAGTTACTCCTAGTTTCTGCATATTTTGGGTTCACTTGATTATATCCAGTCTCTAAAGAGGTTTCTATCTGTTTTAAGAATATGGTACCTCTTTAAAAGACACAGTGAGTGAAAAGAGCAGGTAAGAAATATACTGTATGCTCACAGAGAAGGGTCTAGAGGCATACACATCAAAATACTGGTTGGCTATCCGTCAGAGATTGGCAAACTCCAGCCCTCTAGATTTGGCCTATGAGCTAAGAATGGTTTTTACTTTTTTTTTATTTTTAAAGGAAGATTAGCCGTGAGCTAACATCTGTGCCAGTCTTCCTCTATGTTATATGTGGGTTGCCGCCACAGCACGGCTGACTAGTGGTGTAGGTCTACGCCTAGGATCCGAACCTGCGAACCCTGGCCGCTAAAGCGGAGCATGCCAAACTTAAGCACTATGCAGGGGGCCGGCCCTGGTTTTTATATTTTTAAAAGGTTAGTTCTTTTTTTATTTAGTACTTGTGATATTAAAATGGATCTTGCTTTAAAATAAGCTATAATGTTCGTTTGGCTGGAAAAAAATTACAGGGTTTAGAGTAGACTTGTTTAATCTTTACTCCTTTTGTTGCAGCACAATGAACTTGCAGATAGTCTTCCTTGGGCAGAAGGAGAGTTTATCTTCCTTCGTCTTAATGTTTTTCGTGAGGTATGGAGCAATAATCACTAGAATCAGCCCTCTAAAACAGAGTGCCGTTTCATAGCTTTAATGGCAGCATTCCTTTTTGGTTGTAGTATTTGGAAAGAGAGCTCACCATGGCCAGCCTACCGTTCACATTTGATGTTGAGAGGAGCGTTGATGACTGGGTCTTCATGTGCTTCTTTGTGGGAAATGACTCCTTCTTCACCTGTTGTCGTTAGAGATTCGGTATGTGTGTTTGTGTGAGTTTTTAAACTACTGTTGTAGCCTTCTTGCTTACACTGCGTACTGGTCCTAATACATAATGTTTGTTTCCTGGTGGCAGCGAAGGTGCAATTGACCGTTTGGTTAATGTATACAAAAATGTGGTTCACAAAACTGGAGTGAGTTCATTCTTGAAAAAAATTTCAAAACAGAAGTATTTGCTTTTATAAGAAGATTATTTTACATGTATTTTATCACTTACAGGGTTACCTTACAGAAAGTGGTTATGTCAATCTGCAAAGATTACAGATGATCATGTTAGCAGTTGGTGAAGTTGAGGATAGCATTTTTAAAAAGAGAAAGGAGGATGAGGTAAAGTGTTTCTATTGCAGTAGCTAAATTGCTCCTGTCTCTAATAGGCTGTGATGATCCTGTGATTGTACTTTTAACCTCTTTGAGTGCGTTGTTATATTATTATAGTGTGTCAAACGCCAATGTAATCATGAGTGGCCAGTGCTTTGATTATTTTATAAAGGCTGTGATGCTTGCTGTGTGGAACTGTGTATTGCACACTGTGTGAATTGCACTGTAATTTTTTTCTCTCTTCATAATCCTGATTAAGATAAAAATCCAAACACGTGTCTGATCAACGGGATGTGAAATGAGGGCTCCAAGACTGGAAATGCTGGGAATGAACTAGTGGATGCCATGTTTTAGAGGAAATGTTTATGCTGTGGAAGTCAGGTGAAGACCTAGGAACTCTGTACTCTGGTAGTGGAGTGTAGGGGCCTCTGGGTTAGATAGCATCAGTCTAGGCAGAGGGTTGCAGCTCTGAGTAAGCAATTAAACATAAAAGAAAGAAATAAAACAATAAAGCACTTGGAAATTGATGACATATGACGGAGTGAGTGCTTAGGTGAGAAGTCCCGTCTGGCTTAGGCAGTTGGGAGTGTGGTTGGGCCGTTCATGAGACAGCAAGCAGTGGGGGTAGAGCAGGTTGAGGTGAGGACAAGGTAGAAATTGAGGTTCATTTTGGAGATACTGAGTTGGAGGGGTCACAGGACACCTGAGAGGAGAAAAGTCCGTGAAGCAGTTAGATGGATATGTGTAAAGCTCAGGGCAGAAGTCTTTTGGAAGGAGATTTGAGAACATTAGCAGAATACTTCACGTCATGAGTGTGAAGTTGAAATCCCTGGAGCTTTGTATGGAGTTCAAGTGCCTCCAACAGAAACCTTAAGAAGCATAGATGTTAAGGAGAAAGGGGAGTCAGTTCTAGAGAGGTGGGAGGAAATCCCTGAAGAGATGAGAAGCCACTGGTGCTGCCGGAGGCGTCAGAGTGAGATAGGCCCCTAGTCCATGGCCAGGGGCTCAGAGGTCCTGAAGAGTTAGTGGGGTGGAGGGGCAGTAGCCTGGAGGCAGAGTAGGTTGCAGGGTGATTGTGAAAGAGTGGCAAGGGAGGCAAGCAGTGGGTAAAATGAGCAGATAGTAGCTTTTTAGAAAGAGAGTGAAGGAAATCCTTTTAGAAACTGATTTTATAAAAAGTCATATGGCTATTTTGAGCAAATAGCAACATAATAATATTGCTACATTGCTTCATTATCTCCTAACAGATTAAAACATGTCATTGCATCTGACAAGATTTTATATTTTCTTCAGCTTTGTATGCTATAGCTAGTGATCTCTTTTTTAGAACCTTGGGTACCATTTTATATACCAGTGTGAGTAGACTGTAAGTGTTCTTTTTAAAGCCTTTGGTACTTGGTAATGTTCTGTGATGGCAAGAATTTTTCACATGTAAAATTTAAATAGCATAACTGACTTTGTCTAGGATATCAAATGTCTATCAGGACAGCCATTTTTAACTAAGCCTTCAACAATTCTGGTGGCTCCACCTGACCTGCTGCCATTTATGCTTAAGAAAAAACTACACAGACGGTGTAGTACTTGGTGTAAAAGCCTCACGTTAGAACAGTCCTTTTATGTGGTTTTAGGTTACTCTGTACTATTAAGTATTGGTGATATTTGCCATTAGAGTGGGATGTATGGGATTTGATAGATACCAGAGTGCTTCAGATTTGAGTAATAAAGTTTCCAGCTGGCCTGGCAGAGAGGGCATTTTAAAGCTTTGGATCGTTTTTGGTATCCCTGACATCATATGATGTTTGTCAGCATGGTTGGACATCGGGGAAATTTATGAACCCTCAGAAATTCAATATAATAGTATCTAGGTGTGTGTATTTTCCCAGGAAGTGTGTCTCCGGCTTTTGACAGACTTCCAAAGCAGTTCATAGCACACAAAAATTAAAGATCAGTAAAGTCCCACCAGGTGTACCTATTTTGCTTATGTGTAACTACCACCCTTAGAAATAGGTATTTAACTGACCAGCAGAATACATGGTAAAAGAGGAATACATCAATATTTATTATTAAAATTGAGCAGTTAGGTCAGAAATATGATGCTTTTTATTTTATGAGCTTTGATGTTTGCCTTTTGTCTTGCAAATCTTCTTCATTTATTCAGCATATATTTATTAAGTGTTTACCGTGTGCCAAATAGTATTCTGAGTGTTACTGATACAACAAAAAACAAAAGAAAAAAGCAGACAAAAATTCCTGACCTCATGGAGCTGATAGTCTTCCGTGGGAGATGGACAATAAACACAAAAACTAAGTAAAGTGTGTAATGTGTTAGAGAGTGATAAGTGCTGTGAAGAAAAAAACAGATGAGGAAATATCTGGGAAGGTGGACATGAGGACATTGCAGTTCTAGAAAAGATGACTAGAGAAGGCCTCACTGACAGATGACTTTGAAGGATATGAGGGAGTAATCATGCAGGTGTTTGCAGGAAGAGCATTTCAGACAGAAGGAACAGCCAGTGCAAAGGCTCTAGGGCAGGAGCTTACCCAGGATGTTCAGGGAACAGCAAGGAGCCAGTGTGGCAGGCACAGAGGAAGCAAAGGGGAAGTAGTAGGGGTAGGAGAGGAGGTCAGAAAGATGGTGGAGAGCCAGATCTGGTAGGACCCTATAGGTCGTTATAAGAACTTGAGCTTTCACTCTGCATCAGTGGAGGGTTTTGAGTATAAAAGTGACAAGATCTGACACATATTATAAAAGGATCACTCTAGCTGCCCTGTTGAGACTAACTGTATGGAGGCAAAGATAGAAACAGTGAGCCCAATTAGGCTCTTTTGCGATAATCCAAGGGAGCCAACATGGTGGCAGTGGAGATTGATAAGAGGTAATTGGATTCTGAACATGTTTTGAAGGTAAAACTAGTGGATTTGGCTGGTGAATTAAATGCTAGGGGTGAGAGAAGGAAAGCTGTTAAGAATGACTCCAAAGCATTTTGTCTGAGCAATTGAAAAATGGTCTGAGCTACTGTGATAAAGAAGACTGGGAGGCACAGAGCTAGGGGTGGGGATGCCATTTGGGGCATGTGAAGTTTGTACACCCAAGTGGAGATGTTGAGTGGGGAGAGGTCCTGATTGTGGAGTCATCAGCACGTAGATGGTGTTTAAAGCCGTGAGACTGGATGATCACTCCCATGAGAGTGAGAGGTCCAAGTACTGGGCGAAGAGGAACGCCAGTATTAAGGTGTTGGGAAGTTGAGGAGTGAAGGCATTCAGCAAGAGTGAAAGAGGAGAACCAGGTGAGTGTAGTGTCCTGGAAGCCAAGTGAAGAGCACGGATCAAGAAGGAAGAGTCACGGTCAGATACGGACTGAAAACTGAGTAATGGATCTCACAGTCTGTGGGTCATTGGTGACCTAGATGAGTTTAAAGATGGGGCAAAAGCTTGATTAAAGAAATTGGTGGTTTTGCTGTCTTAGGAGGTTTTAAGGTCGTCAGTCACCATGTGTCCAGCATTCAGCCCCTCTCCTGGCACAAAGCACAAATTTCAGATCTCAATGGGGTGTTATATTGCAGGTGGCAGTACTGACTTGGAAGTGATGGAAGTGCAGCTGCTGGTAGAATGACAGTCAGTACAGGACCTGCTGGCCCCTGTTTCAGTCCACAGCAGCAGCCCTGGCCACCGTAGCTGTCGTCTCAGTGCCTTGATGCTCACAGAAACTTGGGCGTGGGAGGAATGCTTTCTGGGGTAAAGGAGGCCTTTGAGTGGCCCAGAGTAAGTGGGGAGTTACTTATTTGTATCTTCTCCGTATTGGTGGGCTACTTGCTCCAGGGTAAAACAGAGGGTCTTTGTTATGACTCTTGCATTCTTTCCTGAAATGATATCAAAAACTATCTGAAAAAAATTAAGAGGAATAATTAAAGTGTATCTAAACTCAATTTAGAATGCTCTCTGTCTATCTAAAGTTCTGATAAGCAACACTTTGAACATATAGTCCATTGCCTAGTTTAATTAGTTACGTTTCTGGGGTCTTCCTTTAAAACTTTGTCTCCCAAATCATTCCTGGTAATGTTTAACTCTTACATTTTTGTGTAATTATTTGACAGAATATGTGGATTTTATACTTTTAGGACAGTTTTAGAAGACGACAGCAAGAAAAGAGAAAGAGAATGAAGGTGAGTTTTAATTAATTTCATCAGATTGGCAATAACATACATTTACAATTTGGGAGGAAGATAGCTTTTTATTCCTTATCCAGTAGTTTGTTAGGGACATAATGTCTACCCAGCTGCCTCTTACCTGGAGAAAGAATGCTGGTGTCACTTTTAAAGAAGTCCTTTCTAAGCTCTAGAGTCTGAAGGGATACACTTGATGGGCCAGAGGGGCCGGGTAGCACTTAGCTATTTGAATTTTTTACGGTAATTGGGTATTGTTTTTGTAATAAAAATAGTTAGCTGTTTGTATCTTCTTGAAAGTTACTACACTCTGTCTATATCCTTGTCAGGTTACTCTTCCTAGAACACAACACTCGAAACTTTGTTGTTTCTCTGCTCAGAAATTACCAGTGACTCCTTAGTTCCCGCAGAATCCAGTTCTGTCTTAGTCTGGCGTGCAGAGCATACTATGATCTGGTCAAGTTCTCACCCTGCTTTTCCCCAGTTGTCTTCTAAATATCCCAAGTCCCTCCTGACTCAGAGCATTGCCTTTGTTTGGTCCCTCTCAATGGGTTTCTGACTTCACGGCTCCCTCCCATCTTACGTTTTCCACGAGGCCTCCCTATTGCTTCCGCTTGTAATCCAGGTTGAGCAGTCCTTCCCTTTAACTCGAGTGCTTCTCGCTTGTGATATTTGTTTGCTTAGTTAATTGCATAACACTTTATAGTCACTTAACTTCTTAAGTTTTTGTTTTTCTTGTCTTCCTTACTGGATTTTAAACAAATGGAGTTTGGGGACTACCTTTTATTATGTTTTATTAGAATCGAGCAATTTCAGGAACCTATAAGGGAGAAAAGTAGAGTTATTTATTGTTGCAGGTGGGTTCAAAACCACTTAGATAGGGAAGGGCATGTTTGATGTCTACTTTATGTATTACTATTTTCTTTCAGTCAGTGTCTATTTAAAAAATATCTTTTATCAGTCAGCCATGACTGTCACCTACTGTAGCTATAATCATAGCTCTAACTAATTGGAAACAAAGAGTTAAATTCCATCAAGGTGAAGGATAAATAGAAGTTGTATTTCCTAAGTATAAATCAAACTCTTGGCTTATTTTTTTACCTTAATAGTTATCTTTATTTGCCTAAAATTGTGTCTTGAATGCGTTTTGAAATTGTAAGTGAACATAAGGGAATAACCTAATGAGATTTGAATAGCTTCTATGTATCAGAAAAGTGTATTGTATGTACTTTTATAGCAGAGTTATTAAATATTACAGACTATTGTTTACAGGATAAGTTACCATCAAATCAAACTGTGGACAACCCTGTAATGTTAATGGAAATCCATTTCGTCTTTAAAGAGCTTACAGCAGGGACTCTTTTCCATTGCCTTCATTTCTTCCTGTCATCTAACTGTGTTGTGATTTAATTTTAATTTCTACATTCATTTCCATTTATGTTAGAGAGATCAACCAGCTTTCACTCCTGGTGGAATATTAACCCCTCATGCCTTGGGTTCAAGAAATTCACCAGGTTCTCAAGTAGCCAGTAATCCGAGACAAGCAGCCTATGAAATGAGGATGCAGAATAATTCTGTAAGTAACTTATTTTTATGTAGCATTGAAGAGTGGTGACTTTCAGATGCCTCTTACAGTTGTGTGTGAATTTTATCACTTAGCCTGGAGTTGTTTTGTTTTATAGTTTTTCTCAATTTCTTTTGCCTTGAGATATTTTTAACTCTGTTAAATCCTTATTAATATGAAAATATCTAAATGATGTGAAAGAAAAGAACATACATGTAAATGTGGATAGCTAAGTGGCTGCAGTGTTTCTCTAATGCAGTCGGGCCACAGTGCTTCCTGCTTCCCCAAAGGTACTGGGTGGTGATGGTGCTAGAAGCATGACAGGACATCCAAATGTCTCATAGCTAGAGCAAGAGGGTGGTTTTGCTGCCGTATTTCCCCTTTCCTCCCAGGGATCAGTTATGGGCATTTTGCAGAATAGTATTCCTCAGTTTGTCAAATACAGGTACTCCTCACTGCCTAAACTCTCACTCTCCAACTCAGACGTGGAATATATCTGAATACATATTTTAAGGTAGCTCTCATTATCCACATTTTTTTTAGAGCTCTTTTTTTGTTGCTGGGAAAGATTTGCCCTGAGCTAACATCTGTTGCCAGTCTTCCTCTTTTTTAACCCCTCCTCAAAGCCCTAGTACCTAGTTGTATATTCTTGTTATAAGTCCTTCTAGTTCTATGTGAGCCGCCACCTCAGCATGGCTACTGTCAGACAAGTGGTGTGGTTCTGCGTCCAGGAACTGCACCTGGGCTGCCAAAGTGGAGCGCGCCAGACTTTTTTGTGAGGGAGATCAGCCCTGAGCTAACATCCGTGCTAATCCTCCTCTTTTTGCTGAGGAAGACCGGCTCTGAGCTAACATCTATTGCCAATCCTCCTCCTCTTCTTTTTTTCCCCCAAAGCCCTGGTAGATAGTTGTATGTCATAGTTGCACATCCTTCTAGTGGCTATATGTGGGACGCGGCCTCAGCACCCTGGACAAGCGGTGCGTCAGTGCACGCCTGGGATCCGAACCCGGGCCGCTAGTAGTGGAGCGCACGCACTTAACCGCTAAGCCATGGGGCCAGCCCTGAGCGCGCCGACCTTTAACCACTAGGCCATCAGGGCTGGCTCGGTTGCTCCCTATTTATAAACTCAGGAACTGAATGGATTTGCCTCATGGTATTCCTCCTTATTTGAACGTTGTAATCCAGACTGCAGAAGCAAATCGTCTCAGCCAGCAAGGCTATGCTCTATTCAGTAGCTTCCTGTAATGGCAGCAGACCGTGAGCTCAGAGCACCCGGCAGGGCAGCAGCAGGGGTAAGGGAACAGACCGTGAACTAATGTACACAGACAAAAGGTAATCAAAGCTGTTGCTTGTTTCAGGCTAGTAGGCACGAGAGAAAGAGAGAGTGTGGTAGAGGGAGGAAAGATGTTATATAAGGTACAGTATCCTATGTAAACTTTTGCTATGATATATCCAAGGGTATTACGTAAGTTGGGATATTTAAATTTCATTATTCTAATAGTTATCCTATTGATGCTCAAATCCTTTATCACAAGGCAACCCTATATGTGAAATTTTTGCCATATCATGAGACTGGTTGAATTTATATTCCCATAAATTCACACTTAGAAGTTTTAGGACCTTAGATTAGGAATTTGGAAAGAGATTTTGCATCTTCTGAGAGAAGCGGCTGGGGTTTCTGTTGTGTTTTTGTTCTGTTTTTGCTTTCTTGTCTTATTCCTCACACCATTAACAGAGTGGGCTATGGAGAGTCAGTGAAAGGTTTTGCAGTGAGATGCTTGTGTAGAATGGAAAAAGCTGATGTCCATCATTTAAGATTATAGTGACTACCGTCCTCACAGAATGAACTGAGAGTGACTAGTATTGCTAAGACCACATTGATGATAAAATGCTTTTTTCTTAATCTCAGGGAGGCAGGTAGGTTTAAACTTTGCCAGCTATGATTGCTTTGAGAAAGATTCCAATATTCAGGCTCCACAGGATTAGACTATATTGATTAATAATGTCTGCCATGGGAATAGGAATGGGGAGATTGGTGATTAGGTTGCTTATTTGATCCTGTCTTAATTCTCCTTGACACAGTTATTTCTACTGGAATCTTTGCATAGAGGAGTTTTCATCTAGAATGTGTTGAATTTAAGGAAATCATGAAGCCAAATGACCAGTTTATTTAAAGGAAGGCTTTACAGTTATGGATTTTTGCTGTGTTATTTTTTCTGAGCTGTTTGGGTGTGCTGGGCTCCAGTGCTTGACTGGTATCTACTGATGGTCAACATGGTTAGTGTTTTATTAGATAGCTTCTGTTTCCTCATAAATATGTTTTTAAATTGTGCATTCTGAAGTGTAGTTTCATTATATTTGCGACCATTCTCAGTTTAATAAACTTTGATTGCAAAAACAGCTTTTTAAAAAGAAATTTGAATGAATTGGTATGACTCTGGTATGTTTAGGAAAGAATATTTCTGAATACTTTTGTTAGTAGAGATAGAGCAGAAAAGAGCAGCAGATCTTTAGCATTAAAGAGCAAACAACTTCTTTTCTTCTTTTCTTCCCTTGAAGGTATATTATTTTTGTTGTCTAAAGATAATTTATATCTTGTTTGTGAATTTGGGAAAGATTGCTTTGTTTACAACTTCTCTGTACTTAGATGATTGACAGGAATATCACTCTCCTAATTTAATCCAAATGGATTAGTGTTGTTTAAAAACTAATAGGGATGACTTCCTGAATGGTTAACCACCATGCACCAGGCAGGCAGCTTTGATGGTTTACATATATTGTTTCATTTACTCCTTGCTATAACCTGTAAAGAGATAGAACATTATCGTCCCTGTTTGAAGTTGAGGCTGACAGAGGTTAAATAAATTGCCCAAGGCCATACAGCTGGTAAAGATTGGACTTGGTATTTCAGACTCAGATGTGTCTGACTGAAAATACCCATCTCATTTTCCAAGTACAACAGTGCCTTCCTGGATTTATTTTTATTCTTTGTGGTTTGTTTTTTTTTTGTTGTTTTTTTTTGGTGAGGAAGATTGGCCCTAAGCTATCATCTGTTGCCAATCTTCCTCTTTTTGCTTGAGGAAGATTTGCCCTAAGCTAACATTTGTGCCCGTCTTCCTCTATTTTGTATATAGGTGGCTGCCAACGAATGTTTTAGGTCTGTGCCTGGGAACTGAACCCGGGCCGCTGAAGCAGAGGGCCCCAAACTTAACCACTAGGCCACAGGGCTGGCCCCTGTTTTCTTTTTTCTTTTCTTTTCTTTTTTTTGATAGTATTAGCCATACAGTATCATGAATAAAATTGATATTATACATCTATTAAAGGAAAGTGTTGTGAGCTCTATGTGAAATATAGTTTTGCTTTGTTGTAACTTTTCTTGGCCTTTGGTGTGAACTACCTTCATGCTGAGGTTTTAGTTACAGTATCATTAAAATAGGCTCCTGAGTTCTCGATTTAAAAATAATTTACTTGAAATATCTAATATACTGTGAATAACAGAAGAAAAACTTTACCATGAAAACATTTTCTGCCACTTAGGTTTTTGGTCATTTAACATTAAAGTTGCAGAACATATTAATTTGTGTGTGTGTGTGTGTGTGTGTGTGTGTGAGAAAGATTGGCTCTGAGCTAACGTCTGTTGTCAATCTTTGTCTTTTTGCTGAGGAAGTTTGGCCCTAAGCTAACATCCGTGCCCATCCTCCTCTATTTTGTATGTAGGATGCCACCACAGCATGACTTGCTGAGTGATGTGGAGGTGTGCGCCCGGGATCTGAACCTGTGAACCCCGGGCCGCTGAAGCGGAGTGTGTGAACTTAACCACTATGCCACCAAGCTGCCCCTAATTTTTTAGTTAAATATTAAAATACTTTAGGGTGCTACTATGTTCATTGAGTTAGGTACAAAGGGAAGATAATGGTAAATTTAAAGTGGTATCCAAGTCTTTGAAATAATAATAAAAGCTGCATTTTTCTAAGATGACTAATAGATTTTATTTGTACAATGAATTTTAAAACAACATGTATAAAATAGTTTAACAGATATCTGGCGGAGTCTCATTAAACTGTTGCTTTCTAGAATGGTTGTACTAGGTTGAACCACTTACATCTAACTTTATTCTCACCAGCATTGAGTATTTTATGTATTAATTTATATACATATATATATATTTTTCCCCTTACAGCTTTGTTAGTTAATTGGTGGAAAGTGATCACAAATTCATAACACGAGGGAACCACCAAAGAGAAAAAATGTTCAAGTCCTATAATTAAAAAAAAAAAAATCTATGAAATTAAGTTTTTCTTATTTCTTCTGAAGCAGTTTTTACCCTAATGTTCAAATTCTTTTGAGTTTAAGCGTAGGAGGCTTGGTACTATATTATTCTTTTTTGGAGAGGTGGAGTAGGCCAAGATCAGTCTTTATACTTTCTAAATATATTTACCATATCTATTTAATAGCTTTAAAAAAATGTATTACTGTGAAGCATGGTGGTAACAGTAGTTGGATGTAACTTCTTATGTGAAATGAATAATTAAATCCTTCCTCTGTAATGTCATAATTGTCTACAGAGTCCTTCAGTATCTCCTAATACGAGTTTCACTTCTGATGGCCCGTCTCTGATAGGAGGAATTAAGCGAAAAGCAGAAGACAGTGACAGTGAACCTGAACCAGAGGATAACGTCAGGTGAAGCTATTTTTTGGTAGCACTTTGTTAGCAAATTGCTGAAATAGATGCCGTCTAATGAATGCTATTTAGCTTAGAGCAGCAGTGCCTTCAGATGCTTGCCTGTGATCTTTTTATCCACCAGTAATTAATGTGGAGAGTTAGGGTAGTCAGTAAATTCCAGTGAGATGTGTAAGCTATAGCTGTTAAACCTAAGTATCTAGATTAGTATGCATGCTGGTTTTCGTCCTCCAAGCCACTTTTCCCTCTGAGACGAGGCACTAGATTGGCTAGACATGAGGTGTTCAGCTCTATGTGATCTGAATGTTACTGTTATGTGATTAAATTTTCAAGCTGCTTAACCCAGAAAGTTCAGTTACATTTGGTTACTTGATATAGTTTGTTTTAATCATCTCAATTGAAAAGTTTCTTCTTTAAAATGAAATATGCAAAAGGCTTTCGGTTAAGAGAGAAATGTATTTTTAAAAACCACGAACTTGCATATGCACAACTATATTTCATGACAGAGAAGTTTCCCATTAGCTATATACTTAAAATTTATAGTCTGAAAATTGGAGTCTTTAATTTATACAGAAGTTTGAGATCATTATATAATAAGATTAACAGCTTCTTGTGTGATTAAATCTGAATTTGAACCCTGGGCTCAAGTGCAAAGGGCCAACAACCTCAATAATTGTAACTCATTTAGAATTTTGCAAAATGATTTATTTCAAAGTTAAACAGTAGTGGTTCACAGCTCATGCTTCTTTTATAGGATGTGGATGATGTGTTTGTATTTATGATTAGAAACTTCAGAAGTGTGATGTCTGGTTCTGTATTTTCCCAACATCTTTTGATGTCAGATTCAGAGATCTGTGGTGACTTGTGATTGAGCATTTACCTGATCTGAGTTTTTATCCTCTGCTTCTGCAACTCTTGGAGTATATTTTTTTGTTTTACCGTGTAGCCATCATGATCAATATCAGCTTAATAGTTAACTTGATTTTTTTAGTACTTTATTGTTTAATTTTGGTGCTGAAGATAATCAAAGTAGAATTGCTTCTATCAAGAAATGCTTGGAGTTCTTAGCATTTATTTCATTAATAGTTTCTGTAAAATAGTGATATTCAACATTATGGATAGAAGATATTTCTCCTAATTGATGTTCTGTAAATCTTTTGCGTGGGGGCAAAGTTAAAATTGGTATGGTGTAGGGGCCGGCACGGTGGCACAGCAGTTAAGTGTATGCACTCCGCTTCGGCGGCCTGGGGTTCGCAGATTCAACCTCTTGTCAACCCATGCTGTGGCGGCATCCCCTATAAAGTAAAGGAAGATGGGCATGGATGTTAGCCTAGGGCCAATCTTCCACAGCAAAAAGGGGGAGGATTGGCATTGGATGTTAGCTCAGGGCTGATCGTCCTCAAAAAAAAAAGTAAATAAAAAAAATTGATATGGTGTATTCTGAAACATGACTGCAATTAATTAGTAAGATCTGGCACATGGTAGAAAAGAGCCCTTAATGGAGAATCATCCTGATGTTCTTGATCGTTCTTGATTTTTTTTTAGTATTCTTTGGCATCTTTAAATCTTTCAGAGATTGAGAAATGAGTACTTAAAAAAATAAAAAATACTTTGAGTGAAAATGTGGTTTTTCACATTGTATTTTCAGTGATTAATGAAAATTTAGTGAATTGATGACCTCCTTCTAAGTTTTACCAGAACGTGTGTGTGTGTGTGTGTCCGTGTCCTTCACTTATGCCAACAACGTTTTGCTGAATGAGGGAGAAGGCCCAAGGATAGGGAGAGTAGGTATATACATAATTTCTGCCTGGCTTCTAGATTATTCTTTTTCAAAAAAGTAATTTAGTTGACTTTCTTTGTGTAATTTAGATATACTTTAACAAACTGAGGAACTTGAACTATATAAAATATCTTCAGTATTTGCCTCTTAAAATGTAGTTTTAGAATTGTTCTACAATCAAAAAAACATGTAAAACAGTATGAAAATCTGAGCAAACAAGTGTTGTGTATCTACTTTAATAAATGATTATTCTCTTTTTTTTTTACTGTAGTTTTGTAATGATCTTTCTAGAATCAGTGTTTGAGTTTTTAACGTTTAACTATCTTTAAGTTGATAATAAATCCTGTGAAAGTGGACTTTTTAGAAATAATTAAATGAAGCTATGTTAATATTACTGTTTAACTCATTTACATTTTACCTGGATATTAAGTATAAATTGATTTGGATGATAAATTGGTAGCTAGTTACTGAAAGTGTATTAATTCAACATGAACTGGCTTTGCCTGATTTTTAGGCTTTGGGAAGCTGGTTGGAAGCAGCGGTACTACAAGAACAAATTTGACGTTGATGCAGCTGATGACAAATTCCGTCTTAAAGTTGTACAGTCTTACGTTGAAGGGCTCTGCTGGGTTCTTCGATATTATTACCAGGTACAAAATGAATATTTTCCTCTAAATCTCTAGTTAATCACTTTAAGAAAATAGTTATTTCTATAATAGTGTGTTGTTGAGCTATATTGTGAAATTGAACCCAGACTCATATTTTCAAGCTTCCTGTAAAGAAGTTCATTACTTTAAATAAGATTTGTTTGTAAAGCCTTTGAAGCTCCTTAGGTGTTAATATATAAACGAAGCTAATTTTTGTTATGCTAAAGAATTTCAGCATTAAATAGTGTGGTTGAGAGTACTTGGTCTTTAAAATTAGTAAAGTTTATTGTTTTGTTTAATTGGAATAAAAAATAACAGAGTAACTAATACACAGTCGCTAAATGACTAAACAAAGGACAAAAGCCTGGAAAATAACTGGTAAGAATTTGAAAGGAATTTGAAGGATCCCATTTCCTCCATATAGTGTAGTGATGTTACATGAAGTGCATTCTCATTGGAGTAATCTGTATCTGACTTAAAGCTTTTGATAAATGAGATGTCAGATTGGTGAGAGATTAGGCGGACATATAGGGGATTGTAGCACTGATAATACCTGGTTTCGTGCTTGGGGAGTGAAGCAAATTTGATGTGACTTGGGAATAGGTGAAGTTTTTTGGAAAGTAGAAAGTAATTTAATACACTAAGTATCAATTGTAAAATATTCTCATTTCGTGTTTTACTCCGACCCTCAACATTTTTCTCCCCAAAGCTCCCAGTACCTAGTTGTATATCCTAGTTGTAAATCCTTCTGGTTCTTCTGTGTGGGACGCCGCCTCAGCATGGCTTGATGAGCGATGAGTAGGTCCGAGCCCAGGATTCAAACCGGCGAACCCTGGGCCGCTGAAGTGGAACGTGTGAACTTGACTGCTGTGCCACTGGGCTGGCTCTGACCCTCAGGATTTTAATTCACTAGGCGCAGAGTCAAAACTCATTTCAGGAAGGCTTCTCTTTTCTTTGAGTATAACTTACTGTTTTTTCTTTTTGCTTGGTTTACTTAAATATTTTTAAAGTAAAGAGAAAGTTGTCACATGAAAATATAATAGGGAATTGTAAAATGAAACTTTGGGCTCTTTTACGCTCAGTCACTCTTCTAGTGATGTCCCTTACCCACCTGTACACTCAGTGAGTGTCAGCTGCAGTTGTTCTTCATTTTATGTGATGATAGCAGCTCTCGAGTTGGAAAGAAATGTCACCAAACACATTTTAAGGATAAAAATCTTCACCAAATTGTGTTTGTTAATATAAAGTTTGGTATTAACTACTGATTATTAAAGATGCTTTGCAGTATTTTTTAAATCAAGGAGCCGTTGATACGAAGTAAAAGTTTAGATTCAATCCAAACATCTTTTAGGACTCATGGAAAAAACTTAATATATGGAATGTATACCAAAAGTCATATGTTTTATCAGTAGAATATTATAGGTTGATAGTTTAATTTTTTTGTCTTTACCGTGTCCATCATTAACATAGATTTGTTTTTGTTGTTGTTGTTTGTTTGTTTTTACTGATTTTAGGGCTGTGCTTCCTGGAAGTGGTATTATCCATTTCATTATGCACCATTTGCTTCAGACTTGGAAGGTATTGCAGACATGCCTTCTGATTTTGAGAAGGGTACTAAACCGGTAAGCTTGAGTATTTAGAGCCATAACATTTGTAGAATTTTGGCTTAGATAAAAATTGTGTCTTATCTGAAAATTTTTTTCTTTCTTGCAGTTTAAACCACTGGAACAACTTATGGGAGTTTTTCCAGCTGCAAGTGGTAACTTCCTACCTCCATCATGGCGGAAGCTCATGAGTGATCCTGTGAGTGTCTTAGTTTTTGAGTGTGTTGATAACTGGATTTTTGTCGTACATTTTGCTAGCACTAGTCACAATTGCTTTTGCATCTTATAGTTACAATAGTGAAGTCCAGAAACAAAGTAAAAGTATTTGGATTCTTCTGTATATTTTTTACTACTTTTTTTTTTCCTGCTTTCCTTGGCCATCAGTACCCTACCCAGTAAATAAAATTGATATGTGTTTGGGAGAAATTCTTCTAACAGTCATTTTGTTCTCAGCATACCTGTAAGTCATTATTTTTATTGGTTCCAGCCATGTGTGGTGGGTACCAGAGCATGAAGGCTGGTTTACCTGCAGTCACCGCTGAGTGTGTTTTGTGTCCTAGCTAGAAAGAGTGACACCCAGCTGAGAAGTAGGAATTATTAGAGTTAATAAACTCTTCAGTGTCTTGGGCCCACAGTCGTCAGTTCTAAAATTCTTTTATAATAAGGCCTTTTTATTTTCATCTTTTAAAATAAAATTGTTAATTTTGTTTTTGCTAGGCCCGGGATTAGTGACCTGATATCTTAATAACATTTTTTAAAAGGAATGAAACTTCATTTTCTTATCAGGCCTGATAACTTGAATGAAAGTTGTATCAAATTCTTTGTAACAGAAATATGTGACTTTTGTTTTGAATCTTTGCTTTTCTCCCTGATACAGGATTCTAGCATAATTGACTTCTACCCTGAAGATTTTGCTATTGATTTAAATGGGAAGAAATATACCTGGCAAGGTAAAATTTAGACATTATTCCTTTTTTTTTTTTTTTTCCTAAGGTAAAATTTTATTTATTTATTTATTTATTTTTTTATTGATGTTTTAATTCTTTCTAACATTGTGAAATTTTGGGTTGTACATTTTTGTTTGTCCATCACCATATATATGACTCCCTTCACCCCTTGTGCCCACCCCCCACCCCCCACCTCCCACCTCCCACCCCCACTGCCCCTGGTAACCACAGTCCAGTTTTCTCTGTCCATGTGTTGGTTTATATTCCACATCTGAGTGAGATCATACAGTATTTGTCTTTCTCTTTCTGGCTTATTTCACTTAACATAATATGCTGCAGGCCCATCCATGTTGTTGCAAATGGGGCTATTTTGTCTTTTTTTATGGCTGAGTAGTATTCCATTGTATATATATACCACATTTTCTTAATCCAGTCGTCAGTTGAGGGACACTTAGGTTGCTTCCACTTCTTGGCTATGGTGAATAATGCTGCAATGAACATAGGGGTGCATAAGCCTCTTTGGATTGTTGATTTCAGATGCGTTGGATAGATTCCCAGTAGTGGGATGGCTGGATCATAGGGCATCTCTATTTTTAATTCTTTGAGGAATCTCCATACCGTTTTCCAAAGAGGCTGCACCAATTTGCATTCCCACCAGCTGTGTACGAGGGTTCCTGTTTCTCCACATCCTCTCCAACATTTGTTGTTTTTTGTCTTGGTGATTATAGCCATTCTAATAGGCATGAGGTGATATCTTAGTGTTGTTTTGATTTGCATTTCCCTGATGATTAGTGATGTTGAGCATCTTTTCATGTGCCTATTGGCCATCTGTATATCTTCCTTGGAGAAGTGTCTGTTCATTTCCTCTGCCCATTTTTTTGATCGGATTGTTTGTTTTTTTGTTGTTCAATTGTGTGAGTTCTTTATATATTATGGAGATCAACCCCTTGTCAGATGTATGTTTTGCAGATATTCTCTCCCAGCTGGTTGGTTGTCTGTTCATCTTGATTCTGGTTTCATTTGTCTTATAAAAGCTCTTTAATCTGATAAAGTCCCACTTGTTTATTTTTTCTTTAGTTTCCCTAGTCTGGGTAGGCATGTCATCCGAAAAGATTCCTTTAAAACCAATGTCAAATAGTGTGTTGCCTATATTTTCTTCTATGAGTTTTATAGTTTCAGGTCTCACCTTCAGGTCTTTGATCCATTTTGAGTTAATTTTTGTGAATGGCGATAGCACGTGGTCCACTTTCATTCTTTTGCATGTGGTTGTCCAGTTTTCCCAACACCATTTATTGAAGAGACTTTCCTTTCTCCATTGCATGTTCTTAGCACCTTTGTCGAAAATTAGCTGTCCGTATACGTGTGGTTTTATTTCTGGGCTTTCAATTCTGTTCCATTGATCTGTGTGTCTGTTTTTGTACCAGTACCATGCTGTTTTGATTACTATTGCTTTGTAGTATGTTTTGAAGTCAGGGATTGTGATGCCTCCTGCTTTGTTCTTTTTCTTTAGGATTTCTTTAGCTATTCGGGGTCTTTTGTTGCCCCATATAAATTTTAGTATTCTTTTTTCTATTTCTGTGAAGAATGTCATTGGGATTCTGATTGGGATTGCATTGAATCTGTAGATTACTTTAGGTAATATAGACATTTTAACTATGTTTATTCTTCCAATCCACATGCATGGGATATCTTTCCATTTCTTTATGTCATCATGGATTTCTTTCAATAATGTCTTGTAGTTCTCATTGTATAGATCCTTCACCTCCTTGGTAAGATTTATTCCTAGGTATTTTATTCTTTTTGATGCAATTGTAAATGGTATTATCTTTTTGAGCTCTCTTTCTGTTAGTTCATTATTAGCATATAGAAATGCAACTGATTTTTGTAGATTGATTTTGTACCCTGCAACTTTGCTGTAGTTGTTGATTGTTTCTAATAGTTTTCCAACAGATTCTTTAGGGTTTTCTATATATACAATCATGTCATCTGCAAATAGTGAGAGTTTCACTTCTTCGTTGCCTATTTGGATTCCTTTTATTCCTTTTTCTTGCCTAATTGCTCTGGCCAAAACCTCCAGTAGTATGTTGAACAGGAGTGGTGAGAGTGGGCAGCCCTGCCTCGTTCCTGTTCTCAGAGGGAAGGCTTTCAGTCTTTCCCTGTTGAGTATGATGTTGGCTGTGGGTTTGTCATATATGACCTTTATTATGTTGAGGTACTTTCCTTCTATTCCCATTTTATTGAGAGTTTTTATCATAAATGGATGTTGTATCTTGTCAAATGCCTTCTCTGCGTCTATTGAGATGATCATGTGGTTTTTATTCTTTGTTTTGTTGATGTGATGTATCACGTTGATTGATTTGCGGATGTTGAACCATCCCTGCGTCCCTGGTATAAATCCCACTTAATCATGGTGTATGATCTTTTTAATGTATTGTTGTATTTGGTTTGCCAATATTTTGTTGAGGATTTTTGCATCAATGTTCATCAGCGATATTGGCCTGTAATTTTCTTTCTTTGTATTGTCTTTGTCTGGTTTTGGTATCAGGGTGATGTTGGCCTCGTAGAATGATTTATGAAGCGTTCCATCTTCCTCTTTTTTTGGAATAGTTTGAGAAGGATGGGTATTAAATCTTCTTTGAATGTTTGGTAAAATTCACTGGAGAAGCCATCTGGTCCTGGACTTTTATTTTTTGGGAGGTTTTTGATTACTATTTCAATCTCTTTACTTGTTATTGGTCTATTCAGATCCTCCATTTCTTCTTGGTTCAATTTTGGGAGGTTGTATAAGGCTAAGAATTTATCCATTTCTTCTAGATTGTCCAATTTGTTGGCATATAATTTCTCATAGTATTCTCTTATAATCCTCTGTATTTCCATGGTATCCGTTGTAATTTCTCCTCTTTCACTTCTAATTTTATTTACTTGAGCCTTTTCTCTTTTTTTCTTAGTAAGCCTGGCTAAGGGTTTGTCGATTTTGTTTATCTTCTCAAAGAACCAACTCTTTGTTTCATTAATCCTTTCTACTGTTTTTTTGGTCTCAATTTCATTCATTTCTGCTCTGATTTTTATTATTTCTCTCCTTCTGCTGGCTTTGGGCTTTGTTCTTCTTTTTCTAGTTCTGTTAGGTGTAATTTAAGGTTGCCTATTTGGGCTTTTTCCTGTTTGTTCAGGTGGGCTTGTATCGCTATGAGTTTCCCTCTCAGGACCGCTTTTGCTGCATCCCATATGGTTTGATATGGCATGTTATCATTTTCATTTGTTTCCAGATAGTTTTTGATTTCTCCTTTAATTTCATCAATGATCCATTGGTTGTTCAGTAGCATCTTGTTTAATCTCCACATTTTTGTCACTGTCCCAGTTTTTTTTTCATGGTTCATTTCCAGTTTCATAGCCTTATGGTCTGAAAAGATGCTTGTTATGATTTCAATCTTCTTAAATTTATTGAGGCTTGCTTTGTTTCCCAACATATGGTCTATCCTAGAGAATGTTCCATGCGTGCTTGAGAAGAATGTGTAGTCAGCTGTTTTTGGATGGAGTGCTCTGTATATGTCTACTAGGTCCATCTCTCCAGTTTGTCATTTAAGTCTACTATTTCTTTATTGACTTTTTGTCTGGATGATCTATCCATTGCTGTAAGTGGGGTGTTAAGATCCCCTACTATTATTGTGTTGTTGTTGATGTCTCCTTTTAGGTTTGTTAATAGTTGCTTTATGTACATTGGTGCTCCTATGTTGGGTGCATATATATTTATAAGTGATATGTCTTCTTGATGGAGTGTCCCTTTTATCATTATATATTTCCCTTCTTTGTCTTTCTTAACCTGTTTTATCTTGAAGTCTACTTTGTCTGATATGAGTGTGGCAACAACTGCTTTCTTTTGTTTGCTGTTAGCTTGGAGTATTGTCTTCCATCCTTTCACTCTGAGCCTGTGCTTGTCTTTAGTGCTAAGATGTGTTTCCTGAAGGCAGCATATTGTTGGGTCTTGCTTTTTAATCCATCCTGCCACTCTGTATCTTTTGATTGGAGAGTTCAATCCATTTACATTTAGGGTAATTATTGATATATGAGGGCTTAATGTTGCTGTTTTGTCACTTATTTTCTGGTTCTTTTGCATTTCCTTTGTTTCTTGTCCCATTTGTTTTGGACTGCCAATTCAGTTTGGTTGTTCTGTCTTATGACTCTTCTCCTGAAGGTTTTTGAGGTAGTCTAAACATAGTTGTTAAGAACAAGTAAATTAAATAGATCTAAGTAGGATAAAAAGTTTTATGTGAACTTTTAAAATAGCTTCCCCAAATCTTTTTGGTAACCTGAAATTTTACAGTTTTGCTAAGTTACGTTAAATGATGAGTTAAGTTAAATTCATTGAATATTCAGATCATTTCTAAATAAGATAAAATACTGAAATATTAATTACTGAACATAGGTTTATCCACATTTTGCTTTACAAAGGAATTAAAGATATTTGGGCCTATTAGTAGACATGTGTTGTGCCACACTGAGAAATTTACTACAAGAAAGCACGTTTCCAAAAATTATCAAAAGTATTTATAAATTTACCAAGCCACAGAATGCTATTATAAAAGACAGTTCATAATTGTTTACTTCTTTATTTTCACTAAAAAACTAAGGTTTTTTAGGGTTAAAAAATTCTAACACATGTGATTTAAACTACTAGAAGTAATAAGGGAAACATGTCTGTAAGCTAGGAAAGTAGGGTATCTGTTTTTGATAGGAGAAGTTATGAATGGAGATGCATTTTCTGAGGGAAAAGAAAGTAATTTTGTCCTAAAGTGAGGCTGGTTATTTCAGGATGGGAAGGAGGAGAATAAGGACTAATTAAATAGAAAATTGGGAAGAGAGAAAGGGAGAGAGAGAATCTTGCATTGTGTAAAGTTGGCTAAAATCAAATGAATTTATTATAAGAGACATAAAATTAAGTTTTAAAATCAGCAATGTATTTATGTAAAACTAGAACATAATTTTCTTTCATCTGATAAAAGGACAAGGTTTTCTTAGACTATTAGTCTGCTCCTGATTAGAGATTTCGAAAGGTTTTTCTTTACCTCTTAAGTAATCTGCTTAGAAAACAAAGAATTTGTGACCTGTCAAAATAATTTCCTGTGCTGTCTTTATCAGGTCTTTGATTACTGCTGAATCTTCTTTATTAAAAGAGTTAAGATTTTTGACAATTGGGTAACATTCTATACTTGCATGTGAAGTCTTTAGTTGTCACTATGGTTAAATAGATAACTAGGTATTGTTACACAGTGTCCTATGATCCTGTTTGACCAAGTGTTCAAAAACCGTTCTTATTTTTTTGACAAACTTCCCAAAAATCAATTCTAAAATGAAGTCTTTTTGACCTCAAATTAACTTTGGGATTTTCCAGAGGGTTCCTGGAACATCTCAAAAGATTTGTTTTCTCTCCTTATAAAAAGAGAGATGTTAAACTAATTAGGCTTATTTGATATGTTAAATCATATGGGAAGCATTGTCAAATAAGAATTAGTACAAAGCCTCCTTTATGGTGTATTCGTATAGGTACAGGTGTGTTATAAGTGTTTCAGAAATTGTATGAAATTCCTAATGTCTAGTACATCCTGGTATAATGTTATCAGTCATAATTCCAGTTATTATCTTAAAATGTTACATGTTACAGAAATAACCAAATTTCCTTGTCAATTCCATTATAATGAACTCCCATCAGATCTTTAACAATGAGCATCTTTAAGACTTTTCACAGACAGTTATTGTTTTACTCTGATGTTTTGCAAAAGTGTTCCCACAAAAGTACTTCATCTTCAAGGAGATTCATGGAAAGGGCTTTTGACAAGTTCAAGTTTTTAATAACTTTAAAATCATAAAACTGAACTGGATAAGAATTTCCAGAAATAATGGAAAACTGGATTCTCACAGAACAAAAATTAATCACATGGGACAGACTAAACTGAGGAGGATGATTAAAATTTTAATAACTTTTTCTTTGAAATATTACCAGTTCCTTGATATTTTATTTTTCCAGATTTAAGGAAACATTTTCTCCTAAGGTGTCTATGAATACCAGCAATTTGGTAAAGTACACCCTTTTAAATAAAGATGAATCATTTACTTTTTCTCCCTACTTGATCTCTCCACAATTCAGAAACTCATGAGTATTCTTTTTAGGGCAATATAGTTATTTGCATAAGTTCAGTAAGAATCTGTTATCCTTGTAACAGAACACAATTGAACACATTGGTTATATTACTAAGGCTTTGACTAGAATGCCATATTTCGGGGAGATGTACATAGATTTGGAGATGCCCAGAAACCTTTAATAAACTAAAGTTGGCTTTATGGAGCCAATAAAGCCCCTTGGAGAAATCAGCCTGATATCTTGCTTACAAAGTTCCAGCAAAGCAGTCTTAAAAAGAGCTTATATGGTCAATCACTATTCTTCCTGCACTTATGAAAATAATCAAGATAAGTTTAATACAAAGCAATTAGTTTTACTGTGATTATCTTTGATAAAAGAAGAGCAAACATAGAGAGAAAAACTATGCTTGCATATTTGTCTATATAAGATTCTAATCCCATTATCTCTTTGAGGTTTTGCTATATATCTGTAAACTGGACTGGATCCTGAATTCTTCCAGTTTCCTAAAATATCTGGCTATGAATCTCCAAACTAGCATTTCTAATTTTCTCCTACCCCTCTGAGTCGGAATCACTCAGAACAAAGACTGCCCTTGGATCTCCTTGGAAGGGACTATACCAGCTCCTCCTCACCACCCAGCTGGCAGTCAGACTCCAGGGACTTGAGGCTTGGGTACACTTCTCACAGATGAAAAAGCCTCCACCTGACACCTGGTCCTGTACAGATGCTGAAGACGTCCTAAGCAAAGTGACGAGGAAGAGAAGTAGCCAACACCAAGGAAGACTTGCTTCCTCCCAAGAGGCCAGATCAAGACTTCATACTTTAACTAAATGTGAAACCCTTTCCTCTTCTCTTTCTTTCTTTATGCTGACGTGGGCCTAGAAAGATAATGCCATCATCTGTATCTCCTAGGCCATTGCTAAGGGGGGTCACTTTTCAGACTGCTTCATTTGTCATCAAAAAACACATCTGTCCATAATGCTAGAGACCCCCTGGTCCATTTCCCTGTCTCTGGTTAACAACCCCAAACTTAGGGAACTTTGCATCCAGGATCTATGCAAAGAAAGGGACACAGGCAAGAATCACCAGAATAAAACCATCTGTATGGTCTACAGACACTTAAATTTCACCGGCCTCCAAGGCTGTCACCTTTCCAGTCCTGAGCCACAGATTCAAACGGGAGTTACTAGGAGGCGTTCATGATTCAGGATTCTCTTCCTTTGGCAGAACCCTACTTTCTTGGTTAGAGGTAAATATAAATGAAGCTTTGATTAGAAACCTCCTCTTAACTCTTGGAAAGATTGTAGAATCTGCTGCTAAAGCAACAACCTGCCCAGTAAAAATCCTTAGACTCTCTGGCCAAAGTTATTCTTTGTTTTTGTCTAGCTGCCCTTAATATTGTTTCTTTGTCGTTGACCCTGGCTAGCCTTACCACTAGGTGTCGTGGTGAAGACCTTTGTCTGTTAATATATATAGGCGTCCTGTTGGCTTCGCTTACTGGTATTTCCTGCTCCTTCCCCAGATTTGGGAAATTTTCAGCTATTATTTCCTTGAATAGGCTCTCTGTTCCTCTTTCCCTCTCCTCTCCCTCAGGAATACCTATAATTCTTATGTTACATTTTCTAATAGAGTCCGATATTTCTCGGAGTCTTTCTTCATTTCTTTTTAGTCTTAGTTCTCTCTCTTCTTCCATCTGGGGTATATCTGTATTCCTATCCTCTAAAGTACTAATTCTTTCCTCCGTATTGTCAGCTCTGTTCTTTAAAGATTCCAGATTCTCCTTTATCTCCTCCATTGTGTTCTTCATCTCCATCAGCACTGATAGGTTTTTCTTTATGATTTCAATCTCTTTTGTGAAGAAACTCCTAATCTCATTTAATTGTTTGTCTGTGTTGTCTCGTATTTCGTTGAGTGTTTTTATGATAGCTATTTTGAAATCTCTGTCATTTAGTTTATGGATTTCTGTGTCTTCGGGGTTGATTTCTGGGTGCTTGTCATTTTGTTTCTGGTCTGGTGATTTCATATATTTTTGCATTGTGGTTCCTGTGTTGGTTTTGATTTTCCTCATCCTGGAAGTCTCTGGTTGCAATTTCCACCTGCCGCCACTGTCTGGTGGTAAAGGGCTGTGTAGTCTAAGCCCCCTGCGCTCTGCCCCAGTTTTTCTGCTGCGATCCGCAGTTTTGTTTTGTTTTGTTTTGTTTTGTTTTTTTTCCCCACTGCGATCCACGGGTCCAGTCCAGTTTGTTCAGGTCTGCCTCGGATCGCTAGATCTGGTCGAGCTGCAGACTCCGGGTTGCGGGGAGGGGGGAGCTCTCTCTTTTGCCCTCTGGGTCCCTGACGTGGGAGGCTTCTCGTTTGCCCCTCTTTATCCGCTCTCTGGGGTGCTCAGATGTTGATGGTAGCCCTGTGGCTCCTCTGAGCCCTCTGTGCGGGAGTTTCCCACTGGCTGAGAGAGCCCGAAGAGCTACAGTTTCCCGCCGAGGGCCGCCCCTCCCCCCTCTCTGGGAACCGCGCGGACCGGATCGCTGATCTGATGGGGAGGGAGCGGAGTTCTCCTTACCTCTCCCCACTTCCTCCGGGGGCCCAGCACGTTCCGCTCTCAGATGTGCGGCAGTGTGGATCCCTCTGCTCTAGCTTTTCACTGTCTGGGATTCCGTTGTTGGTCTGTGGCTGTTGCTTTTATTGTATCTTGTGGGGGAAGAATTCACGGGAAAGCTCACTCCGCCATGATGCTGACCTCACTCCCAAAGTTATTCTTGATAATAGGAAAGCCCTTGATTATCTTTTAACTGAGCAGGGAGGTGTCTGCGCTGTGGCCAACACCACCTGCTGCTCCTGGATTAACACTTCTGGGGAAGTGGAAACTCAGTTACATAAAATCACTGAGCAAGACGTTTGGCTTAAAACGGTGACTCCTTCGATTGGGTCTGTCTTTGACTCGTTTGATTTTGATTGGTTTGGGTCTTGTGGACCCTGGCTTTGAGATGCACCCCAGACATTGGGAATTATCCTGCTCATGATAATCATAACAATCTTCCTGGTGTGTTGTGTTCTCTCACAAGCTTTAAATGCATGTTCCCAGCTGCTAACCACCAAGCAAATGATCTCGCTAAGGGTGGAACATCAGAAAAGGAACAAAGAGAATGTCTGACTTAGAGATTGTGAACCTGAAGATGTGACCTGTGAATGTCACAGTGATTAAACAAAAAATGTCATGACCTATGGATACCACACAAAGGATCCCCAAAAGCTGCGAGCAGTAGCTGAGAGTGGTGCTAATGCCTTAAATTTTGATCACATCTCTCAGTTAACATGAGAGTCTGATCAAAAAGGGGTCATGGTTAAAAAGGAGACAGTAGGCCCAAGATGGAGTCACTTGAGCTAAGCCCACGTCACCAAAATGTGACTTAATACCTCATCTAATTGCAGTTTCAACCTCCCCCAGGAAAGTAATCTTAACTGATCAGTCTGGAATTTCTTGGTCAGCGCTGTGAGATAATCCTCCTAATAGACCCCTTTTGTCCTTCAAAAGAAGGTGAACTTGCTCAAAAGAATCTTTTTTTTCTGTTCACGACTTCCTTGTCTCACTCCCTCTCTGCCTTCAAAAACCTTTCCTTTTGTAAAGCTCTTTGGAGCTCCTTTCTGTTTGCTAGATGGGATTCTGCCTGATGCATGAATCATCAAATAAAGCCAATTTGATCTTTAAATTTACTTAGTTGAATTTTGTTTTTTAACATCTTTGACCACCACCTCCCATCTTCCCCTCCTCCCAGCCCCTGGCAGCCACCATTCTACTCTCTGCTTCTATGAGTTTCTTCTTCTATGAGTTACTACTGTAACTTCCACATATAAGTGAGATCATACAGTATTTGCCTTTCTGCGTCTGGCTTTTTTCAAGTGTCTAGAAATGCTGATTTGAGGGACTTCTGGCCGTGACCCACTGTGAAAAATACATTTTACATCAGCGAGATAGAGGGAAGTGAGCCGTTTCAGAAATCAATATTCACTACATGCAGCATCTGATACTTTATAATTATAGTCCTTTTCATTTCTTTTAAAATGCTGGTTGTTACCTACTAAGTTGGTTTCATGACCCCGCCCCCCCACCAGTGGGTCATAAGCCGCTGGTTGAAAAATACCGACCTGTAGATACTTTGACTGTGAATAAAACACACAATTCTTTCACTGTGAGCCTGGCATTTAACTGCCCTGATGTGTTTATTTTGGAGATGAGGTGTGTGGCTTGTGAAAACGGTTGTTAATTCGCTATGCAACTTCAGTAAACTCACTCATCTTTTTAGATTTTGTTTTATTCATTTTTAATGACAAATTGCTTATACATCACATTGGCTTCAGACTCTGTTTCTTAAAACTTTCTTATTTTAATTCACTTTAAGCCCCTTAATACACAATTCACCATCTCTTTTGAGTGTGCTAAAGCATTTCAGTGAGTTCCATACTACCACTTAAAACACACATTCCTTGCCCAAGCAGAGGTGTGAAAATGAAGGTAAGATAGATGCCCCTATAATAACTTTCAATAAATAAAGCAACAGGACATGTAATGAGGTCTCCTTGAAAATTTTTCCAAAGGCAGAACATTTTTCTAGACCCAAGATCACAAGTGAAACATTATCTATTTTCTGTGGCAAGATGCTAAACCACTTCTTACTTACCCACAAGGTGAAAAGTTCTGGCTTCTCATCCAGTCTGGCAGCTTCTCAGAGCTAACAAAAAAAGGAAATATGTCGCTTCTCATCTTGAGGTCCAGTTCTTCAAGGAGTTTTGTGGGTGGCAGAGAGGGCTGAGAGTGTTGGGTGGGGAGTTTGCATAATGCAGGGTCCGTTAGTTCTCTTTTCATTCAAGTAATTTAAATAGTACATTACTAGGGTGGACCCTATTAAGGTGCCTCAGAAAACGAACTTGGAAAGGGTGATGGTGTCCAATGGGGAAAACCCATAATGAAGAGTGGTGTCAACTTCCATCTACACCAAGAAAATGGATCCAACTATGTGGAGGCTCCTTTAATATGGTGAACTTCTTAGTGAGAGAGTTGAAGGCCAGGATGTGGAAGAGAGTCACTGTATCTATGTATAACCCAGTCCCTCTCATGGTATCACTTCTCATTTTACCACCTTGGGAAAATGATGTACCATATTCTTGGTCTTTGAGATAAGGTCATCCAACATAATAACACTCATCTACATGGCTGGCAAAATTCCATGGTGTCGTGAAATTTTCTTCTCCTTTGTATTAGAAGAACGTTTTCCGATCCAGCGCAAATATGGCAAATATCCCCTAGTTTGACAAGTCAAAATACACACTTAGTGATTTACTCCTTGTCTTGGTTTTATTACATTTATGAAATGTGGCCTTATTATCCCTAACATTAACATCTTCCTTTTTCATTTTCCCATTTATTTTTATAAGTAAATTAGAGCTAATGCAATAAAATATTCAACTAATCATCTAGATCTGGTTGTCTAGGTGGGCTGGCAGTCAGCTTCTCCATGTGAGACACAAAATATTTGCTTTATGTTATACTCAAAATGTTTCTTTTGAATGACAAATGAAAGAGGGTTTATGCCTATAATTGTCAGCTGGGCTAAAGTGAAAATGGTCTGAGTATTAAGTTGAAATGCTTAACTCCAAGAGAAGTCCCTGAAATTCTGAGCATTTCATGTGCTCACAGCCTAATTCTGCATGTGACAGATTATTTGCACAAACAGATGCAAGAATTCCCCCATTTTCACACGTAGTCCTCCATGCTGACTCTAAATTTGGCCAAGTGGCTGGCTTTGGCCAATGAAACAGCAGCCAACAGGATGTGAACAGAGATTTGAAAAGTGCTTGCACATTGGGGTTTGCCCTTTCTTCCTGCACTTGGAACAACAGGCCCCAGAGGAAGGGGCCTCTGTTGTCCATCATATGGCTGAGCTACTTCTTGAGGAACTCCCATGTCAATATCGTTAGCTCTTTCCTCTTAGATTGGTGTCCAAAGGGCACCCTGCTGTTATGTGACTGCGCCACTGCTGCCATCAAGGAGTGCAATCCATTTCTCCTTAACTTGAATCCAGACTGGTTTTGGAGTTACACTGTACGTCTTCTGGTCCAGGCTTAAGAGGATCTGCACCTTCTGTTTTCAGCCTCTTGAAAGCCAGTCTTTGCATAAGGAAGTCTGGGCTTTGCTGCTGGAGAGACGGTGTGCCCTAGAGGATGAGAGGCTGTGTGAGAAGAACTGAGGTGCCCCCTGTAAACAGCCAGCACCAACTGCCAAACATGTGAGCAAGGGGATCTTAATGTTCCAGCCCCAGCCCAGCTCTCAACTGAAGGCAGCCACGTGAGTAACACTAAGGAAGAACATACGGAGGAAGAAATGCCTACCTCAGCCCAACGTACAGACAGAATCATGATATGTTGATGTTTTAAGCTAATAAGTTCTGAGATGATTTGTTTTGCCACAATTAGAAAACTGGTACAACTAGTCCAATTGTGTAAAGAAGGACTCTTTCGTTTCTTACTAGAAGGTGAAAGACTGGCTGCCAGCATTCTGGAAGCAGAATGGAGGAAGAAGGATGGGAGGGGTCCTTATGCATTTAGTATTCATAGGCACTTCCCCTTTGTTTTGGCTATCTATTGTTGTGCTGCAAAACTTAGTGGCTTAAAATAACAGTCATATATTTACTCACAATGTTGCGGTTTGAGCTAGGCTTAGAAAGACAGCTTGTGTTTGTTCTATATGACATCAGCTGGGGAGGCCCACCCAGCTGGAGGATCCAGTTCCATGATGGCTCACTCACATGGCTGGCGATTGGATGCTGGGAGCTCAGCTGGGCTGTTGGGCAAAGGGCCTGACTCTGTTCCATGTCGGCCTCTCCATGTGGCTACTTCGGCTTCCTCAGAGCATGGCAATAAGTTCTCAGAAGGAGATAGTGAAGGCTGACAGGGCTTCTCAATGCCAGTGCTTGGAAGTCCCAGGATGTCACTATCTGCATCCTATAGGTTGAAGATAGGCCCAGTGCAGATTCGATGGAGTCAACATGAGTCGACCTCTTGATGGGAGCAGCAGCATGCCCGTACAGGGAGGAGTGCAATTGTTTTGGGGTTATTTTCAGAGATGGTCTTCTATACCCCTGTTTTCAGCACAGCTTCCCTGCCCAAAATTGTGGCCAGTATGTCCCAGTCCAGATTCCCTCTATTTTATTGTCTCTACAGGATCAACCTCTAGTTTCCTGCCAGCGTTAGGAAATGGAAATTGCCTGGTTGCAAAGTGGGAAAAGATTTGGAAATGTAACTGCTTCTCAAACTTTTAATCAATCCTCTTGTTTTTTTTTTTTGAAGATTGAGGTATAACATACACAAAGTGAACAATTTTAAATGTATAGATTATCCAAATTATATATATATATATATATATATATATATATTCATCCATGTAACCACCACCAACATGAAAATATAGGTCATTTCCTACACCCCAGAAGGCTCTGTCTTGTCCTTTCCCAGCCACCCTCCTCTCAGTGGTAACCACTATTCTGGCTTCTATCACTGTAAATATATTTTGCCTGTTTTTGAATCTTACATAAATAGAATCATACAGTATGCATTTTTCTGTGTTTGGCTTTGTTTGCTGAATATTATGTCTGTAAAATTTTTTATGTTGTTTCATGGAGCAGTAGTTTTTGGGGTGTTTTGCTATATAGCATGCCACTGTATGGAGATAGTACAGTTTGTGTGTTCTACTCTTGCCAATTTTGGGTTATTATGAATATGAACAATCTTGTACATGTTTTTTGGGGGGGCATATGCATTCATTTTACTTGGGTTTATACTTAGTAGAGGAATCGCTGGGTTATACATTAGGCATATATTTGGCTTTAATAACTACGGCCAAACTCTTTTCCAAAGTTGTCCCATTCTAGGTTGTACCATTTTACACTCCCCCCGGCAATGCGTGAGAATTCCAGTTGCTGCACGTGCTTACTAACCTTGATTTCATCAGTCTCTCACTTGTAGCCTTTCTGGTGGTCTGTAGTGGTCCAGCCTACTGATTTTTGCAGCATCTTCACTCTCGCTTCCAAAGAGGATGCTGGTGCTACTGCTTCCTGAAATGTTTGAGAAATCCATGGTGCAGATTGGGCTGGTTTTGGTTTTTCTGGCTGCCGGCTAAGGGTCTAAGTTTCACATATTTGTTCATTTGCTTTATGATTTGCGAAAATTGGTTGTTGTTTTCTCTTTCCCCATTCTCTCTGTCCTTATTGTGCTTAAAAAAATTCCCTTTACTGGGGTTTTACTGGGGTTTCAGCAAAAGTAATGTGTGTTCAACCCTCCACCTTCATTTTGGCCGTGTCCTATGGTACTTAATACACGTTGGTTGAACGCCCTCAAATTACCCTTTGTACTTTTTCACCCATCGAAAGGACCACTATCTTATGGGGATGCTCTTACAAAACCAAGAGAAAGAGAGCATGTTCGTTCAGTCGTGGCTAAGAGCACAGGTTCTAATCAGAAAGATTTGTCTCTACCGCTTTGTTAGAAATGTGAGCTAATGCTGAATACTTAATATCTCTAAATTTTGGCTCCTTTCATGTGTAAAATGAGAATGATAATGCTGGCTACCTCATGAGTTTGTAGAGAGGATTCTGTAGAGCACTTAATACAATGCCTGGTCCATAGTAAGTGCTCACTAATGGGTTGACTCCCCCAGGACATTTACATATTTCCTCCCCACAAGATTACTGATATCCATGTTTTCTCATTATAGAAACTTATATAACACACAAGAGCTTAGGCAAGAGAATGAAAATCATCCATACATCCATCACCGAGAGAGAATCACTGCTAACATTTAGAAACATTTTTCTTATCACATGTGTACTACATTAAATTACTGCCCAAGTCCCTTTAGTGACTGGCTGGGTTCTCTCCATATCTTAGACAATAGTTGGAAAGGCACAAACTCAAACCGCACTCACTGGTTTATCAGAGACACTCTCCCTGCCAACATTAATACCCAGCCGCTCACTGCTAATGTGACAGCAGAAACCATTTCTCCACAGGATTGGTCATTTCCATTCAGATAGTTCATTAGTCCCACCCCATCCAGTCTCCTTGTGATTGACGCAGCCGTCACCAGGCTGGCCCACTTGCACTTGCCACGCGGCTTATTCAGCTTCCCATTTAGGGATAAGACAGCACAGGGGCAGCCTGGCTGCACAATGGTTAAGTTCACACTCTCTGCTTCAGCGGCCTGGGGTTCACGGGTTCAGATCCCAGGCGTGGACCGACACACTGCTCCTCAAGCCACACCGTGGCGGTATCCCACATACAAAACAGAGGAAGATTGGCACAGATGTTAGCTCAGGGACTGTTTTCCTCAAGCAAAAAGAGTAAGATTGGCAACAGATATGAGCTCAGGGACAGTCTCCCTCACACACACACAAAAAAGAATAAGACAAAACAAAAAAAAAACTCTAGGGCAGCGTGTGTGTATAAATGTCCTCATTCACTCTGTGCCTGGTCCTGGTACATCTTTCGTTACAGTCGAGCACAGAAACAGCATACATATTACTTTCCACATGTCACACCCAGGGCTTTCTGTTGTCTCCTGGAACTCTGTTTTCCTCAATCCTTAACATTTTACACAGCTGGAACTGTATCATATCAACTATTTGGGATCCTGCTTTTTCACTTATGAATATAAGTGACACATCATTACACAAACCCTTCTTAAATATAACTTTTAATGTTGCACAGTGTTCTAGCTCAGGGGTGGACTATAATTGACTTAATCATTCCCCTATTCTTGGCCACTTAGTTGTTTTGATGCTTTTGCTATGAATAATGCTGCAACGAATATCTTCATGCACAAATCTCTGAATTTCAGATTATACCCTTAGGATCAGAAATGAAATTGCTAGGTCAAAAAGAGTGTAAACATGAAAAAAAAAAGTTTATCGTGGAAAATTTCAAACATAGAGAGGAGAGTTAATGAACCCCATGTGCTTATCAACCAGATTTAACCTGGAATTGACGTTTAAAGGAGGATGCCTGCTAAATCAAAATAATGAGTCTCTAGTGGTGGAATTTAGGGCAACAGCTGCTAGTTTAATATGTGTTGGAAAGGAGGCTCTTGTTTGTGGCAGAGGGACCATCCTGTTAATGCTCTCAGGTCACACAAAGCAGGTAACCACTTGTTCTACCAACAAGGCTGCCTCTTCCTCCTTGGGCCCCAAAACAGGTCTTCAATAAACACTGTTGATTGACTGAATAACATTAACACTCTGTGAACTTTACCTGCAAACAGACATCCAGCCAGGAATAAGAGATACTAAAAGGGATTACGCAAACACCAATGAAAATTAGTCTGTAGGCATAAAGTCAAATGGATAAGCATTTTATTAATATCTACCTTTTAAGATAACTACAGTGAGCTCGAGGCCACTCCAGGAAGCTGAGGGAACACAGAGGCATGTAAGGGTATGTCCATGCTTCCTTTCCACCTGGACAACACTCAAGCCTCATGTTTGGGATGGGGAACTCAAACAATAGGTCTCACCCAGACTAAAAAGTTAACCTAATACCATCAACCTGCCATCAATAAAACCATAAATTCTGCCTTGAACACTCTTAGAAAGTTAGTGGACTCCTTTTCTGATTTGGTTAAACCTGGTGAAAATATCCTAGTATACTGATAGGGTAGACTTCCAGAACTAATCACATCCTTGGGATCTGTTTACACATGTGTCTTTCCCACTAGACTATAAACTCCTAAGGCAGGAACTGATTCTTACTCAATTTTGAATTTTCCATATCTAATATTGTCTGGGACATAACAGATATTTCAAGTTTCTAAAGATTAAAATAAAATTCAAGTGCCCCACTTCTACTTCAATGTTCAATTAAAAATCAAGATCAAGTTAACGGGGTTTTCAAAAATATTTGAGACCAACAACCTTTATACATTGTCTGAATGAAAATGAACTGAATGCATAGTTTGTAAATCTTTATATTTTTGATGCATCTTTAAAAGGTGTTGGTAGCAATAAATAAATAAATAAATAAATACCCCTTAAAAATAAACCTTTGCATCTCTGTCTTTTTAAAATATGAAATCATAAGAGACCTCCAAGTGACACACATTTCCATTCTGTGCAGGCTTCCCTGTGGTCACTGGCTTGTTTATTTGTTGATTAGATTTTAAAGGGCATTGCTCCTTCTGAGAACATAAGGGATTTTGCAAAGAATCATGAAATCAAAAATACTCTTCAGATCATTTTCATCCTCTGAGAGGGATAAAATAAAGGAAAGTCATGAGGAAATCTAACTAGAAGATGAGATGGGAAGGGCAATGAATATGGTTGGTGCAATTTACTATTGCTGAATTACAAACAGCCAAATGTGCACTTCTTTCTCTGCTCTTCAAAGAAATCACACAATAAGTTTTCTGGTTCTTAACTGAGATACTCCCTGGATATATTATTAACGGTAGTTCTATTACCAATAACTACAATAATAGACCTATTTTATTGAGCACATACTGTGTGCCAGGCACTGTGATAAGCACCTCATGGTCGTGTTTTGCTCAGTAATCTCAACAGTTTTATGAGGTGGTGTAGTAGTCAGGTTCTCCAGAGAAACAGAACTAATAGGAACCAATAGGATATATAAATATATAAAGAGATTTATTACGAGGAATTGGCTCACACGATTAAGGAGACTGAGAAGTCCCACGATCTGCCTTCTGCAAACTGGAGACCCAAGAAAGCTGGTGGCATAGTTCCACTCTGAGTCTGAAGGTTAAGAACCAGGAAGGCCAACCGTGTAGGTTCTAGACTGAGGTCCAGAGAAGAAAAGATGTGCCAGCTCAATCAGTGAGGCAGAAAAAAGGGGCGAATTCCTTCTTCCTCCAACTTTTGTTCTCTTTGGGCCTTCAACAGATGAAATGATGCCCACCCACACTGGGGAGGGTGATCTACTTTACTGAGTCCACCGATTTAAATAATCTCATCCAGAAACACCCTCACAGAGTCACCCAGAAATAATGTTTAATCTGGGCACCCCGTGGCAGTCAAGTTGACACATAAAATTAACCATCACAGGTGGCTACTATTCTTATTGCCATTTTGATATAATTGAAGCTTAGAGGGGTTGAGTATCTGCTCATAATTCCACAGCAAGTAACAGGAGTGATATTTTATCCCAGACGTGTCTGACTTCAGAGAATTCACTTTCACCCAGCATAGGGTACAGCCTCTACGGAGGCACCCCATCAAAGAACAGTGGTGTTTGGAGATTGAGGTATCGTAGCTCCATTAAGAAACAGCTCTATTTCCCTGATTTCATGTAGCATCACACAACCCATTGAAGATACACCCTATCTCTAAGGACAAGTAAGGCCAAAACTTCTAGAATCTAGCTACAGTTGTAATAGATAGTGATATTCATGCATATATATTCATGAACAGCAGTATTCATGTCCTCTGTCTTGCCAATCTCATGCCAATGCCTCCCATTGACCAAACCTGAAGGGAACCCAGGGATCAAGGGGGCTGTGTGATGCAATTCATAGATGTCAGGCTTCTGAGACGCAGAACTAGATGGAGAAGGGAGGCACGTGGATCTGGGAAGGGGACCAAAGAGAATATTCAGCACACCCTGCTCACAGAATGAACCTCTGAACCCATGAGGTTTGCTGCTTGATGGTAGAGAGTAAATAAGACTTAAGAGACTAAAATCCTGGCCCCTTTCTCAGCCCCAGGAGTAGCTTCGGCTCAGAGGGAAGGGTGCTAGCTGAGCCAGGACAACACTGGGGCCACGGGGAGAGCTATTGTCCCCTTTCATGGATCCGCACTAGAGCATTTGAAGAAAAGGCTTACAAGCCATCGAACAGAATATGAGATCAACACTGTGCAGGATGAGGAAGTTGAGGCCCAACAGGATTAAGTGGCTAATACAATACAGCACAGTTGGTGGCAGAGCAGGGACTAGACCCCGTCTTCCTGACCCTTGGTGCAGGGTCTTTAACATATTACTAATACTCCATCTTTTTCTAAAGAGGGCTCAAGGCATATCTAGTCCCTGTAAGCCTTCACTTTCTTCTTCACCATCACCAGACGCTTCTGGAAATCTCACACAAAGCCACAGTTTTTCCTAAACTTTCCATCACATTTAATTTTAGCACGGTTTCAGCCACAAGCGACACAAAAATGACAGCACGTGTCTTTTAATGAAATTAACAGTGGTGCTTTGTGATGACTTAAATGCATCAGGGAAATTTTATCTAATCGTGTTCGATAGAAGGACCAGCTCTCTGGTTTGTGGATGCAATCACTGAGGGACGCTGGTGGGCAAGGGGGTGGTGAGGGACTTGCCATCACCTGCTCAGCTCTCAGGGCAGCTCTGTGGTTGCCTTGTTGCAGGAAAGGGCAGCCTTCTGAGGGAAGTGTGTAGTCCTGAGATGACCTGTCACTGACAGCATGCAAAGATGACAGAAAATAGCCTTTGTCTATCTATGCTTTGACTGGTCGTTCGTAAGTAACAATTGTGAAAGATCTAGAGCAATAAAATGTCCTTCCACCGGAGTTTAATTTAAGTGTTGTCTAGCCAACCTGTCCTTTAAGCTGAGACTCAAAAGAGATTGATTTACGGGCACCAGCAGCTGAGATGTCGGTCAGCAGGACCAGACACTCTGACTTCACCACTTTCGTCAAGTGAGATTCTGGGCTCAGAGCTGAGTCACACAGTATACATGAAGCTTCCTGGCTTCACGGTTTGCTGATCATTTCTCGCCAACCATCATCACAAATGCCATCTCTCACACCGAAATGCCCACGCCACTCATCAGAATCCACAGGCGGCTGGGCCAATGACACTGGATAATAGATAGATCTTGATTTTTCAATTGAACATTGGGGCAGAATTGAGCACTTTAATTTCATTTTAATCTTAATAAACATTAAATACCCATTTGTCCCAGACAATATGAGGTACTAGAAATTCAAAATCGAGTAAGAATCAGTTCCAGCCCACTAGGGATTCACAGTCTGTGGGGGAGACTCATATAAACGGAGCCAGGTGATGTGATTGAGTCTATAGTGGAGGTAAGTCCAGGGTACATGAATCTAGAAAGACTTCATAGAGGAGGTGATGCCTGTGCTGAGAAACCAGGAATGAAGAGTTCGCTGAGTGGATAAGGGGAGGAGAAATTCCAAGTGGGAGAACAGTATGTACAAACACAGCTCATGTGAGAGTGGTGTGTTGAGAAATCAGTAATAATTCAGCACGGGTGGACACGGGGTCTGCTTCAGCGTGGCAAGGGATGAGTGTAGTCAAGTCGGCAGAGGACCCATGGGGGACCTGGACCATGACAAGGAGTTTGGGCTTTGTCCTGAATGCAATGGGAGCCATTTAAGGACTTTGAGCAGAGAGTGGCTGGATTAAATGAGTTTTAGAAGGAAGGTTCCTGGGGAATAGGAGGGCAGAACAGAGGCAAGGAGGTGAGTTAGGAGGCTGTTAGAGTTGTCCAGGCAAAAAGTCTTGATGGAACGCAAGGGATAGTGGTATGGAGAACATTTAGAAGGTGGAATTTACAAGCCTGGCACTGGGTGGGAGAGGAGGAGATATCTCGAGTGATTCAGTTATCTGGCTCTGGTGACTGAAGGTGCAGTGCTGATTGTTGGGGATGATGGTGATTTGGCTTCGGACACCCCAGGTGGGCAGCACCCATGGGCTGCACCATAGAGAGAGAACCGTGTTTCTGATCCCCTTAGGAGACTCCCTGTCAGGCTCTAGTCCCATCCGCTGTCATGGGGAGGCAGGGATCTATGCCTTTGGTAGACTCAATCTAAAGACGACTTGATATTTTTCTTTGTGATACATAATATGATTGAGTAGATGATGTATTGAGAAATGTGTTCCTGTTCTCATCATTTTCAAGGACTGGAGAGAGGTCCATTTTCTCCTGTAGGGTTGGCAGCGTTCTTCTGCTTCTGCCCTTTGCTTTCCCCGAAGTGGGAGTGGAAGCTATGCCTGGCCACCTAGAGCTCTGCCCTCTGCCAGGTCTGGGTCATCTCAGCCTCATTTTAGCCCCTAGTTGTTACAATGGGGCATTGTGAAACACATCCTGCCCCCAGAGGCCACTGAAGGGACAGGCTTAGCTTGTCTATTCACCCAATGTCCCCACAGACCTATAAGCACCTATGAGACCCTAAGGGGATATGTCGACCACTTGCCCTGGCCCCCAGTGCTGTTGGAGTTGGCCTCTCGCGTCCACCTCAGCTATTTCTTCTCATCCCTGTAGTGGGTCTGCTGCTCTCCATCCTCCATGGCACACCTCCATCTCCCCTTCCTTCCCGTTCATTAAAAAAACAATCATCTTTTTCCCTACTCTCTTTATCTCTTTTCGCTTCTTTCTCTTCTAATTATCTTGTACATCTTGGCTTTTGAACCAGTGTATTTGGTCTTTCTAGCCATTACTAACTAGGTCTTTGTGGTCATTAAGTCACATCCTGCTCTGTGTTGTCTGGTTCTTCGGCTGCTTTCTGCTGCTGCCTCCTCGCCCACAGCTCAGTGGTCTTCTAGACATGAAGATAGCTAAATGCCACTTTCAGATAAGCCACACACAATGCCACATGGATCAAATTCAGATCAATAGCTCAGGGATGTATTATGTTGAACCAGACAGAATTGCCAATAGTCAATCATTTTGACCCTCAGTAATGACTTTCATTGACATCAACCTAATAGAACGAGTTCGTTTCCAATGATTAGCTCTACACCCAATCTGTACTGCACACTCACTCATGAGGGGCCAATTATTTCATCACAGGAAACAAGACTCAGGAGAAAGTGTTCTTTTCCTTTCTCCTAGTCATACATATTCTAGCTCACTGATTACTTTGTGTTATCGCTCTGCTGGCATTGACACATCAAAATTGAATTCCAGATATACATTTTATCTTAGCTGCTCATTCCCACCCACTTATCTTGATATTATGGATGGAGAGTCAGTTCATAAATGTCATCCCTAGCATTTGTACTGGGGGCTTACCTACCTCCTTGATACTTTTTCATTCATATAAAATTCTACCTATGCAACTCAACACTGACCATTCATTTAATTTAGAGTAGTCAATGTATAGCTGTTTAATTTGATGTTATTGGACACTGGTCTTTTAAGCAAGAATGCTTACTATCTTGTGGCTTTTGTTTCTGATGTAATAGAAAATGGATTCCTAGATTGTACCTAGAAAACAATAAGAAGCATTATCATTTAGCAGGTTTAAATTTCCCTTCTCCCTCTCTTTTTTGGCTTTTATTAAGTTATGAGTTTATCAAGGTATCTTATTATATAATGTAGCTAAGCATTTTTCCCTAGAAATGTATATTATCTAATTATTTTACAGAAATATAAACTTTACCTGTGACTCCATTTTCCCCAGAGGAGAGAATAAATAAGAAATAAATCTGCCTTGTATTGCATTTATTCAACAAATATTTATGGAGACTTATGGGCCTGGCACTTCCTAATCGTAGGGAACTGTTCTGGGAGTTGGTATTTGGGCTTTGAAAGCAGCTATGTCCTTTTTACTTAATTCAGAGGCACTCAACTTGGATTGAGCCCAGACCCCTCCAAGCCACTCCCCCTCCCAGAAGTGACCCTAGCCCATCCTGACAGCCCAGGCAGGATTGAAGAGGATAATTGACAACCAAAATTGGTAACTTGTTTCTAACTCCATAAAACCTTAGGTTAATTTAGGGGCTGGCCCGCTTGCGTGGCAGTCAAGTTCACGCCCTCAGCTTCGGCGGCCCGGGGTTCGCAGGTTCGGATCCCAGGCACGCACCAACTCACCGCTTGTCAGACCATGCTGTGGCGGTGTCTCATATAAAGTAGAGGAAGATGGGCACGGATGTTAGCCCAGGGCTGATCTTCCTCAGCAAAAAAGAGGAGGATTGGCATTGGATGTTAGCTCAGGGCTGATCTTCCTCACACACACACACACAAAAACTTAGGTTAATTTAACTTGTTTCTCTTTTTGCTTGAATCTAAGAACAGTGTGAAAAATGTCGAACCAAGAATAATCTCTTTAAGTAGGTGAAATAAATGGGACCCTGAGAGCAATTCTAAGCATTAGACTGGTCTGCCCAAGTTTTTCTGAGTTAACCCAAAAAAGGAAATTTGCACTTAAGTGATTAAATGTTGGCTGATATGATATTTGTCTATTGAAATACCAATTTCTAGAGGGAAGGAGAAAGAAAAATGAAATGCAAATGTGCCAGGCATTTCTTAAGTGAGGTGGCCTGAATTTTCCTTTTTGATTTGGTCCTTGTCTTGTTTGGGTATCAATGTATTAGCATCATGGTGGGGGTGGGGGAGAAGTGTTTCCTCTTGTTTTTAAAAAAAATTTCTAGAACTGTATAAGAGTGGAGGGATAAGTTACTTGAGAGTTGATGGCACTTACCACGGCAAACAATTGGCTGAGTATTTTTTTTGTAGGAAGATTTTCTACCAATGATTACATTTCTAAGTTTTCAAATCTAACGTCATACAATTGTTCATAGTATTCTTGCTCTCTTAACTTTTAAAAACCTCTATCTGGGGCTAGCCCCCATGGCCTAGTGGTTAAGTTCGGTGCGCTCTGCTTCGGCAGCTCGGGTTCAGTTCCTGGGCACAGGCCCACACCGCTTGTCTATCAGTGGCCATGCTGTGACGGCAGCTCACATACAAAGTAGAGGAAGATTGACAACATATGCTAGTTCAGGGCAAGTCTTCCTCAACAACAACAAAAAAACTCTATCTGAAGTTACGTCCCATTTTCATTCTTAATACTATTGATTTGTCCTTTCTATTTTTTCTTCATAAATCATGCCAGATATTTTGTCAAATTCATCAGCCTTTTCCAAGAATTAATTTTGACATCATAAATCTTCTTGAACGTATTTTTGGTTTTCATGTTCATAAAATTCTGTTCTTTTTCTTTATCTGTTTCCTTCATTTTTTAAAAAGTTTTTCTGCTGTTATATTTCCAATGTCTGAAGATGTGTACTTTGCTCACTAATTTTCAGGTAAAAATAAGCATTTAAAGCTAAAGCTATTGGGCCGGCCCCATGGCTTAGCGGTTAAGTGCGCGCGCTCTGCTACTGGCGACCCGGGGTTCGGATCCTGGGCACGCACCCACGCACCGCTTCTCTGGCCATGCTGAGGCCGCGTCCCACATACAGCAACTAGAAAGATGTGCAGCTATGACATACAACTATCTACTGGGGCTTTGGGGGGGAAAAAAAAGGAGGAGGATCGGCAATAGATGTTAGCTCAGAGCCGGTCTTCCTCAGCAAAAAGAGGAGGATTAGCATGGATGTTAGCTCAGTGCTGATCTTCCTCACACACACACACACACAAAATAAATAAATAAAATAAAGCTAAAGCTATAAATATATCTCCAAGTACTGTTTTCATGGCATTTCACAAGTTTTGATTCATTATCAGACAGTTCTTCTTGGACCTATGGGTTACTTAGAATGCATTTCAAACTTTCAAATATTTAGACAGTTTTATTTGTCTTTTTATTATTGATTTATATCATAATTGCATTGTGTTCCAAGAACATAGTCTATATGGTACAGATTCTTTGAATTTTGTTGATACTTGTTTCATGGCTTAGTATATGATCAATTTCTATAAATGTTCCATCCATGTGTGTTTCTAAAGATTTTGTATGCTCTAGTTGTTGGGTGCTAAGTTTTGTGCCCATGAAATTAAGCTTTTGATTGTTAGATCCACGTGTAATTGAAAGAAGTATGTTGTAAGTTCCCACCACAATGGTGGATTTGTCAATGAATTCCTACAGTTCTATCAATTTTAGCTATTTTGCTATTTTGAGGCTATTTAAAAACTTTGTTATGGAAATTTTCACACACACTCAAAAATAGAGTCTAGTCTAATGAATCTCTTCACCCACTCTCTGTCCATGTATCCATCATCCCTCACCTAGCTTCAGTTACCAACATTTTGCCATTCTTGTCTCATCTGTTCTCCTTACCATTTTTGTTGTTGGGATAGTTTAAAGCAAATCCCAGATATGACATTTCACTCCAATACTTTAGTATGTTTCCCTAATAGATAAGACTTAAAACACATAACAAAATATGTTGGAGCCACTGTGTCAGGTGCCCACAAGGGAAGAATCGCTCGATCCTAGTGAGGTCAACCTCCATGGTTTTCAGGCTCTCCTTTGAAAAGCTGACCCCCTCTCCAGTTTAGTCGCATGTAGGAAACAGCTGCTATGATGTCTTGTATCCAGTGAGTGCTCAATAAGTGTTTGTGACAACTACTTACTCACTGGAATCTCTAGGAATGGCCTTGGGAAGTGGAGATTGCTCACAGCTAGCAACTCTATAGGGTCAAATACTTTGGCAAGGCCCCAAAGTCTTGATATTATCCTTGTTCTTTTCCTGCCATGCCGAGCACTTGGTAGAGGCTAAGCGGGGTCCTTGGAAGTTTTGGGAAATGGGAGTAACAGGGTGAAGAGTTGATGTCAAATACCACCATTAATCAAATCCATGCATACAGCCAAACCTTCTAATTCATACTGGAATTTTGCTGAATGAGACATGGCTTACAACAAGTGTTCTCTCAGATGGGTCTTAGATAAGCCCTATTTACTACAAAGGTTTTATATATATGGAGCACCTACCATGTTACAGGCACTGTACATGGCACTGGGAATGCTCATGGAGCCCACAGTGTAGACGGGACATGACTGTTATATATGCATTCTAATTGAGTTCAATGGGACACATGCTCTGAAGGAACATAACAAGACTTGATCTAGACTGGGGTGAGGGAAGGCTTCACTGCAGACATGGTCTTGAAGGAGCTCTGAGGGATGAGTTGAGTTAAAGGCAAAGCTGGCAGTCACGGCAACGGCGAGATGAGCTCGGGCAAGGGCAAGTGTGGTGAGGACCTTGCAGAGAGGGACTGGGTTCTGGAACACAGAGCAGCAGGGTGAGTGTTGACAGCCAAGACTGGAAGATTCTGGTCAGGGGTTTGGTCTTTATCCTAACGACGATGACGATGATAAGGACGATGCACTGTTCTGAGCACTTCACATATGCTAACTCATTTAATCCTCAAAGCTACACTGTTCAGTGGATATTATATCATCCTCCTTCTGCAGGTGGGGAAACAGATACAGAGCTGCTATATAATTGTGCCCCAGGTCACCCAGCTGGTGAACCACACACCCATGTGGGCTGGATCCAGAGGTGAGGCCTTGCACCACCATGCTGGACTGTCTTTACAGGGTTTTAAGCCGAAGAATGACGCAAAAACAGGTTTTGGGGGCTGGCCCGGTGGCTTAGTGGTTAAGTTCGCGTGCTCCACTTCAGTGGCCCAGGGTTCATGGGGTCGGATCTCGGGTGTGGACCCACGCACTACACATCAAGCCATGCCGTGGCAGCATTCCACATACAAAAAATAGAGGCAGATTACCACAAATGTTAGCTCAGCAACAATCTTCCTCAAGAAAAAAGAGGAAGATTGGCAGCAGATGTTAGCTCAGGACCAGTCTTCCTCACCAAAAAAACAAAAAATGAAAAACAGGATTTTTTATTTTTTAAAAAAATTTCCTGGTTGCTGAGTGGAGAGCGGACTAAGGGAAGACGGAGCAGGAAGTTAGGAGGCTTCTGAAGAAGTCAAGGCGAGAGATGATGAGGGCTTGTGCCAGGGTCGTGGCAGCAGAGGTGGAGAGTAGTGGGAGGGCTTGGCAGCTCCGGCAGGAAGGGAAATGGCCAGGATTGGTGAATTGCTTGGAAAAGGAAGGCGAGGGAGTGGTCAAGGCTGGCTCCTGGCTGTCTGGCACAACTGTGAGCCCTTCCACCGGGCTCCAGAACGTGAGGTGCTGAGCAGAGAGCATGAGCCGACCTGGGAGAGAAGGGATTCTGCAGAGTCTGGTAGACAGAGAGCTAGTGGGGAACATACGCGCCGTGAGGCAGGGCTGTGTCTGTTTTATTCACCATGGGTTTACTGTCTCAACAGGCATCCTACTGATTAGTATGTAGCAGGCGCTCCATAAATATTGGCTGAATTAATGGAAGAACAACAAAAAATCTGTGTCCTGAACCCACCAGCTAAGTAACGGTGAAGCACTTCGCCTCTGTAGATGAAACAATCCCTGCACTGCCGTCCACTCTGAGGCCAGGCTTGTTCTGCGTTCTGAAAACAGCACACACAGCCTGTGACGTCCTGGAGTCGGCTGGTACTGCCTCATGACAGCTGATGGTTAAATTTTCAAGAATCTTGAGGGCTGATTGTTAAACACAGTCATTATTAAACATTAAATTGCTACTTACTGCGCATCTCTTTCCAACTCCTCATTCGGTGGCATTATGTTGATTGCTTGAAACTGACTCTGCTGGGAATATTTACACCATGGAAATCAGTCAAAGCCAAAAATCAGGGGTTGATTTGGTTTTGTTTATTGTTTTGAGTCCAGGCTCTAGACTTAAGAAAGTGCTGGAGACGATGTTAATAATGCAATTTAAATAGAAAAGTGTATCATGTCCATAGCCATTATATCGTGAATAGCATAAAAAATCGAGGAAATTTTCTTCCAGTATTCGAAAACCATTATCCAATTTAGCAAAGAAAAAAAAATATATGAAATTACTTATATCATTAATGTACAAGTAAAGTTCTGACATTTCACTGAACACACATCTTGGTTGTTTCGCTACTGTCTCGCTCATAAATGTAAATGAAAATATCAATCAACATTCGTGTTGGAATTACATTTGTTTGTCAGTTGCAACTATAGATTGGCTATGGACACAAGCATTTGGCGACAATCAACAAAGGCATTCTGTGAGAATCAATTGGCTCTCTGGACTCATAATGAAGAGTATTGCATATTTTATTATTTGTAATGGTGTGCTTCACATCCTTTATATCGTTACAATTTATAATGCTTATATGTATATTTACGCATTCAGGGTTTTGTTTTTTTTTTTGGAGAGCCGGTTGTTAAGCATTTACCAGCAGGCCACTGCATTCAACCCTTGCTGCAAGAATTCTTCTTATAAAGAGGGTAGCATGAAGGGGACAATGCCAAACAACAGAGAACACGCACGGGCAGAGGTGGAGAGGATCATGTTTATCCAGCAGCGGGACACGGGCAGGCTGAATTACTGAAATGAGAGTACCGAGAAGTCAGAGCTCTGATAAAGTAGACATTTACATTTCCTACTTACCACGCCTTCTACTGAGAGACTTGCAGGTACGGCGACTGGATCGGTAGGGAATTAGATGCTCTGTGAATTTCTGAGAACATGCTGGCTTCAATATTCATTTGCTGCTAAGCTCTGTCAAAATTGCTACACCACCTCCCCCGCCCCCCCCCCCCCGGTGGGACTCAGAATCCATTTTCCTCTTCAGGATGGTATTACTATTTAGAGGTGGGAGAATTCTTTTTTTTTTTTTTTTCAACATTCACTTTTTTTTTTTTTTAATTTTTTGTTTATTGTAGTAACATTGGTTTATAACATTGTAAAAATTTCAGGTGTACATCATTGTACTTCTATTTCTGCATAGATTACATCATGTTCACCACCAAAATACTAATTACAACCCATCACCACACACATGTACCAAATTATCCCTTTCACCCTCCTCCCTCCCCCCTTCCCCTCTGCTAACCACCAATCCAATCTCTGTCCCTATGTGTTTGTTTATTGTTGTTATTATCTACTACTTAATGAAGGAAATCATACGGTATTTGACCTTCTCCCTCTGACTTATTTCACTTTGCATTCTTATTTAAACATTTCCAAAGCAAGCAACTTGGTAACTAACGGCACAGTCCTGTGACAGGGTGAGCAAGATTTCCCTGAATTAATCACTATTAGTGAAGAGAAGCATCGTTCCAACTCTGCCCTGGAAAATTTGAAGCTTTTGAGAACTCACCACGAGCACTGCAGGGACTGTTTCCGTGTTCCTTGGGGGCAAACTAAGGCAATAAAATGAAAATGAGGTTTGTGATAAAATGTTATTGTACCTAGAATATGATCTACAGGGTATTTCGTAACTATCTTTCTCACGTTACTTCTAGTGGCTCCTACACTGTTTTTCCCTTACAATTGTTTCTGCATGGGCCCACGGTTCAGCACACCCTTCCTATTTTTGCAAGGTCTAATTAGACACTGGGGCAAGATGCATGTTGTCTGGAGGGTATTTATAACTTCTTGTGTATTTAAGAGTATAATTATGCAATTGTAAGATATTCTTATTAATGTCAATTAATCTATTGTTCATTGGGGTTCATTCTTAGGATGATAAAATTCAGGAAAACTGGAAATTTGCTTATTTAAACTGAGAGATTGCATATACAAATGGACAGTGGCCAGACCATATATGAAAACTCTGACCTACAATCTACAGTGACCATCCCAGGAAGCCAGACTGCCATCTCTGGCAACAATCCAGGAAGCCAAATAATGACCTCTGTAACAGTTGGCCCCAAATGGCGAGGACTTGGTTAATGACTGACTGCTTCCCTCGTTTTTGTCCCTGCTTCCAACTTAGGGCCAACCAGAGAAAGTAAAACATGCACCCCTAAGCGATCACACGGATGCCCTGCTTCTAGTTAGCTGCCTCCCGCATCTCCGTGCCCACAGCCTCCATCAGCACACGCCTGAAGCCGTCCCTCTTCTCCACTATGAAGCCTTCCCACTCTTCTCTCTGCCTTGAGTCTCTGCCGAACACAAGTGACGGTGGCTGACTCCCTTAGCAAACTCTGAATAAACAGCCTTTGCTTATCCTCATTTGGTTGGTCTTTATTTTTCCACAAAAGTAAAAGAAAAAATCCCTCCAGATCATCTTGAGGCAACCCTGAACCCTAGGCTGGCTCCCCAGAACCAATGGGCACAATTCAGCATCTTTCTAGTGGCGCCTTCAGGGCCCTCAGCACCCGGCCTCTCCCAGGGAGGTCGTCACCAGGGGCTTGGGGACCTCCCGGGAACACATCGTGAGGCCCCGTCCCCCTTCCCTTTAGGCAGTCCCCAGGTGGACACCAGCTGTTCCCCTTCCCTTTAGGCAGTCCCGAGGTGGCTGCCAGCCTTTAGGGGCTCCCAGGGGACATTATTTGCTGACTTGCAGGTCCGATGAATATTCTCAGTCCTTGGCTCTTTACTTTTGGCAAGTGAAATAACAGGAAGACTTTTGCAAGCGTTCAGAAGAGACACTCACTTTTGTAAATCACCTACCCAGCCAGCTGGAGTTCTATTTATGACCCCATTTCTGGATATGAACTCCCAGCCCCTGGAGAGCACAGACCTCAGCATGACACCCGGTTTAATCCACTGGCTTCGACCTAGATGAATGCTTGGTTGACCCTAAGTGGTTCTCTTCTCTAAACTGAGTGAAAGATGATGTCCAGGGCCCTCAATTAAGTGGGAGGCAGAAGTCTCAAAGTATTAATTAGGAACAGAAGATGACCTAGGTCAGAATGAGTCTGGCGTCCTCGATCTCAGTTGTCTTAGGAAAGACAGTATTTGCATGAGTTAGAATTGCAAATGGAACAAGCTAAATATTTGCATCTTGGTAGGTTGTAACGGACAAGAGCTCATTTCTGCTTCAATCAGCTCGACTTTGTGAGAAAGTACACTGTAGAAGCAAAACAACTTCACAGCTCGGCAAACTACTTCTCACTCCAGCAAAGGTCTCTTGCCTGTTTGAGCGGAAGCAAAGTAGATCTTTTATTCTAGCAGAAGAGGGAGGAAAGAAACCTGCTTTAGGTTTTCAATAAAATGCAGAGAAGCACAGAATTAGAGCATCCAGTCCTGTTTCCCAAAGCCTATTTATGCCTTGGGTCACTGGTCCTACAAGACGCTCCTTTAAAGTAGGATTCTGAGGGCAAAAAAGTTTGGGTAACACTCTACCGAGTTTCTTCCCCTTGGTGGTCACCATGCACAACAAATTAGCATATTGAAGTTTCTGGAAAATTCTACGTAAAGGAAGCCTGTTTAATCAGTGTGCACAATTACTGAGGAAGCATGGAATATGCCTTGGGAAATACTGATTTAGGCCAATCTCCTCATTTTTCAGTTGAGCAAAATGAAGCCCAGGGTGGAGTGGCCTACCAGTTACAGTTTTGGTGAGAGATCCAGGATATGCTCCCTGCCCTTCTGGCTTTCAGAGTAGCACTCTTCATACTGCACCAGGCTGCCTCTCCATGATCCCCTGGCCAGTGACTTGCCCAACCAGGTGGAGAGGATCTAGAGTCCTCTCCACACAGTTACTGGTTTTGTCATTACTCGTGGAAAGAGAATGCCTGTGACCCACCCAGCCTCCCAATGGTTTTCCATTCAGTCTGGTCTCAATTATAACTCTGTCTTCCAATGGTGCACATAGGTAGATTAAGTGTGTATAGCATTATGCTTCTCAAGGAGACACATACTTCAGAGGTTTTTTATAAAATCTACACTGCTTCCAAGAAAAACGCCTGGGATGAATGCCCAAATCCTGCTGATTTGCCCCCATCCCTTACCTGTGACCTTGGAGCTCCAAAGATGCACAGCACAAGCGCCTCCCGTGGGGACGGCCAGGCACACGGCAGATGGAGGCTGAAGCATTTAGGAGCCCAGGCCCCTGGCAGAGCACTTGAGTGCTTCTGTGAGAAGAGGGGAGGGAGTCTGGAACATTTCACAGCATAACGCAGCGTAAAGGAGAGCTCTGTGCAGGCAAGTTTGGGTCAGGCCTCAGTCTCTTCTGTCTCATGCAGCTCTTTGCGCATGTGGGAGGTTTGAAGACCCACTCTTTCCTTCCCTGAGGAGGGTGGCTGGTGTGGAAAATTCTGGGGATACTGTCCTCTCCAGTTCTTCTCTTTGACCAGAGCCCTTTTCAACCACTCTGTCTGATCTCCCTGCCCCGTTTCCCCGGCCCCCTTCTCCAGGCAGGTCTTTCTTGTGCGCAGCTCAGGCTCTCAGATAAAAAGTCAGCTGCCCTGGAGAGTGGCCTCTCTTCTCTTAATTCTTGACTCACTGAGTTTCTTTTCACTTCTGAGATGTCCAGGTCAGGGGTCTGGATGAGATGAACTCATGTCTTTGCAGCCGCATGTCCCTCACAGGAGGCTGAAAGCCAACGTCTAGGACAGCTTGTGGCCTCGCCCTGGGCTCTGGTCTGGGCAGGGCAGGTTTCCACTCACCAGGGACTCGCTGCTTGTTCTGTCATTTAGGAAGCTTCCAGGAGCCCTTGTCAAAGAGGAGCTGTGGTTGGGCTGCTCCGAGATTTGTTCCAGCACTTCCTGGCTGTGAGCAAACCACTGAAGATTTTCTACGTTAGATTTCCCCTTCTCTAAACTGGGACCAATCCTGCCCACAGAGGGTTTGTGAAGAGGGATTTATGACATCACGAGGGCATACCTTCCCACTGGGGTTTGCAGAACTTGCTGTTATTATGGGGCTGGGTTGTTGGTGTCATTTCCACCTTTGCTTTATTTTGAACACTGCACACAAGCCATACATTCTTGTGTGGTGCCATTTAGAGGGGACAAGACCTTAGCGAATTAAATTATTTTTAGCTATGTCTCTGTGGTGTACTGAGGGGGAAAAAGGCACCAGTCTCCATATAAGAGTCTCTGGTACAGATGCACTCAGATCTGGCTGGTTTTTGAAAATTTTATGTTTTCGAATACAAGTGTACCAGTTCTTTATTGCAGAAAGAGAAATCAGGTTTTTCAAGCACAATCTCGAGAGACGCACATCGTGAAAACACAACATTAAGAAGCGAGACAGGCTGGGTTAGCAGAGCCAGCGCCCTGTGCCGCTGTCAGAATCTGCGTGGAGGGCAGAGCTGCCACAGGGATCTCACCGGGCACAGAGGAGGAGGTCCACCTTCACCGCATCTGGCTCCCAGTGGGTGGAACCCACCCAGTGAGTTACACGCCAGGAACCGAGTAGGTCTTTGGAATGTGACGTTCTCCAGAGGCTGGTATGGTCTAGTCTGAGGGTTTCCTGGGGACATCGCTCTTTCTGGGAGCTGTTTGTGGAGAAACTGGCTGATCCCCTCAAAAGTTTGTCACACCTACTCTCTCTCAGCCTCCCAGGAGTTCAGCACCTGCCAGGAAGTGTGGGTGCTGGAAAAGAGAATGTTGATCAGCTGACCCCATGGGAGGGAGGCCCTGGAAGTGAAGGTGAGACCCACTGGTGTGTAGCCAATGGGAACAGAAAGGCTGGAGAGGGAGGCTAACTCAACCTGGCCAAGAAAGGACAGAGATCCTGAGAGTTCAGTAGATAGAATGCTCTGCGCCTTTTAGAGCAACTTCCCGTCCCAACTGGCCTGGGATCCAGGGTCATCAGATGAACTGTCTGGTGCTGAAGAGACTTCCTTCCACTGCTGGACACGAAGCCTCGGCTGGGGCAGGTATGCCAACGGAATGAATCGAGACAGCCTCTTCCTGTCAGAGGAATGTCTCTTCTCAGGATTTAAAACAAAGGAGTCAGACTGGAGCCCTGGTGAGAAACCGTAACCCCAGGACATAAGGGCCTCCTGCAGTCAGCACAGGTACTGAGGACAGCAGGAAGCGGGCCGCAGAGGATCCGTGGGGCTCAAGCACAGAAAGAAGGGAATTACTGGAGGACGATCCTTCTCCTTACAGTAGGAGTCCACTACATGTTTGCTTCTCAAGTACTGTGGGGTCTGGGCTGCTCGCCTTTTTCCAGGGAGAGAAAGAAAATGTAACACTGGCAAAGCCCAGGTTTCCATGACACCAGACATCAGAAGAACAGGGATTTAAGGATTCAAGGATTCCTCCCTTTAGTAACAGGGATTGCACCCAGCACTGCGTGAAAGTGCAGGATTTCGATAGGTAGTTCAGAGAAGGCCCACAAGGCCACACCTGGGGAGTTCGTTCATGAGAAAGGAGAAACCACAGACTATTTGCATGAGCTGCAGGCCAAACGGAAAAGAGACTTCTCCTGCACACCTGGGGAACGGTGTCAGGGCTGGCCATTTTTTCTACTTTGAAGAGTGGGAAGAGTAAACTCGGCTTCTCCAGACCCTGCAGCTGACGATGGGAGACCAGCTGTTGTGACTGAGAAGGCAACTGGATCAGCAGTTTGAGACGCTGCCACGTGGCCAGCCTCTATCCGCCAAGCTCGCCATCTTTGGGGAGGGCGTGAGGGAGCCATGACTGTGGATGCAGTGCAAATGCTGCCTCATCACTGGGCTCAGAAAGTGTCTGGAAGAGGGCAAGCGCTCTATGGCAAACTGGAACTCTGGATTTCTGATGACACCAACTTGGGAAGAGGACAGACGTTTCAACCGGCAGAGAGGAAAATGCTTTGCAAGGTATTTGGACAGTGCTGAGAGGTGGCCGAAGTGTCATAAATCCCTCAGACGAATTTCTCCTTAAGATAAACTCATAATTTCACTCCTATAGTTTTATAGTTTCCCAAAGAACGTTTACTTTGCCTCAATACAAGGATTCAAGGATCAAGTCTTGAAACTGCATTGAAGGCTCCCATCCCCGTTCGAGAGAAGCGTCAAGAGAGGTGGCTTTAACGTCATCTGAAGCACGGGGAACCCATTCCCTGTAGAGAGAGGTGACGTGGAGAGCAAAAGGAGAGCAGAAGGGATGAGGTATGACAATTTTGCACACCTGACACCCAGCTTCCCACTGGGGTCCATGCTGGTGCACCTTCTGTTATCTGGAGCTATCATTCTAACAAGAACTTGAAGCAGATTTAAGAAATGAGCCTGTTCTTCAGATGGATGGCTTCACATCCTTTGGCACATGGAGCAACTGTTTCTAAGATACGCAGAGACGCAAGTCCACACCACACCTGCTCCTTTGTGACGCCCGGTGAGTAATGTAGCCTGTGAGCCGCATATGCCGTCTTCTGACAAGTCGAGAAGGAGCACTCCCTCTCAGCTGTCTCGGATGAGCTCACCTGCTGCCCGCCCGGGGGGCCCTCCTGTAATGCCTCTTTTTTCGAGAGATGACTAAGTGTAAGTAGCTCAGAGCTCATTGCAGGCAAATCATTACAAAGCAGCAGAGTGAGAAGCTGGGGATAAACGAGGTCTATTCATTAATGGGACCCAGAAATCTTGGGTTCTATTTCAGCATCGGTGTCTGCTGTGGAATCCAGAAACCATTTCAACCTCTCAGTGCTTCAATTTTCTTCTGAAAGGAAAGGCAAAAGGTATCCACTTGATAATGAGGTTTGGAGGTTCAGCTGTGCATTCCTGGAGCATGGTAATGCAATCTCCATGGGGCAGTTATTTCTCTTCTACAATGAGTTTTGGGGCTAACGTATGAGAGCTAAATGGATTCCAGATTCTCTTACCACCACCAGGAAAAGAATACTCAATGCTAGAATAAAAATAGAAAGCTTCCTTTTCAAAATAAGTTTGTGAAAGGAAAAGGATTTGCTAAGTTTTCTTAGCAGGGCTTTAAAAATAAATCACTTCTGGGCCGGCCCCATGGCTTAGCGGTTGGGTGTGTGCTCGGGTACTGACAGCCCAGGTTCGGATCTCAGGCGCGCACCGACGCACCGCTTCTCCGGCCATGCTGAGGCCGCGTCCCACATACAGCAACTAGAAGGATGTGCATCCAAGTCTTGGCTATTGTGAATAACGCTGCAATGAACACATGGGTGCATGTACCTTTACAAATTGGTGTTTTCAAGTTCTTTGGATAAATACCCAGCACTGAAATTTTTACAATGTTATAAACCAATGTTACTGCAATAAACAAAAAATTAAAAAAAAAAAAAAAAAAAGGATGTGCAACTATGACATACAACTATCTACTGGGGCTTTGGGGAAGGAAAAAAGGAGGAGGATTGCCAATAGATGTTAGCTCACAGCTGGTTTTCCTCAGCAAAAAGAGGAAGATTAGCACAGATGTTAGCTCAGGGCTGATCTTCCTCACAAAATAATAAATAAATAAATAAATAAATAAATAAATAAATAAATCAGTCACTTCTGGAGACGCCAGCTCACACCGAAAGGCCCCAAATCTGACTCTGGGGCTGGTGGAGACGGCAATCCTACACACTCTTCCGCGGCACAGACCCAGGCACGGCCTGGCTGCTCCGGTTGGGGTCTCTTGTATTTTTGAGGAGGGGGAGAGAAGGCATTTTTGTTCGACAACGTCTCCTTGCTACCTGGTTTAAGTGATGAAGATACAATGAATGTTGACTTGAAGTTCACAAACTTTCATAACAAAATAAGACATATTTGGATTCTTATACAAAATTCAGGTCAGTTAGCTTTGTATGGCTACTACTATTTAAAGCACAGATTTATAGTCCTATGATTATTTTAAAACAATGCGCAATTAGAATTTGGTAGAGCCAACAGTGGTTTTTGGTTCTTCTGTCTCTAAAGCCTGAGTGATCACGTTTATTTTTATCTCTGAAAAAACCAAAAGGGCAGTTCTGCACATGTGCATGTAACTACCGTGTTTACAGATGAACCTCCTATGACCCCTGTCCCTGCCCCCTCCCATGGTCAGAGGGAACTCTAAGGCAGGGCAAGGAGGTGCCCTAAGACTTGTTAGTAATAACAACAATGAACAGTTCTATTGGCACTTATAGTGGAATTGCTCAAAACCTGGTTTTATTAACTTTCCTACAAAGTAACAAAGAAGGTGTCAATGTATTTAGCACCTCTGGTCTTGTAGGTACTGTGATAGATGCATCCTCAATGGGCCCCCTTTAATAAAACACGAAAAAACAAACACAAACTCAAACCAACTTGTCAAGACAACAGCACAGCCTCTGACCTCTCGAAAAGAGCAATGATGATAAGGATCTCAGGGTGTCCAGTAACTGTCAGCAGTAACTCACGGAGCTGGCAGTAACCCAGGGATTGGAGGGGCAAGTGGAGGATGGGCCATGCCAACAGAGCGAGGTCATTTCTTCTCACAGGACTCAAGATCCACATCTGAATTTTGCACACCAGTAATTGATTTTTTTTGATTTGCAAAATTTTATTAAGCAATAGCTGGACAACTCTTACAACTTCAAATCATCAAGAAAAAAAAACATAAGGAGATTAATCCATCTCAATAATAAAGACAAAATAATTTGGACAAACCACACCATTTTGAATGCAAACCATTGATGCCTTCTAGAATACCTCCTGCACAATCTGATACACCAAATACATAAGAGAGGCAAACAAGGGTGAGCTCGTTAGAATGCAATGGGGAATCTCAACAGATCTTGCTTGGAAAGCAAAACAAAGCAGGATGCTGGAATTGAAAACAAACAAACCAACGGTGGAGGAACTGAGGCGCCCACAGCAGTGTGCGCCATCCCCGAAGTTTGGACGAGAACATGCTGGTGGTCTGGTTTGGTCTGGGACCTGTGCACCTGCATCGCGCACTTACAGTTTAAAAAAAAAAAGGGAAAAGAAAATGCCAGTAGTAATGAACTCAGAAATTATGTCCAAATTTACAGTACCAAAATAATGCATTTATAAACAAATGCGAAAACAATACCCCTTTGGTAAATAATACAGTGCCTTTTTCATCAAACGCATAACCCATGCTTTTCTACAACATGAAAAGAAATTTTTTGATCTACAGTAAACAACGAGATCTTAGAACCCTATCCCTCCCCTTTAAAAGAACTTGTAAACAGAAAATATAGGTACAAGTAAAGTTACAAGAAAATTGCACTAAGCCAAAGAAACGAAAACAAAATAAGCCACAACCCCTCAGAGTTTTATCAGCTGGGGAGAAGGAAATAAAAGAATGGTGAAGAGTTTTGAGTTCTGTGCTATTACAAAATCCCAGGATCTTAAACAACATTTTTGACACATTTTGTCTCAACTAACTTGGTTCACAACCATTGATTGGCCAAGTGATGGACGGCCCACACAGGGACTCAATGGGCTCCTTTTTAAGAAACCTTTGAACCTGAAGATAGCGCAACACTGCAGAGGACACTCGAATTCAAGCCAGCCGGGGCATACACTCCTTTGCTCTTTTTTCAACCCACTCTCTGGTCTTTGGGGCAAGCGATGACTTCTTTTAGGGCTGTTCTCAAGGGCGTCCACCAAGCAGGGCACACTCATGGGGAGGCTCCTCTGTCTCAGCTCGAATTGGTGTTTTTGTGTAATTTTTGAAAACAATTGCAATTCCAAATGCATTTGTTTCTAGAGGTGAGCCTGCTCGAGACAGTATTTTAAATGCACTGGTTTACATCAGTAGATAGCTCACTAATACAGGAGAAATCTCTACAAAAAGGCAATGTTTGGGAACACAGCTTCCGAGTTTGTACAGCGGAAGGATGAGGCGCCATGTTTTGCGCCTTTGGGCTGTTAGAGTGGAGGGGAGTTCAGAACACGGTCCCGGTCGTCCTTTCATTTTACAGATGGACAAATGGAGGCCCACGGTCACCCTCCAACTTTCAGCACAGAGACCTTGGGGTCTCCTGACGTTCTGCTATGCTAACAAGAGGAACGTGCACGTTCCTGCGTGTCCTTGTGGGACACTCGACAAGGGAGCAGTGGCCATGGATGAAAAACACTAACCTACAAAATCCTGACTTATGCTGCCATGAGAGCTTTGACATTTTCCTGCTCCTTGGTGCCAATTTTTCTTGGGATATACATTCAATGGGTACACCGTACACACATCTGTGCCTTTGGTTTGATGAAGTTAGAGTTAAAACTAATTTAAAATTGGTTTTTATGTTTGTTAATTTATCGCTTCCCTCAAAAAGGCATGGATTCTTTATGTAGTTGACTATTGACTGGGCTAATGTTTTTAAATTTAGGGATCCAATGAGGTATCTTAATAGTCATAAACTGCTATTAACAAACATGAAGGATGTACAATTCTGCTGTTTAAAGTACTGACTTTAGTAGTATTTAATAAATTGGGACTGACGGAATGAAAACAATTTTTAAAACAAGGAAAAGCATCACCATGAACTTAAAAGACACCACACAGCAGCTGCTGTAGACACCTGGGCCGTCTGCCGTGGCCTTCCAGAGTCTCTGCTCCTTTGGCCGGAGCAAGGGGAGCTGGGCAGTTGCTCATCCACAGGCGGACGCGCATGTACGCAAAACATCCCAGCCCGAGGTCTCTGTCTCTACCGGGGGGAAAAGGCCTTTTGGGGAGCGATCTAAGAATTTAGTAAGTTTAGTTAATTATTTGCTACACATACTCACTTGCTCTTCAAACATGTATTTGTAGTTTTTATTCCAAGGATTTCCCCCATATTTGCTCTGATGAAGAAAAGTTCTAAAATGTACCCTTTCGTGGTCTTTACATCTTAAAGACCAGGCAGAACTTTAAAAACGGAAACTTATTCCTAATAATTCCTTCCTCTGCTACTCTCTTCCTAATGTCTCCTCTCATTTCATATCACCTTTTATTTTTAATTAAAAATAAAATTTCCAAGAGAAGGGGAAATATTATTTTAGGCTATGTTATCTCAAAGAAGTCTTCTCCTTTGTATATGATCAATACCACAAAATGCAAAAAAAGAGTTACTTTTAAAGGATTAATAGGATTTTTTTCCCAATTAGAAAAAGTTATAAATTGTCCAGCAAAAAAACCTTCTACCATATCCTCTTTATTTCTTGCAGCAAAATATACTGCTACCAAATAAGTGATTACAAACATACTATTTTTCTAAATAAATAATAAAATGGGCATAACTCACCAGTACATAGTAACAAAATAATTCCTAAGAACACTAGTAAAGCAAGATAAATAATTATCTTTTGGACAATAAAACAGGGGAATTGCATTTAAATTATTTTAGAAATAGGCTATAACCATTATTGCACAACTAATAATAAGCAATGAAACATCGTAACAAGCTACAGAAACTCATAAAATAATTATATAATTCTGAATACACTGCTAAATTCTTTCTGGCAGAATTTACCCACCAAAGAATCAGGTTCAATATTTTAAAATATAAAATGGGAAACTCTGGTATTAGCTGGAAGATGGTCTTCACCGTATTTAAAACCTCATCTGTTTCTTCGCAGTCTGGAGAGAACGGTGAGCGATACCATCTTGCTCTGGGAAAGGAACGGGCCAGTGTCTTTTAAACCCAAACAGGGAATTAAAAAAAAAATATTTTGAAAATACTTTTCTGCAGTATCTTCCACTTGTCTGTTTCCAAACAAAATCCAAATTTAGGACCCTAAGCTAGTAGACAGTTCTTGTGCTCCTGCCCTACCTAAACAACATTACAGATGTGAATAACTGAAAAAGAGGAACTGGGGCTTGTTCTCAGAGCTGAATGCCGCCCAAGGCGTCCCCCGAGGAGGGGGAGGTGGCAGAAGATCATCTCAGTGGACTTTTTTTTTTGGCGCAATTAACAAAGAGTAGTCAATCAACTACCTAAAGTCCCATAATTTAACCACGTTCTCCCAGTGGTTTATTTCCTCAGTAAACAGTCTGTACAGTTACTAAACAACTTTTTTTTTCCCTAGAGAAGATTGTGAGACTTTTGTCAAAGAGCTGACTATAACTCTCCCTTAATACCCTGGCAAATGCTTAAAATTTTTTTGTTACATTTCTAATCTAGTGGAAACCATTTCTAGTCAATTGCATTTCAATGTAGCCAAGAAGAGGAAAGGAGGGCTTTCAATTGGTATCATCAGCCTTTTTAGAAAGGGTAGAACAGTGTCATCTCACGGGAGAGAAAATGTCCACTGCTGCATTTCCCAGATTAAACAATAAAAGGGGTGGGGGAATAAAGGCTGCTTCTCAGCTGGTGGGCATCCAGAGACTAGCCACCGCGGTAGCTGAGAAAATCGCTACCCCACCGCACGCCGGGATCTCTCCACTTCTGTCTCCTACCTTCTCCCGAAGTCAATCATACTGAGTCACTGAGCCTACGGAATTGTGACATATTATAAAACTAGTGGAGTCTTCAATGTAAACATCCTCCGAAGAGGAGCGCAGCCCTTGTACGATTTCAAGTCACGCTGCGTGAACCGCCCGTGCATACATGTGCAGGAGTTTCCTCCTCACCTGCCGTCCCTTCCCCTACATCCTCATGAGCGACGCCTATTTATACTGGGTAATAGCACCCCCATACAAAGCCTACTTTTATTAGTCAAACACAGTGCATTTGCCAAAACACCCTTCATTAATCAAGTCACCTCTGGGGGAGTAACAGAATATGTGTGAACTAAATGTTGTTCCCCCAAGAGAACCTGTACCTTCAGGATTTTCGCTTGTGTCTTTTAAAAAAGTTTTTCGTTTTTACACTAGTGGTGATGTTGGAGGAGTAATAAAAGCTAGACATTGTGGAGAATGAAAAGCACGCATACTCCTTAGTCTAAAAGAATAGCAGGCCAGAAGGCAGTCCATGTTTCTGCTGAAGGGCCCCTCGTCCCGCAGCTCACACAGGCACACCAGGAGGACATTCCCACAGCAACCACGTTTCCTGAAAGAACACCAGGTGCCTCGCACCCTTTGCTTCCAAATACCACTCTCCTGTGTTTTGTTTTTGTTTAAAAAGAAAGAAGAAAGAAAGACAATAAAGGAGAATAAAAGCCCAAACAAACGACAGCAACTGAAGGTCAGCGCCTGCCCCGGGCCCAACAGACGTTTCCAGTTCTGCTCCTGTCTTCTGGTCCCCAGCCCCTGGGGCCTGGGCGGGCTCCTCGAGCATCTCCATCAAGCCCCTCTGGAAAGGCTCCTCTCCCTCTCCTCCTCCGCACAGCAGTCTCTTCATTTCAGGCGCTGAGTCACGGTGGCCAGGGCGCCGGCGAAGGCCTGCACAGCGGAGAAGGGGTACTGGAAGTCCAGGATGTACGCATTGCCGTCGATCCTTCCAAACGGCATCACCTGGGGGGCGAGGGAGGGAAGCAAAGACATTAAAGCACAAACAAGGCGGGACACAGGGCAGCCGGGTCTGGGCAGCACCTATTGGAGGCAGATAGCACGGCCTGCGAGATGCCAACAAAAGTGACTCTGATCACGCTTCTCGATCTAACTACGAGTGTGGTGGAAATAAAGGAGCGGAGGAACATGTTAACGCAGTGGGGAGACAATGAGCAGACTTCAGGGCATGGAAAGCTCCACAGGTCAAATGAAGGGGCTTCCTCATCCAGGAAACGGAAAAAGGAAGAACAAGTAGGAAGAAGAATCTACAGGCTAAAAGGGGCTGAAGAGAAATATCAACTGCAACTGTCCATGTCACTACTCAGAGAGGGACAGAACGCCACCGCCTCTTTCCCGAGCCTGCTTGCCCTTGTCATTTCAGTACTCATGGGGACCACGTGACACTGTATTATTATACAACATGTTATGTACACTTATTTATTGTCTTTCTTCCATTTTTGTAAACTCCATCAGGATAGGGATTTTCTGTTTTCCTCATCGATCTAATTTCAGCACTTAGAGTAAGGGCTGGCAAACTCTCTGTAAAGGGCCAATAATATTTTAGCCTTTGTAGGTCATACGGTCTTTGTCACAACTGCTTAACTCGGCTGCTGTAGGGCGAAAGCAGCCATAAACTATACTTAAGTGGACGGGCGTGGCTGTGTCCCAATAAAACTTTATTTATAAAAAGCAGCAGCAGCCGGACTGGCCTGTGGGCCATACTCCTGGCTCAGAGGATTGCCAGGCACACAGCAGGTGCTCAATCAACATTTGTTGAGTGAATTAATGAAAATGAGATTTAAATAGGAGAAGTGAAGGGAATTCCAGGATGGTGGAGGAGGGTAGTTCCAGAACAGTAGCTACACAGCAGGGCTGGGGCAACCGTTCCAGGTTGGAGCAGGAAGAACCGACAAATTACCCAATGTGTTTGCACCAAGAGGAGATTTGCATTCTGCCAGGGAATCAGCGAATGACTTAATAATAAATACACAGAGAAATTAGCAAATAAGCAAGCAAACAAAAACTGGGTAATTATTATGTCTGGGGAAAAAAAACACTATCCAATAAAAAAAGAAATGTGATTAAACCGTATCACATGGCTCAGCTCTGAACGGTACTTACTGGCATAAGGAGGTGACCAGTGACTACTGATTCAACTGGGAAGGGGGCAGGGAAAGTTCACGTGTGTGTAGTCAGAGAGTGGGGGTGAAGAAAACAAACCCTCACGTTCCTCAGGAAGAAGTCAATACACGATGCTGAAAACTGAAAAATCACCAAAGAGTAGACACCCTGCTCTTTACAAATATGGTGGCAAATACCAAAAAAAAGCCAACAGAGGTGGAAGCACGCCCTCTGGGGGAGGCTGAGGTTTGGGAGCGCGCAGGGGCCTGTTAGTGGTCCTCTTGGGTCTTGTAGAAGCCTTTGACTTTAAAAAATCAGTGCATGTGTTACTCTGATGAGAAATAAAGACAAGACAGCAAGGGGTACACTGAAAATCACAACTCCACTTGGCCCCGAGAGACACCAGCTGTTTTCCACATTTCCCCTGCGGCCTTTTGAGAAACGCCCCTCCAAGGCCAAGGCACTGATACCCGCCCCCCCTTTAAAGGCCCCCAGAGGCCCGTCAGGATGAGACAGCCGCGCCGTGGCCCCGGGCCAGGCTCTCACCTGCCGCCCCTCCAGCTCCATCTGGAAGTTCTTGGCAGACTCCTGGGTCACCCGCCCCCCGAAGTCCAGCTGGCGCCCCTGCGTGGCCTCGTCCACAGCGGCTGCTTGTTGGCCGTGACGTGCACGAAGCCCTGGCTGCGCGGCCGGCCGTCCTCCCGCTCGCTGGCCCTGCGGCCCTTGGCCTCCTCCGGCTCGCCGGCCGCGCGCAGGCTGCGCTTGCCCTTCCAGCCCGTCTGGCCGCCCTGGCTCCGGGTCACCAGCTCGTCCCCGCTGACGCCCAGCCCGGGCTCGCTCTCCCAGCTGTCCTGGAACCCGTTCGTCTTGTTCAACTTCTTCCACTTCAGCTGGTCTTTCTGACTCTTCTCTTTCTTCTTCTCCCTCCCCAGGCGGGGGCTGGAGATCAGGGAATTCAAGTCGCTCCGAGTCCGAGCCTCCTTCCTCATCTCGCCCTCTGTGGTGGCCTGAACGTTTCCCTCCTCGCTCGGCTGTCCAGGCGCTTCGGGCTCTTCTTCCCGAATGTCTCCGGCCGCTGGGGGACTGGACTTTCCGTCAGGGAGAGGACTTCCTGGAAGTTGTCAGCGGTCTCTACCATCACCTCTGTGCCCAGGTGGCTCTGGAGGTGGGCGGGTGGTGGGGACACGGGGGGCTTCTCCACCACCAAGTGTGCCTTGAGGGAGAGCGTGCCCTGGGGGTTCTGCACGGGCGGGCACGCGCTGTAGGAACTCCAGGGGTGCAAGGCGACAGGTGGCGGCTGTAAACTCGAGCACGTGCTGCTTCCTGGATACATGGGGGGCAGGGGGCAGTAGGGGGGGGCGGGTAGGCGGGCTGCAGGATCAGGGCGGGCTCCTGTTGTGCAAACTGTGTCTGGAACAGGGTGTCTTTCGGGGAGCAGGGAGCCTGCACTCCCGGCAAAGGGAGGGTGTTATAGCTTCCTGGGTAGGGCACTCCCATCCCATAGCCCGTCTGGAAAGTGGCAGTCGGGCTGGCGGGCGACTTGGGGGAGACGAAGGGCACTCGGGACACGTCCAGATGCTGGCTCTGACCTGCCATCAGAGGGGACAGTTTCAGGGGGTTGGGCACTGCAGTCTGTGCTGTCCTGTCCTGGGGAACCCAGATGTCCTCCCCCAGCACGGGGTCCCACTGGTAAGGGGGCGGCCGCTTCCCGGCCACCGCAGCCTCGGGCAGCGCGGGGTGCCGCAGGGGCTTCTCGACTGGACAGTGCTGGCCCAGCGCCTCGTCCTCGGGGAAGGCCGAGTAGACATAGTGGGCGCGCTCGCGGGCGCCGTCGGGCGGGCTCAGGGGGCTGTAGGAGGACTGCGGGGACAGCGGGGACGTGCCGGCCGCATGCGCCCGCGCCCTGATCGGCGCGCCCGGCGGCGCCCCCGCTGCACTGGCTGCAGGTGTAGAGGGCGGGCGGCGGCCGCGCGGGGAAAGGCGCTGCGCCCTTGGGCTTGGCCGGCGGCTGCGGCGGGGCGCGCGGGGGCTCGGCCAGCTGCGCCGCCCGCAGCGCCGCCTCGCGGTTGTTCCTGCGCAGCGCGGCGTGGATGAGGCTGCTGTCCGGCCTCTGCGCCGCGGCCGGGCCGGGCCCAGCGTCCCGGCGACGGCGGGATACGGGGGCGGGGCCCCCGGTGGAATGGAGTAGCGCGGCCCCGTCAGGCGGTTCAGGGTCGCGCTGGTGCAGGGCTGGGGGGCCTTCTTCTCGGTGGCGTGAGCCTCAGGGTGGCCGAGCTGCCTGGGCCGGGGAGGGTGTAGGTGTTCCGGGCGCAGAGCATCGGCGTCCGGGGACGGCACACCTCCTCCACGTTGCCGCTGCTGTCGAAGGTGGTGATCCTCTCGTAGCCCAGGGGCGGCTGATGGTGCGCCGCTGTGGGGTACAGCGAGAAGTCGCCCTTCTTCAAGCACACGTCCACCGGGGGCTGTGGGGGCGGCAGCGGGGGCGGCGGCGCTGCCGTGGTGGGGGCGGCGGGGATGGTTCCTGGGTAGGGCGGTGGGGGCTCATCTTCGCCACCTGGACCTCCTGGAGGGCACTGAACACCACGGCGTCCCCCTCGGCGGCCAGCTGCGGCACCGGCCGCAGGGCCTTGGCTGGCTTCTGCAGGTGCTCGTGGTCTTGGTCTCCGTGGTCCACCACCGACAGCTGGATGGCCCCCTGTGCTGGCGGCGGCAGGGACAGCTGAGGGGGGTTCGGAATGATGCGGCCCATCTCCACACCTCCGAAGATCACCTGTCCGGGGTTGGAGTAGCGGTCGGAGATTGCGTATGGGTTGGCACTGTCACTTGCGTGCTCAGCTGCCCCCACGGCCGTGGTCTGATTGGTCAGGACGTCCAGCTGCACGTTCTGATTGGCCAACAGGGACTGCACCAGTCCTATGCTCTGTGTGGGGGCCGTAGCTTGAGCTGAGCTGTGCATGGGCGCGATGGGGATGTTCACGGTACACGGTGGGTTGTTCTCAGGCACGCCAGATGCTCCCGTCACTGGAAGATTAGAAAAACCAACTGCTTACAAAACAGTGCCATGAAACTGGGTCAGAATAAGCAACTCATCTAGGCCTTTTACGTATAAACTGTAATTCCTACAAACACATGCCTTTGCGTGGGGAAAGCTGGACCCTTCCTTCAAGTTACACAAAGCTTCTCTGAAGTTTCTGGAAGGACACTGGCAATCGGTGGGCTCTGGAGCTAAGGGCATTGTCAGAGCATTTCAATGAATACTTCTGAACCTTCTGAGTGTGGTGCCACGTGTCTGAATGGTACTATGGCAAATAAATGTTTAAGGACACTTTTTACTCATGATGGTCATAAAACGGCCCATTCTTATGCAAGAGGAGGGCAGTGGTACAGTATGAAACTCCACTGAGGACTCAATGCCTAGGCTTCTGAGTAGGTTTATCCAGGGTTTTGGATTGGTTAGTGTGGGAAGTGTCGTGGGGCAGATGTGTAGCTGAAATTTGTACGTAAATTAATTTTCTGTAAATAGAACCATGTCAAATGCAGTAGAGAAACCAATGATAAGAATCCTTTGGCAGATCTGCATATGAGGGGAAGGATCATTTCCTAACTTTACTGCTTTTTAGCATTTCAAACAGTATATAAGTTAGAGCCACACTGATTAAAACCCTGTAAATCCACCCTATTTGCACACAGGAGGAGTTTAATGGAGTGTGCGTTTGAGCAATCATCTGCAGACCACACGCAGGGCCTCAGCGCCACTGTTCAGTACTGCCCTTTCTAAAGAGCCCACAGAGCACTGGAGGTCTGCTCATCTGGACCTAAGTGCCACGTGACTATGAGCACGTGCGCAGGAAACAGGCATTAACAGGAAATTGCACAGGCTGGCTGACCTTTCACCAGAACTACAGAGGGAAGCCAGTAGTCCATCAAAAGCTAAGCCCACCCTTCGTGCCTGTGACAGACTCATCCCCCTTCCCTGGGGTCCTCCACTGAGACGTGACTGTCCCCTGGCTGCAAGAATCTAGGTCCTGTCTCAAGTTTTCTATGATTCCTGTTCAGATCCCTCTTCCAGATGCTCTCTCCTCCGTATGGAGTACTGAGGGCAGGCATCTTCCCCGCCGAAGGAGAGTCTCTCTGTTGCGTCACCAGCAGTATGTGTAAGCCCTGAGACAAATCATTCCTCCTTTCTCTGGGAAGCACAGACAGTGACGACAACAGCCGCAACAGCTGAGCACGAGAGAGCTAGATTAGCCACATTCCGGGAGAACGGAGGGCGCTAAGGGGAAAGTGTGAAAGCCACTTCTAAATCCAAGGTTCTGAAATAGCAGGAGAGCTGCTATAAAGCTCATGTGTGAGATTTCACCAAACTGCAGGTTTATGGGGTTGCAAAACCTCGCCCATTAGTCCAGAACATCTGCTCCACCCATGAGGAGAAAGTATACCTATCAGAGAACCAAAGACGGCTACTGTCAGAAAGTACAGTAGAATAATTTTACACGCAGAAATCTGGCTGAAGGAAGGTCAACAACGCCCCCAAGTTCAGAGCCCGAGTTGGGACGCGTGTCCCTCCCCATCCCACGGTGAGGTCCAGAGCCCCTCGTTTGAGAATGACAAGATACAGGAGGAGTCAGTGGCCGTGTACGGTTCCTCTGGCTCAGAAGCCAGAGGCTTTCAGAACCTTGCTTGGTTCTAAGTAGAGGAGCCTCTATATTTATAAAATTGCAGGTGGACTTTTTTGAGAATAGTTACATATAAATAATTGGTGGACTACTTAGAAATCATTCTAATAATCAAAATAGGATTCCCCCAGTAGAAAAGACTTAAATTAAGATGCTATGGATCTGAATGTTTGTAAGTTGAGATTTTAAAAACTTATACCAGCTTTGACCTTGAACTCAGACCTGGCCTCTATGCACTGAGACACACTCTGCACATTAGGAGAGAGATGTTCCGCCCCGGAGGTGGGGCAGGTTTGAGAAACTGGGCTCTGTGGCACCACAGGGAGATGCCATTCTCTAAGCAGGGATTGAAAGGATGAGGGCTAGCCTGGGGTCAGTGAGACTGGGTTTCAGTCCCGACTTGACTGAGTCCTGATGAGTCCTGTTAACTTCCCTATCTGGGCATATGACTAAGAGGACTACCGAGAGGATAAAGTGAGATGGTAGAAGTGCTCTGTGATCATGAGCCATCACGGCCACCTCATCGTCCTTGCTCTGGTAGCTCCCCTCCTCCCCAAACCAGTGACAGTAGGTGACCTTTCTCCAGTGACACGCCACCACACCCACCAACCTTACTGAGGAAGTTGTACCTTTTCCAAACCGAGGCAGCAGGCACGGACTGACATGTTGGCATTCTTGACTACTTACCACTCTGTCCCCGTCGCGACCCACTAACAGAGGGCTCGTGACAAACCAGTTGATGTGTGAACACACCTGGTAAATCATCCTCATCTTCACTGACAACATTCGGGTTGAAGACAGGTAAATTAACATACTCCATGGAAATCTTCCGGACCTCTGGGAGATAGATGGTCATCTGCCGCGGCTGGAGATGCAGGAGGCTGGTTTTATAGATTACTGGTGGGAGGAGGAAAGCACGGTTAATAGAGACAAGCCAGAGGAGAGCCAAGGCATCAACAGTCATGGGAAGAGATGTGGGGTGACCTGCGTGGGCAAGGCCGGAGACTCTGAGATCAGCCCTCCACCTCCCCTGGCGCACAACTGGCCACCCCGGCCACGGACTGGATTCGGGAACAACAAATTCTCAGTCTAGCCCAGAATTAAAAACCTATCTTAGACAAATTCTTTTTAGAATGAGCTGGGTTATGACAAATGTATTTTTTAAAAATCCCATTTGCAATCACCAGGATAACTTGGTGGAAACAGTTGTGATAACCAGAGAGCCAAGCTCAGGGGGCAGTCAAGCAGCTACTGGAGGGCAGCTACGCGGGGAGCAGCAATGACACTCGGGCTGTATTCGGGACTGGATTCTGGGCTTCCTGACTTCCAGTTTCATGCTCAGGATAGAGAATCGCGGAGAACTTCCACACAGTTTCTTTAAATGCTAAGATTTAATTTCATTAACAGGGACCTTTAAGAGAAGGCCTAGACTGCAACTAAAATATTTAGAGAAGACAAAACAAGTTGAAAAATAATGAATCTGAATTTAAGTTTCACAATAGGTTAAAATCAGGATGAAACTGTCCCGTCAACTTTCTCTTATGTTTAATACTCTTTGCTGTGAGATATGTAGAGGTTCTTTAATTATTCCTATTCTTATTTTTTATTAAGATGAGCCAAGTTCTACCTGCGAGGCTGTCACCTCACAGCCTGGTGGCTGACTGGCCAGCACTCCCACAGCTCCAGGCCTTCTGCTCTGAAGCACCGTCGTAAGGCTGCTCCTTGGGCTTGAGTGGGCTGAGACGCCTTTTCCACGCCAGGGGTCGTTACAGGTCTTATTCATGTTTTCCTCTCTCTTGCCCACAAAAGAGAGTTTGAATTTTGTCTCAAAAATTCTGGATGGTTCCATATAGCTTAAGAATTAATGCATTAAAGTGCTATTCTTTGTCGTTCAGATCGACAAAAGGATGTAAAATTAAAAATCTCAGGAGGGATGTAAAAAATAATATCAGTTGCCTCCAGGGAAAAAAACTAGGTGGTTGGGGGTGAGGATAAGAAAGATTTTTACTGTATATTCTTTTAAATCTTTTGAATTTTGAATTTATTCCACATTTTTAAAATTAAGAAATGCAAAAAATTAAAAACACAAAAATTTCATGAGCCTGATCATTCTAATTGAAGGAAACAAATTATTCAATGTAATTATCCAATTATTCAATATAAAATATCCAACAGCACTCACTTTTTGAATCTAACAGAGTGTCAAAGATTATTTAATAGGGCGCCATATGTAACAAACCCTCTAGAATCCCAGAGTTAATTTCTTCTCTCTAGTAGAATCATGTGGAAAATTCTTTTAGCTTGACAAATGAAAACGCTCTTTTTAAAAAGGTCAACGATTAGGACAATGATTTCACCGCAGTCACACACCAAGCTTTTGTCTTGGGCACTGAGATTCCTAATACAGGCCCTCCCATCTTAAGGTCCTCCTTGACTTCTTTATGGATCCACTCAACATCCAAGAACTAAGGGCAGAATGAGAAGACCCGTTGAGCATAGGTGCACGTCCATTCCTTTTGTCAACATTTGCTGTAGGCAGATGGCTAAATTCTCAGATTACAGGTGTGGGGTAACCATGCCTCTCACACAGTGGTTATTAGAATCACCATACATATCATGAGGGTGCTGCTGAATTACTGAAGAGCAGGCTTTTGTGGTCATGAGAGGGTTTCCCGGCTGTTGAAAACATGAGAGATTTCTTTCCATTATGTGAATGGATTGTCTATTGTTATTTTCTAAGTCAGTTTTATGTTTTACTTTTATTCTTTTTTTCCTTTGAGCTGAGAAACCTCAAAATGAAAAATCCAAATGCAGCACCATTTAATGTCTCTGAAGATGCATACACAGCAACAGGTCTTTTTAACATCTGCTTTGCAAGAACTATTTGTTTTAAAAGATCTAACTGTGTCTGAAACAACTCTAATGGGCAGATCCAGAATTTTTCAAAAACTATTTTTGGTAGGTTACACAGACCACATTCAAGATGGGGCCACCAGCCATCGGTGAACCCCACTGGCTAAGCTGGCCTTCTAGAGAGACGTGTGCGTGTTAGATGATCAGGCAATGTAGCAAGGTGGGGGACAACACAGGCCCTTAGCCCACACAGAGATGTGGCCATTAGGATGAAGCTGCTTTGAAAAGGACCTTCTGTCATTTCACTCCTTCACGGTCCCCTAGTAAATATGACACGTCAGTCATTCAAGCAGATACAAAAGAGAAGGCAAATTCTGGGTTCTGCCCAGCCTGGTTCTCCCTGGGTTCCATTTTCCTCGATGTCTCAAACTTCTCATGGAGAGGATATTTATCTGGTACTTAGAAATGAAATCCAAAAAGATTTACCACTAAGAACTGTACTAACAGTCAGCCAACTTCTTCTTAAGGTCTTGAACACTTTCTTCTTGACTTTCTTCAGGAGTTTCTTCTGACTCAAGAACCTAAAGACACTGGTACCAAAATCTGTCCACAGTAAAAGACCAGAAATCAAAGTAACCAGAAGCCTATAAGAGCTTTGATAGAGATTTCGGCTATTTTGTCATTTTTGTAAGTCAGGGCTTGTATAAAAAAACGAAAACACCAGTGGCAAAAAAAGAATTTGAGTGATAATTCTAATTTTTGTGAAATCAGAGTGGCTACAGTCAAACTTTGGAGGTAAAATACATGCTCATCTTTTGGTGTCATAAGAGCGCATTTTCTACATTAGGCCACCAAAGGTTGAAATTGCTTATTCAGCCTGAGTTCCAACCGGGACAGTGGGAAGAGAACAGGACGCAGTTTTTACCTGCACCGAGGTTGGTTGGCAGGAAAGCAGCCAAGCCCACAATCTTAAATTTGGTTCCCCAGATATTAGACATGACCTGAGCAAGATAGTTGTGCTGTGGGAAAAAAAAGGAGAAAAATCACAATCTATTTCCATATTTTCTATTGATCACTCAAGAAGTAAGGACGTTAACACTTTTTGCTTAAAAAGCCACACGTGGGCACTGCCAGAAATATTCACTCTCTGTCATTCCACTGTTTTTAAGACCAGTAGCTGCCTACAGCATGTCAGGCACCCATTTGCAAGTGGTGGCTCAGCGAGCTGTCATTCTCAGGTTGGGAGTGGGGGCGGGTGTGTCCCGGTGTGTCCACATGTGTGTAGGTTAAAAAGGCACAAAAGTGATTTGGGCACTTTTTTCTTTACCTCTCCTTCCTCCCAGTCACTGAACCAGAGAGAGCACCTGGCTCTGAACCCATTTTCATCCTTGATATTTCTCCTGGAAACATCAGCTGCACTGATACCAGTATATCCCAAAACTACCCAATTATCTGTTTCTTATTCAATCAAATTTTTAAAAATTTAAGAAGTTATCACTATGCCCAAATCATGCATGAGTGTGTGTGTGTGTGTGGAAGGGCAATAATAAAGATGAATAAAATACAGCTCCTCAAAGAGCTTAGAACCTAATGGAGGAGAGAAGGCCTGTAATTATTTATATACAAGGAAGTGACTGAGAAATGTCCTAAGGGAGTTACAAACAAGATGCTCTGGGATTACTGTGGCTGAGCCAGGGGAGGAAGCCTTCACGACAGAGGGGAAGTTCTATCTGGAAGCACGTGGGCAGAAAGGAGGGTGAGGAGATGGAGCGGGTTACCCAGGCAGGGCAAAGGCACAAAGGCGGGAAGAGGTGAGTCAACAGTGTGGCTCTGGCACCTGGAGAGGAGGGGGTGTCGAGGAGGACAGGAGGGAAAGACAGGCCAGGCCAGGCAGTGGGGCTGTCACCAGGGATTGGCTCCTGCCGACACTGGAGTCACTGAAGGGTCAGAAGCGGCTTGAGGGAGCAGAGGTGAGAAGTGTGGCTGTGTCTCAACCAGAGCTACCTGTGAGGAGATTCCTGTGGCAACAGGGGGATGCCCGAGGTGGGAAGAAGGCCCCTCGGGATGTGGAGGTGACGGGGCATGGAGGAGGGCAGACAGGCTCTGGTTCTCTACGCCCGTGTCTGCAACTGCAGTGACAGGCACGGAGAGGGGGGACCGAGGGTTCAGCGGCCATCAGGCACACACTGAGGAGGGGAGCGGAGCGTTGGATTGGGGGACCACCCGAAAGCCGACACTACCTGAGTGATGTCTTCAAAGGGAAACTCTCTTCGCGTCAGGCTGGGCGAGCCAATGGAGGGCTTGCGCATCGGCAACCGTGGAGACCTGGAGATCTCCTGTGCCTCCCGGGACAGCTTGGGGGACTTCCGAGCCTCAATGTTGATCCTGCGGAGGCAAGGCCCCGAGGGTCAGGCGCCCCGGTGGGGGCAGCGCCTGCACTCCTGGCACTCCCTTCACTGTCCACCAGTCACGGTGGATGTGCCACTCCCAGGGGCCACGTCCCTTAATTTACCCAGGCCCCGCCCGCCTGCTTCTGCCTTATGAACACGAGGAAAGAAGGACAGAACTGCATATCGAATAATATATATTCAACAATATAGTGAGGTTCAATCGAGTGATTCATTTGTAAAGAACCTCAGAGAATTAACTTTCTACTGAAAACTTTCTACTGACTAATAGTAAGTTTGGAATCGTCCACATGTCTTCTGCCAGGGGTCGCAAAATTCGTCCTGAGGAAAGTGGCGGGTGGAAGAGGCATTTCTCACCTAAGTCCACAATGGCGTTACAGTTCCTAACACAGTGCTGGGATTTCAACAGACTTACCTAGCATCTCCCCCCTGCAATATTGACATCAGATCAGTGGATCTAAGTTTTTCTGCTGCCTTTTGATCCTATGTTATATCTCTGTTCCTCAGTTCCTTTGTTTATAACATGGGGACACATGTGTTTAACGGCAGTCTACCCCAAAGAGAGTGTTATAAAAGTGAATATGGTAAGGTTGATGACATTCCCTGAAAGAAAAGCATTAAGCCTCACAGATACTGCTTGAGAGCTTGATAAGACACCTAGGGCTCCCAAAGTGTGGGAGGACAGGGGGACCGAGCTGGTTAAAGCTCTGAGCGAGGACAACTGGCCTGGCTGCTGCGTAGGGGCACTCAACACTGAGAAAGACGGAAGGAAAGAGGACCAGCTCCAGAGACCGCAACATCCGGGAGCTTTCCAGGGACATTTACAGGTGAAAGATTTGGTTGCTTATGTATTAAATGGCCTCTTCTCCTTAAGCAATGGGAAAAGCCAAAACACTGTAGAAGTGTAGAAAAGTTCATAATTTTATTTGTAATTTTAACAAGCCTAGAATAAAGATGAAAAAAATAAATCGAACAGATTGCTGGATATCTGGATATCTATATGGGAAAAAAATGAACGTTTACCCCTAACTCAGACTATACACAAAAATTAATCTGAGGTGTAAATTAATCTGAGATTTAAGTGTGAAGGCTAAAACTATAAAGCTTGTAGAAGAGAATAGAAGAATGTCTCATGATCTTAGGGTAGACAAAATAGGACAAAAGCATTTCCTAAACAGCACACGAAAAGTGCTAATCATAAAAGAAGAAATTCACATTAGACTATACAGCAATCCATATATCTGCTAAAGGACTCATAGCCAGAATACATGAAAACTCCTACAACTCTAAATAAGAGAAAAACAACTCAATAAAAAATGGGCAAGGGGCTGGCCCAGTGGTGTAGTGGTTAAGTTCACGTGCTCCGCTTTGGTGGCCCGGGGTTCAAAGGTTTGGATCCCAGGTGTGGACCGACCCATTGCTTATCAAGCCATGCTGTGGCGGTGTCCCATATGAAGTAGAGGAAGATGGGCATGGATGTTAGCCCAGGCCCAATCTTCCTCAGCAAAAAGAGGAAGATTGGCATCGGATGTTAGCTCAGGGCTGGTCTTCCTCACAAAAAAAAAGGTGCAAAAGACTTGAACAGACACTTCACAAAAGAAGATATCCAAATGGCCAATAAACATAAAAAGCTGCTTAGCATCATCAATCATTGAAGATATTAGGATTAAACTACCATGAGATACCACTATACACCTACCAGAATGGATAAAATTATTTTTAAAAAATGACAATACTCTGTAGGTGAAGATGGAAGCAGCTAGAACTCTCATATACTGCTGGTGGGAATTTAAAATGGTACGACAGGCACCTTGGAATACTGTTTGGCAGTTTCCAATAAAGTTGAACATACGTCTACCCCGTGGCCCTACAACGCACTCCTAAGCATATACCTGAGATAAACGAGTGCATACGTCCATAGAAAGTCTTGTAGAAGAATGTCTACAATGGTTTTATTCATGATAGCCCCAAACTGGAAACTACCAAACATTCAATTGGTAAACGGAATAAACAAATTGTAGTATATTCATTACAATGGAATTCCACAGAGCAAAAAAGAAAAACTGTTGATACACGCAACAACATGAATGAGTCTCACAATCATTATGTTGATTAAAAAAAGCCAAATAAGAAAATAGGACATGTGGTCTGACACCATTTATATGAAGCTCAAGAGGAAGCAAAACTCATCTATGCTGACAGAAGTTAGAGCAGTGGTTACTCTAGGGAGTGGGTATCGAATGGGAAAAAGTACAAGGGAACTTTCCGGGATGATGGAAATATTCTTTATCTTCAACTGGGTGGTGAATACACTGGTTTACCAACTGCACAATGCATTATGTGTTTACAATCTGGGCAGGTACGTATCTGCACGTACATTAGACCATCATTTCACACAGCATCAAGAATTTTAGAGCTAGAAGGATCTTAGTGAAGATCTGCTCCACCCTTTAACTTCATAGACAAGGAAACTGGTCTCCAGGTCATGGATCAACGTTACATTCTGAGGTTACAGAGCCCTCGGTGGCAGGGTCAGGACCAGCAAGGCAGGGTTTTTTATCTATGACACTGCAGGCCCTTCCATCTGCTTTTAGCTTTTTGCCACTCTTTAGGCCAAACCCTTAGGATAGAAATTTTTTTGTGTTTGTGAAGAAGATCAGCCCTGAGCTAACATCTGATGCCAATCCTCTTCTTTATTTTTTTGCTGAGGAAGATACCCTGGGCTAACATCTGTGCCCATCTTCCTCTACTTTATATGGGACGCCACCACAGCATGGCTTACCAAGCAGTGCATCGGTGCGCGCCCGGGATCCGAACCAGCGAACTCCGGGCCGCCGCAGCGGAGCGCGCGCACTTAACCGCTTGCGCCACCGGGCCAGCCCCTCCCTCTTCCTTTTCTTATAAGGCCATCAATCCTATCCCATTGGGACCCTACCTTCCTTAAAAGCTCTATCTCCAAATACAGTCACATTGTGGATTGGCGTTTTAACATGTGAATTTGGGGGGGGGACACAATTCAGTCCATAGCAAGCTCTGACTAAAGATTTCCTTTGGAAAATTTGTGAACTTTTGCTAAACAAAAATTATTGGGATTCATGCTATGTATTATAAAACGCACACTGGTAATTCTGAGAAACACATTTGTTAAGTTACTTGGGGGACATTTACAACAGGGGATCAAAAACCTCAGAGCATAGCAATCCCCTGGGGCCTCCACTAAGTTGCAGATTTCTAGGCGTCGTCTCCAACGTGCTGAACCAATCTAAGGGGCAGGCCTAGGAACCTGGATTCAAGTAAGTATCCCAGGCAATCTGCGGGAAGGTGGCCCATGGACCACATCTGAGAAACGACGACATGGAGGACTGAGAGAGTTCATCAGCTTCTCACGATGAGCAAGTCCTGGCTTCTCAAAGTCAGGAACCCTCTCCTCTCTGAACCAGGTTACGTCTACCACTCGGTTGGAAATTAGTCATGTTCTGCCTTGTGACACATCGTCTATTTTTGTCTCGAGGTATTTAAATCTTGACTTTTTTATTGAAATTTTCAAGTGTTAAGTTGTCTTTCACCCAAAAGGGATCATGAACTCCCTGAAAGCAGAGATGCCCCGGCACTGCTTCACAACCACAGGAGACCCGAGGACCGTGTACAAGGCAGGCACTCAATACGTCCCGCCTATCTGCTTTGCTTTACAGCCTTTTCATTATAAAAACACAACACCTCCTTCCCCACAGGCCTGTTAGCAACCGGGCCAGCCTGTGTTGGGAGGAGCTGACAAATGTGACCACTACGGAGAAGCAGGCTGGGACGCTCAGGTCAGGTCCACACAAGCAAGGTCCTAGGAGGCTGCAGCCTTGTCCCTACAGCACAGCCCCCGCTGCTTCTGTCCTGTTCTTCAGTGGGAAATTGACGCACAGGAGCGGGGGAACAGAAGCAAGCTCTTCACATAACTTCCCGTCAACACTGAATCCGAGCATAGGTTTTATAAAACTGCATACACGGGAGGAACCTTAGAGACAATGACCCCGCTGAGAACCGGCGATGCGCCCTCAGGTTCAGGACCTTTCCCAAGTCCCCCCATCAGTCATCTCTAACCGCCATGGCTCCTGTCTTCTCTCTTCCCCTGAAACTGCAACTTCCTTCTAAGTTCACGTGCACTGCTCTCTGGCTTCTCTCACTTTGCCTTCCTTCCTTCTGAATCTTCCCTCTCCCTCCTTTCCACCTGCCTCCCTACCAGCCTCCAATTCTTCTCGCTCTCCCTGCTCTTGGTCCCAGGTCATCACATGACTCAAAAGACGAAATAACTGACTAATATCCAATTTTTAAAGTATAGTTTCACTGCTTTCAATTTTACACGGTAACACTGACAGCAGAATGTTGCTACAGATGCGGAGCATTCCAATAAAGAAAAGCAGACAGCAAGTGGATCGACTGTAAAATACTGAGGTGGGCAAGTGAGGCCAAGGTTGAAAAAGCCCATTGCACGTGACACTCGGCTAACTGGTGATGCTGCACGGCGCAGCGGCTTCAGGGACAGAATGGGGGCAGAGGCCAGTCTAACGGGCGGGAGAGGGAACAGGAGATGGGAAGTGGAGAGAACAAGTATGAACTAATGAAAACAAATCTAATTCAACCCACATTGTCCCACGGTCAGGCGCTTACCAGGCACTGGGGGTACAAAGATGACTCAGTTCCCTCCCTCCGGGCCCTCAGGATTCAGGGACTGTGTGCCCCGAGGGATACCAGCAGCTCAACTGACTGAGGGGCGATGGGCACAGAGGGGACAGCTGCTCGCTCTGCTCTAGGTGATGGGCAAGATTTCACAGGGAGGCGGGGGAACGTTTGAGCTGGCAGGTACTGCTGACAGAGGCCACAGGCCTCGACTGTGACTACAAACAAAAAGAGCAAAGTCCCTTCCCTGGAGGCTCACACTCTAGGGTCCCAGAGAGAGGTGTGCAGTGAGCCCCCTGAATACGGCAACGGAGTCATGAAGATTGGCATAGGAGAGTCTTTAGAAGGAGGGAGTGACTGTCATGCGAAATCTTTACGGACCAGCAAGAAAGTCTCCTTGGTCATCAGCTAAAAAGCAGCTAAGGGTGGCTTAGCGAGCGCAGAAGCAGGATCCCCGCAGGAGGCTGAGGAGCAGGCTGAAGGTCTGAAGCGTTTAATCCTGTCACTCGCTCTGGGGGGCAGCGACGGCATCTCACTACTGTTTTGACGGTCTCAACAGCACATTCAGGCCCTCAGTGGATACCTGACAAATAACTGAAAGAGGAGGCTGCCATTCCCAAAAGGCCCGTGCCAGCCTCCCCTTGATGACAGCCGATGTCTCCTCCCCCCACAGCCCCAGCCACACGGAGCCTCAGGAGCGCTCTTAAAAACCCGTGGGAAAGTCCACTTAGGGAATCGGTAACTTCAGCAGGATTTTGGAAACGGAGTAGCTTCAGGGATGTTCCACGCTAGCCAAACGTTCACAGATAGGCGTTACCTTTGCGTGGGCAGTCAGGAATACCAGTCCGCACCCCCCGAGAGGGGTCTGCAGTCCCTGGCGAGGCGCCCCCCTGCGTTGCTGTCTGAGCGCGGGTCCGTGATGACGAGCTCCGGCCGCAGCTGGCTGACGCGCCGCCCCTCGAGGACGCGCACGAGCCCGCCCGGGTGCTCCAGGCAGAGCGTGTGGCACGGGCCGCCCACCTCCGGGCCGCGCTCTGTGCGCTTCACGGTGCGGCGCAGACGCTCGTTGCCGGCCGAGGGGCAGCTGACAAAGTCGCGCGTGTTGTCGGGGTCCGGAATCGGGGGCTGGAGGCAGGACGTGGAGAGAAAAGAGCGTGCACATCACTGATTACCCTGGCGGAGCACTGGCTGGCGGCTCGGGGAGGGTTAACTCTGCGGTGCGGGACAATGACTCCCAACTCTGGGCGCACGTCACAACCTCCTGGCAGCTTTCAGAGACCTCAGCCCGGATCCCACCACAGACGATGGAACTGGAATCTTGTGGGGGTGAGCCTGGGCACGTGTGTGTTCTAAAAACTCCCCAGGCGATTTTAACGAGCAGCCAGGGTCCAGAATCACTGGTGTGGAACCAAGAGTGTAAAGCAACTTGAAGAAAATATCACAACAGATTCTAAAACTCGGATGTTTTAGGAAAAAATTAACCAAGAAGTCAATCTGATACTTAGAAGCAGAGACAGAAAACAAAAAAGAGAACACAGGAAGCAACCTACGTGCGGAGGGCCAGAGGGAACGGGGAACCCACACTGGAACAGCCACAGGCAGGTCCAGTCCACATACCACCACAGCGACAGACCAGTTCTCAAGCTCCAGTCAGCATAGAGGACGCTGACAGCGAGGGCTGGGTGAGGGCCGCCCCTCCGCACAGTGATGAGGAGAGCAGGCCCCGGGATTGACAGGGTCCCATCCTGACCGTTCCCCTAACGAGCCACAGAGCAAGTCCCTCACTTCTAAGAACGCGTTTCCTGCTTTCTCAAGAGGGGATAACGGCAGCATCTGCCAGGGAGTCAGGACTGAACAAGGCAGACTGATCATCAGGACGACAACGGCAGCCACGCTCGGGATACTGCCTCTGCCATGAGAAAGCTAATGCCTATCACACAAGGTGACTCTCTTGTGGACACTAAGGGTGATGCTAGGGACAGACTGCGTGCGTGGGAGACCGAGGTGGGACTTTGCGGAGCCGCACACCTTCATCTTGCAGAGGAGCAGACGTGACTTCTGTGCTCCTGCTCTGGGACTCTCGCCTGTGTTCCTTGTCTCGGCCCTCCTCTTGGCGAGCCTTCGGGAACAGGCAGCCAGCACGAGTGAGGAAGGAGGAGAAGGTGAGTGGAAGGGCTTCACACCTTGATGGTGGGGATGAAGGCAGTGGGGAGGTGGGAGCAGAGGCGGGGGGGCGGGGTCAGCTTGCTGACGTCCTTGTCCTCTCGCAGGGCGCTGGCAATGGCCTGCTGGCACAGCAGCTGCAGGCCGGACACGCGGTGCTCCACACGGACCACGTACAGGGCTGGTCCTGATGCCATCAGCAGCCACGAGTCCCGGTGTCCCCAGCAGATGGAGATGATGGGGCGCTGCCAAGAAGTGAAGGGAGACTACGCTTAAGCTGTCGCTCTTGTAAGCAAAGATCATGCACGCTTGTGTCAAGCCAATTCAAGTGACCTGATAGTTCATGAGGATATTGGTTTTAAAAAGCACAAGAGAGGATGTTAAATACCATATTACAAAAATTCAGTATTTCCATTGAAAAGCAGTTAGATCCCCAGGCCACAGCACAAAGCACTGGAAAAGTTTTACAAAGTTCTTTTACACGTATTATCTCATTTAATTTGGTGCCATAAAACCTAACTTAGCTCTTATGACATTTCTCCCAGGAGATGCAATCAGCCTGGGGGACTGTACTGCATATTCCTTACTGAAGCTCTGCTATCTGGAACCCCAAGTAACTGGTGGTAGGTATTCCCATGGCTTGGGGAGGTGGTGAGGAGGCAGACCAGACGGCTCTTCCCTTTTGTCCCGACAGGGAGCATTTTAGAGTCAAACCATCACTGGATTTGGGGTCATGAGCTATGTGACCTGGGAACTATGATGTAACCCTTGGAAGTCTCCTACTTTCTCATGAGCAAAATGGGAGCTGTGAGGACTAAAGGAGATGAAAGACGTCAAGTGCTCTGGGACCTATCACCAGTTATAACCCATAGATATTAAGTCACTGTTATTCTCAGCCATCCTCGAGCTGATGGGGCAGAAAGAAAGTAGAAAGCTATCTGGAAAGGGGAGAGAGGGGAACACAGCCCCTGTGGCAGCTGCTCGAGGGGTCTGTGGCCATCATTTGCTTTGAAAAGGCAGGCTGAAATCCAAATGTGCAAGTTAGAAACTAGTTGTACTGAAAAAAATCCAAAGCTTTAGGGGTGCCATCTATGTAAGATGAGCCAAGGAAGAAAGAGGGAGGTGGAGGGAGTGATGGAGAAGCAGCGAGGGAATTTCTTCACTCCGATCTGGACAGATGGAGTTCTAATTTAATGAGGTCTTGAGGGGTTTCAATGATCAGAAGTGGGGCTATCAGATCTTTTATATGAATGACAGATAGGAACAGAGTTTTCCCAACACTTTAGTGACAAACATTAAGATAAAAGGAACACATGAAGACGCTTGCTTAAAATCGCCTCCAGGGTCGGCTAATCCTGGTTTGAACTTCAAAACACAATGCGGGGCTGAAGATAATTCATCTTCCATTTCCATCACAGTGAGGCCAGGCAGTCACAGCCTCGTGCACGAGGACCACGGAGCCTAGAACTCAAGTCTGGGGGCTTCCGGCGTACTTCCAAGATGGGCCTCCTTCTAAGAGGATCCCACGCGGAGGGTGGACCCCAGAGAGACGCCTGTTAATTTAGAGCAAGGCAGAATCTCTGCTGAAGACGGGGCAGACAGCACATTAAAAATACACACCAAATGTATTTGGTATCATCAACCCCCTTACGTGCAGGTTAGGACTAAAGTTCTATTCCTACCAAAGTCATGCTTAATCTTAAAGATACACGCCACCCGCCACCCCTGAGCCTCCTAAGATAATATGTACAACTTAGAGCTCAAGTCATGAAGGACAGTTTTCACTTAGCACAATCGGACTGGTTGGAACTGGCTGCAGAAATCTCAGACACTGCTTTCTCCCAATTTCCCATTACTTTTGAGCCCATTTATCTGACATGCCAAGGGTTATGATGTACGAATCACATATATATATATTTTTATCCTCCTGTGTCCTCCCTCCTTCTGGTTCTGTTTTTCATAGTAACTATCTCTATGTAACAGTTGATTACAATTTTGGGGAGGATCTTACATACTTATCATAATGACAGTTTTATATATCTCTTACGTCTTTGTACAAAAGAACTTAAACCACTTAGAGTTTCAAACTGGATAAAAATCCTCTCTGTTACATTTACATGTACAATCACTAAGCATCATAACAAAAATAACAATTATGTCTTAAAAACTTACCTACGTTCCAATAGCACATTGAGTTATCTTGATAAGCACATATATTATCTCATTTAATCTTAACTCTACCACGTAGGCATCACTATTCCTATTTAACATATGAGGAAACTGAGCTAAGAGAAGCTAAGTAACTTGGCTACAGCCAATAAACAGGAGAGCTGCAATTCTCACCCGTTTCCCTCTCAACCCCACAGCTTATGCTCATCTTACTACAAGGTGCCACCACTCTTTTTTTTTTTTTTTTTTGTGAGGGCGATCAGCCCTGAGCTAACATCCATGCTAATCCTCCTCTTTTTGCTGAGGAAGACCCGCTCTGAGCTAACATCTATTGCCAATCCTCCTCCTTTTTGTTTTCTTCCCCAAAGCCCCAGTAGATACTTGTATGTCATAGTTGCACAGCCTTCTAGTTGCTGTATGTGGGACGCGGCCTCAGCATGGCCGGAGAAGCAGTGAGTTGGTGCGCGCCTGGATCCGAACCCCGGGCCGCCAGTAGCGGAGCGCGCGCACTTAACCGCTAAGCCACGGGGCCGGCCCAGTGCCGCCTCTCTTAAGTGTCAGTATAGCGATACAACCACCTGAGAACGCGTAATGGCCCACTACCAAACTTAACTATCTGCCCATCACAGATAATAACGAGCCCAAATTCTCCCCTCTGGTCTCCTCTTAGTTCATTTGCTCAAGGCCATTTTACCCAGAAAGAAACCGAACCACATGTCTGTAGAAGAGACACACAGACAAGAGGAGAAACAAGCCGCATAAACAGCCAGCCAAGGGACAAGGACCGGAATGATTCCTCACGGCAGAAAAGGATCCAGAGGTCACGTGGGCCCACAAGCAGGGATAAAGTAGCCAAGGAGTCCTGGTAGAGGAGCACGAAGCAGCAGTGGGACAGCCTGTCTCCGAGGTGAGGAAGGGCCGTGCTACTTCATGCTGGGCCTTGCATCAACGAGAAAACACAACTGCTTGTTGTGTTTGTACTTGTGATGCAGACAGACCCTAATGAAGTAAATTGTTTACTGATTTTGTTTTTATTGTTTTTGTGTCAATAGATTGTCCGAGGATTAAAAAGTAAGCAGCATTGTTTGTTGGAGAGCCCTACAGGAAGTGGGAAAAGCTTAGTCTTACTTTGTGCTGCTTTAGCGTGGCGACAGTCTCTTCTTCGTGTAAGTATGTGGTTGATATATTCAGCTTGATTATTGGGACTTGAAAAAAATATAATAAAGTACTTTTTATCCAGAATGATTCATTTAAGGAAATAGCAGTAACTAAGAATATACTTTTGGTCTTTCTTTTAATCCTCCCTGCTTGATATTTTAATGAATCTCAATATAAACGAATACTCAAGTGGTTGTGCCTTTATTACATTATTAATCTTTGACTATTATCTTTTTGTAAGTTATGTAAGTTGATGATAATTTCTCTATAAATGTCTCTGACAGCATAAGTGTTTCTCTCCTGTCCTAATTTGATGCTACAGATAGGGTGACCAACTTGTCCAGATTTGCCAGGTACTTTCCCAGGTTTAGCCCTGAAAATCTTACAGCCTGGGGGACCTCCCAATCCTGGGCAAATTCGAGTGGTTGCTCACTCTAGCTGCAGAGGATGATGAATGTTTGTTTAATTAGAAATATTATGAATAGAGGTTCTTTCACTTTGAGGGAAGCCAGCGGATGAAAGCTTAAGCGAAAAAGCTGAAGTGCCGTTGTCACGTCGTCGTACGTGCCGCTCAAAGAGTGTTACAAACGATGGCGAGGACTGAGGAGCTTCACGTCATTTCAACAGTCCAAGTACACCACCTTCTGAAAGAAATGGCACTTCATCAACTTGTCAAGGTAGGTTATATTTTTGCCTGGGTCTGTTGGTATGTGTAATAGGAACCTTCATTACTGTTGTTATGAGACCTAATTTGATAAATTTGATGAGCATAATTCATTAGGTACCTCCATGTAATTTCTCTGGAATTATTTTTAGATAACACAAGAGTGGTCAGAAATCCTTGGACTACTTTATTCTTGGCTTGGCTTTTAATTGATTTGGACATTTTGCTAGCTTAAATCATTTTTTGAAGCAGGCAAGGCAAAATAAATGATATTCAGAAATTGATGTTATTTGTAGGCAGGATTGTTAATTATAAGTTAGAATTTTAGAAAACATTGATTTGTATTGTAAGACAAAATCTAGTTAGCCTCATTCATTCTTGATAAGTTTGCATGAACTTCTGAAGCCAGTATCCTGCATGAGGAGGAGATATGTTTTAGGTATGATCCTTGAATAGTTCTAATTAGATTTATTTAAGTGAAATATATTAAGAATAACATAAGAATCTTAATTTTTAAAAAATATTTCTCTGGCTTTGACTATATGGAAAAGATTGGTCGTTATTTGCCTAAGACCTAGGAGACATCCTGTACATGTTGCTCTACCTTATTTCTCCGTGCAAATCTCTATCTCCATTGACAACTCCCTGGTCCAAACTACCATCTCTTGTTTAGAGCATGCAATAACTTCTTTTCCTGCTTTCACTCATGCCATTCTTTAACTAATCACTGGCAGGGAGAAAAGAGGTGGCCATGACTGACTTAAGTCTCAACGTATCCACTTCCTAAAATCAAGAATGGAGTCGTCTTCCTCTAAAGCACATGACTATGTGTGGAGGAGGGTGGCTGCTGGAACCCAAGTGTGATTCTGTTAGGAGTGAGGAAGAGGAGATGGAATAGTTACTGGAGAGGTGACCAATAGTGTTGTCTACACTGTTTTGACCCTTAGCCCTTTTGACTTTCTTTCCATTCCTTCAAAGGGTCATGCTGGGACCTCAGCTGCCTCCCTGTCTCCTGCAGGAGACTGTGCAGGGGATGGCTCTCCCTGCACAGAGGCTGGGCCCTCAGCTGCCTCCTGTTCTCCTGCAGGAGCCTGTGCAGGGGATGGCTCTCCCTGCACAGAGGCTGGGCCCTCAGCTGCCTCCTGTTCTCCTGCTGGAGGCTGTGCAGGGGATGGCTCTCCCTGCACAGAGGCTGGGGCCTCAGCTGCCTCCCTGTCTCCTGCAGGAGACTGTGCAAGGGATGGCTCTCCCTGCACGGAGGCTGGGCCCTCTGCTGACTCTCGTTCTCCTGCAGGAGCCTGTGCAGGGCATGGCTCTCCCTGCACAGAGGCTGTAGCCTCAGCTGCCTCCTGTTCTCCTGCAGGAGCCAGTGCAGGGGATGGCTCTCCCTGCTTGGAGGCTGAGGCCTCAGCTGCCTCTTGGTTTGTCTTTCCAGCTTTCTACCCTTTCTTGTTTTTGTTTAGGCCGCAGGAAGAGCAACGCGTTTCGTGTGTGGCTTCTGGCTCTGGTGTCCCACTTAGAACAGCAGTCTGTACCCCAAGATTATGCACATATTTACCGAAAGGGCTTTCTTTGATACATCAAATCTAGACTCCATCTGGGATTTTCCTATCAAATTAGAGAAATTCTATTTCAAATAAAAACAGAAAAGGAAAACCTATCAGGCCGTGCGAAAATAAATGGGCAGAAAACACATGGCCACCTATGGCATGATTTCACTTATAGGAAACATCCTGAACAGATTTAAAAAAAAAAAGGAACAGTGACAGAAAACAGATTAGGGGTTGCCAGGGCCTGAGGGAGAAAGTGGGAGTGAGTGCTTTTATAACAGGGTGTTCTTTTGGAGAATGAAATATTGTAAACGCATACAGCGGTGATGGCTGCACAGCATTGTGAATGTACTTAATGCTCAGGAACTGTACAATTTAAAATGTAAAACAGTAAAGTGTTCAAAGACGAAAGTGAAATTTATTTTAAATAATCAAGATATAAACAATAAAATAAAGCAATGAAAGGAACCATGAAATAGAGAAACACAATTAGGAGGATGGGGAAGGAAATTTGTGGTAAGGGAGCAGGTGGAACAGGTGGGACTGGAGGTGCTAATGAGGGAGGTTCCCGAGCCAGCTCTCCCAGGCCTCAGAATTTGGCCTCAGCTGCCTCTCTGTCTCATGCAGGTGCCTGTGCAGGGCTTGACTCTCCCTGCACAGAGGCTGGGCCCTCAGCTGCCTCCTGATCTCCTGCAGGAGCCTGTGCAGGGGATGGCTCTCCCTGCACAGAGGCTGTAGCCTCAGCTGCCTCCCTGTCTCCTGCAGGAGCCAGTGCAGGGGATGGCTCTCCCTGCTTGGAGGCTGAGGCCTCAGCTGCCTCTTGGTTTGTCTTTCCAGCTTTCTACCCTTTCTTGCTTTTGTTTAGGCCGCAGGAAGAGCAACGCGTTTCGTGTGTGGCTTCTGGCTCTGGTGTCCCACTTAGAACAGCAGTCTGTACCCCAAGATTATGCACATATTTACCGAAAGGGCTTTCTTTGATACATCAAATCTAGACTCCATCTGGGATTTTCCTATCAAATTAGAGAAATTCTATTTCAAATAAAAACAGAAAAGGAAAACCTATCAGGCCGTGCGAAAAGAAATGGGCAGAAAACACATGGCCATCTATGGCATGATTTCACTTATAGGAAACATCCTGAACTGATTTTAAAAAAAAAGGAAACAGTGACAGAAAACAGATTAGGGGTTGCCAGGGCCTGAGGGAGAAAGTGGGAGTGAGTGCTTTTAGAACACGGTGTTCTTTTGGAGAATGAAATATTCTAAACACATACAGCGGTGATGGCTGCACAGCATTGTGCATGTACTTAATGCTCATGAAGTGTACAATTTAAAATGAAAAACAGTAAACTGTTAAAAGATGAAAGTGAAATTTATTTTAAATAATCAAGATATAAACAATAAAAAAAAATCAATGAAAGAAACCAAGAAATAGAGAAACACAATTAGGAGGATGGGGAGGGAAATTTGTGGTAAGGGAGTAGGTGGAACAGGTGGGACTGGAGGTGCTAATGAGGGAGGGTCCTGAGCCAGCTCTCCCAGGCCGCAGAAATTAGCCTCAGCTGCCTCCCTGTCTCCTGCAGGCGCCTGTGCAAGGGATGGCTCTCCCTGCACAGAGGCTGGGCCCTCAGCTGCCTCCTGTTCTCCTGCTGGAGGCTGTGCAGGGGATGGCTCTCCCTGCACAGAGGCTGGGCCCTCAGCTGCCTCCTGTTCTCCTGCTGGAGGCTGTGCAGGGGATGGCTCTCCCTGCACAGAGGCTGGGCCCTCAGCTGCCTCCTGTTCTCCTGCTGGAGGCTGTGCAGGGGATGGCTCTCCCTGCACAGAGGCTGGGCCCTCAGCTGCCTCCTGTTCTCCTGCTGGAGGCTGTGCAGGGGATGGCTCTCCCTGCACAGAGGCTGGGACCTCAGCTGCCTCCCTGTCTCCTGCAGGAGACTGTGCAGGGGATGGCTCTCCCTGCACGGAGGCTGGGCCCTCAGCTGCCTCCTGTTCTCCTGCAGGAGACTGTGCAGGGGATGGCTCTCCCTGCACAGAGGCTGGGCCCTCAGCTGCCTCCTGTTCTCCTGCTGGAGGCTGTGCAGGGGATGGCTCTCCCTGCACAGAGGCTGGGCCCTCAGCTGCCTCCTGTTCTCCTGCTGGAGGCTGTGCAGGGGATGGCTCTCCCTGCACAGAGGCTGGGACCTCAGCTGCCTCCCTGTCTCCTGCAGGAGACTGTGCAGGGGATGGCTCTCCCTGCACGGAGGCTGGGCCCTCAGCTGCCTCCTGTTCTCCTGCAGGAGACTGTGCAGGGGATGGCTCTCCCTGCACAGAGGCTGGGGCCTCAGCTGCCTCCTGTTCTCCTGCAGGAGGCTGTGCAGGGGATGGCTCTCCCTGCACAGAGGCTGGGCCCTCAGCTGCCTCCTGTTCTCCTGCTGGAGGCTGTGCAGGGGATGGCTCTCCCTGCACAGAGGCTGGGCCCTCAGCTGCCTCCTGTTCTCCTGCTGGAGGCTGTGCAGGGGATGGCTCTCCCTGCACAGAGGCTGGGCCCTCAGCTGCCTCCTGTTCTCCTGCTGGAGGCTGTGCAGGGGATGGCTCTCCCTGCACAGAGGCTGGGCCCTCAGCTGCCTCCTGTTCTCCTGCTGGAGGCTGTGCAGGGGATGGCTCTCCCTGCACAGAGGCTGGGACCTCAGCTGCCTCCCTGTCTCCTGCAGGAGACTGTGCAGGGGATGGCTCTCCCTGCACGGAGGCTGGGCCCTCAGCTGCCTCCTGTTCTCCTGCAGGAGACTGTGCAGGGGATGGCTCTCCCTGCACAGAGGCTGGGCCCTCAGCTGCCTCCTGTTCTCCTGCTGGAGGCTGTGCAGGGGATGGCTCTCCCTGCACAGAGGCTGGGACCTCAGCTGCCTCCTGTTCTCCTGCTGGAGGCTGTGCAGGGGATGGCTCTCCCTGCACAGAGGCTGGGACCTCAGCTGCCTCCCTGTCTCCTGCAGGAGACTGTGCAGGGGATGGCTCTCCCTGCACGGAGGCTGGGCCCTCAGCTGCCTCCTGTTCTCCTGCAGGAGACTGTGCAGGGGATGGCTCTCCCTGCACAGAGGCTGGGGCCTCAGCTGCCTCCTGTTCTCCTGCTGGAGGCTGTGCAGGGGATGGCTCTCCCTGCACAGAGGCTGGGCCCTCAGCTGCCTCCTGTTCTCCTGCTGGAGGCTGTGCAGGGGATGGCTCTCCCTGCACAGAGGCTGGGCCCTCAGCTGCCTCCTGTTCTCCTGCTGGAGGCTGTGCAGGGGATGGCTCTCCCTGCACAGAGGCTGGGACCTCAGCTGCCTCCTGTTCTCCTGCAGGAGACTGTGCAGGGGATGGCTCTCCCTGCACAGAGGCTGGGCCCTCAGCTGCCTCCTGTTCTCCTGCTGGAGGCTGTGCAGGGGATGGCTCTCCCTGCACAGAGGCTGGGGCCTCAGCTGCCTCCCTGTCTCCTGCAGGAGACTGTGCAGGGGTTGGCTCTCCCTGCACAGAGGCTGGGGCCTCAGCTGCCTCCTGTTCTCCTGCAGGAGACTGTGCAGGGGATGGCTCTCCCTGCACAGAGGCTGAGGCCTCAGCTGCCTCTTGGAGTCCTGCGGGAGTCTGTGCAGGAGATGTCTGTCCCAGCACGGAGGCAGGGATCTCAGCTGCCTCCTCGTCTCCTGCAGGAGGCTGTGCAGGGGATGGCCCTCCCTGCACAGAGGTTTGGGCCTCTTCTGCCTCCTGGTCTCCTACAGGAGACTGTGCAGGGGATGGCGCTCCCTGCACGGAGGCTGGGGCCTCAGCTGCCTCCTGCGCTGCTGCAGGACATGGTGGGTATGATGGTTCTCCCGGGATTGAAGCTGGGTCTTCTGGTGGCTCTGAGGGTTTTATCACTGTCACTGCAGACCGTCTCCCGTTAGCTGCTGGTCCAGGCCTGTGGGACACCGGCGCCTCCATCGGGGAGATGGATGGAATATCCCCTTCCGCCAGCTCCACGCTGATCTTCTTCGTGGAGCTCTGCAAAGACAGTGACTGGCTCCGTCCCAGAGGCATCAGAGCCCTGCCCAGCTGTCCTTGCTGCTGCTTCTGCCCTCTGGTCCTAATTCTCCCAGATCAGGCACACACCTGTGCCTGCACATTATTCCACCCCTGAGGAAAGACCTACACCTCAGGGGCTTGGGATAAACCTCAGGCAGAAGGGCACCACCCCGCACTCCACATCCCACCCAGCCGGCCTTGACCTGGGCTTTGAAGCTGACCGACCCCCCAAGGCTTCTAACACCTCACCGACTGCTCCTGCTCATGGTGGTCTACCCACATGAACCCGCCCTTCCAGGCACACATGGGGAGGGGATGTGGGGCTGCCCAGATGGGACCACAGTGGTAGCCTGGTTTGGAATGGGCTTCCCTGGGCCTCCCGGTGTTACCTTTCCGTCCCTCCGGGTAAACGACCAGAGCCGTCGGCCGTGGGAGGGGCACCAGCATCTGCATCGGTCTTTGGGGGCTTTCCTGGGGCTCCGGCCCCTGGTCATTGGGAAGCAGCAACTGAACATATTGCTCCTTCTAGACAAGTGCTAGAGAAGTGAGCTCGCTTGGGGGCTGTGTTTAGGATGTGGGTGCCTAGTTACCAGGGTTCCAAGTTCTATTGGGCTCTGTGAGGTCACTTCCTGGGATCTCCTTACCTAAGCTTCCTCCTCACACAAGACCTTCCTAAGGGCCCCCCGGGCTGCTGACTGCTCACTCTCCATCTCCATACCCTGTCCAGACACAGTCACACCGACACAGTCCACCCCACAGCCTCTGGGGAGGTCTGGACGCAACCAGGGCCCCAGCTTTGAGGACACAGAGTTGAATTCAGTCCCGCTCCTGCTTCTTGCCAGTGATGTCACCCTGGACAACCCTGCACCTCTCAGGGCCTCCCCTCTCAGGGTCTCTCCTGTGTTCATGTCCCTCTCTGTAGTGGGGGTCATTCTAGCATCTACTTCCTAGGGATGTCATCAGGTGTATAGACCTAGAGATCCCTTCAGAGTCTGTGAATCCCGTGGGCTGCTCCCACACGTAGCTCCTGCACAGACTTGGCAGTGCAAGGATTACAGAAAGGGCTGGCTGTGGCAGAGAATACAACGCAAAGAGGCTTGGGTCTGCTGGGCGTCTGGGAGAGGCACTTCCCCTCTTGCCTGTTTCCCAGTGTTCCTAGGGAGGGTTGAAATGAAATGACGTTCAGACATCATCTCCTTCTGGTTCGCAACCCTCCAGGGCCTCCTGTTATGTTTAGACTCAGGTCCAAGTGCCTGAGTGGTGGTCATCTCAGCCTATGTGGTGGGCAGCCCCCACAACGGCTCCCAGCGTTCCCACTTCCTAGGCACACATCCTATGTAATCCCCGCTCCTCTATGAGAATGGACTTTGCGGCTGGCTTCTAACCAATAGAATAGGGCTGAGTGATGGGATGTCACTTCCACGGTCAGCTTAATGAAAAGTCTGTGACTTCTGTGTGGTTCTGTCTCTCCTGTGTTCATTCTATCTCTCTGTCTCTGTCTCTCTCTCTCTGTCTTTGTCTCTCTCTGTCTCTGTGTCTCTGGCTGTCTGTATCTCTCTTGGTCTCTCCCTGTCTCTCTGTCTCTCTCTTTGTCTCCCTGTCTCTGTCTGTGTCTACTCTCTTTGTCTCTCCTCCCCATCTTTCTATCTCTGTGTGTCACTGTCTCTCTTTCTCTCCCTCTTTCTGTCTCTCTGATCCACTATTCAGGAGAAGCCATATCAGATATTATGAGCTTCCTTCCCTATGACACCCCCTAGTGCAAAGAACTGGCAGAGGGTCCCGGCCCACAGACAGAAAAGGCCTGAAACCCCCCCATCCAAACTGAATCCTACCACTGCCCCGATACTTGCGAATGATCTCCGAGATGGCTCCTGCCTCTATCGAGCTTCAGTTGAGAACACAGCCCCAGCCTCCTGCTAGACCTTGACGGGGAGCCTCCCAGCTGACCTGAGCCTGGACCCTGGTAGAGACACTGTCAGATGCTCAATGATAGGTCTCGTAAGTGCTAAGTGAGGCTAATGCTGTCACCCAGCATAGACAGCTAGTCCCTCCTTCCAGGCCTGGGTCTGGCCCTGCCATCCTCTCTCCCTCACTTCTCTCCTCCCCAGCTCACTCTAGCCACACTGGCTCTTTTCTCACCTCCTCTCTCGTCAAATCCTCTTCTGCCTCCAAGTCTCTGTGCCTTTGAGCTTCCCCCCAGCACGCTGTTTGCAGACAGATGCAGGGCTGGCTCCTCTTGTCCTTCTGCTCAGGGCACAAATGTCCCCAGGGGGGCCCTTTACACCCACCTAGGGGCTCCAGGCCCTCCCTCCTCCAGCACCCTGCTTCGTTGCTCTGTAGCACCTTCTCTTCTTTTTCACATGGATTTGTTCATGATTTTGTCCTTTCCACCTCCAGGCTGTGAGCTCCTGGAGGACAGAGACCATGTGGGTGCTTTCAGCACTGCCCTCAGGACTAACATGGGCCCTGCTCAGGGTGAGTGCTGGGGCCACAGTAGCTGAAAGAATCATGAAAGGATCTCAGGGTCCCCTCCCGCCTCTGAGCAGCTCCCATTGTGGACGTGGATGCCAGTAATCAAAGGTGCCTGTTGCTTTGGACAGGGGAACACCCAGAACGAGCCCTGGGCGTCCCTTCCCTGCTCCACTTGCTGCATTGAGCATGAGTGGACACAGGACACCCCTGGTGGTCAGCCCCAGCCTTGCAGCCCCAGGCAGGAAAGCAGAAAGCAAAACACACACCTTTCTTTGTTTGGGGTCCTCAAGGCAGTGGTTCCACCAGGGCCGAGGAAGCAAAGGAGCAGGACCTGTGGGCTCCAGGAGGGACGTGAGGGACCTCAGAAGCCTCTCTTGCTCCTCGCTTTCCCTCCACTGGCCGTGGCATGTCCCGTTGACTCACAAGGCCTCCTCGCCCCAGCCAGGGCAATGACTCCACCTCACTTCCAAAGGAGGCCCCCGAGGCTCCGACAAGGATGGCCTTGTCCCTGGTCCCCAGACAAGTCGACCAGTGCTCTGCCATGTTCTGCACTGCCCGGGGCCCCAGTCCCCAAGCTCTCAGGCTGCCTTCTGCTCAGCAAGACCTCGAGGGAATGGAATGCATTTTACAAGGACTCAGAGAACAGTGGGTCATGGATGGAGAACGAAGGTCAATAGACTCTTCTACAAGCCTGTGGGACCCTTAGAGTCACCCCATCTATGCACCCCAATTTACAGAGGCGTAAGATCTAGCCTTCTCTGCTGTATCCCCTCCCCCCTAGGGGGTCACATCCTAGTTCCCGGTGCCCAGAGTGGTGGCCACAGGACGCCAGACCTGGTTCTCTACAGGCTGCTCTAGGGATGGCCCCAACCCCTGCATCCCCCTGTGTACCTTGGGGACCCCCTGCCCACCAGTCTGGCATCTCTCCCCTTCATGCTATGGGCCTGGGCATGTTGTTAGGGGACCGGATGCCCATGCCCCATGGCAGAGCTGCCTCCAACCTCTTTCTTCCTTCCTCCTGTCACCTCCCCAGTGAGCACTTCCCTTCTGAGACCGGGCTGGGCTTTCAGAGTGTGTGTGTATGCTTGTGTGTGTGAGTGTGTCCACGTGGGGATGCGTATAGCAAAGGGCCCTACATGGGAGGGCGTTGGCAGGGGTCCCCCAGGGTATTAGGGGCTCTCATTCCCAAAGCAAACCCCTTGGAAGTGCTGAGGCTGGCCTAAGAGCTTGGAATGCTCTCTTCCCCTCTGGACTCTGCCCACCTTGTGACCCCAGGGCCTGTCCCTGCTTCTCCTGGCCTCAGTTTCCCAACTGTCCTGTGAGGGTTGGACACGGAGCAACATCAGCCCCGATGAGCATGGACATGGCCTGTGATCTCCGCCCACATGAGTGTGGCAGGGATACCCTCACGGTCTCACAGGCCTCTCTCCTGTGCGGCAACCAGGCCTCCTGTCCATGGTCAGGCACACAGAGGGGCCCTGCAGACAGCACTTCTGGGTGACACAGCTCGCAGCACACACGTGTAACACAACGGTCCCTTGACATGGCTGCTTTCGTCTGTCCCCTCCCCAGCCAACTGCTCGGTGACCCTCACACCCCCTACGTCGCAGGAACACGCCACAGAAGCCAGGTGGGCCACACGGTGCACAGTTGGGTAGGTTGGACATCTGGGGACGTGAGGGTCACTGAATATACACCGACTTCACTGTCCTGGTCCACAGACTCCATCCCAGGGTCCAGCTCCATGCATGGCTGGTCCTGCAGACACGAAGACAGTGGTGGACACAGACCCTGGGCAGGGAGAAGGCCAGGCTGCCCTTTTCCCTCCTCCTCTACACCCCCTCCCTACCACATGAGGTCCAGCCAGTCCCTGCCTGCAGCCCTGGCGGGTGTAGGAGGAGCTGAAGGGAGCCCAGCTGGGCAACTATTGGAGGGAGTTACTGTTATTAGGGAGCCCCCTGGGTGCTGAGTGATTGCACCCCATTTTACAGATGACCAGTGGTCCCAGCATTCAAGGTCACTCTGCTCTAAGTGACCAAGTCCAGACGTGAACAGGGGACTAGAAATCCTTGATTTTCACCAGCATTGAGCCCAGCATTGACCATCGAGGCCTTGTCCTGCATTGGGGCTCCCCCAGCCAGGCGACCTCCTGAGTCCAAGCACTTTGGGCAGCTTCGTCTCCCTGCTTGAATCCCAACACACTCTCCTGAGGTCAGAGTCACTGACCCCATTTTTCATGGAGGAAACTGAGGCTCCGAGAAGACACCACATGACCTTGCCTGTCACAGGGCTGTGAGGTGACCCAGCTGTGGGTTTGACCCCAGGTCAATCTGACCCTAAAGGCTCTGCTAGCACAGGAGCCTGAGGAGGTGGCCTGTGAGCCCAGCACAGAGGTGAGTCCATCCTGGATGGGGGCTCGGGGGAGGGGCACTGCAGGCTAGGAGCTCTGAAGGGGGCAGGGGCTTGGCAGGGTCCTTGGGGAGGAAGGCTTTAGGGAGGGTGGGGTGCGGTGAGGGGTGCACTCTGGGGACGGTGTCTGGACCAGATCACACAGGGCCGTGACTCAGGCAAGGAGTCGGGCTTCACTACAGGTTGGTTGGACTTGAACGAGCAGTCTCATCAGAGCCTCAGGCGGTTAGATCCTAGATTTGGAGGGAGCTCGGTGGGCACCTTATCCACCTCCACTCAAGCCCAGATCCCCAAGAACCAACAGGATGAGAAGGCTGCCTCCATTTCTTCCCATGTACAGTGGGCACTGTGGCGGTTGCCTACCTCCTGCCTGGGCTGGGCCTGCTGCCTGGAGGGCCCAGAGAGGGCTTCTTGTCAAAGTAGCCATTCAGGACAGGTCTGTGCTCAGAGAGCTCTGAGTGATGGGACCAAGGGCACGTCCCACCAGTGGGCTAAACAAGACGCTCCTGTCCACGTTGCTGTTGTTTACTCCAGGTGGACAGGGATGATGTAGCATCGCCCACCGTGTGGATGGAGAGGGCCAGCGAGGAGCTGTGGTTGAAGAGCCTCAGACACGACGCTTGTGTGTGACCAAAGCTGCCATGGGTGTGGTGGAGGCTGAGGAGGAGGAAGTGCTGCTGGAGGCCAAGATGAAACCAGAGACCATCGGGGACCAGGGGGCGGTTGATTTCCATCACTGTGGGGGTGGCATGATCAGCAGAGTCTCTGGACCCGGCAGGACACCCCAGGCTGGCATCCAGCTCCTGGGGTTCTTGGCCCCTTTGTAGGTGTCACTGGGGAACACTGGTCCCAGGCAAGAAGGGACTGGGAGTGGGCTGTCAGGGAGAATGGGGAGGGCAGCCACCTTCTTTTCCTTGCCATCAGGGGCCTCTGGGTCAAAACTCATGTTGCTCTCCTCCACCTTGGAGCTGGAGGAACCAGCCAAGTGCTCGCTGAGCATTGGACAATGTCCCTGCCACTGAGGTCCTGGCCCCACCTGAGGTGTCCCAGCACTTGGAGTGGGAGCCGTGCCTGGTCCTGAAGCCTGTGTTGGGGCCTGTTGGCTTGGAGGCTGGACGGAAGGGCTGCATTTGCAGAGGTCACGCCCCCTGGGTGAGTGGGGACCCTGGGACACCTGAAGTCACAGATGCAAGTGACCCGCACCTGGGAAGGTGTGAGGGAGGTGCACAGAGGGCAGTGCCTCAGTGGCAGGCAGAGCTTCATGCCCATGGGCAGCACTCCTTGGCAAAGATCAGCTAGTCCTTTGGACCCTAGAGGGCAGAAGGCACCTAAGGCTCCCAGTGGTCCACGGGAGGCCAGGACAGCCTGCTGACTGGCAGGCATCAGGCCTGCAGCACGAGAGGTTCAGGGTGAAACTGCTCCTGGGTAGCCTGGGCCAGCTGGTTGGACAGAAAAGATGGCCACCTGGTTTTTGTCACTCTAGTCTGTACGTGCTCATCTCCCCAGCTAGCCAGACCCTGGGGAGGGTGGTCCTGTGGCTAAACAGCACTAGGGACTGAGGAGAAGGTGCCCTTGGCAATATCGAGTCCCTCTTCTTCATGTGAAGCAGGGTTGAGCTGGCTCCATGCCTGACCTCACCCCCTTGGTGACGGCGGGCTTCCTCAGGTCAAAGTCATACTAGGCATCGGGTTCATGGCACTGAACACATTGGCATCCTCAGGGGTCTTCAGCATCGGGGGGAGGGGCCAAAGGAGGGTTGGCTGTGCTCAGGACAGCCACACCAGGGCCAGGGAAATGCACAGAGACAGGAAGCAGATCAGTGCTTGTCAGGGGGTGGGGGAGTGGATATGGGGGCATGGCTGCTTCATGGGTACAGGGGTTCTGGGGGGGTGAAGCAATGATCTGGAACTAGATAACGGTGACGGTACACAGCATAGAGGATGTAGTTAATGGCCGGCCCTGAATTGTACAACTTTAAGTGATGAAAACATTAAACTTTATTGAATCTAAATTGGAACACATAAAACATAAGAAATCATAAAACATAGAAAAGGGAAAGACATCTCTGGGTGGGGTCTGGAGCCGGCCGGGCCTTAGTTGCTGGCGATGTGGGTGGTGCTGCAGCTGCCCTAGTGCTGGAGCCACTGCTGTGGCTGATGCTGGAGATCCCCCCAGCTCTGGCTGTGCAACTGGCTCAGGAGCTGGACCTGAGCTGGGGCTAGAGCTGGGTCTGTCTCAGGCGGTGGTGCCTGACCTGCTTCTAGAATTGGCTCCGGTCCTGAGACTGACTCTAGCTCTGCCTTATTGACAGATGTGGTGCGGGGGCTAGTGATGGGAATGGCTGCGGCTCTGGAGCTGGTCGAGTGTGGGAGCTGGAGGAGCTCTAGTTCTGGAGCTGGCTGCACCTGAGCTCTGGAGCTGCTGCCAGAGCTCTCACTAGTCCACAGCTGGAGCAGGATCTGCTTCTATGTGGCTCTAACTTTGTAGGTTGAGGTAACTCTGGCTCTGCTGCTGGTGACCGAGCCTTCTCTAGCTCCACAGCTGGTAAACAACGTGTCCTGACCTTTAGATGGTGTCAGCGACATCACCAACCCATCATGAGCTGTCCATCAGATGGTGGGAGCACTCCAGCAAATAGCATCTATTACATTAGTGTTATTTCATCTCAGTTCCAGTTACATATTTATTTTAAATATACTTAGAAGGAGAATAGGATAACAGAAACCATTTACTCTTTGCTGAGATTTAACAGACCACACCTTATTGATGTCGTTTTTTAAGAACTATTACACAGTGGAAGACACCATTCTCCTTCCTCTCTCTTTCCTCCCCAAAGGTAACTACTGTCTTGAAGTTAATATATGTATTCTATACACATTTTCTCTTGCAGAAAACAGTTGTCCCCAATTTGCTGAGATTTTTTTATGTGTCTATCAAAGATATGCTTCTGAGCAGATGCTGTTAAAAACTCTGTCCTTTCAAAGTAAAGATGACAAGTCAACCATTAGTTGAGAAACTACCTGCTTTTTAGACATCATTTTTAAAAGAGAGGTTTGAAAATATCTCCATCATGTTACCATTGATCCTCCCTATTTGGAAGAGTTACATTCTATTAATTTTTAGCAAACACTGCATGAGCCAGACTGAACCAGGACTCCTAGGGGAAGGACAAGGTTAGGTTTCTGCAGTCTTTGGTCGTGACATGTTTGGGAACCTGTCAACGCATAGCCTTGTTTTATGTTTGTCTCTTTTGAAAAGACCTTATTTAGTATAGACTGTAGACGCATTATTTGAACTCCCAGCCAATATCACTATCCATAACCCATGCCTGGAGGAAGCTCATCTAACGCAAGTGTTTTCTACATATGGCCCATCACAGGCTTCCTGTGCTTAGGAACACTACACAGCACTTCAGCACTATGTTTGCGGATCATTACAAAGAGGAAAAACAGCAGCAAGAAGCAAAAAAGGTGAAAAACGTACCATTTAATAGACCAGGAAAAGGACACTTGTTGACCTGAGAGCTGAAACAAGAGTGTCACCTTGTTCTACCTCAGCTGGGAACGTGCGCCTCAGGCAACTCCCACTTTCTGCCACTCTGCACCCGTCCACTAATTACCAGGGAAAACACAGTGTGTGTTGGGGTTGGATTCACCTGTAAATGTTAGTGACTAGGTGATTTCACGAATATCAAATTACTGAATAAGGAGGATTGACTCTGTTCTGTTGCCAAAAACAATGAGTGTGTGAAACTCATACTTCAGAACTTCAACATGGAAGGCTTTCTAATCTGCTTTAAAATCTACATGAAGAGTTTCATGGTTTTGAGCCATTTGTTAAAAATGTCAAAAACATCTTCTGATTGGTTTAAAAGAACAACTGATTGACCTCAGGAATGGCTGTGTGTACTCACCATCTCTGATTTCTCTCATTCTCTCTTGAACCCATTCCAATGAACCCCCACCACCCCACTACAACTCTTTTTTCCACGGTCACAAGTGACCACCACATTGCTAAGTCCTACAGTCATTTGTCAGTCTGTGATTTACTTGATCTACCAGCACTTGACATAACTATTCACTATGTATGTTAATAAAGTCTGGTAATAGCCAATAAATTATTTTGGGACAATCAGATATTCATTTGACAAAATATTAATAAATATTCTATTTGGTCTCACACCACTCCTTAAAAATCAACTCCAAATCTGAATATAATAAACAATAAAACTTGAATGAATATTAAAAGTATTAGATTGTTTTAAAAAGATTATAGAACATCTTTATATCTTGGATAATAGACAGTCTTGCTAAACGAGACTCAGAAAGCAGAACTCTAGTCGACAAGATTCATAAAACTAACTACAGCAAAATACAACTTTGTAAGACCAAAGGCACCGTAAATTAAGTAAAAAAACAGAAGAAAACACTCCAACATGTAATCAAGGGTTTCTCTGCAGACTATATGAAGAACTCCTGTAAACTAATGAGAGACAAACCATCCAGTGGAAGTGTGGCAAAGGACACGAACAGCCAAACAATTCTCAGTGGAGGAAATATGAAATGCCAGTAACCAAAAAGTGTTCAACCTTCCCAGAGATGACAGAAATACAAAATAAATCAACAAAGAGACATGCCTTAGATATCAGATTGACAAACATTTACAAAGTTTGTTTCAGGTGTTGGTTACATGGAAAAATGAATCCACTCATACAGTACTGAAGCACAACTTTTGGAGAACAAATTGAAAATACCTGTTGAATTTCTCAAATGAGCATTTTCTATGACTCAGCAGTTCTGTTTATTAGTATCTGCCCAGGAGATACCTTCACACAGATGCAAAATGAAACATGCATAAGAATATTCTTCATAATATTGTAATAGCAAAAAATGGGGACAACCCAAACGTGCACCAAAAGAAGAATGGTTCAACAAGACGTAGTTTATTCATAGTAACATGTCAGAGTGACAAAGAATGGAGTAGATCCAAGCAAATTGTTACAGAAGTATCTCCCATATAGTTTTGGGTGAAAAGAGGAGGCTGCAGAATGAGGTGCGTATTATACCATTTTCTTTAAACACACAAAACAAAAAGAAAAGAATATTTTTTCTACAGCGACAGATATATGTGGGGCTGTGGTTAAAGGAGCCTTTAGCTTGATCCATATATAACTTTTAATTAATTAATGTTTTACAAAGGTACTGCTTCATATATTATTTGTATAATGAAAAATTAAAATACATAAGACTAATTAAGTTCATTCTTTCCTACTAGAGAATTTCAGCTACCCCAAAGTAACTAAGAAATCAGAACGTCCACAGGAAAATGTCAGCATAGGTGGGGGACAATTGAGCTTGGCTAACATGAGCAGACATTTTTCATACATTAGGGGAGCTGATATTTTGCTGTAGGACCATCTTTGCCATGCAAACCTTGGGACAAAAGTGCAAGTATTTGCCAACATACAGCCAAGATAGAAAACCAACCAGGTCTTGAAAATAAAACAGAACAGCCCAGTTGTCACTCTAAATCTACCTCTTCATTGGCCAAAACCAGCTTTGAAGCTGTTTTAGCCTGGTTCTCCACGAACAAGAGCCACAAAATTGACGGGCCAGCATCACCACCTCATGGCTCTGCTTCTCATCGCAGGGTCCATCACCATACCCTTTGGCCCCCAAATCTCAAACCAAGAGTTCTGTCTTTTGGATATCCCTTCAAAGTTAAATGTTTTAGAAATACAAGAGACCCAAGTAGAGTTATGGATTTTTTAATTTTGACAAGTCAAGATTTTTTAAGAGACTACTATCTATCATCATTGCCAGTTTGTAAAAGAACAGCTATTTAAAACCAAGAAATCAGAAAGGCCATAAACTCATATCAGAAGACAGTCCTGCTTATCAAAGAACAGTTGAAAGTGGTATACACATTTCATAAATACGTAAATATCCCATAACTATATTAATAATTGTGATCATTAGTTAGGCTGTTAAATAGGTCAACTTGACCAGGTCATGAGGTGCCCAGATCGCTGGCTAAACGTTATTTCTGAGGGTGTCTGTAAAAGTGTTTCTGGAAGAGATGAGCAGTTGAACTAGTGGGCTGAGTAAAGCAGATTGCCCTCCCTGTTGTGTGTGGGCCTCATCCAACCCACTGAGGGCCTGAATAGAACAAAAATGCCGAGGAAAGTTGAATTCTCTGTCTCTCTCTCTCTCTCTCTCTGCCTGAAGCTTTGAGCTGGGACATCAGTCTTCTCCCGCCCTTGAACTGGAACTTATACCATTGTTGTTCCTGATTCTCAGGCCTGTGGACTCAGACTGGAACTACACCGCCAGCCTTCCTGAGTCTCCAGCTTGCAGACGGAAGATCATGGCACTCCTATGTCTCCTAGTGGTTCTGTTTCTCTGGAGAACGCTGATTAACACAATCATATTTACATGCTTCTCCTTTATCAATCTGTGTCTCAGCTTTATCAATAAAGGCAGAGCTGGAGACAAGGTCTTGTACATAGATACTTAATTTGGGAGGTACCAGGAGTGAGAGAGCAGGGAGAGGTCATGAGTAATACTGTCCTTCTCATGGAGAGGCAGCCTTCCTTTGATCCTCATTGATCAGACTGGCCAGACGGCTCTGTCAGGTTCCAGGCACCCCCAGGAAACCACTGCTTGTCTGTCCTCACTCCTCCTTGTACATGGCCTGAAAATTGGCTCAGAGAACTTATGCAATTCACCACAGATAGACTCAAGTTGGCCTGGCAGAAGAGGCATTGAAAAACAGGCTGACACATGTTCTGGTTCCTTTCACATCAGATTTTATTCTTCCCTTTACTCACTTATTCTTTCAATAAAAAATGCATCAATATCTACCATGTCTTAATAATGATAGCAACATTTATTGAGCGCTTACTATATGCCTGGTACTGTTACTGCTTTATAGGTATTATTTCATTTAATCCTCACAACAGTGTTATGAGGTAAGTGCTTTTAGTATCCCCCATTTTACAGATGAAGAACAAAACACAGAGAAGTTAAATAATGTGCTTGAGGCCACACAGTCAAGAAATGGTGGCGCTCAAATATGACTCGGGAGTTTGGGCTCCTTCCTAACTGCCAGATGTCAACTGTGTTTCAGCTGCTCTGCTTCCAGGTTTCAGGCTCGTGATGGGGCATAGAGAGAAAGAGAATGCACAGCGGGAGACAGGTGGGTGCCATCCCAACCCAACACAGTAAGTCGGATGGAAGTGGGCACCCAGGTGCCATCGGAGCATGGAGGGGTACTCTCACCCCAGAAGTTGGGGCCGCTGAGCTGACTCTTGAATGACAGAAAGTGGAGATGGGGCGATGTAAGTTGGGGAGGAGTCCAGGCAGCAGAAGTAACAGAAGAATACCACTGGGAACACCACAGAAGTGTGATGGTTTCAAATTTCAGTGCACACGCTCAGGTGGCAAACCATGCCATTGCCTTTTTCCTTTGGGACCTTAAAGTCTATTAGGATCCCCCATTCTCTAGGTGTCAGAAATAATCTCCTTCAATGCAGAGGCTGAGTCCACCCTGGCCCTGGGACCGTGTCCTCAACTGGGGGCTTCTGTGGAGCCATGGTATGTATCTGCATGGAGGACAAAGGTGGAGAAACCATCGTTACTCATCATCAGTCCACATGTTTCTGCTGACACTGCCCACAAGGGGTCCTTGACACAGAATACCGACTTGTTTAGTAAGCCTGTCTTATCTCCTGCTTCCTTGACCTTCTGGCTTCCTTCAGTGATGGCTCTCTCTCTGCTCTCCTTCACTGACAAGCTTCTCCAAAGACTCTCATCACCATGTCTACACTTCTTCCCCTCCCAGTCTTCATTCACTATTCAACACACAGTGATGTGTATTCGGTTCCTACAACACACCCAAAATCTTCTGCTAAGATCGCCACTGGGCTCCACGTTGCTAAATCCAATAGATGCTCTTCTCTTCATCTTAGCTGATTTCCTGGCTATATTCAACTTTCATGACCCGACACTTTCCTACTTTTCTTTCTACAACGTTGACCACCTCCAAAAGTCATCCCTGATTTTTCTCTCATCTCCTTGATTTTACCTCTCCCCAAACATTTAATCTATCACCAAGTTCTATCAATTGTATTGTCAAAAATTACACATCAAGTCTATCCACTTCTCTGCAGTTCCGCTGCTAACACAGTGGCATATGCTACAATTCTCTCTCCCCTGGATGAGTGAAACAGCCTCTTCACTCATCTCTCTGCTTCCACACTTGCCTCCAACAATCCAGTCTCTGCACAGTAGACGTGGCATCCTCAGTTCTGTGCAACATCTCATCATGTCTGGCTCCAGGAAAATTCAGTTCTGTTTTTCTTATGAAAATCTTTGGTTTTGTAAGATATCCTTGATGTTTTCTGGCATATAGTTTTATTTATCTTCATTTTTACTGTCAAAAAACACATATAATCACACACACACACAGAAACTCTCATTAAGGGCCTATTACTTGTAAATCATTAGCTTGATATAGTGAGACATAAAAAGTAACCTCATTCTTTTAAAAAGTAACTTGATAACAGGGACTCTGGCTTAAGGAGCTCATGAATTGGTTGGAGAAAAAAATAAAACAATGAAAATGTAAGCAAAGAGAAAAAGGTGTAAACAACAGTCCACCATAAAATATCATCACAAGATGGCACAAGATTAGTTGCCAAATTAAATATGAACAAATTATTTGCTACAGAAATTCACAGGAAGGAAAATACTGGAAGCTGGACTGGAAAGAAAACACTTCAGGGAAGACAGAAAATAAATTTGAATTGGCCCCTGAAGAATGAGTAGGATTTATAAAAGCACAAAGAATTAAAAAGTCATAAAAGCTCAAGTAAACTAGTTTTGCTAAAGAAGAAAGTATGGTTTACTGGGTCATCAGAAAGAAGGCTCACAACAGAATGAGGTCAGCTCAGCGAGGACCACGAATGCCAGGGTGAGAAGTCTGACTGATTTTATAGGCAATGAGAGCCACTTAAGCATTCCATGTAGGGCTTCCCATGATCAATGTGGTACTTTAGGAAGATTATTCTGGCATGGTGTGAGACTGAAGGATGAGAAGAAGCTGTCGCTAATCCACTCAGCCTCCCTATAGGGAGCTCTCATTTTTTTTTACATAAGCTTTGTGAACAGTTATCCTCCAACAACAGTTTCTGGATGAGCATCTCCAGGATGGTCATGGCTGCACATATCTTGTTTAATTGGAAGAGACCACAGATAACTAAATCACAGGCTGACACATTTATGATGAGACTGAAGAAGACAAGTCTTTACTCAGCCTGTGTCCACTGGGAAAGCAGGAGGTGCCCTCCACTCTGCTCCCTCCTCCCTTACATCCAGACAAAACACCAGCATCTCCAGGCCACCTCCCTTTGTTCCAGTCAGGTTCATCTGATGCTGTTCCTTACCTTCTCCTTATATCTGACGTCACTGCTCATGCTATTAGGTCCTAAGACTTTGGGACTTCAGCTCCTTTGGCCTTGCCTTTCTTTGGCTATGACAGCAATGGTCACCTCTTCACAGCTGAGACAAAGACCGATTATTTGCATCTTGGTCTCTCCTCTTTACCTTTTAGGGCTTCATCCTCTGGGGCAGATGCTACAGAAAGAAGAATGCCAAAATGCTTTTGCTATGTGATGACAATAAGTTATTTCTACTCTTCAAAGCCCTGTAGATCTATGGGCAGGTCTGTGCATTCCGTAGAACAATATCTTGAGAATGAAGCTCAAAATGCACTCACTCCCATTCTGTGCCAGGCATAAAATATACCCGCCAGCAGAAAACTAGGGGATTGCAACTCCAACACTTCAGTCTCAGACTTACCTTTAGTTTATTAAACACTTTAAAGGATAGAACAGTTAATGATGTATCTTCCTGCTCAAATATTATCCATATCTCCTAATATTTCCAAATAAAATCCTTTGGGAGGAAAGAAACTAATACTTTGGGGGATGTCTTAAGTACCAGGCCCTCTTCTAAGCAGTTTTCATACATTATTTATTTCATCTTCTAAACAACACTTTTAGGTGGGTACTATCCCCGTTTTACTGAGGAGGAAACTAATGTTGAAGAAGGTTAAGTAATTTGGCCAAGGTAACACAGAATGTAAGGATTGGATTCAACCTAGCCCCATCTTCACTGTACCACCCGGCCCACTCTGCCTTCACATGGCATTCAGGCTCCGAAGAGTGTGGCCCCAAACTGCCTCTCCAATCTAGTACACATTTTCCCATCTTTTATTTTGTTATATATAAATCACAGTTGTTTGTCCAATCTAATTTCATGATTTCAAAAATATAACATCATAGAAAACCAACCAGCAGCAGTTGCTAAGCTGAAATACACATACTTTACAACCTAGCAATTCTACTCCTAGGTAAATACCAAGAGAAACATGCACATATGTTCATCAAAGACAGGTACAGTACTCAGAGCAGCACTACTCACACGAGTCAAAAACAAAAACATGGGCATAACCCAAATATCTATCTACAACAGAAGGGACAGATATTTCTACAAGGAAAATACAAATAGCAAAGAGAACAAACCGTAGCCATACACACGTATGAATCTCACAAACATAATGTTGTGTGAAAGAAGCCGGGCACGAAAAAGTATATGCTCTATGATTCCATTTATATGAAGTTCAGAAACAGGCAAAACTTATCTGTCCCACTGGAAGCTGGGACAGAGGTCATCTGCCCCCAGGTGGAGGGGAGCAGATATGACTGAAGAGAGATGACGCCTCAGCACAAATCAAGGTGGTTGCACCAAACCATATTAGAGTCATCGTAGTCTTCACAGGCATGACCTCACGCTGGAAAAAAAAAAAAAAAAGCCAGTTTTACTAAAGAACATTCCTTTTTTGTTGTGAGGAAGATCAGCCCCGGGCTAACATCCGTGCCCATCTTCCTCTACTTTATATGGGATGCTGCCACAGCATGGCTCGACAAGCAGTGCGTCGGTGCGTGCCAGGATCCAAACTGGCGAACCCCGGGCCGCCGCAGCGGAGCGCGCTCACTTAACCGCTTGCGCCCGGGGCCGGCCCCTAAACAACGTTCTTGATGGAGCAGTAATATTATTTTTTTTTAAATTTTATTTATTTTTCCCCCAAAGCCCCAGTAGATAGTTGTATGTCATAGTTGCACATCCTTCTAGTTGCTGTATGTGGGACGCGGCCTCAGCATGGCCAGAGAAGCGGTGCCTCAGTGCGCGCCCGGGATCTGAACCCGGGCCGCCAGCAGCGGAGCACGCGCACTTAACCGCTATGCTACGGGGCCGGCCCGTATGTTATTAACTTTATTAAATCTTGACCTTGAATATACCTCTTTTTAATATTTTGATATAATACGTAGTATGTGATGAAATGGGAAGTAGGCGGGAAGCACTTCTGTTACGCACTGAAGGACAATGGCTGTCTTGAGGAGAAGCACTTGTGTGACAATCTGAGCTGACCTAGCCACTCTTGATAGAACGTCATTTTTACTTAAAAGAACGACTGACAAACTGAGGTTATTCAGTTTTGGGTATTTGGCACACATTTTCTCAAAAATTACCTCCAAGAGCCTATCACTTCAAGGAAAACAACTGACAGTATTTGTTGACAATGACAAAATTCAAGCTCTCAGCCAAAATTATGGAAAACTTACACTTGATACAAAGAGCTTGACAGCTTTCCACTATGTAAGACTTTTCTGATAGGTTGGGGGTAGTGTTAAGCACTGTATGGTATTTTGTTTTGTTTTGTTTTCGTATAATGAAATGTGTCAACACTTGGAAGATCTGCAGAACTCAATGAGCAGAGGTCTAGAATAGTAAATCCTTAGAGACGGAACAGTGGTTGCTTGGGGCTGGGTCAAGTGATGGAGCAGGAATGGGGAGAGATGCTAATGTGCTCGGGGTTTCATTTTGCGGTGTTGAAAATGTTCTAAAATTAGACTGTAGTGATGGTTATAAAACTGTAAATATACTAAAAACTACTGCACTGTGTACTTTAAGTGGGTGAATCGTATGGTATGTGACATATATCTCAAAAAAGTTATAAAATAAAAACTCTACCACCGTAATAACATTGTAACATCTGGAGTTTATTTTAAAAAAAACAGGTTGTCAACCCAAAGGCCATGGTTTGCTGACCCCTGTTTTATTGTACAATGTACCATCATCTTTGAGTTTATCATTCTAGAACATCTCTGGTGTCCAGTATTTCAAAGTCTATCTTTAATCTACTATTTTTTTATTCTCCCAACATGCCCTCCTTTTATCTGTGCATCAAAAAAATGTTCTTTAAAGTGAGAATTGCCTCTATTAGTAAAACAAGCTTACTTCTAACCAACACTCCACAATCAACACACACAACAATAACAATAAAAGATATCAGCTGAGGCTACAGTCATCTGAAGACTTGATTGAGGCTGAAGGATCTGCTTCTAAAATCACTCGTGTGGCTGTTGGCCTCAGTTCTTCACCTCAAGGATTTCTCCATCTGTTGCCTGAATTTCCTCATGACATGTCAGCTGACTTCCTCCTGAGCAAGAAATCCAAGAGAGAGCAAGGAAGACACCTCAGTGCCTTTTCTGACCCAGTTTCTGAAATGTACAACATCACTTGTACTTTCTTCTATTTGTTAGGAGTGAGTAGTCAAGTTTTGCCCACACTCAAGGAGAGGGGAATTAGGCTCCACCTTTTGAAGGGAAGAATATCAAAGAATTTGTGGACATATCTTAAAACCACCATAGCCACCTTGGCAGTATACAAACAGGCTCTCATCTCCTCTGGGGGAAGGCAGAGAAACTGGGGACCAGGCCCAAGACTCAATGGTCAGAACAGCCAAACTCCAAAGAAGGATAAATTCCCAACAAAGGTAGGTCTGCTGTACCAAGGTCAGGGCCAGGTTGGGAAAAAGATGGATGGAGTTATCTAGATTGATGTCCCTGAAGATCCTGAATCCCCAGATTCCCCTGAACCCTCTGAGCCTCCAAAGGTAGCCCACTCCTTTCCATTATGCACTAACCTCCTGTCTCCCACTTGCTTGGAGATGATGCAGAGGCTGCTTCCCCACAAGACAATGTTCACCCACCCACCTCCATCTCAGTGGGGTGTGGATATTCAGGATCTGCCCTTCCTGGCCACCAGGACTTTAATCCCTACAACTGTGATTTAATCTCAAAATTAGGATTAAGTCACAACATAACCCAGCTGCTGACACATTGAGGCTGACAAGGGAGCAAAGGGACTATGCCCCAGGGAGCTACAAAACCTACCCAGCATGGACCAGCATAAGTCAGGAGAGCATGTGTGAGACTGGAGTCTAGGGTGCTTGATCAAGAGGACTGGAACATAAGTTGAATAAGGGAGAGTTGATCCATTTGCAAGCTCTTTCCTAGGATCCAGGATTCAACACTTACTCATCAAGAAAATGAATAGGCAAGCTACAGATTGGGGAAAATATTCTCAACACATGTATCTGACAAAAGACTTGTGTCATGAATATATAAAGAACTTCTACAACTCAATAATAAACAATCCAACTTTTTTAAAAGGACAAAAAACTTGAGTAGACAGTGAACAAAGAAGAAATGGCCAGTGAACACATGAAAAAGTTCTCAACATCATAAGTCATCAGTAAAATGCAAATTAACCCCATGAGATACTTCCACACACCCATTATGATGGTTAAAATGAAAAAGACCGACAACACCAAGTGTTGGTAAAGATGAGAAACAACTGGAACTCTCATATTTTGGTGTGTAAAATGGTACAATCACTTTAAAAAACTGTTAGGCAGTTTCTTAACTGAAACCCAGCAATTCCACTCCTAGGTATACATCCAAGAGCAACAAAAATTTAGGTCCACAAAAAGCCTTGTACAAGAATGCTTGTAGGAGTTTCATTCACAATAGTGCCAAAATTGAAAACAGCTCAGGCGTCCATCAATAGAAGAGATAAACTGTGGTATGGTCATATAACAGAAAACTACTTTGCAATAAAATGGATTGAATTACTAATAATCATAATTTGCCTTTTTATTCATATATCACATAGTGATTAAATCTCAACCTCTTTGAATCCATTCCCTCATCCATAAAATGCAGCACCTTCCTTGCTCACTCTACAGGACTGTCATGAGGACCAAATTGGTTAAAGTTGGTGAAAGCTCTTGAACTATGTGCTTCACCTTGGAAATATGGTACAGTGGTATAGTCCTAGTTCTAGAATGCTTTAGACTTGCAGTCAAGGAGTTGTTATTTGTGCACTTATCTTATAGTCACATGTCATCATGCCTTGAGGGCAGTAACGTTTACAATTGGCTTTCTTTCACTGGTATTTTGCCTTATTTAAAAAAATATGTTCCCAACAATTTATCACAAATGGTCAAGCAGATTGCACACTAAACACCCAAATACCCACCACCCACATTCTACAATTGCTAACATTTTGCTATATTGCTTTCATCACTTATTTATGCAGATATCCTTCCATCAATCACCGCATAATGGGTCAGTTTATTTTTTATGGTATTTCCTTCTCTTCTCCCTTCTTGACCACATCCTTGATTCTTACCTCTTTGAAGCGTTTCTTTGGCAACCCTGCCTGAAAGAAAGATTTCCAATCTCTGGGAAATATAGTCATTTTACACTGATTATGTCTGCCATGTATGGTTACTATTTCATGTACTTACATCTTATTTCTCCACATCAGTGGTTCTGAACCAGGGGTGATTTGTACCCGCCAGGGGACATTTGGTAATATCTGGTGATATTTTGGTTTGTCATGATGGCAGGGTGAGGTTCTGGCATCTGGATACCAGGTTTGCTGCTAATCATTTTATAATAGACAAGGCAGTCCCCACAACAATGAATGAACCAGCCCCAAATATCAATATTGCCAAAGTCAAGAAACCATGCACTAGATAAGTTATAAGTCCTCCAGCTTAGCAGCTGAAGGACAAGTGCCCATTGAAATACAAACCTGGAAAATACCCAAAAAGAATGTTAAATATGTGGTTAGACTCAGAGTGACCAGTCGCAATCTTTCCACCCATGATTTCATTATTCTAGGACACAAGTTACTTTATTCAATAACACTCTGTGGAAACTTCATGACTCCTGGCCTGTGTAGGTTCTGAAAGGGTCTTATTTTCATTGTGGTCCATGAATTTTTTTTGCAGAGACAACCCATTTTGAAACACATTCATCCTAGCAGATGCCTTGTGAGGAAGAGTGACTGGTGTGGGCTTACCCATAAACTGTGTCTCTACCCTCCGTTTCCGCTCTGTGGTTTGTTTCTGAGCTGCACCGTATGCTGCTGATTGAACACCCTGAAGACGCAGAGTTAGCACCACAGCCGTTTCTTCTTTGTCTCCAGAAGTTCCTTAGGCAGTAACGTTTGCGAGGAGATCAAAAGAATTAGCTATCCCCTGCCATAAAATATAGAAAATGTCACTAAGGAAAATGGAAAGGGATGCCTGAAACTGAATATTCTGTGCCCAAGACCTTTCTCTAGAGATTTGGAACTAAAGAAACACCTTCCTTGGGGATGCTTGTCTTCCTACATATCGAGATGATGGGTGCATTGCAACAGAATGCTTGGGAAATCAACGCAATTGTTCAAACCTAGTAGGAAGTAACTGTTCTCCTGTTATCGGGTCGCTTCTCGAAAAACTATGGATGAATACAGCTCTGCCTTCCTGTCCCACATTCTGTCCTTTCTGTCATTATTTTTCATGTATGTGTTGCTTTTCATGTTCACGGTCTCCCTGTTCTGCTGTCTGCTATTCTCTTACCAAAAATATTCATTGTTAACCAATTGAGTAAAACAACAACTATATTAAAAACTAGTAAAATGAATAGAGTTAATCAATATGGTAAAAGAATCTGGTGAACTATCAGAGACTTCATGTATTGGGCCAGAAAAGAACATCTGTTTTCACCTGTTTACCTACTGAATTAAGCCAAATACATATACGTCTGTGGGCTTCTAGACTGAGGAACTTTTAGGGGGTGGGTGGAAGGAGAGAGAAGCATAGTATCCTCAGTGCAGACTCACAGGCCCTCTTTTGGAAATAGTTTTAACTATTAAAATCTCTCCGAACCTCCCGTTCTCCTAGTGATTTGGATACTTATTCTGTATGTGCTCCCTTTTCCTTCGAAAATGAACTAGGATTCCAGTGATCTGGCCTGCTAGCCAGATGATTGAGAGGAAACCCTGGGAGCCATTTGTGATGGTTCTCAACCACCCTTGTATATTAGAATCATTTGACAAGTTAAACTATATAGACAATAGGGCTCTAACCTCAGAGATTCTGATTCATCAGAGACCCAGGTATAAGTACATTTTGTACAGCCTTCCACGTGTTTCTAATGTATGGTCAAGTTTGAGAATTACCAAGCATGAAAAGATATTAAAATATTAGAAAGGATTTCAAACCTTTAAAGAGAGTGTTGCATTCCCATTTCCACACCTATTTGAGAGCCTCACTAAGTCAGAGCAAATCCATTTATTGTTATTCTGATAATTTGTGAAAGTCAGCTAGTAAAACACACACTAGAATGGCAATTTGGACATTTTCTTTATACCACAGAGATCTGGGCTTCATAGAAATATGTGTATTTAACTTGGGCAGCCAAGACTTTGAGTGGCTGATAGTTCATGTGACCATGATGTTGACTTAAAGCTAATTATGCATTTATAGATGGTTAGTACAATTTGCCAGTAGTTTTCTCAGAACAAGTCAATATGTAAAAATCAAAATCAGTTATAAGAGATTTAGTATCTGAACTGACCACTCGAGGGATATTTTCTGGCATTCAACACATTTAGTATTAAAGAAAGGCATGCTCAACTGAGATTCAGAAAAAAAGGAAAATTTTTAATGCCATGACCTATGAGTTATTAAAAGATATAAAGCTGCATTAATTAAAAATGTTGTTCCTGTTAGGGAAATAAGAAAATAGGTGAAACGAAGAGAGCAGAGAGTGTAAGAACTAAATTCATGTGTGTGGGATGCCCAGCTCCAGGGCTGCAATAGGGCTAATGGTCACTTCCCCACCCAATTCACAAAAAAATTGCAAAACAGTACACAGAATTTCTATACACACCGCACCATGTTTTAGTTATCACATTGCATTTTGAAAAGTAGCATTTTAAATTAGCGGGTATCTAACGAATAAATAGAGCTGGTACATTTAGGTTCGTATTTGGAAAAATATCTACCACACAACATATAGAAAAATGTTGCAAGAGTCTTAAGTATATTCTATGTCTGCCCCTTCTCATGCCCAGTTCACAAGATGATGACGGTATGAAACTCACTTGGACTTCACAGTCTCTGGAAAATTTATTTTTGCCAAGTTGAGAAGAATTAGGGTTGATTTCCAAGAATGAAAAATAGAAGAGAAGCTGGAGAGAGTTACTTCCTCAAGGTCAGGAACTATTTGACCTTACAAGATGAAAAAACGTCTCCCCATTTTTCTTCTCACATTCCTGTAGCATCAAGTATCTAAACGTGAGACAGGATCAAGTTTTCTAAAAAAAAAAAAAAAATGTTTTGGAGACCCAGGGAAACAGAGTAACATTAATGAAGAATGTTTACCTTTAAATGTTCCTGAATATTTCTCTCAAACTCCTTATACCATCTCTATAGACTATTCCCTATACTAGCCACGGTTCCTGTTTTATTATATAAAACAGTGTAACCTATCACCAGCATTGGTGGGCAAGAATTCTTGACATGATTTTTATGGCGTGTCCCCTGCCACCTTTTTTGACTACTGTTGTAGGTTGGGCTAAGGCAGTGCTTCTCAAACTCTGGTGTGCATCAGCACTGCCTGGAGGGCTTGTTCAAACACGCTGCTGGGTCCCATCCCCACAGATTTCAATTCAGTAGGTCTGGGCTGGGGCCTGAAAATTTGCATTCCTGACAAATTCCCAAACATTCCACTCTCCTGGCTGACACGGATGCTTCTGCTTCTGAAGCAAAGACAACTCTTACCCAACTTCATTAGTCTCTTCTCCTACCTGAAAGTGAAAACATCCAGTTATCAACTTGCACTCATTTCCTGACAGGACCATTTACAGAAGAAACCCTTGCTTCCTTAGCTTTCCTCAAAGCCACGTGGCATAAGGCCAGACACTTCAATAAGCCCCTTCTAGCATCTTCTTACTGAGACACCGAAGCTTCCCAATGGGAGGTGCACTTTGCTGCAGCACATTAATAAACCTAACACTTTGGACATCATATGCATTCCTGGTGGTCTGCAAGCACTGGGATTTATCAATACTTACCCGTGCGTTCTTCCTCTTCATGTGTGAAGTTTGACTTTCCCTTACTTGGAGCCAAACCAGGTTGAGGGGTACGAAGGTAGCTTCCAATTGGATAGGTCCAATAATTTTGGGGTGGTCAGTCAGTGGCATTCATCCTCATCTGTGGAATGGAGCAAACAGTTCATAATCAAACCAGCTGAATGTATACGCTCCACCTATCCATTGGCAGTGGTGCCCAAGACGTTTCTGTGGACTGACAGCATCAGAAATATTTAGAGATAATTGTTGAAAATATAAATCCCAAAGTAAATCTCAGACCCAGTAAAACGAATTTCAGAGAAGTTGGGACTCAGAATCTGATGTTTTCAGAAAAACGCTGGGTGATTTCATTCAGCATACAGGTTTGGGAGCCACTGATAAGGACAGCTGGACTGAAGAGATAAGAGATTTTCCTAAGATATTAAGAGCTTAAAAATTATCCGAGTGTATGTTCTTTGGGAGAATTCTTAGCAGTAACAGCCTGCTGTGCACAGAGGCAATAATTCTCCAGTATCATAGAGATAATCAAAATGGGAATAGAAGACTAACCTGTTCATACAATGTCCACATCTAGGACAGGGACTGGATAAATGGGAAAAGTCAACTGTCATGCTGTTACGATTCCCATTTGTTTCCTGGGTTTTAATTTGATAATGTGCACAGGCTTCTCTATCTGCTTAGTAACGTTTCCAACTATGGATGGCCTTGGGCTTTGATTGAAAACCCTGGTCTATTAGGCTGTTATTGCAGAATGAGTTAAGACTCTAAGGTGTGGACTACTTTCAACATTCACTGTTATTTTTTTAAAGCAACCAATAAAAGAGAAAAATCAATTGTAGTCCTGGTGTCACATTTCGGTTCTATGACCTGTTTTCTTCCTGGCATCTTTGCTCACTTCGGTAGGTTTTCTCCAGAATTTCACGTCATATTCTAAGGAACTGGTTCAATTTTGCTGCAACTAACTCTGTTCTGATTTTTGAAGGCTGTTACTCTATTTGGACTTACCGTTGCAATCTTCTGTGCCATTTGTAAAATTCTCCCTTCCAGGACATGATATAAATCCTGTGTCAGTGGTAGATTCATAACCCTTTGTGATGTTATTGCACGTTGCATTTGGGGGACAAGTAGTGGAGACATTTTCACAGTCACAACAACCGTTAGAGTGGAGGAGAGGATAGGAACTCTGTTTAGACCCTGGGCTGCCTCAAGTCAACTTGAGTCTTGGTTACTTGAATCCTTTTATGTGCTGAGTGTGACACTCGGCAAGTGGTACTCACTTTGTAAACATTTGTTCAATGGATGATCAATGAACATGATTGGTGTTGCCAGCTTATGTTACTAGAAAAAAAAATTTTTCTTTCAGCAGGGACTCAAACTCTTTTGGAAAACATTGGAGCAATCCTCTTGAACTGTCCTACTCAAGGTGTGGTCTGTGGACCAGCAGCATCAGCATCACCCGGGAGCTTGTTACAAATGCAAATTTCCTGGCTCCACCCCAGCCCTACTGAATCTAAGTCTGGGTCCTGGGCTAGGAATCTGTTTGAACAAGCTCCCCAGGGGATGACGATGATGCTCAGGCTTGAGAACCTCTGCATCTCGGCTGCTTCTAGAATAAAAGAGTTCTCTGATGAAAACCCTAAGAATTTTTAATAAGACTTGATTTAGAATTTCTTGACCTTTATTTCATTCTTTTACATCAACTCAGTGAGGTGTCATGAGTCACCCTGTCACAATTCAAAGCCATGGTTTCCATCAGCCAAAATTCCCAGGTTTATATTGGACTTCTTAAACCTCAGATTGTTTCCAACACCAGTTCTATTTCTAGTTCTTCCTTCTTTATCACCTCACCAAACCTATGACTCATTTTCTCTCTCCTCACGAAGCTTTCTCTCTAATCCCCTCCATCTCCTCTCCTTTTCCCAAGATCCAAGTCCCTTTCATATCTTCTTATCCATTGTCCTATCTCACACCCTTTCTCCATCATCTCTGGAAGCAGATGGCTATGATTCAGGGGGCAGATTTATTTGTATAAGATTTAATTTTTAAATTACTTTTAATTTCATTAGTTGTGATATTGAAACTTTTGTATTTAATCCAAATGAGATAAAATTATAAAGAAAGAGATTCATCCTCTAACATATGATAAAGTAAATAAAAATTTTTAAAAATGTGTGCCAAAACATGCATCTAAATTGTTCACCTGGGAGATTATGTACTCATTTGAATAAAATCAATCCATATAATATCTTTTAATTCTTTTCTCTTCCTTTTTATTTTTCTGGTCTTCTTCCTTTTTTCCTCCCTCGTCACACCTATACATTTTGTCCTTGGACTTTATTACTGAGAAAGACAAGAAAATTCACTTCATTTTCACTTTTTCTTCCAAATAGTATTTTTGAAAAGAAATAAAAGACATACCATCTTCAACTGAAGAAGAAACAACACTTTGAATACCATTTTGTATGATTTCTGACATTTCACTTTGACCAACCACCTGGGGAAAGGATGAAATGATCTGAATCCATTGAGCCCCTATGTAAGCCCTGAGTCCTGAACTCACTAATGCATTGCTTCTGCAGGCCTCTGAAGAAGTGTTCTTCATTGCTGGTGTGCAATAGAGAAGTCATCTTATTTCCAACATTATGATCAGTGTTTGAGTCGGAGGAAATAGAAACAACACTTATTGTGCACTTATTCTGGCGAGTACTGAAATAGGCAGTTTACTGGAGTTATCTTACTTAATCATTGAAGCAGGCCTCTTCATACAGTAACTCTTAAAGCCAGTTTACTGACCAGGAAAATGAGGTTCAAAGAAGGGAAGTCACTTGCCCCTGGTCTCCCAGCTGGTAGATTGCAGGACGGATAGAGTCTGGCATACCAGGGAAAAACCTTCATGGAGGCTATTACGGCACCATGTTTCAATGTGCACGTGCATCATTGTGGACACACAACAGCAGTTGTAATGGGGTCTCATTTTAGGTTTTCCCAGGAGAAACTACTGATGGATAATTCTGGTCTTTAGATTCCATGTAATTTTCAAATTATGTACAAATATTTTGCACCCTCTTATCTTCCTTAACAGCTATAAATCCATATCCTTTCTGAATCTAAATCAGCTTCCATTTTAGCGAGTAATGGAATACTCAAATGCAAATATCGTAGATTTACTTTCCAATGAAAACCTATACATGCTCATTTGATTAAGGTGTTATTTTTAGGGAAAAAAAGAAGTATATTCAAGTACACAAAAGAGCCATATATATTCTGCAAAATATTGCAAAAATGGTACCTATTGTAGCTGCCCCTCTATGGCCGCAGGAAGTGAGGAAACAGTGAGATTCCTCTCTTCTGGTTATAAAGAGTGAGTATCAGAAGCATTTGAAGGGTCATGAATTTTACATAATGGAAACAATGGACAAAATGCCATTTTGCATTATTTTGTAACAAAGTTATTTATTAATAAAGGAGTGAAGCAATGTGCCTTATCTCATTTTGCCATTAAGAATCTAGTTAAATGAAGCTTTGATTAAAATAATGCCTATCACTACTAAGCATTTATCACACATAAGGCATCCCACAAAATGTCATTCAGATGTTCTATTTATTTTATTGCATTTCCTCAAAATAGCCATAGCATGTAAATATTATCATTCACATTTCAAGTTGAGGAAGAAGCAACCTAGAGAGGTTCTATATTCTCCCAAGGTCATCTCTTGGTATCTATGGGAGCAGAGGTTCAAACTCACGATTGTCTACCTGTAGATCAAATAGCGTTGGCCTCCATTCTCTGTATGATATTCTCTTCATTACTTAAGAAGCTCACTTACCATCTCTATGCCACACTTTCTCCATCGGAAACAGGTTGAGGACAATGTTTGTCTTTCTTACCTCCAAATGGTTGTAGGATAATATAAAATCACACACAGGGACTGTGTTGAAAACCCAGTGCTGTAGAAATGCAAGAGGTACTAACCACTTCCTTCACCATCAACAAACCTTGGGTTGAACACTTTTGAATCTCAATGAAAGCAAGAAAGCAGTAGAGTCCTGAGAGGGAACAAAAATAATTTAGGTTAATTGCTGGCATCCACAAACGCCTTCTGGGTCTTGGAGTCAGCCTGGGGCTGACCTTTTTTGCCATCCTGCACATTGCAGAGTTCAGTACTGTCTCTTAGTTCCCGCCAAACCAGGTGCAGAAGTTCAAGTAGGGAAATACAGTGTGCCACTGGCATAACTCCAAGATTTCCACTCTAGCCAACGGCCTTTCACATTTTTGATCGTGGAGAGACCATTATAAGAGTGGATAATTGGCCCTTGGAAATCAGATTCGATGTTTATTAAGGGACTGTTTCCTAGGAGTTTCATTCTTTAGAAAATAAAGTATTGCCAAAAAAAAAAAGCAAAACACGAAAGTCGGACAGAAACTCAAGAGTGAAACAGAGTCAACAATTAGAGGTGTATTCTTATTTAGTTGGGATTGTCACCAGTGTCACATTTTAATGACACAGGATTTTAAGGTGCATGTAAGATTAAGTCTGGTGGCTAGTACTTGTGAAGTCTCAATTTTATGATGCCATCTTTGCCATTATTATTTCCTTGACCTTTTCCCTCCCCTCACCTTTACCTCGACACAAACACATACACACACACACAACCACCACCACCATCAACAACAGGGGCGCATGGATGACACAGGATGGATAAGGCGATGCTGCAGCTTAGCAGACTAAAAGAAGATGAGATGATAACAGTGATCTGAAGACAACTGTCTTTTAGGTTCAGCAGTTTATCTGCAGGCTTGAACTGCACGTTAGATCATTTTCTCCTTGGAGAGGGAATAAGCTGTTTAAGCCCTTACCCCAGAAAAGCAGCACTCCTCTTGTAGCCAGAGATTTGAGCGCTGTTTCCTGACAAAAGTCAGAGACACACCTGATCCCTTATTTCTCCCACCTGTTTCATAGAATCTTCAGCGATGATGGTCTAGTCATGTAAAACAATACACAATTTTCCTTATTACCAAAATTGCATGATCATTTTAGCAGAAAATCAGGTAAGCAAAGAGAAAAAAAAATGAAAACTGAGTCAACTGTAAGTTCATCTTTCAAAGATATTCCCTATTAATATTTTGGTGCTTTGTCTTCCAGCCAATTTTCCTCTTATGTATATAAACACAAAAATTTCATTTCACAACGTTGGTATCCTATAATAGCTAAACTTAGTTTTTGCTCAAAAAATAGACTCCGATTTGATTTTTAATGTCTAGAGTACTTAATTTGAATTTATTATAATAGCTTTAACCAGCATCCTATCAACAGACACTTAAGAGTTTGGAAAATTTTCAATATTATAAATCAGCTTACATGGAAGTTCTTCTTTGGTTCATCATGAATTGGACAAGGTCCCATTTTTCTCAGGCAACGGTGGGGAAGGGCAAGTTGGACCTGATTCCAATAACCTTGTGATGGCCTTTTCCCCAGTTAAGGACTCTTGAATCACAAATATCTCCAAAATTTCCAGCATAATAGTTAGAGCTCCGCATACCACTATCTCTGTCTCCTCAAACAGCCCAACATCTTCACCAGCTCCTGTGGCCCCAGAAAAACCACAGTGACACCAGGGACCTCTGCTACAGCAACCAGTTTTTCTGGAAACCACTCCAACCTGGAAGGAAGAGAATAAAGCCCCCTTTTTCTGCCTCTGTTTTATGTTTCCTGTGTGACATGAGCTCTGCCATTTATACTTGTATGACTTTCCAGGGCTGCTGTAACAAAATACCACAAAGTGGGTGACTTAAAACAAAGGAAATTCATTCTCTCCCAGTTCTGAAGCCTAGAAATCTGATATCAAAGTATCAGCAGGCCCTTCCTTGACTCCCCCAGCTTGCGGTGGTGGCCGCTAATCATCGGTGTTCATTGGCTGCAGCTGAATCAGTCCAATCTCTGCCTCTGTCATCAAATGCTGTTTCCTGTCCAACCAGTCATACTGGATTAGAGTCCACACTAAGGACCTCATCTTAACTTGATCACATCTGCAAAGACCCTATTTCCAAATAAGGTCACATTCATAGGTTCCAGGGATTAGAACATCAACATATCTTTTGGGAGACACAATTCAACCCATAGCAACAGCCTTGCTCCAAGTCAGGAGAGGTGGATTTGAGTGTGGGAGGCCATAAATTTATGAGGTGGTTGCAAAACCTAGAACCCCCTGCCTCAGCCAGAGTCTCGTGTGTGTGTGTGGTGGTGCATCTTGCAATTCCCAAGTCAGTAGCCATGTAAGCCTTTCATTTTTTTATCTTAATATATTTGATTTAACCCAACATCTCCAAAGAATTATTATCTCAACATGTAGTTAATATGTAATTATCATTGAGGTATTATACATTCATATTTTTATATAAAATCCTTGAAACCCATAGTGTATTTTACATTTACAGCACATCTCAATTTAGACTAGCCACATTTTAAATTCTCAATGGTGACATGTATCTACAGGCTACCAGATAGGAAAATATGGTTTAAAAAAATAGATTTTATTTCATATAATGGTTTACAGTTATAGGTTTACAGAAAAATTAAGTGGACATTATAGAGAGTTCCTATATATCCCCTCATCCCTCCCAGCATAGTTTTCTTATTATTAACATCTCATTAGCAATCATTATAACTTATATAACATTATTACTGTAACATTATTAACTACAAATTACTAACTTTAGTGTGGTACATTTGTTATAATTCCTGAACCAGTCCAGATACATTATAATTAATGAAAGTCCATAGTTGGAATCAGGGTCACTCTTTGTGTTGTACATCCTACGGGTTTTGACAAATGCATAGTAATATGTATCCGCCATTACAGAATCATATGGAACTATGGTTTCACTGCCCTAAAATCCCCTTTGCTCCAGGGCCATAGAGATGTGTGTGACCTTTGTCATAGTCATAGATGTTTGGGGTGATGGTGAATACAGGGGTTCGTTCCAGCTAGTATCCTCTGCTTTAGGGTGAGGAAAGGGAGGAATTTCTCACAACAGCATTAATAATGTAGGAAAGCAATGTTGAGGGTGCAGAAGTGGATCATCACAACATATTGATCCTGGAATTAGCATGGTTAAAAGAACTGAGGAATAGGAGAGGAGGTCAATTTCTAGAAAATCAAAAATGCAACTTTATTTCTGCATTGATCTTGAGTTACTGATTTGGAATCTTATAAATTCAGCATGACTTTTGCTTCCCCAGGCAGGGCCTCATGGGCTTGTGATGTTTCTGCACTCATGATTGGTGTGCAGCCCTGCATGGGTCACACATAGAATGTCCTGGGCTGCCCTGGGCCCTGGGTGTGTGAGGCTGTCCCTCCCTGTCTTGCACTTTGGAGGCTGTGATGCTGGAATGTTCTTGTCTGAGCCCTGAGTGACATGGGCCCTTTCTGACACTTGCACCTTACACCTGACATTGCCTCCTCTGATGCAGTTCATTTGCATCACTGCAAATGATGTTCATGCAAATGACTTGTTGACTCAGGCTTGGGACCCAATCTGGCCAAGTGCAGATGGTCCCTGGAACCTTGTTATCAATGGACATGGATGAAATCATAGTGCTTAGGGATACCAAATAAAGGAAATGTGCATACCTCACTAAGACTCTATACACTCGTCCTTGGAGATTACATCCTGTGAGAGATGCATAAACACAGTCTCCTCCTTTCTTCCTTTTCAGGCACCTGAGAATGGCATCAAAGTAGACATGATTTCATGTCTCCCCATCCCACACAGCCTTACCTGTGGAAATTTGTACAGTTCCAGCAGTGTTCCAATCTGGGCAGAAATTGCACATGTTGTTTCAGTGAGGACTGCTAGAGACTTACTCTCTCTCCTACAGGTGTAATTTGGGTTGTCTTTGCCCAGCCCTGAGACCCAAATGAGGGAACTCTCCAGTGCCTTCTGTTCATTGTGCAGGACATTATAGAGATCAACTCCCAGAGATATGTTGGGTAAAAGATGGGGGTTCTGTTGATTTCCTCAATGGCAAAAACCAAGGCCAGAACATACTGATAGTTCTTATACTGAAACCTGCTGAGAGGGATGGGGCTCCTTAGGGAAAAGACTCAAACCACAATTATCTTCAAATCCAATGCAACCACTTAATTAAGGAAGAATGCCCAGCCAACTCATTCCATCTGTGGCAACAACTCTCTTGAAGCCTTAGAATTTATAGCTAAATCAAGTAACATCACCTGGGCTCTGGAACATCCTTACTGAATTCCACACACATGGAGAAAAGTGATTAAGTTTATGAGAAAAGTTTAATGAATGGAAAAGCAGATCACATTCAGAGTGTGTTTTCTAAATGGTTCTTTGGTTCAGGATCCAAAATGCTTGTTCATTTGAACACATCATCAAATGCTTCAGAGAACAGCAATAATATCAACATGAGATTGGAGACAGCCCTGGGGAGGAAGAGTAATTACAACTGAAGGCTCTGGGACAAGCAGAGAAGCAGGGTGTCTGTGGGTTGAGAATGGTGTAGCAGAAGGCTGGCAATCACACTGCCTCACCTTCGGCCCCATCAAACCTGTGTATCTGCCACCATCAACAACCGGGGAGCTAGGAAGAGCTTCAGAGCTCCCATGAAGGAGGAATCACCATAAGACAGAAACATCCGGGAGAAGTTTGAAGGAGTTAAAACTGAAAACACTTAGGAGTCTAAGAGACACAGCCTTGTACAGTTTAAAAATTGAAAATGTGATTACCAAAACTGATTCAACAAATTGGTTCTGGTCATTCTGCTGGGAACAGAGGGCAGTGGACGTCTCATACATTCTGGTTTGGAAGCAAGATTTCTTGTTCTCTGTGGATGAATAAACAACAAGAAAAGAGAGCCTGTGGTAGGTAAATACACGCTTGATTCATCTGAAAATGTCGTCTCCTCCCCTTCAACTTGAAGGTTAGTGTAGGGAGACAGCACGGGTAGTTTCCACTGTTCAACTTCTCCCTTAATATTCAGAACAGAGAATCAGTTTTATTTTGGGTGGCAATTCAACAAACTAAAAGATAAAATTCCTAACCCTTCCTGCAGATAAGAGTAACCAGATCAAATTCAGGCCAATGATGTGTGACAAGAAGTATGGAGTGGGGGTTTGTGGAGGCTGCACAGATGGAATTGACATAGATGGGAGGTTCAGCATTAGACACATGTGACACCAATCCACAGGTGTTGTAGGTATTATCTCGTATACACCTGACGATGTTCCTAGAAAGCTGTTTTTAGCACCATTCCCATTGTGCAGGTTGGGAGACTGGGGAGATCTCAAGAGGCACAGTGTCTTTTCCAGGACACACAATAGGTAGGATAAAAGAGGTGTGACTTCAGCTCTGTCTCCTCAAAGCTGGCCACTGGTTCCGCTCCCAGGAGATGTGGGGAGGGTGGTGATGGATATTTGTGTACAGTGATGGAGATGACATGGGCAAGGAGGGAGAGCAGCCAACAGCCTAGCGGGGGCTTTGGGTGGGTCTGATTGAAGGAAGGGGCCAAGTAATAGAACCTTGAAGAAGTGACCTCACTTCCTTGGTTACAGCCCCCAACAGAACTTAGAACTCTGGTTACCAGGCACCCACACTGTAACCATAGCCTCCTGTCCAGTTCATTTGAGTGGAGACACTCGACACAGCAGGATGTTCTCGTGTTGTCCCGTGACTTTCCGAGGCTTTGGCCCCCGGAAAGCCAAGAATGAGAGCATGTTAAGTCGCTTTAGACATTGGCTCAGCCCTCACCTCGAATGTCTGTGGCCTTTTGGCAGGAGGAACCATCAGGTAACAGCGTAGCCCAGGGCAGGCCCCTCTAGGTCAGGCCACAACTGTGATCCCAAATGGACAGCCCCACACCCCTTGAACCTCATTTTGTGTGTGTGTATGTGTGTGTGTGTGTGTGTGTGTGTGTGTGTATGTGGGAGGTGGAGTTAGAGAAGGTAGTATGAGGAGGAATGACCCTGAGCAGGAGCAGGTAGCTAAATGGTGGAGATCTGGTGGTGTGTCATGTTCATACTGAAGATCTGGCTGCAGGAGAGGAAAGTGAGTGCTGGGGACCAAGCTCTTCTACCCACATGTGAATCCAAGGCTCTCGAGGTGTCAACACATTACTTCCCTGATGGAGACTATGCAGATGCCCCTCTGTGCCTGAACTGTAGTGGGGTTTCCCTCTGTGGCGAAGTCCAGGAAGGCCCCTGATGCCTCCTGGCCTGACTTCTGGGCACTGTCACTGCAGAGCTGCACCCAAGTGATGGTTGAGGAGCTGGTAGATGGTTTCCAGTTCACCATCTCCCTGGAGAGGACACAGGTGCACCAGTCCATCAATGAAGAGGGCTGGTCTGAGGTGAGTGTGGGTGCAGAGGGGTCTTCATACCCAGGACTCTGAGATGACCAAGGCACTACTAGAATGCAGACTCAAATCTCTGGATCTCAAAACCCTGGAACCCCCCAGGGTTTTCTCATTAGAGTGCTCCAAGTCCCACTCCCAAAGGAATCTGGACCTCCACTCCTTCCCACCAGCTACACAGGAGGGTAGAAAGTCACCTCAATTCTCCCGGTGGTTCATCATGATGTCATTGAGTGTATGTACCTCCGTCTCTCCCTCAGTGTGAGGATGAGTTGACCGTGAATTTAAATGAGGCCTGCAGGATGCGGGCCCTCCAGACAGGCATGATGGAGAAGCTGACAGAGTCCATCGCACCAGCTTTCCTGAGGAGGAACATCTCTAGCTTCACCACCTTCGTGGTCAACTACTCGGCCTTAGACACATCCCACCAGGTCCTGCACCAGCTTTTTACTAGGTGAGTGGCCACTCCCTCCTCAGCACAGTGGTGACTCTGCCCCCTGCCAGCTGTGTGTCCTGGGAGTGTCACCAAATCTCTCTGAGCCTCAGTTTGCTCCTCTGAGAAGCAGGGTGGGAGAGGATAAATTTCATAGGGATCTTGTAGGAACTAATGGGATCAGCCATGGCGGGTGCTTACCTGGTGCCTGGCTCTGCAGAGAGGGCTGTGGACGTGCTGTGGTTGTGCATGGTGTTTATTTCTCTCTTCCCCGTGAAAAGTAGTCTGCCTCACCCATCTCTGAGATGCGGCCTTTCTGAGTTTGGAAAAGCACATGGAAACCACCCTGTCAAGGAGTTGGAGATTCCATCCAGCTGGTCCTGGTCCTTTTCCTTGGGGTAGCCAATCAAGGATCTCTGTGGCAGCAGAGAGGCCCTAGGCCCACTCACGTGCCTGGGATGGTTCTGGGTGGACTACATTCATTCAACCATGTAGATTAAGCACCTACTGCATGCAGGACATTTGGAGACAGTAAACAGTGAATGAAGGAGACACAATGCGTGGCCTCAATTTCCGTCTGAGAGTCAGACATTGACATTAGACATCATTCGCAGGTCTTGTCATCCACCGTCCATCCTAAGGGATGCCCTCATAGCCTCCTTTACATCTGGAGGCACCTCCCCTTATTCCAGCCAGGAGGGCAGAGCGCAGGACCACCTAAAAAAGTGAGTGGTCTTTGGGTCCAGAAGGACGGCCTCCTGTCTCTAAAGAACAAGCTGTGGGGGGAGAGATGGAGGCTGTGGCTGAGGGGAGCCTGTCAGAAGACGCATCTCACGCATCTTTTGATTCCCATGGGAAGGCAGAGGTCCGGTGGCTTCCAGTCCAGGAGGACAGGAGTCAAAGAGCTATGGATGGGTGCCAGGACCCCTGGGAACCAGAGGGGTGGCTGGGCTGAGTTCTCCCCTAGAACCCATACCCACCACAGACCCATTTTAATCTGCCTCCCCTTCTCCACAACTACCTCCTCTGACCACCACCTCCAGGCCCAGAACAGGAGGTGTGTGAGCAACCTGGTCACAAATCTGTCTCAGTGCTCAATCCAGTTGCACAAGTGCATGGAGTGCTGGGGTGGGCTGTGTCCCAGACCTTCAGGAGAAGAGAGTCAGTGGGAAGAGAGTCACAACAGACTCTGTGTCAACCTGCTGGATATGCAGGCCTGCCACTGCCAGGACAGCCTCACAGGGGTCAGGGCTGCCATGTGGCTCTCACCTGGATGGACAGGGGCAGGCATAGGGCCCAGCCCCAAGCCAGGGTGCCTTGGGTGAGAAGTGTGGAGGGAAAGGCCAGGCCTCTGACTCTCTTGCCCAATTGCCTCCCTCAGTGCCATCTCTTCTCTGGTGGGAACCTGCCTGGACCCAGGGCAGGATTTCTGGGAGCTCCTGCACTACCCCTGCTTCAGCATGAAGCTGGCCTCTCTGCATCTCAGCTTGCCTGGCTCGGGGCTTCAGGGCCACGCCTACCTTCTCCAGGTCCAGCTGGAGCATCCACGGCCCATTGAGGCAGAGCTGGAAGGTGAGGCGACTGCAGTCTGGGATGACAATTTGCAGAGTGGTCAGAGGCTTGGTTCACTTCAAGGCAGTGCGGTCTTTCCTGGCTTTGACAGGCACAGGCGAAGTCAGCTACTTGAGTGACACTGTTTCTTTCTCCTGCTGCAGTACCATCTCCAGAGCTCCCTCCAGCTCCAGCGCCAGAGCAAGGGCCAGCTCCACGGCTAGATCCAGCTCCAGCTCTAGTTCCACCACCTGTGCTAGAGCTGGAGCCAGTGTCACCTCCATCAGTCCCTCCAGGGCCAGAGCCACCACCAACCTCAGCTCCAGCCCCAGTGCCAGCTCCTGAGCTGGAGCCAGCTGGACCATTGGCTCCAGGGAGAATCCTCCCTCCACCTGGAGAGATAACAGCAGAGCCAGATCCAGCCCCAGAGCCCGCCTGCCCCTGGGACGTGACCAACAAGAACCTGCTTAGGGAGGAGAAGCCTGACTTCTTGGAGTTCCCTCCCCGGCTGGTGGCAGAGCAGTTGACACTGATGGATGTGGTGAGCAGCGGGGCTCTCAGGGCAGGTGGGGCCGGCCTTCCCTGTGCCATCAGCTGCCCCAGACCTGCCATTTCCTCATCCAGAATCCCATGATCTCGGTCCAACCTCTTGCTTCCCCACTTACCCTCATGTGACCTGAGCAGCCTTCTTTACTCCCAAGCCTTTGCTGTCCTCATGTGGACAGTAGGGATGGACTTTGAGAGCAGCTGCCATGCAGAGTGGCTGTGCAGTTGGATGAGGTGGAGCAGAGAGGAAGTTGGGCAGAGTCTGCGCTTTGGTGGGGGAGGGGAGCACACTGAAGTGCTGTCTCGTCCTTGGGTAGTTTACTCATTTGCCCAGGAGGCCTCAACAGCCTCAACACTAATTAGGCACTTAATGTGTACATGACTACAAGGCAGACAAACAAAGCCCCTGCTTGTTCCTGCCTTGGGGGAATGTGCATCTGAAAGAGGAGTCAGACCCCAGGATAGTCAGAATGGGTGGAAGATGCCCCTAGAGATGGTCAAGCAGGAGCCGAGTTCTGGTGCTTAGAGGAAGTGAGACTGGGTGGCGAGCAAATGCCACTTCCCTGCGCCACAGTATGGGTTCCTGGGTCATCCTGTGCTGGGTGCCCTCAGGGGACACAGGCAACACCCAGGGACTCCCACAAGCCTCAGGCCGCATTCTCAGCTTCCTGAGCTCCAGGTCTCACCAGTGACCCGGCCTGGGACTGGGGGCTGCAGAAGCTGAGCTGGGCTGTGGCAGGACTGGGTGACACTCCCTGTCCTCCCCAGGAGCTCTTCAAGACAGTGAGGCCCCACGACTTCCTGGACTCCATCTGGTCCCAGTGTGACAACAGGGGCAATGAGCACCTGGCACCGACCATCCATGCCACCATGACCCACTTTAACAGAGTGGTTGAATGTATCGTCACCACCTGCATTGGGGACCCGAGCATGAAGGCCCAGGACAGGGCCAGGGTGGTGGAGCTCTGGATCCAGGTGGCCAAGGTAAGATGTGAGAGGCCCTGGGAGCCCCTCTCTGGAGTCGGGGGAACTGCCCCTTCTCCTTTATCAGCTCTCATGTTTGAAGTCCATGGTCTGAGCCTTTGCACAATCCTTAGGCCCCTCCTGCCAGGCCTCGATGACCTGACTCTTGGTCCCAGTGGTGGGAAGCTCACCCCTTCCTGGGCTCCTTTCTTGGCTTGAGCTGAAATCCTCCTCCCTGGAAGTATTCCTCATCAGGTTCCAGCTGTGCCTTTCCCGGGTTCCCTGAGCCGCTATCTCATCCAGGACAGGAGACGTCAATGAGGCGACAGAAGCCAGAGGAAGCAGGGCTCAGCTCCCCCTCATAGCTCATTCTCTTCCCTTCCCCAGGAATGCCAAGGCCTGAGGAACCTTTCCTCTCTCCATGCGATCTTCTGGGCTCTGGAGGGCCCCTCCATTCAACGTTTAAAAGAGACGTGGAGACAGGTGTCCAGGTGGGTAGGCCTCTCTCCATGCGAGCACCACCTGGGTGGACCAGACACCCCCCACAGGGCTGGCATTGCCCTTCCGTCAGTTGGGACCCCCTGGGAGACAGCAAACCCTGGGGATAGGGTCTGACCTGGTTGGCAGGCTTGAAGTCTTTCTGAAAACTTAGGCCAGTGGTTCTGCTTCAGGAATCAGTTTCCCTAAGTGACAGATCATGGCTTGAACCAAATTGAAGATTTTCAAGTGTTTGCAGCAACAGAACTCTCTGTCCACGTGAAATTAAGACTGTTTAAAACACATCTGCTGAGAAAATAAGAGAATGGAGGCCCCAGGTGACAATAGGAGAGCCCCCTCCCCAGTCCCGGACACCTCAGGGCTCAGAGGACACAGTGAAAATGCTCATCCAGGCTGTCTGGATCTTCTGGGTTTTCAAACAAAAGGGATTTATCCTCAAACCACTCCACAGTGTTTCTTTCATTTTTCCCTCCTCAGGAAGAACTGGCAAATACTTAAAAACATCATGCGAACATGCCACCGGGAGAGCAGGAAGCTTCTCAAGGAGGTGAGTGGAGGCTGGAGAACTGGAAGGACAGGAGGTGAGGTGGGGAGGGACCAGGCAGGATGTGCTTTGGTAAGTTTTTCACTTAAGGTTCCCCGAGAAATAACGGTCTGTCTTGTCCAGCTGGACAGGAAGCGGGGGGTGTGAGCTGCAGGGGCAGGTGGGGACTGTTTGGGGCAGGAGGCCTTGGTCACGGGATACAGTGGTGTCGCCTGGACTGTTCCAAGAGGTGAGGAGCTGGCAGAAAGAGCAGGTGTCTGGCTTCCATGCGGACCCATCAGCTGGCCCTCATCATCCTCCAGGCTGGCGGGTGGATGGAGTGGGTGGGGGTTCCTTTCTTCCTAAAGCAGCCCAGTCTGTCCTCAGGAAGCCAGGCCCCTGCTGCTCCTTCTGTCTTCACTGCACCTCGCAGGGGAGGGCATTCTGCCTGTCCCAGGGATGGGCACTGTGAGGTCACACAGGCCTTGTGGACACAGGGGCTGCACAGCCTTGGGCCAAATGGTGGATCTGGGACAGAACTGTGTGCTCTCTGGGACTGTGCACTCTAGGCCGATAGTGGTTACTGCTGACAAACCAGTGAGTCTCCCCCGGTGCTTGTCGACAAGGATACACCCCAGATGGCAATGAAAATTATCGAGGAACCTACAGATACTTAATGGACCTTCATGACAGATTCTTAATGGCCTCCATCGAGGCCCTGGCAGGAGGGGCCTAAGGATTGTGCAAAGGCTCAGACCACAGACTTCAAACATGAGAGCTGAGAAAGGAGAAGGGACATTAGAAGTTTCCAAGTGAAAAAGGATGCAAATGTCACCATTACACAGTGCCGTGGTCAGCCCCTACACTGTCACTCAGATGTGGCACACGGGGGTCCCCTTCCTGAGTGAGTGAAGGAGGAGTTCTGTGCAGGGACCATCCCGAGGGGATCCTAGGGAGCTTAGGACTTTGGCATGGCCTCAGGTCCAGCCTGGTGTCAGAGAATCCCAGGGGGCTGGAAAACACAGAAGCCACTTGCATGGGACCCCAAGACACCTTGTGCCTCTCCATCCATGGCTCAGGTTGACTGAGGGCCTCAACACACCCCGAGAGTCCAGAGGACAGGACATTAGTCCGAGGTGTGTCTGGAGGAAGAGCGAAGGCCGGGGGCCAGGGCCTCTGGCTGGGAGGGGGAGCGGTCTCCTCTGTGGGCCCCTGAGCAAGTCACTGCCCCTCTGTGGGCCTCGGTCTCCTCATCTGAGAAATGGAGGGAGATGATCTGTGCTGCAGGCCTGACAGGGGTGATGAGGTACAAGGAGGAGAGGAATGTGCAGGAGCTTTGTGCTCCTCCTCCTCGAGGGGGGAGGGGACAGCACTGGTGACAGTCAGATGACACTGAGTCCTCAGGGGACCCTGGGATGCATGGGGAGTCCTCCTCACACTTTCCTGATGAGGAGAGAGGCTTAGGGGCATGGGCAGGCCTGAGAGCACAGAAGAGGGAGTGTTGGAGCTGGGAGTGATCTAGAATCAGGGCACCCTGGAATGAGAGCAGCCATAGACACCAGATGGCCAGGGTCCAAGATCAGGGGCCTGGGAGACATGGGGAAGGGAACATGGCCTCCCTGAGCCTGTCTTTGACCCTGCAGGAGGTGATATCTGTGAGGGCCACCCTGCAGATGGACCCCCAGGGAGCTCAGGAGAGACAGCAGCAGCAGGTGAGGTGGCCTGAGGGGGAGGATCCAGGTGTCAGAGGAGGGGTCACTCACCTCATGGCTGGAGGCCTCCCTAAGAGAGGGGTCCCTCCTCCTCCAGCCCAGCTCCTGGAGCCCAAGAGCCTGAAATGCCTGCCCTGGAAGTGACCAGGAGGAGGCCTGGAAGGGCTGGGCCCAGGATGGGTTAGGGAGGGGAGGGGCAGGGACCACATACCCTGGGATTTGCCAAAAGCCGCCCCTGGGAGGTGACTGGGGAAGTTGGGTGGTCCTGGAGGGGGTAACTGGGGGGAGGCCGCTGAGGGTCCTAGGCTGTTCTCTGTGAGAGTCTGTGGTGGGCAGGAGGCTGGGGTGAAGGGATTTGGGGGAGGGTCCATGGGGGCACCTGAGAGGTGGGACTCATCTCACCACTCCCACCCTGATTTCACAGGGTGTCGTCCCCTTCCTGGGCATGATCCTCTATCACCTAAAGCTGCTGGACATTGGGATGGAGGATGATCTGGAAGTGAGTGAGCCTGGAGGTGGGGCCAGGGAGCAGGATCCTGAGGTTTGGGAGGCGAGAGCCCTGCACTGGGACCTGAGCTCTCAGTACCTGGCAAACCTCCTCTCATGAGAGCCCCATGGCCACCCCTGGGAGTTGGGGAGTCACGCCCATCTTAGCAATGCGTGAATAGACGCTCCGCTGGTGAAGCTCATAGCTGCCTGCCTGCAGAGCTGCAGGAGGCTGTGTCTGAGACGGATTCAGCCTCCCCCTCGGGCCCTGCCCCTGGGGGAGTGCCATCAGCCCCTGCAAGTGAGGAAGCACTTCTGTGTTCCAGCTGTCCCTTCCTCCCTGAGGCCTCAGTCTCCCTGTCTGTCATCAGAGAGGGTGTGCTACATAAGGTCTCTGGCCTCAGCTCCCCTGTCCCTCCTGCTCTGGAGCCCAGAGCCTGGCCCAGTGTCAAGTTCTCTTTGTGGAAGGTCTGCCCTCTGCTGGGCCCTGACATTCCTGCAGCCTGAGAAGGGCTGGGATGGGGGTTGGTTCTGGGCTTAGGGGGCTGTTTCTGATGGACATTGGCTGTCTCCCTTCCAGGGAAATCGGGTCAACTTTCAGAAATGGTGTGACATGAGCAGCTAAGGGGAGGGTGGGGAAGTGGAAATCACAGACTTCCCCTGGCAAGACTTTCTCTGGCCTCATCCCTTGGGTCTTACATTTATTAGGAGAGTCAGATCCACAAAGCTGGGCATCCCATCACGTTGGCGGGTGCGGGAGGGGCTGGCATCAAGGACACCTTCCTGGATGAGGAACTAATTCAAGCCAACTGTGAGGACAGGCAAGTCCTGAATGGAGTGGGAAGGAAGGAGGGTTCCCGAGTGAGCACAGACCCCAGACCAGATCCTCACTCCGCACAAGTCCCTGACAGCGTTCCCCACCCAAGCCCTGTCTGCATCCTGTCCTTCCTCCCAGAAATTCACACTCATCCGGAGGATCCAGCTGCTCCAGCAGGCTGCAAATCAGTATGACCTGGAGCCCGACGAGCGATTTGGGGCCTGGTTCCAGGCCATGGAGCCCATCAGCTTCCATGACAGGTGAGGGGGACAGGAGTTGGGTGAGGGCAGGGCAGACTCTCTCTGATGTCCAGCTCCAGAGCCTGTGGCCTGGCTCGCTGATCAGCCACAGAACTCGTAGCGTGGTGACCCATGGGGCACCAGGACTCAGCTGCTGGCAGGCTCTGGGAGGGGCACCTGAGGTGTGGCTCCTGGTAGCTCACAGGCCACTCTGTCCTGTAGCTACTGGGTCTCCTGCCAGCTGGAGCCCGCACACCAGAAGGCGAGCAAAATGCGGCTCTTCAGGAGAAAGAGGAACCGGACATCCTCCAGTTCAGGGCCGAGTGAGTGTTGGGACCAGGAGCGACTGAATCCAGGGGCTCAGTACAGCTTCGGGCTAAGCATGGGCCTGGATCCCAGCTCCACTGCTGAGCAGGCCTGGGACAGGCCGCTCCCCTCTGCTCTCTGGGACTCGGTTGCATCCTCTGAAATGGGTGATGCTAAATGATGCCTTGTGCATCAGGGACAAACGAGGTGCTGTTGATGGACTGAGCACTCGGTACAGGGTTTGGATTAGAGTGCAGGGGGACAGGGAGTTGTGCCATGAATCTCAGGAAGGATCCCCAAAATAGTCTGTTTCTTCTCTTCAGCCACCATGCCCTTGGTGATGAGCCGTCACACTCTGGAGACCACAAGTGCAGCTCCTCCTGACCAGCAGGGACACTGGCACCCTCGGGGTGCACCGGGCCAGGTCTTCCCACCCTGAGTGAATGAGGACATCCTAAGACTTTCCCTGGTTTCCCCTAAATCCCCAGAGGGAGGGCACCACCCCCTCCCTCTCCCTGACATCACCACGCCAGCCACTGTTAACCCATTGGGGAGGAGTGATATTATTTCTTTAATAGTAAATGGTAGATTTGACTCTTACATTATATCCTGTTTCTTTCACAGCCTGGGTGTTGTGGTGTGGTTCTTTCACTTCTTATGCTCATGTAAATGAGACACAGAATCTCACTTTCCTCCTTGAATGAAGAACTTGTGTATGGTCACAGCTTATTGTATGTGGGAGAATGGAGGAGGGCCAGCCTCCTCCCTGGCTACTGAATGAAACCCTCAAGTCCCCCTTCCTCAGAGGACAGGTGGATTTCAGTGTGGTTCACCTGGGCCAGGAGCAGAGACAGCCCCTCAGATCTCCCTGGATGTAGAGGTTGGAAGGACTTTCCCAGGCAGAGCAATAACCACTGAAATGTGGGTGTCTTTCAAATAGCACTTACCAGGACCATGTCCTTCCCCAGGACAGCGGCTGTCTTTCTACAGCTTTCCAGGAAGAAGGAATGTTTTTTGCTTCTCTTGTTGAGGTTTCTTGGATCAGATATTGGAACTTGCCGTTTTCTAATCAGTGTCTGGATTCGCATCAACACTAAATGAGGAAAAAATGTAAAAAGGTAAAACTTTGCATGTGGAACAGACAAGGACAGAGGAAGACCAGGTGCAGATGGACTAAGGGCCGACAGGACATCCCCATCAGGCCGCCTCTAGGGCTCCCTGTTCACCCTTCGCCTAGACTGGAATCCTCCTGGGATCCTGGCCCATGCCCTTAGAAGTCCTTTTCCTGCTTGTTTCATGTCACTTTATGATGAAGTGCTGCTGTTCACGCCCAACTCTAGAGCTTTATGGATCAGATAATACCCAGTTCATAACAGTCATCTCAGACTGTCCCATAATTAGGTATTTAGTCCCAACCAGCACCAAGTAGCAAGAAAGGTGCCATTTCTCAAAAGGAAAATGGATATCTGCATGGTTTTGCTTTAAAATCCTAGGTGCATGCATTGTCATTCTCTTGTGGAGGGCTGCCAGAAGATCCCGAAAACAGCCCTAAATGCCAAAGACCTGCTGATTCATATGGCCTAAATGGTAGAATAGCTTATACTGTACCCTGGACCAGCTTCAGAGACTTCTTTTGCTCTGAGCCCCATTTGAAACTCAGTAAATATGCGAAGTAAATCACTCAAATGAGACACATATTGGCTCCAGAACCCAAAGAGGCCTACAAAGCATTGGATCTTTTTTAATGTTAATAGGTGGAAGATACATCAACTTAACTTTCACACTGAAGGAGGGATCTCAGTATGCCCCAGAACCCTACAAACCCTACAAACCCACCAAGTCTTCATGGGGTTTATCTCCCACTCATATATCTTACTAAAGCTTCCAGGGTATTTGCTACTTCCTGCCCAACAAATCTATTAGCATGATTTCATGGATTATTTAGCCTCGATTATGACAGAGAGGGCTAGAGCTGAAAGCAACAGTGAATGTTTTGTTGACCCGATCATGTGGAAGCAAATTACTTCTTGGTTGTGTTGGATTCCCAAGGGGAAGGGGAGGGAAATCCCAACTCACCAGGTCTCGGGATGACGCGGGCCCACAGACACAGAAGACCGAACTTGATGCAAACGCAAGAGGTTTATTGAGCGGAGCTCCGGGTCGACTCGTGTCCCTCGCAGGAGACAGAGGGGTCGACCCCGAGCCTTAGGGGGCAAGTTCTTTTATAGGATTTGGGAGCATAAAGCGGGAAAAGGTTGGCGCGGTTTTACATGATTGGTTAATTCAAAACATTCAGACAGTTACATTTTATGGTGCGAATTGCTACGGCGCGAAACAGCTATCAAGGTGCACACACATGTCCCCACCTGGCCCCCCTCCACCCCGACCCTCCCAAACTTATCCCTCTGTAGCACTCCCTTGTTCTCAATTTTCTCTGAACAGTTTAGGGTGAGTCTTCCGCGAACAGAGTCAGTTGGGATCGATAGACTCTATTCATAGAAGACTCGCCCCAACTGCCCCTTAAGGTGTTAACATATTAAATTTTTAACATAATTTACAGTTGATGTAGAGAGAATAAAGCATTTGCCAGAACAATAGTTGCACACCAGTTTTTAGAGACTGTGCTGTTTTGCTCCAGTAAGGAGACTACATCTGTAAAAGCAGCAGCATTTAGGATCACCACCTGATTAAGTGTAGGAAAATCTGCTACCACTCTCCAAAACCCCACTACCATGCATACAGGCCAAGTCAACACACTTGCATCTCTCAAGACTTGCATGGTGGCATTACTCTCCACAGACTTCCTCAGGGAGGCAATATTGCTTTTGATTTATTATTTTGGTTGAGCATGGAAATTCCAGTGGTTTCCAGTTGGTCTTTCCTATTATATAAGCCATTGTTCTACAGGCAGGGAGCCAGTGTGAAGAGTCTGCTAGTTTGCAAATGTGTTCTTGAGAACTATAAATTCAGGTAAAATTTAGGTACAAAGAGAATTCCTATTGAGTTGTATGTGTGGACCCACTGGGCCCACTGTGAGAAGGAATCAGACCAAAGAACTATTTATCATCTAATCTCTATCAATCTCCACTCTGACTATTGGACCAAAAAGCATTTGGGATCCCCAGGAATTAACATCAACTCCAATTCTATCTTAGTCATTCCAAAAAAATCTGGCTATTTCCCTCTTCCCATGCACAGATACCTTGGTAAAGGGTCCCAGGTCACTTTCAGAAGGGCAAAGAGGAAGATTTACAGTATACTATGTTGGCAGGGTTATAGCATTCTTCCTCAGAGGGACCCCACTCATATCTCAATTTCGAATATCTATTCCTGCACCAGTACCAAACTGTTTCTATTAATACAGCTTTATAATGTGTCTTGAAAATTGATAAGGCAATTCCTAATATATTCAAAGATTGTTTTGGCATTCTTTTTTTTTTTTTTTTTGGAAGATTGGCCCTGAGCTAACATCTATTGCCAATCTTCCTCTTTTTTCTTGAGGAAGATTGTCCCTGAGCTAACATCTGTGCCAACGTTCCTCTATTTTGTGTATGGGATGCTGCCACGGCATGGCTCGATGAGCAGTGTGTAGGTCTGCGCCCAGGATCCAAATCCTCGAACCCCAGGTCGTTGAAGCAGAGTGCAAGAACTTAACCACTATGCCACTGGGCCGGCCCCATATGTTGGCATTCTTATATATTTGCTAGTCCTAATGAATTTTGGAATCCATTTGGCAAAATCCACACACACAAAAATTCTATTAGCATTTTTATTGAGATTGTTTGGATTTATAAATTAATTCAGGGAACACAGAAATTTTTCATAACATTAAGTTATCCCATCAGTGAACATGATATATCTACTTATTTGGCCATTTTATATCTTTTATTAAATTCTATAATTTTCCCAGTAGAAGTCAGTACATTTTTGTTAGTTTTAGTCCTAATCGGTCTCACATAAAAAATTTAAAACTTTTATGGACTCACATTCTCATCCAGCTATTTCCCTTTCCACTTTATAGCCAAACATCTTGAAAGAGTTGTCTACACTACATGTTTCCATTTACTCACCTCACTTCCTCTTAAACATAAAGCAATTTGGATTCAGTGAGCTCCACTTCATCAAAACTGCTCAGTCACTGATGACACACACAACTTTAAAAATCCACAAGTTTTTTCCTGACCCTTATCTTGCTTGATTTTTAAAAAATTTATACGTTTTCACTTTCAGTTTCCAGTTCTGCTCGTAAGGAGCTTGGAAGTTACCGCTCCATCCTGATAACAAGTAAAAAGCTGAACAGACTGAAAAATCAACAAACAACAATTCTTGGATCCATAAGACAGGGGAGGACACAGGGTAAACTGCGGCCCCCAAGAGTGGAGAGATGGACAGGCAAACACAGAGAGCCGCAGCTCACCAGAGCAGAGACTCGCGCAGAAACCACCTCCAGAACCAGGGCCAGGGTAGGAAAACCTGAACTGTAATGGACAGATTGGTGAAGGCTCAGTGTGGACAACTCCGAAAGTGAAGAACTCTGGGGTGATCCAGCCATAGAGGGGCCCCCAGAACATTGTGAGATTTACCTCCAGGAGCTTGACTAGGTTCCCACAGTAAATATCTGAGAAAAATCCCCTTGTGCTCCTGGCAGGAGGAGGGGAAAAGGAACCATTCTGAAATACTCCAGAGCACTCTGTTCTTCTTAACAAGGCCCACCCTCAGGGAAAACTGCCTAACAAGAGCTTAACCTACTGGAGTATTATCAGAGCCTAATTGACCTAGGGGAGGGGAAATACCCAACTCCAGCCCATTCTAGCCATCCTGTCTCACCTAAGGGGGCAAAAAAAAAAAACTGAGAAACAGTCATGAAGTTCACAGTGCAGAGGCGTAGGCTCACTGAAAAACTGAGACCTAATCTTAGGACTATAGAATGCTTCCCCTCCCCAACACCTCACTGCCACATCACTAAAGGCCTATTTACAGCAGTTCCTTTTACCCAGTGCATCATATACAGCTATCAAGAAAATTTACCAGGCATATACCAAAACACAAAAAACATAATTTGAAGAGACAGAGTAAGTATCAAAATCAAACATGGCAAGGATGTTGGAATCATCAGACTGGGAATTTAAAACAACTGTGATTAATATGCTAAGAGCTCTAATGGATAAAGTAAACAGCATGCAAGAACAGATGGGTAATGTAAGCAGAGAGATGGAAACCCTAAGAAAGATTCAGAAAGAAATGCTAGCAATAAAAATCACTGTAACAGAAACGAAGAATGGCTTTGAGGAGCTTATTAGTAGGCCAGACATGGCTGAGGAAAGAATCTCTGAGCTAGAGGATATATCAATAGAATCCTTGAAAACTGTAGAGCAAAAAGAACAAAGACTGAAAAAAAAAAAAAACAGAATATCCAAGGACTGTGGGACAACTACAAAAGATGTAACATACGTGTAATGGGATTACCAGAAGGAGAAAAAAGAGAGAAAGGAACAGAAGAAATATTTGGAAAAATAATGATCAAGAATTTTCCCAAATTAATGTCAGACACCAAACCACAGATCCAGGAAGCTCAAAGAATACTGAGCAAGATAAATGCCCCCAAAAATTACACTTAGGTATATCTTCAAATTATAACCAAAAATAAAGAAAAAATCCTGAAAGTAGCCAGAGTATAAAAACATCTTACCTATAGAGGAACAAAGATGAGAATTACATCTAACTTCTCAGAAACCATGCAAGCAAGTAGAAAGTTGAGTAAAATATTTAAAGTGTTCAGAGTAAAAAACCCACCAACCTAGAATTCTATACTCTATGAAATTATTCTTCAAAAGTGAAGGAGAAATAAAGACTTTCTCAGGCAAACAAAAATTGAGGGACTATGTTGCCAATAGACCTGCTCTGCAAGAAATGTTAAAAGAGGTTCTTTAGAGAGAAGGAAAATAATATAGGTCAGAAATTCAGATCTACATAAAGAAAGGATGAGAGTTGAAGAAGGAATAAGTGAAAGTAAACCAAAAACTCTTATTTTTCTTATTCTTAATCTATCTAACAGATAACAGTTTGTTTAAAATAACAATGTATTTGATTATGTACGCTTACGAATATGTATGCTTATGTGTGCTTACATATAAGTGAAATGAATAACAGCAATGATACAAGGGATGGGAGTAAGGAATTAGGATTATTTTGTTATCATAAAATACTTATGCTACCCAGGAAGTAGTATAGTGTTATTTGAAAATGGACTTGGATTAGTTGTAAATATATATTGCACTCTAGGGTAACCACTAAAAAAGTTTTAAAAAACTGTAACTGATATGCTAAGAAAGGAGAGAAAATGGAATCATACAAAATGCTCAATTAAAACCAGAAAAGGCAGAAAAAGAGTGGAAGACAAAAACAGGAACAAAAAACAAAAGAAACAGGGGCCGGTCCAGTGGCGCAGCAGTTAATTGTGCGTGCTCTGCTGCGGCAGCTTGGGGTTCGCAGGTTCGGATCCCAGGCGCGCACCAACGCACCGCTTGCTAAGCCATGCTGTGGCGGCGTCCCATATAAAGTAGAAGAGGATGGGCACGGGTGTTAGCCCAGGGCCAGTCTTCCTCCAGAAAAAAGAGGAGGATTGGCATTGGATGTTAGCTCAGGGCTAGTCCTCCTCACAAACAAAAAAAAACAACACACAAGAGAAACAAATAGAAAACAGTAATGAATATAGCAAATATATGTCAGCTATATCAAAAAACACTTTAAATGTAATGATCTAAATGTACCAATTAAAAAACAGAGAACGTCAGAAGGGATCAAAAAACACGACCTAACTATAGGTTGTCTACCAGAAACCCACTTTCAATACAAAGACACATATAGATTAAAAGTAAATGGGTAGAGAGAAATATACCATGCTAACAATAATCAAAACAAAGCAACAGTAGCTATAGTAATCTCAGACAGAGCAGACTTTAAAGTAAGGAAAGTTATCAGAGATAAATAAAAGCATTATATAATGCTTTAATTCCACAATGGAATTAAACTAGAAATCAATAATAACACTTTACATGTTTTAAATTTACATAATTCACTCTTTGTGATGTATATTTCTATGGATTTTGACAAATGCATAGAACTGTGTATACCATCACAGTCATGATCCAAAAAGTTTCATCACCCCAAAAATTCCTGCTTGCTGCCTCTTTGTGATCAACCCCTCCCCACACCCCACTCCTGGCAACCTCAGATTTGTCTTCTATCTCAATAGTTTAGCCTTTCCCAGAATGTCATATAAATGGAGTCATACAATATGATGCCTTTGAGTTCTAGTTTCTTTCACTTAACAAAATACCTTTGAGATTCACACATGTTGTTGCATGAATCCATCAGGGTTACTTTCTCCCTTGTGTTGCTAAGTAGTATTCCAGTGTATAGATATACCACAAACTGTTGATTCATTTATTCACATTTGAGTTGTTTCCAAGTTTTAACAATTAAAAATAAAGCTGAAATAAACATGCGTGTACAGATTTTTGTGTGCACATAAGTTTTTAGTTCTGTTGGGTAAATATTTGGGAGTAAGACTGCTACTCCCATATAAGAATAAGTAAACATATAAGCACTGTATATGTTTAAATTTGTTTGTTAAAAAAACTATTAAACAGTTTTTCAAAGTGGCCATACTGTTTTATAGTCTTATCAGCAAAGCATGAGGATTCCAGTTGTTCCACATCTTTGTCAACACTTGGTAGTGTCAGGATTTTTTTTTTTACCTTCTAATAGACGTATAGTGGTGTTTCATTGTGATTTTACTTTGTGTTTCCATCATGAGTATTGGCATCTTTTCATATGCTTATTTACCATCAATATGTCTTTTTGAGTAAAGTGTCAGTTCAAAACTTATGTTTCTGTCTTTTGAGTTATTTCTTGTTGAATTTTGTGAATTCTTTATATTCTGAATAAAAGTCTTATTTTATTGAGATATAATTGATATATAACATTATATTAGTTTCAGGTGTATAAAATAATGATTTGCTATTTGTATATATTGGGAAATGATCACCACAATAAGTCTAGTTAACATCTGTCACCATGCATAGCTACAAAATTTTTTCTTGTGATGAGAACTTTGAAGATTTACTCTCTTAGAAACTTTCAACTATGTGGTACAGTATTAACTATAGTTATTATGCTGTACATTACATCCCCACTACTTATTGATTTTATAACTGGAAATTTGTACCTTTTGATCTCCTTCACTCACTTTGCCCACCCCCCCACCCCTCAACTTTGGCAACCAGCAATCTGTTCTCTGTAGGCATGAGCTTGTTTTTTTGTTTGTTTGTTTTAGATCCCACATGTAAGTGAAATCCTACAGTATTTGTCTTTCTCTGTCTGACTTATTTTACTTAGCATAATGCCCTCAAGGTCCATCCATGTTGTCATAAATGGCAAGATTTCATTCCTTTTTATGGCTGAATAATATTTCAGTGTCTATATACACCACATTTTCTTTATCCATTCATCCATCAGTGGACACTTAGGTTGTTTCCATGTCTTGGCCACTGCAAATAATGCTGCAATGAACATGCAATGAATATGAAGTCTTTTGTCAGAAATGAAACTTCTAAATATTTTCTCTCAGTCTGTAGGTTTATCTTTTCCTTCTCTTAACAGTGATTGTTTCAGAACAAAAAGTTTTCATGTTTATAATTGCTCACGTTTTGGCAGCATTTGACATTGGCTTTCTCATCCTTCAAGACTCAGTTTCAGGAGGCCTACCTGAATTAGGCTCCTCCAGCTCCTTTATCTTAGCAAATTTCTATCATATTACCCTATACATTTTCTTTATGGCACCTCTCACAAACTGTAATTATTTTATTCATTTATTATGTTTATTATCTGTATTCCCCACTACATTATAAGCTCCGTGAGGAATGGGGGCTGCATCTGCTTTTTCACTAGTACTATCAATGACTAATACAGCGCCTGGCAAATAACTATGGAAAGGAAGGAAACAAGGAGAGAAAGAAGGAAGGCACAAAGGAAGAAAAGGAAAATCTTGAAGGAGAGGTCCAAGATTATTCTGAGAATTCAACTTCAAGAAACTAGCTAATTGTTATGATTTAAATGGAAATAGAAAATACAGGATTGCACAGCAACTCCCCACTTCCAGCCCACCCCCCATCAGCCCTTGGCAACCACCATTTTACTTTCTGTTTCTATGAGTTTGACTACTTTAGATACCTTATATAAGTGGAATCAGGCAGTATTTGTCCTTCTGTGACTGACTTATTTCACTTAGCATAATGTCCTCAAGGTTCATCCATATTGTAGCATATGATAGCATTCCCTTCTTTTTTAAGGCTGAATAATATTCCATTGTATGTATGTACCACATTTTCTTTATTCATTCATCTGTTAATGAACATGTAAGTTGTTTCCACCTCTTGCCTATTGTAAATAATGCTGCAATGAACATGGGAACGCAAAATATCTTTGAGATTCTGTTTCCAATTCTTTTAAATAAATATCCAAAAGTAGGATGGCTGGATCATATGGTAGTTCTATTTTCAATTTTTTGAGGAACCTCATACTGTTTTCCGTAGTGGCTGCACCATTTTAATTACCATCAACAGTGCACAAGTGTTCCAATTTTTCAACATCCTTACCAACACTTGTTGTTTTCTGTTTTTTTGACAATGGACATCCTAATAGGTGTGAGGTCATATCTCATTGTGGTTTTGATTTGCATCTCCCTGATAATTAGTGATGTTGAGCATTTTTCGTATACCTGTTGGCCATTTGTATGTCTTTTTTGTTTATGAGGAAGATCAGCCCTGATCGGATGGCACCCTAACATCGGATGCCAATCCTCCTCTTTTTGCCGAGGAAGATTGGCCCTGGGATAACATCTGTGTCCATCTTCCTCTACTTTATATGGGACACCACCACAGCATGGCTTCACAAGCTGTGCGTCGGTGCGCTACCATGATCCAAACCTGCAAACCCTCCGGCCGCCGAAGCAGAGCACGCACACTTAACCACTGCGCCACCGGGCAGACCCCTGTATGTCTTCTTTGAAGAAATGTCTATTCAAGTTTTTAGCCCACTTTTTAATTGGTTGTTAGTTTTTCGGCTATTGAGTTTTATGAGTTTCTTATATATTTTAGATATTAACCCTTTATTGGATAACTGGTTTGCAAATATTTTCTCCCATTCTGTAGATTGCCTCTTCATTCTGTTGATGGTGTCCTTTGCTGCACAGAAACTTTTCAGTTTGATGCAGTCTCACTTATCTATTTTTGTTTTTGTTGCCTGTGTTTCTGGTGATATATAAGAACAAACCTTTTAGCAAGGTACTCCCGGCTCTCAAATTCTGAGCCCAGCCTGCCTTTCTTCTTTGAGCTTCACCATCACAGCACTGCACACCACAGTCCAGGCCACTGGAGCACTCCCAGTCCCTGTGAATGCCATGCACGTGGATGTGTCTCTGCATATTGTCCTTTCTTCTTGGAATATTCACCCTCTGCTGTCTACCCAGCAGGTGCAGTATTACAAAAGTCTCTGGTGGCTTTCCTGATCCTCTTCCTCCCAAGGAAGGATTAGTTGCATTCAGCTTTGGTTGGTCCCCCAGTGAAGTATGTACTAGAGTTGTTTACAAAATTGTTTCCTATTCTAGACTATATCCCAGAAATTAATATCTACCAGATAGTGTATGCTATTTTTTAAATAAATTTGGTCATTTTGTCTTGATTTCTTTATCTATAAAATGACAGTGCTTTTAAATTTGCTTGTCAATAATAACCAGCCGAAACTCATTTTTGAAATACAGATTTGAGGCTCCCTCCCATAGATTATGATTGCAGGGTTCCAGGAATTCATATTCGAAATGACCTCACTATGTGATTCTTATAATCAGGTATGTTTAAGAGAACTGAGTTAGATTACTCTAGGGCCCTACCCTGCTCTAAATTTTTTCCTTTTTTTTTGTCTATAATTTCTTACGTCATAGAAGAGAATAAAAGCGAAGGACAAAGGTGAAGGGCATGTTTTAAGATGACTAGCTGGAGTTTTGGTAACTGACACCCATCCCCTCTCCTTCAGTCCTTATTTTCAAGGGCAATTTTGAAATTTTAAGCCTGGTAAACATGTGGAAATATGATTAGAGTAAAGAGAAAGTAAGAGGAGAAACTGATTCGATGTATATATAAATTACAAAAATACCTTAGACAATTTTCCATCAATAATCAAAATAACACCTTACACCGGTATAATGCTTACAACTTGCAAAATACGTTCCACTTCCTTTATCTTTTTTACACTTTATAACCACACTGTAAGTTCAGCAGGGAAAAGCAGGACAGCAATCATTATTTCCATTTTATACAAATATTTTTTGAGTGCCTATGTCATATGAGGAAAAAATAGAGTATTTCATATAGAAAAAGGCTATGACCTTCTATGCGTTTAAAAGAGGTAAAGTTCTCAAACTGTATATGCCCAGGTAAAGAGTTATTGGACTGAGTTGGAAAGATATATTATCCAGATATTTCAAGGCCATCGAAATCTTTTTTTTCCCACCACCTATGCAGAGTTATTTAGGGAACTGCTATAAATGCCCTTTTGACTTTTCAAATTTGAAATAATTTCAGAATTACAGAAAAGTTGCAAAAATAGTAGTTTCCATATACCTTTCATCCAGCTTCCTCTAATGGTAACATTTTACATACCACAGTACAGTTATCAAAATCAGGAAATTAATATTGGTACAATACTAGTGACTAAACTACAGACTTTAAACATTTTTCCACTAAGGTCCATTTTCTAATGCAGGATCTAATCCAGGATCCCACACTGCATTTAGTTGTCAAATCTCCTTAGTCTCCTTCAATCTGAGATAGTTCCTTGGTCTTTCTCTCTCTTTCGTGACCTTGACACTTTGGCAGAGATACTGGTGGAGTTATTTTGTCGCATATCACTCGATTTGGGTTTGTCTGATGCTTTCTCATGTTTAGATGAAGGTTATGTATTTTTGGCAAGAACACCACAGAAATGGCATTGTGCCCTTCTCAGAGCATAAAGTCAGGAGACATGGTGGTCTCTGCCAAGTTTCTCCATGTAATTATTCCCCTTCCCTTGTCATTAAAAATATCTTAGGGGAAATACTGAGACTATGCAAATATCCTGCTTCTCCTCAAACTTTTACCCACTAATTTTAGCATCCTTCAATATATTTTGCCTCTGATAATTATCACTATGGTGTTTGTCTAATGAAGATTTTCTTTCTTCTTCTTCTTTTTTTTTTTTTTTTTGGATATCTGATCTTATTTGTTACTCTTAGAAAATTTCATTTTTGACTGGACTTAGACTTAGAGGTAGAAGCTCTCAGGACAGCCCCCGTCTCTTGGCAATCTGTTCCTGGTGTTTTTCTTTGGCCTCCTTCACTCTCTTGGCCAAAAGTTCAGCATATTCTGCAGCCTCTTCCTTGTTTTTCTTAGTACACTGTTTCTTCAGAGCAATAGGCCGCCGTTTGCGTTGCAGGACACGTGGAGTAACAAGATGCTGAATCCTAGTGGATATTGACAGACAATGTGAAGGATCATCACACTTTTGTGAGGCATGGAAGGGGATGGGCAGTGGAAAATTTTTTGGAGGGAGCTGAGGAATTAGAGTTCCTTAATATCATTTGTTCCTCCTTGTGAGTCCCATTCTTATGACTAAAATTTCACTTTCTGGCATTCAATGTAAAAACTCTGGTGTTAGACACAAGGTGGCAAAACAAAAATTATGTTGCAATGCAATGGGCTTCTTCAGTAACTTCCTGATCTGGTTATATATTCTCAGACCAAAGGCAAATTGGCTTCCAATAATTGTCAAATTTGCTCCAATCTACTTTCATCTGAGAACTTTGTTTAGAATTCCTCTCTTTTCTAATGTAGTTTCCAAAACTCCATGTACAGTAACTGCCACACTTGACATTTTTTATATTTGGCTACCAAGTTCTCTAAAGCCCTACCTCAGTGACTATACAGTTGGAGTTCTAAGACACTATTGGAGAAAGCCTGTGTAAATGATTTACTATTGCATAACACACACACAAACAAGTTCCCATTTTAGGGCAGGAAAGTCTTTATTGCCTGCTACGCCACCTTGATTCAGCCAGTTTCACTTTCTCTGAGGTTTGTTATTTCCAACCCCATTCACAGTCAAACTGGAGCAGGACTCTTCCAGTTGTAATTGGCTGAAATTCACTTAAACCAGTTTAAGCAAAGACATGAAATTGTATTATAAGGATAAATTATGATAAATAATTCAAAGATAGGGAGCAGACTCGACCATCTCAAAAGACTGAGATCAGGAACAGTAAAACTATCAGGAACGAAGGCAGCTATCAGATCCGTGTCTGATATGTCAGCACTGCTCCATGAAAGCACAGACTCTGGAGTCACACTGCCTGAGTTTTATTTTAGCTTTAGCCCTTACTTAATTTAGTCAAGCTTCTCAGTTTCCTTACCTATAAAGTAGGGATAACAGTACCAACCTCACAGAGTTACAACACTTAGAACACGGAGTGACGTGGTAAGTGATCTGAGAGTATTCTTCTTCTACAACACACCTCTAAATCTCCACATGCTGCTACCAAACATGGTAGCCCTAGCCTAAATTTACAGGTTTCTTAGAACAGATCAGCTGTGTGATAAACTTTCTCAATCAAGTGTAAATTCTCAGGACAATCTGACTGGTCCAGACAGGGGTCAGGTTTCATCCTTGCTAAAGCCAGAGGCATTAAGTCACCTAACACTATACACCTGCTGAGGCCACCCCTAAACGTCTGTGGATATTTCTCAGTGCTGGGGGATCACAAATCAAAGCTAAAATCCCCCCCTCCAAAAACAAAAGAAAAGGATTTTTCAGTACTTCTCTCAACTCACTGCTATTCTGTTCTTCCATAGTCACAAAAAGTCCTGATATGAGTAACTTGCTCAATATCATATAACTAATAATGAAGCTGTGGTTCAAAACTAGATCTGACTCCAAATCCAAAATTTATTTTCACTAAACAATGCATTAGAGTTGTTTATATTTATTGAGACCATACTAAGTAGCTGACCCTGTATTTAACCAAACATTTGAGATGCAAGACTTCAAGTACTTCAAAATTAGGTTTCCTGGGTTTTTTTCCTAATTTTTAATTTTTAAAAATTGGGGTATAGCATATGCACAGTAAAGTTCACAAAATTAAAATGTTCGACTTGATGAGCTTTCTCATACATATACACTCATATCCACCCAGATCAAGATATGGAACATTCCCATCATTTTATAAGGCTTCCTTATGCCCCTTCCAAGTCAATACCCATGCCCAGAAAGGTAACTACTATCCTGACTTCTATCATCATAAATTAGTTTTGTTTGTTCTTGATATCATATAAATGGAATTATATAATATGAATTCTTTTGTGTCTATTTCACTCAACATAAATTATTGTTTGTAGCAATTTATTCTTTTTTATTGCTGGGTAATATTCCATTGTATGAATATACTTCACTTTGTTCCAGTTTGAGGCCAAAATGAATCAAACTGCTAGGAAGATTCTTATACAATGCTTTTAGGAGACACCTGCATTCATTTCTCTTGGATATACACTCAGGAGTGAAACTGCTCAATTATAGGATAGGCATAAGTTTAGCTACAATGTACACTGCCTGTGAATTTTCCAAAGTGGCTGTAACCAATTTACACCCCCACCAGCAATAATACTTTCAGTTGCACTATAGTCTTTTTTTAAACAAGGAAAATAATATAATCAGTCTATTGTGCTAGTCACATTTCTTAGTTCTGCAAACGGATTTTATTTGAGGCTCTTTTGTTGCTGGTTACAAGCAAGGCTTAGTTTTAGGCTAAGTTGTTACATAGAATAGATCCTCCTCATTCATTAGCACCCTTACCAAACCACAACCCCCACCCACTGAGATTTCACTAAAAGATACTACCTAGTTTGCCATCCTTTATAGCCGGGTTTCTCAACAATGGCATTATTGTCATTTTGGGCCAGATAATTCTCTGTTGTGGGGGGCTGTCCAGTGCATTGTAGGATCTTTAGCAGTATCCCTGGCCTCTGCCCAATACATGTCAGTAGCAGCCCCCACCCAATTCATTGTGACAACCACAAATGTTTCCAGATTCTTGCCAAATATCCCCTGAGGTGCAAAATCTCCACCCACCACTGCCCTGTTAATAACCACTATTTTCTAAATAAATATTCTGGCCTCTCCACACTTCATCTAAACCAAATGTCGTGAGTGAATGCAGTGTTAATACAATGATGTCCACAGTTTTTCAATACTAATGGCACATTAGAATCATCTTTTTAAAAGAGGAGCTTTGAAAGAACGCATATGCCAAGGCCCCACCTTAGAACAATGGAATGAAATCTCTTAAGGTAAGTCTTGAGCATTTTTCTTTTTCTTTTTTTTGGTGAAGAAGATTAGCTCTGAGCTAACATCTGCTGCCAATCTTCCTCTTTTTGCTAAGGAAGATTAGCCCTGAGCTAACAGCTGCGCCCATCTTCCCCTATTTTTGTACATGGTTTGCCACCACAGCATGACTTGATGAGCAGTGCACAGGTCCGCAGCCAGGACCTGAACCTGCGAACCCCAGGCCGCCAAGGCAGACTGCGCGAACTTAACCATTACACCACCAGGCCGGCCCCTTGAGCATTTTTATTTTAAAGTTCCTTAGGTAAGTCTAAACTTCGGCACAGCTGAGAACTACCTTCTTAATATATTACTCTTCCCAGGAATATACGCTTTCAAATAGATTTCTACCAAGGACTTTTCAAACATTAGTAGAGCATGAGGCATGTAGCTGGGGAGTAAAAGACTCACAGAAATTCTCAAATTACACCAATTAAGTGTCTATAGCCCATAACTATAAACAGTGATATCTAGTGTTCAGTTCCCGATTGGAAAAAAAAAGGTATATGTGTTAATTCTTACAGCTAACTCTAATACATTCAACCTCTCTTTCAAAGGGATATTTCCCATTGTCTTTGAAACACCTTAAATCTTTCACCTAAACAAACAAAAATCGACAAGCCCCCCCAAAAAAACAAACAGAACAATTCATATTCACTCTCAAGTCAAAGTCAAACTGTCTGAGAGAGAAATTGAGACTCACTGATTCCATTTCTTCATTTATCATATCCCACTCCAATCGGGCTTCTGGTCCTATTATTCCAACAAAATAGTTCTTGCTAAGGTAAATGACCCTTATGTTACTAAATCTAATGGATATTATTCAGGCCTTAGTTCACGTGACTTCTCAACAGCATTGGACACTACTCACCACTCCTTCCTTGAATCATTTATGCCTTTGTCTTCCATTGCACAACACCCATCTGATATCTGCAACTCCTTAGCCAGCTCATCTTCCTCTACCTAGCCAAAAATTAATTTAAATTCTTCATTGCACACTCCTAGGTTGTCTGCTAAGTCTATTTCATGTATACTCAAGACTTTAATTTCTCCCTACATACTTAACAGTTAGTTTTCAGTCTAGATCTTACTTCTCAGCTCTAGACTTCTATCCAAAAGCCTCTTGGATGACTCAAAGGCATCAGAAACTCAGTAAGTCCTACACCAATGATCTCCACACCTACTCATCTCCAAACATATTACCTTTCAAATGGATGTCATCAATCAGCTCCATTCCATTCCATTGTATGTACAGCTTCCCTCCTCCTCCTAACCTTGAATCCAATTGCATCAACAAATCCTGTGGACTTTTCCTTCCAAAGCTACTCTCTCCTCCTCCATAACACTACCCTGGTTCATCAAGTTATTTCTAATCTTTTACCTGTTGTACCTGCCTAATTCATCTAAGAATATTGTATCTACTTTGACCTGCCTCTAATCCTTTTTTGGAATTTACAGCTAAGGTAAATTTTTCAATTTGCAAATCTCACCATTACCACCCAGTTCAAAATCCTTCAAAGGTTTCCCATTGCTCCAAGAGAAGAACCTGCTTCTTTTCCTGGCCTTTGGGCCCTGAATGGCCTGGCCCCTATGCAGCTTCATCTTCCTCAGTTCTGTCTGCTCCAGCAGCACTGAGCTTCTTGCAGTCCCTTATAGGTAGGATGGCAATGTAATTTATCACCCAAACCACTTCTTTTTGTGTGTGTGTGTGTGAGAAAGATCAGCCCTGTGCTAACATCTGCCAATCCTCCTCTTTTTCTGCTGAGGAAGACTGGCCCTGGGCTAATATCTGTGCCCATCTTCCTCCACTTTATATGGGATGCCGCCACAGCATGGCTTGCCAAGTGGTGCGCCAGTGCGTGCCCAGGATCCCAACTGGTGAACCCCGGGCGCCACAGCGGAGCATGCGCACTTCATTCACCGCCTGCCCACCGGGCCGGCCCCATAAACCACTTCTGAAAGTGCAAAAAGTCTATCCTTGGCAAACTGGGATGTTAAGTTGACACCATCTTTCTGGCCCTAGAATTTTTGCTCATGTTGTGTCTTTTACTGGGAAAGGAGCTCTCCATGTCCCTTTTGCCTATATAATTCTTCAGTTCTCTGACCAAGTCACTTCCTTCCAGGACTTTTCTGACTACGGTTCTCCATTGTGAATCCTCATAGCACTATATGCTTCTTCATACCATTTTTCTCAGTTATGATTTTGCAGTGTGATTGTTTTCTGCACTAGACTTGAACTCTTGAAAGTATGTTTTTGCTCTAATTCCCCTCCCCCACCCCAGCAGAGTGTCTGTATGCAATTTATTGAATGAATGTCAATATAATAAATAAGGAACACAGAGAGTCTGTATTCAAGGAGCTCACAATGTAGTATGGAAACAAATGGTTTATTATAATGGCATGCTGCACTTACAGAATACACAATTTGATATCCAAAAAGGGAGGTAAGAGAGCTGCCTGATGTATCTCACATGGTGTCAGTACAATTGTGTCAGTTCTTGATGACTGACTTAAACAAACCTACAAGGTTTGTTCATAGGAGAGATGGACTATATCCACTAACAGTGAGAAAGATACCTTTCCAATGACCTGAAGAAATACGTGGCTAGAGTGTCGAGTGTCTGCTAGGAATGATGGGAGGCGATGCTGGGGTCAGACTGTGAACAGACTAAGTAATTAAAATATTATGCATGTATGCAAATGTATGTAGTATATTTAAATATACATATTTAGAGCAAGGGAGTGATTTCATTAGATTTCAGGTCTGAAAGGAGCCTACAGGGTGAGCTGGAGGGAAAGATATAGAGAAAATAGGGCCTAAGTAAACAAAGTAGTGAGGATTAAGAAGAAGGGCTGAAGACAACAGATATGAGGTAAAATGGACAGTAAATAAAGGACTTGGGGGAGAGGAAAGAGTGACATAGCATCAACACACCAATTTCTTTTTTTTTTTGAGGAAGACCAGCCCTGAGCTAACATCCATGCTAATCCTCCTCTTTTTGCTGAGGAAGACCAGCTCTGAGCTAACATCTATTGCCAATCCTCCTCCTCTTCTTTTTTTTCCCCAAAGCCCCAGCAGATAGCCATACATCATAGCCGCACATCCCTCTAGCCGCTGCATGTGGGATGCGGCCTCAGCATGGCCGGAGAAGCGGTGCGTCGGTGCGCGCCTGGGATCCAAACCCGGGCCACCAGTAGCGGAGCGCACGCACCCAACCGCCAAGCCACGGGGCCGGCCCCCAATTTCATATTTTGAGGTTAGCTACTTAACTTTTTTCTTACTCTGTGTGCACACTTAATTTTGTCTGTAGAGGAAGTAAAATCTTTGTATCCACTTCAATGCCTATTAGATTTTATACATAGTTGCCTCTTAGCAATATCTTTAAGAACTTTCCATTTAAAATTTATTATGATTCAAGCATTTATCAGTAAAAATCTCCAAACACAGTGGCCATAAACAAGCTGGATGAGCTATTGGTAGATATCAGAACAATCTAGGCTATTTTTCCAAGCACTACCTAGAACATAGAAATTCTGCATATCAGAAGAGGGGAGGAATGAGAATGTCAGGCATGTGTAATTAGGAAAAAATTTCCTAGGTGACTGACTCCTGCTCCCTGCCCAACACTGGGAACCACAGCTCCTCTCTTATAATTTTTATGATTAAGAAAACAGAAAATGTACAATAAATTTTCAGTGTAGGTTACTTAGGATTTCATGCGTTCTATTTATAGGGGACTTTGTAAATTTAAGTACATTTGGAAAGCTCTTCCTGTTTGGCAAGGACCTGGGGGATGACGTCATAGGTTGAGATTCTAGGGTATTTTAATACTGTCCTGATTGTTTTAGCAGCTTCTAATATGCAAATCCTCTAATTAACAAGAACATAATTATGAAATTAAAACCCCAACTTGGCATCCAAAACATTAACAGAAAGCAAGAGTTATCATTGTTTTTATGGTACACATCTCACAATTCTGGATAAGTGGTTCTCAATCTATCCCCACCTAAGGAAACTCATGGGTTTCCAGCCCTAGAAGAGCATATCAGAAGTAAGGACTCACAAAGAGCTGTCCTAGATTTTGTAAAAGTAATATTGTTTGCAAAGAATATGAAATGTCCCAAATGGGAAATTAGATAGGAATAAAAACTTCTGGTTGATGTTATTTTTCAGGGATTTTTGCTAGTCATGTGTTGAGATTATCAACTGTTTGTCTATTGTTTTTAGTACCCATAGGTAGAGATAAAGACCGAGTTTATTCAAACAAAGTGAAACTGAGAATTTAACTAAGCAGATAACAAATGGTCAAACAAATACTTTTGCCTTATTTATCAAGTGACTTTTTAAAAGCTGAACTGGCAAGATTGTTCCAATTTTCTACTTACTTGCATTTCTCGACATTGTCAACAGTCATTCTAAAATTTTGTGGAGTCTTAAAGTATACAATGATTTTACAAGAAATATAACTCTCCAAGATTCAACAGGAAACATAAATCTCCAAGATTCAACAAGAAATATAAATCTCCAAGATGCAATATTTTATTACAATTTTGGCAAGATTTTTTTCCCGCAAAAAAAGGATCTAGAGTTTATATGTAGCATATCACATCCAAATGGCAAGTCAGTAGTTAAAAAAGGTTTGACGTGGGCTTTCAGAAAACATACAAAATAGATTAAGAACATACGGTAATTCTTTTTTGTAAGACAATTATAAAGTGTAGTATAATTGAGGACTTTATTATCTGAATTATATTTCTGATCACAACATTCTTTCTCTGGCGTGGCTACTGTTTTCCAGGGGCTTTTATTTTTCACTTACCACTCCAGTAATCCAAGAAAGAAATCAGAGGCACGGGAAGTTCCTATCATTAAGGCACTTTTATCATATTTTTAATATTAAAAATTAGCACTTGGTTCCTACTTTTAGGGCCTTCAGAGATGGAGATTTGTATGATCTTGTTATTCCTCACAACCCAGCGTTACAGCTATTTAATAACTAGGAAAAAAGGAAAGAAAAAAAGAGGTGGAGCACAGACCATTTTGCAAACTGTGGTAGTGTTCCATTTTGTTTCACTCTTCACTGGTCACAGACACACTTTTTTGGAGTAGACCAAGTGTACCTGTTTGCCGCCTCCTCCTTCCCAAGGGTGAATATACTCTTCCATAAAACGAACACATACCTGGAGTCATGTTTTGAGATCTTTTTGAAGGCTTTGACCCAAACTGTTTAAACAGCTGGTAGACTAAAACTTGAAATCCCCACACGCGAAAAGAACTATTTTGGGAATGCAGCTACCCGGTTCAAAGTCATTTGACTTGGAAGGTTGGCCTTTACACCAAATCAAATAACTGAGGAATGGGATTAGAAAGTTTCAAAAAGTATCATTAACCTCGAGCGATTCAAGACTGATCTGTGGACGGGGGAAAAAAAAATGAAGTGTAAAAGAAATGATTAAAAAAATGCTTTCAAAAAGAATGAAGCGGGACATCCCCAGGCTTGAAAAGACAGTGTTTCCATCGCCACATCTCCAGGGTTGTAACTGAGGCCCGCAGTCACAGCTCAGGAAGAAACCGTCCACTAAGTGGCAGCACGCTACGCTAAGACAGTTATCAACGTCCTTCGAGCAGCTTTTTCGTCGCCATTCGGCAGCGCACCCTCCTCCCGTCCTCCAGGGAGGGACCTAGAAAGGTTGTAAGAGTTTTTTCCTGAACCCACAAAGGAATCAAGAAGCGTCACAGGATGTCAACAACTCCGTCTCTGTTTTCCCTCCGTCTCCTCAGGTGCCCCGCCCGCACGGGCCATCGGCCCCGAGGCAGCCTCTGTCGCAGGTCGCCTAGGCGTAGGAGGCGGCCAGAGGTGACCACAGCTGCCCAACAGTTGGGGTCCCAGGCTGCCTGGTGTGACGCAGCGGGCCCCTCTCCACCCCTCCCCTCAGGCGCTCCGACGGGGCCGGGGGCCGGAGAGAGATGCGGGCCGAAGCCTGGGCGACCGGACCCCACGCACGACCCGGCCCCCTGGGCTTATCCAGCGCGGCGCTTCTGCGGCTCCCCGAGCCCCAACACAGTCTTCAGCATCTCGCCCTCCCTCTGCTTCCCCGGTTCTTCTCAGTCTCTCCCCCGCAAAGTCCTTGCGCAACTGTCCCGAGCGACAGCAGCGTCCACACCCGCACGCAGCGAGCCTCTAGCTCCCACCTCCCGGAATTCAACTCCCGGCGGGTGAGGGAGGGCACATCAGCGGCCCGCGGCTGTGGCCAGAGTCCGGCGGAGGCCGCCGGTGTGCGCGCTCCCATCGGCGCGCGTGCGCGCACTCGCTCTGCGCCCCCCCTCAGCACCAATCGCTTTCTTCCTACGCCCCACGACTCCACAATGTAGCCCCTCCCACCGCCCGCGCGCCGGCAGGAGCGGTTCGGCGTGCACGCGCCCGCCCCCTAGTCCGCCCCCCTCGCGCCCAGTGGGGAAGGGGAGTGAGCAGGGAGATTACGTCGCGCGGGAGGCGGAGGCGACGGCGACCTCGGCGGCGGCGGCGGCGGCTATGACGGAGCGGCTGCGCTTGCTCTCTCGGCGTTCTGGCGGCTGCCGGGAGCCGATAAGCGGCGGGAGCGGGAGCGCGCGCGTGGCTGCGGCGACGACGACGGCTGTTCCTTCTCGCTCTGGCTGCCCTCGGCCGTTGGTGCTTCAATCATGAACGGATTGTTGGATCCGCTCCGCAGGGGGTCGCGCGTGGGAGCCGCGGGCCGGGGCTTCCCCCTCCCCCTCCCCCTCACGGACTCCTGCTTCCCCCCGAGACCCGGAGCCCGAGGACTCACCCGGCGGCGGAGACCTGAGTGGGCTCCCTCCGCCCCCGCGAAGCCTGCACGGCCGCCGGTAAGAAAGGGGGCGGCGGGCGGGTCAGGACGTGGCGGGGAGGCCGGGAGCCGGCCGGGCGGGGGCGGGGGCTCCGGGCGAAGGCCAGGGCGGCTCTGCGAGGGCGGCGGCGGCGGCGGCCGGGCTCGGCGCGCGGGGGGCGCCGCGGAGCGCGTCCTAGCGCCGGCGGGCGGCGGAGCCCGGGCCTCCTCGACGTGGGCGCGGCGGGGCCGCGAGGGCGGAGCCGCGGAGCACGAGCGGCGAGCGCTTGGCCGGCGCGTCGCCCCCGCCGCGACCCGGCCTCCCGGCACGTGGGGGGCGGCGGCGAGGGGGAGGGGCGGCGGCCCAGGCGAGCCCGGGAGGGCGCGGAGCGGGGCGGTGGGAAGTGTGAGGCGGGAAGAGAGACTCGGGGACCGGGAGGGAGGCCCTGGGAGGGACGGGGGTGGGAGTGTGCGTCCGGCCGGGAGACTGACTGGAGCGAAGCTGCGATGGACGGAGGCGGGAGGAGGAAGGCTTCCAGCCTCCTTTCGAGCCCCGCTTCGGAAACTCAGCAGGAGCAGAGTAGCTGTTGAAGGACCGGGCACAGGGGAGGAGGGTTGGGGAGGTTTGACTTCATTGTTGAGACGCGGGAAAGGCTGGAGAGAGCTGCGTGAGCCTGGAGCTGCAGCACTCAGGGCTGTGAGCAGGGCCTCAGAAAGAGGACTGACTCGGGGAAGGCAGATGAGGGGGAAAAGGAAGTTAGAATGTCCAGAGAAAGCCGTTTTGAGGAGCGAAAGGAAGGTGGAAAGGAAAACGAACAGAGGAGTGAACTTTCTCAACGCAGAGAGACTTTCGGGAAAGAGGCGGTTTGTTAGAGTCCCTAGATTTTTAAGACTTGTTGAACAGTAAAGCTCTTTGAGGGGTTGGAATTAATCTTTAACATGAGGAATAAATGTTGCGTGGAAGAGTTACTTTTTGGATAACCAGTTCTTGCAAAGAGTCTACTGGACCTTAGTCTCTGGAGAATTAAAATCTCGATCTAGATGTAGAGTTTGCTGTGATGAAGTTGGCAACAGCCTGTTTTCCTCCTCTTTTTTTTTGGAATGGAAATCATCGTAGGACTGAATTCTCTTTGCTGAGGTCGGAGGACAGCTCTGCTCTCAGTCAGCTGTCTCGGTCCTTTCTGGCTGGGGAAGGATCTGACGTCTCCTTCCCCCGCTTCTTCCTCTCCCTCCCCTGCCAGAGATCTCCTTTGTTTATTCGTGGATGGCTTGTAGGTGACTCTCCAGTGTTGTGCTGAAATCTTGAAAGGTGGGAATGCTGTGTCTTGGTCCGTGATTTCTGCCCCAAACCCGTTACTTAAAAAATCATAGTGTATATTCCATTACCTTTTTTTTTTTTAATGGAATCTCCGCAAGTGCAACCTGGATAAATATTATTTAAATTTTATCATTCCACTGTCGGCTCACCTGTGAAAGTACACGTTTATTTTGATCTGTACAGTTTTTGCGAAGATTGTATGATACTTTTATTCTTCTGTTCTTATGTGAGTATTTTCAAAACTTTGCCTCATTCAAGTGTATGAAGTTCTTGGTGATATGAATTAGTGTTTGATTAAAGGTAACCTTTTCCCCCCTTACTTGGTTTGACAAAGTATCTAATAAGACTCCGTTTTCTATTCTTGGAATGTATGTATATGTTATATATTACCGTTTTTCTTTAGTTAGCTAGTTATCCATAATGTGTATATATGTATCTACACAGCTGCAGTTAGTCTAAAAGTTTTATTACTCAGCAGATATTCTGATTTCTTCTGTCAAAAATAAGCACTGGTGTGCTGTAAATTCTAGTAAGTAGTCAGGAATGTAGTTAATGGAAGCCTAGGTATTTCTGATTGGCCTAGGTAGATTTGTATAAGTTCTAAATAGACTTATCTTTTTCTCTACAGGAAGTTTTCTTATTTTCTTAATATGTTTTCTTTAGGTGAATCAAAAAGGGTCCCAGGAAACCTGTGAATGTTGAAGAAAATTCGTCTGTGAATTTTTGGTATTCGAGGAGGAGTCAGTATTTATATTCATCTTTTAAACTGGGAAGATTTATGTTTTATTTTAAAACTTCTTGATATTTACAATGAATGGACACAGTGATGAAGAAAGTGTTAGAAACAGTAGTGGAGAATCAAGGTAAGCACTTTATTATCAAGTATTTATTATGAAGAGAATGGAAAACTTGTGTGACTCTTTTTAGTTTTCTTAGTAGATGGCAGTTTTCAGGTTCAAATTCTTCCTCTTAGGTATCCAAACAGTAAAAAGTTTCTAATATAAAGAGCTTTGTTGATAATACAGGTTTTAATTATTTTTTTCCTTTGAGATACACAAAGAAGAATTTAAGTATAGAAGTTTGGGTTACTTAAATCTCCTTGGAGGTATATATTGTTTGGGTTAATAACTGAAGCTAGAACAAGTAGGAAAAGAGATTTAAATTGATTTGACTGTTAGTGCACTCTCTAAATAAAGGCAATAAGAATTTCTTTCCTCATCTTTTTCTGGCATTTTATCTTCTACCTGTGCTGTCCAATATAGTAGCCACTAGCCACATGTGGCTGTTTAAATGTAAATTAATTAAAATTACACAGTATTCAAAATTCAGTTATTCAATCACACTAGACACATTTCAAATGCTGAATAGTCCCATGTGGCTAGTGGCTACCATGATGGACGGTGCAGATAGAAAACATTACTATCACTACAAAAAGTTCTTTTGGACAATGCTGATCTGGATATTTGTTAAAGTATTGTTGCAACTCTTTTTTCCTCCTATTTTCTTTAATTTGAGTTTTAATTATATATGAGTGAGTTAAGAGTTCTTACTTGGGCCATGTCTTTTTAAGGAAGATATAGTTTATGGGAATAAGCCATATTAAGCTATTTTAATGTGAAAGAAGCCTCTTCAAATACAAAGACTCTTTAAATTCTTCTGTAGCCCCCAAATTTTGAGTTATCTGCATATTAATAATAAAGTCCATGTAGTTATATATACTTATTGTATGTAGAGATCAGGAATATGGACATTGGAGTGAGACTGCCTGGTTACTTATCCTGGTTCTACTTCTGGTTAGCTCTGTGAATTAGGACAAACTATTTAACCTCTGGGGCCAGCCCCATGGCCTAGTGGTTAAGTTTGGTGTGCTCTGCTTCAGTGGCCCGGGTTCAGTTCCTGGGCACCGACCTACATCACTCATTGGTGGCCATGCTGTGGCGGTGACCCACATACAAAATAGAGGAAGACTGGCACAGATGTTAGCTCAGGGTGAATCTTCCTCAAGCCAAAGAGGAAGATTGGCAACACATCTTAGCTCAGGGCCAATCTTCCTCAGCAAAAAAAAAAAAGAGAGAGAGAAAAAGAAAAAATTAACCTCTGAGGCTTTGATTTTTGCAGTTTTGAAATGGGGATTACGGTATTATTTATCTTATTTGAAGTTGAGGATTAAGTGAGATGCTACATCTCAAGGTCTTAATATAGTTCCTGATATAATGAGCACTCAATATTTGCTTATTATGATTAGCATTATGTTTTATGTAACATAGGGTACTAGATAACTAAAACATTAATTATAGTGATAGAGAAATGTGATGGACAAGAAACAGGAAAGTTTTGGCAGTTAGGAGGGTTTCAGAAAAAATGTTGGGGTAGAAAATGAAGCAGTGGTATATGTATTTGACCTGAGACTTGGGATTTTCTGGTCATTCTAGGAATACTTGAGTTTATCAGCTTTCACAGGTGCACTGTTTGGGTAACAAGAACATCATAGAGAAGAAGGAGTAGTTACAGAAAGCAGCATGATTTAGCAGAACACGTGTTGGTCTGGAGTTACAAAACCTGAGTTGACACCATCTAACTAGTTCTCTGAATGATTTCTCAACTGTAAAGTAATTGAGTTGAACTAAATGATTTTGAAGTTTCATCCTATCACTTTTACAATGTGTAATAAAATTTTAGATAACAGAGTTTCTGGTGATTCTAGTCAAACTCTGTTATCTAAAACTTTATGAATCACCAGAGTTGAGAGGTAAATTAGAAGACTTTTGAATCTCAGTTTTGATTCAGATCTCTACAGGTGTATTGACTATAGTAAGTGAATAGGAGAGTCACATTGTCCCGCATTGTCTTATTCATTAGTGAGCAGTGAAATGGTTGATAGGTAGAAATACCTAGAGGAGACACAGGAACAAAACTACCTGGAAAATAGGAAGTAAGCCTCTTGAGAGTAAATCCTCTTGTTGAGTATGCGGAGAGATCGCGTGCTGTTATGTTCTGACCGCTTACCTCTTCGAGTAATCTTTTATATATTTTACTGCCATATCTAAAGCAAAGGTGAGTAGTAAGTCAAATTAGATGGTGTAGTTGAAAAAAGTTAAACCCTGTGAAAGCAAATTTACTTACAGGAGTCTTTTATAATGCATACTCATTTAAAATAATTGCAAAGCATATTCTGTAATTATTCTGAGTCACCATTTCTACCATACAAGGTATGTGCTTCTGAGAAGTATGATTGTCGAGTTATCTAATTCTTTCAACTGCCTTGGTGTTTGTTTATCAGGAGGAGGAAGACCTGCTTCTATTTTGCTTTCATTTTCTTCCTTACTGCTGTTATGCTATCCTTTTCCTTTGCTCTACTGTCATTGTTACTAACCCTGAGACCCCCTCCCCAAAGCTTTTATAACAGGGCAGTACAGAGAAGGGAGATTGTGCCTAGTTAGTTAAAAGAGTGAGGAGGTGAACTTTGCAGACATAGGGATTTTCTTGCAAACAACAAAAGTTTCAGTAACTATGAATGTTAATATAGAGTGATGAGAAGAGAAATATGCTCTCCTTTTAAAATTAATATACACTGTAAATAGTTTTTAAAGTAAAATTTGATTTTTATTGGCTAGAATTTTTAAATGTATTTTTGCTGTAGCGTTTCTTTTTTCCTTTATGAAAATGAAGCTTATGAAATGAAATAGACTTAAGAAGTCATTTAGCATTTTTGGTTGGTATAATTAGCTTTCTACTAAAAAAAATGGTTTTTTGATTCTTTCCATGTAGAAAGCTCTCTATAACCATTGACTGAAGGGAAGAAGAATACATAGGAAAATGTGTCTTGGGCTGTGCTATAACGGACAGTTTTGAAACTTTTTTATTAAGAAATCTGGGTCAGGATGCACCTGTACGTCAGTTTCAACTCAGCACAAAGTTTATTATGTAACTGAAGTTAAGCTTTCTGAAGATACTATTGGAAGATTTCAGAGCATCAGTTCCTCACTGTGTGGATGTGTTGTTATTTGCAACCAAATTTTTCAAATCCTGGGTAGATATTTTTTATTTTAAAATTATCTTGAATGATGATTTACTCCAGGACTAGATTTATGGGTAAAGACCAGAAATATATTATCATATTTTGCTCATTTTTGGATGATTGATACATGCTTAATACTCAGAAGAATTTCTCTGCTTGCCTGTAGATTAAATTTTTAATAATATGTTTGTCCATGTAAATTTGAGAATTTATTTGAATGACTTTAATTAGTCTCTATCTATTATGCTCTTGAAAAATTCTTACAGGGTGAGGAAGGTTGTTAGTGATGTGCTGTAATGGTCTCAACCATTTAGAATTAATCTCTAGCTGGCAATGGAGCTTTGTGGACTGTAACACTTCAATTGCCTTGGCTTATAGAAAATATTTTAATTATCATTTTATGGTTCAAGAATCTTTGGATCTCAACTTGTAAAGTGTTCTGGGTAGGCAGTGAATAGGGACTATGATCACTGGAAATGTTCTCAATGAAAACCTCCTTTTTAGAAATTCAGAGTTTTAAAGGCTTTTTAGAGGCTTTGAGAAGCCCTAGAGCCTCAATGACCTGTGACATTTAAGGAAAACCGATTCAGAGTTAATTTGAACACAGGGCACGGTTTGCACCATGGATCTGTTAGTGTCCTGTTGAATTCTACTATGGTATACTGTGTTTGGAAACATTGTATTTATGTATACACATACCAGAAAGATTTCTTGCCATCAAAATCAGTTAGTTTCTTTCACTAAATAAATTTGAACAGTTTTTAAAGTCAATACCAGTTAAAATGGTGTTTGCTGAGCTTATTTTGCAGTTATCTCAGAGTTTTAAAAAAAATGTCATTTTTTAAATTTCCAAAGTTTGTGTTAAGAAACATTTTAAGGAGGATGGGAAAGTGTGAAATCACAAAGCCAGAATGGCTAGAAATCATTGAGTTAAGGAAACTGGTTTTTAAAATTTTCTGTGATGTCATTAATTGCAGGAAAGTATGACTCTTTTACATCTCATTTTTTGTTATTCCCTATTTCTCAGTTCAGTATGTGCTTTCTTCATCTTTTCCTGTTTTTTCTCTCAAATATCCTGTATATGCTACTAAATCTAAGATCATCTAAGATCGCTTCTTATCCTTTGAAAACTCAATAAATCGTTAAGCAGGAGCCTTAATAATAGGATACTCTGTTTCCAAGCAGAATTTACCTAATTAAAATTTTCACATAATTTCCTAGGATTGTGGTTAATCTAGGTTACTGTAAAGTATTTAGGCTTTTTTAACTGATAAGGCTAAGAGAATTGTATATGACTTGACTTTGCAAGACATTACTTTTATCTACATAGGTATGAGATAATGTGGGGGCAAACATTAATGTGTAGTTACCCCTTTTTTATACAGTAGCCTCCCCTCATCCACGGGGGATGTGTTACAAGACCCCAAGTGGATGCCTGAAACTGCGGATAATACAGAACCCTGTATATACTATATTCTTTCCTATGCATTCATACCTGTGATAAAGTCTAATTTATAAATTAGGCACAGTAAGAGATTAACAACAACAATAATAAAATAGAACCATTATAACCATATACTGTAAAAATAGTTCTGTGAATGTGGTCTCTCTCTCTCTCAAGATACCTTATTGTACGGTACTCACCCTTCCTCTTGTGAGGATGTGAGATGATACAATGCCTACATGTTGAGATGAAGTGAGGTGAATGATCTAGGCATTGTGATGTAGCGCTAGGTTAATATTGACCTTCTGACAATACATGAGGAGGATCATTGAGCCATGATGATGTTGATGGTTGGATGTCATAAGCAGATGATGTCCATGGTTGTTAGAACACAAGCACTGTGATACTGCGATAGTCAATCTGATAACTGAGATAGCTACTAAGTGACTAATGGGCAGGTAGCTTATGCAGCGTGGATACGCTGGACAAAGGGATGATTCACGTCCCAGGTGGGATGGAGCGAGATTTCATCATGCTACTCAGAACAGCACGAAATTTAAAACTTACGAAGTTGGGAATTTTCTATTTAATATTTTCAGACCACAGTTGACTGCAGGTAACTGAAACTGTGGAAGGCAAAACTGCGTATAAGCGGGGAAGACTGTACTGTTGAAATAGTTGCTTATTTAAGATCTTGACGACTGGTGGGTTACATATGATATAGTTGGGTTTAAAAATGAGAGTATTTTTTGTGATGAAGAGATAAAGAATAGATGGAGAAAACTTTTTTGTATTTTTTTAAGGAAAATTTAAAAACATGCAGAAATAGAAAAGTTGCAGCCCAAATTTCGGTCCTTGGACCAGCAGCATTGGCGTCACTTGGGAGCTTGTTCAAAATGTAAAACCTTGGCCCCTACCCCAGACCTTCTGAATCAGAATCTTCATTTTAACAAGATTCTCCAGTAATTCGTATTCATATGAAATTCATACGCATATATATGAAGCGGTTCATTCAGCACCTTGCCGCTTTTTTTGTTACTGATGTTGTTATACATCGTTTTTATTTTCTGGGAACTCCCAAAGAACAGTGTCATAGGCCCTGCCATCAAGAGGCTGGGTACATTTCATTGCTCTAGAAACAATAATGCAACCAATAATCATTGAGCTCTTAACTCTGACTGAGCCAGGCATGGTGCATTATGTGAATGTATCACAGTTCATCCTCACAAAACTCCTGTGATGTTCACAGTATTATGAGTCCCATTCTCTAGAAGGAGAAACCAGATTTATAACCATTAAAAAAAATAAAATAAAAAAAAAGCTATTGGGGCCAGCCTGGTGGTGTAGTGGTTAAGTTCACATGCTGTCCTTCCGCGGCCCAGGGTTCGCAGGTTCGGATCCTGGGCGCAGACGTATGCACCACTTATCAAGCCGTGCTGTGGCAAGTGTCCCACAGAAAATGGAGGAAGATGGGCACAGATGTTAGCCCAGGGCCAGTCTTCCTCAGCAAAAAGAGGAGGATTGGCAGCAGATGTTAGCTCAGGGCTAATCTTTCTCACCAAAAAATAAATAAATTTCAAACTTCACTTGGATTTCATTGACTTTTCCATTAATGCTCTCTTTCTATTCCAGGATTCAACCCAGGGTACCATGTTATGTTTAATTGTCAGCTCTCTCCAGTGTCCTCTGTTCTGTGAGAGTTTCTTAGCCTTTGTTTGATTTCCTTAACAGTCATCAGAAGTACTGGCTAGGTGTCCTGTAGAATGTCCCCCAGTTTGGATTAGTCTGATATTTTTGTTAGGATCAACTAGGGTTATCAGTTTTTAGCACGAATATCACAGAGATGAAGTGTTCTTCCAGTCACATCGTATGGGGAGCATAATATCCACGTGACATTACTGTTGATGATAACGTCCATCACTTGGCCAAGGTAGTATTTGCCAGGTTTCTCCGCTGTAAAGTTACTGTTTGTTTTTCCCTTTCCGTGCTGTATTCTTTGGAAGCAAGTGACTGTGTCTGGCTCACTCTCAAGGGGGTGGAGGGAGTGGAAATTAAGTTCATCTCCTGCTGGGAGGGAGTGTCTACATATATTATAATGGAATTCTTCTGTAGAGAAGTCATTTCTCCCCCGTTTAGTCACTCATTCATTTATATAAGCATGGACTTATGTATATGTATTTTATACTTTGGGCTATAATCCAATGAATTTATTTTGTTGCTCAAATTGTTCTAGCCTTGCCCATTGTGAGCTTTCTGTCGAGTTGGCTTCTGTGTCCTTTTGACACATTCCCATTCTTTTGCCCTCGAGTCACTCATTTCTCCAAAGAGCTCTGGTCCCTTTTATTGGAGAAAAGGGTATTAGAAAGCAGATTTGGGTGCGGGGTATGCTCATTCCTACTCAGGTGTCACTACTTCTAGGCCCTCTCAGCAGACAAAGCAGACAGAGCTAGTAACATATGTATATATAGTAAACCACGTATATCGGCATATCTGTAGTTCTTTCTGTCCATCTGTATACATATTAAGGTAAACTTGAGTTTGTACTGATGTCTCCAGCTATAATCCTGAACTACAGGATTCATCCTAACCTTCCTTTCTTGCTCCTTTATAATTTCTATCTCCAACAGAGAAACCTGGTTCCCACCATCCTCTACCTACCATCCATACTCTTCACCCTCAGCATATGGGTAAAGCAGTTGCAGAATTTCTAGGCTATTCTCACAGAAGAAACAAATTTACCAACTAGAATACAGTGTTTACATACAGTGTACAGTTCCTATTATATTTAGCCTTACAGTTTCTAGTCAAAACACCCGTTTTCCAAAGTTACTCAAGTTAGCTTCTGCCCCCCAACCCCCTTCAGTATGGTGATATCATAAATTTATAATAATGTTAGATTCATTTGTCACAGTTTGCATTCCATCCTGGGATACTCAGTCACATGGGTTGATTTTTTTTTAAACTTGCACGTATTACATACACTCTGTGCTACACAGTTTTGTGGGCTTTGACAAATGCATAGAATCATTTATTCTCCGCCACAGTACTGTCAGAATGATTCCGTCATCTAAAAGTTCCCCTGTGCGTCCCAGATTTATGGAATCAAAATTTTCATTGTAACAATATTCCCAGGAGATTTGTATGCATATTAAATTCATATGCATATATATGAAGCTATTCACGTGGAGTCATTCAGTATCTTGTCAGGCGCACACCAATGCACCACTTACCAAGCCATGCAGTGGCAGGCATCCCGTGTGAAGTAAAGGAAAGATGGGCATGGATGTTAGCCCAGGGCCAATCTTCCCCAGCAAAAAGAGGAGGATTGGCAAGGGATGTTACCTCAGGGCTAATCTTCCTCACAAAATAAAAAAAAAAAAAACCAGTATGGAGATTCCCCCCAAAATTAAAAATAGTAGTACCATATGATCCAGCAATTGCACTTCTGGATATTCATCTGAAGAAAACACAAACACTAATTTGAAAAGATATATGTATCCTATGTTAATTGAAACATTATTTACAATAGCCAAGATATGGAAGCAACCTAAGTGTCCATCGATAGACGGACACTTCTATATACCATAAAGAAGTTGGGGGGGATATATATATATATATATATATATATATATATATATATATACACACACACACACAAGGAATATCACTCAGCCATAAAAAAGAATGAAATCGTGCCATTTGCAACAATATGGATAGACCTAGAGGTATTATGCTAGGTGAAATAAGTTAGAGGAAGACAAATACTGTATGATTTCACTCATATGTGGAATCTAAAAAACAAAACAAATGAACAAACAAAACAAAACAGAAACAGACTCATAGATACAGAGAACTGGTGGTTACCAGAGGGGAGGGAAGTGGGGGATTGGGCAAAATAGGTGAAGGGGATTAAGAGGTGCAAACTTCTAGCTATAAAATAAATAAGTCACGGGGATATAAATATACAGCATAGGGAATATAGTCAATAATATTGTAAAATTTTCTATGGTGACAGATGGTTACTAGACTTACTGTGGTGATCATTTCATAATGTATATAAATGTCGAATCACTGTGTTGTACATCCGAGACTAACATAATAATGTATGTCAACTATGCTTCAATAAAAAACCAAAAAACAAAGTTGATAGGCACTATAGATGTCATCTGACTGATCTGTTTTCTTGATGCCAGTACCACACACTGCCACCAATGAATAAAACACTTACAATCAGACTCAGAGAAATACACATTGTAGAAAGCAGGAACATGGAATCCTATGTTGCCATGACAACAAGAAGATAATTCCATTTCAAAAGGATCACCAGCTCCTGTATGAAAAATAAACTTCTCTTCCAAGCAAGGTTTTTTAAATGTTGCATGCAGGAAGGAAAGTATTGAACATCTCACTCCAAATAACTGATTACATCCTTTGGTACCATCAGTACCAACTACAACCAATATGAAAAAGCCACTTTGCTTTCTCCAGGTGTCCCTAAAATGTGAGTGCCAGCAACAGAATGAAACTTCCAGATAGCATATCATTCCCTCTGCCAGGGAATAAAGTAGCTTTTCCTTGAATAGTAACAATCATGCAATCTCAGCAATCTCCTCAAAATGAAATGTTTTGATCTAATAAACTAACCTTATGAATAAACTCATATCCCAGAAGTCTTGCTGTTTTAAATAAATACACCCTTAAAAATTACATGACACTGATGTTCTTTGAGGCTATGTGATAGTAATATTATAGATATAGATTACTTTAGAATTACAAGTAACCCTACAGATCATTCAGTCCAAATTCTTCACATTTTGGATTAGAAAATTGAGACTCAGAGATGCTTAGTGACTCAATCAATGCCGCAAGATGAATTAATACTATTTTGTACTATTATACTGTTTTTGTACTACTGCAGCATTGATACTATGTTTATACTGTGCAGTGTTTTCTATTAAAAATAATCAAAGTACCCACACTTCCAGCAATTACTTACATGAGCAATACTGTAATCTCTAAGGATACTTTAAAATATTTTGCCAATATTATACTTCAGCATGTAGAAGTAACTTCTAATGTAATCTTTTTAACTGTAAGGAGTTAACGAAAGAATAAACTGATGTGTTTCCAAATCTTCCTTGTCCTTTACTGTCTTTTGAAAAACTGGTACTGTAAAACTTCATCAAGTTTTTATTAATTGTAAAAAAACTATCTTATCTAATGAAAAGTGTCCATTATTATATATCTAATTATAAATATAGTATAATTTTAAGTGTATGGCTTTATTATCCAGTTGTTTACATTAACTGAGCTACTCAACATTACAGTCCTACTTTAATGAATAGATAAAAATAATTTTAATTAAATTATTGAAGTACCTGAAATCTAATTTATATACTTATTTCATAAATAGCAATTATACTATATTAAGTTTAGAGTGTTTCTAAACTTTTAGGCTGAAAATAATTATTTTGCCTAATTAGGTAGATATGCCATTGAAATTTCACTTACTATTAATTTTCTTAGCAAAATTTTCATTGAAAACATAAAGGTGAATTTCAGTTAAGCCCCTCTTCAAATTAATATTCATTCATAATTAATGAAATTTGAAATAAAATATTTTATATGTTAATAGTGACAACATTTAAATAACAAAAAATTAAGTGTGCAGGAAAATATTTATCATGATATTTTCTAAAATGAAAAGAATAGGGAAGCTTGAAGAAAAGAGCTTACAAACAAATATATCCTTTTCCACCAGCCCCTTGTCAACCTTAATTACTTTTTAAGCCTTAGCATTACAAAATAATCAATTTAGAAAATAGACCTATCAATATTCTGCCCCAAGTAATTCTTCATACATTTTAGATAAAGGTAGAAGAGCAAAACTACAGAGAGAGGCAAATATATAGACTGATATGGTATGAGCTTCCTTCCCATCTTTTCCGGCCACCAGAACCTTCCCTTTCTGAACTTTTCATTTCCTCTGTAAATGTCGACCAACCTTAACAGTCTGATCATAAGACGGACCAACTCCCTCCCAGATTCCCCCACCACCGCCACCAGAAAATGCTGAAAAGGAGATTCAGTCTTACTGCCACTATTGGCCATACATTAGGAACAAGACCTGAATAAAAGCAGAAGCAATGGGATACCTACCAGTCAGCTCATCCCCTGTGCCACCATATCTAATCTGATGCTTATTTAACAAATGTTAAATTTAACCTTTCTTTGATTTAACCCTTTTTCCATCCTGGCAAAGTTAGTACAACATTGGAAAGAGATTAGCATTCATATGTTTTTTCAGAAAGTAGAAATAATAAATACCCAAAAGGAGTAAATGATTTTAGGAGCAGGAGAAGATTTACAAATTGTCCCTTTATCAAAAGAACACTACAATCTCCTTATTCACACACATACCTGTGTTGAGTTACTGATAGAATGACATAAAAATATGATTTAAAATAATAATAATAATGATCAGGGCTAGATACTGGCCCAGGATATTTGTCTCTATCTCAGTGTAAAGGTTCTTAGCACAATCATAAAACATAAGTTTTCTTGGTTTCTGTTTGGCTTGGTTTGGTTTCAGAATAATTCTTCTTGCCCATCTAATGTAAGGGAACTGGCAACAAATATTAATGTGAAAATTAAAAATTCAAACTTCATTTTAAAATTTATTTCTATTTTTAATATAACCAGAAGATCAAATTTTTCCAGCACCACCACTATCACTTTCTTTTAGAATGCCAAAGTCTAACCCCAATGTGGGGACTTAGGAACCAATCCATCCTTTTGCCAGTTAGGTGGCCTTGGGGGAGAAATTGTCCATTAGCTTTCTCTCCATTTCTTTCCCCCTTCCACTCTTCTCTGTAACAGCCTGAGCACATCAGCATTTCTCTATGGAAAAGAAGCAGTCATCATTGAAGATATTTGATGAGCAAAACTGAAAACTAACGAAATGAGAAAGATTAAGAGACTGTGAGTAACTCACCACCTAGGAACTAACAGGAGTAAATGAGTACAAAATGGCTCTGAAATATGTGGAAATGAATGGTTGTACTCCTTGGGTATTCTAGATTACATTTTCAAGCACTAAAAGAAAATAATACTTCCAAACTCACTTCTTAAAACTAATTTCAGAATTTCCATTATACTGCAATCCGGATGTGTCTTGTAACATTTACATGTGTAAGGAAGGAAACATAAGTTGCTCTCATCACGCTCTGGGCAATGTTTAGTGCATTTCCAATGCCAGTCCCTTAGGGACAATGGTCAGCTCTCCTGCCTTTTCTTTTCCCTTAAAGACTAGTAAACACCACACTAGATTAGAAGCCCCACTAATTAAGAAATACAGAAGAAAGAACATTCATGCCTCTTGAACAATGAATGCCCTACCCTATAAACGGGTAGTCTGATTTATATTATTTGAGTTTAGTTAGCAAGAAGGGGATCAAATTTTTTTAATCCATAGTTTAAGATATTTGCTGTTGCTTAGAGATAGAGAAATGAGAAAATAAAATCCAACCCCCTCAACTTCATCAAGTCACAGAAAAACACCAAAGCAGACTAGGATAACAGCCAAGAATTGAAGTATAATTTACCAATGTGAATCATGAAATTTACAGATTCATTTTCTATATGGAGAGAATTTAAGAATGCATATGAGTATAATTGCAAAACAATACATAAAAGCTTGAGTCTAACAAAATGTTATTTTAAGGGTTCTATAATATGGTTGGATATGCTCTTAAGATCTAATTTGTATATAAAACAGATATGTTTATGAGTTTCTTTATAACTCTTCGCAATATGTTATATAATAATTTTACTTGGTCAACAAATATTTTAGAGATAGTTATTACTATTCAGAGGTGGTTCGTAGAAATATTGGGTATAATGGAATGCCTCAAACAAAGAGTAGCACTTAAAGAATTTTATGAGAAAGGAAAAGACAGAGATTAATAAAATGTATACACTTGAACAGCATTTTTAATGCACCGGAAAGATGCTGTGCTATGTACATGCAACATTTGAATTAATAAAACACTACATATACCCCAAACATCTTTATGTATACCAAAGCCTTTGATAACTAGCTCTGAAAACCTCTATGCATGTCTATGCCTATTTTATTATCATGCACGTGAAAATTAGTTACTCAAATCATTCTGTGTAGCACTGAGAATATCTGAGAGCCTGCTTTTTAGAAAGAAAGTGGACAGTCACACTCAACAAACAAATTAAAAATGACAATAGCATTCCTTTTGGTTATTCTTTCTCACTCAGTTCATTCTTGCTGGTTAAGGTATAGAAGGAAGGAAGATAAACAAGTCCTTCTCCAAAGATGTTTACTTGCTCTAGAAGCTACCATGAATTTAATTAAGTGCCACCCACCCCTTCTCTGCAGAAGCCTTAAAAAAAAATATTAAAAGGCTGTTTAGTTTTCATAGATAGAGTCTTCTAGATCAACTCTTGAGAAAGGCTAAGAATGTCTCCCATATTCCATTAGCTTGTCTCTAGTTTGATTTCAAAAGACTCTAATTCTCAAGGCAGCCAGGGGCCACAAAAAAAGGTAGGGAGCAGAGAATATCAGAAAAAAAGAAAACGTAAGCAAACTCAAGAAGAATTAAAAAGAATGAAAAGACTCAGAAATGTCTTTCTCTTTTCTTTTACTTTGAGATTATCATAATTTCATTCTTTAGAATCTTTCCTTTTTCTTTATCTAACTTCCATTATATTACTTCTTGGCCATGAGATAATACCTACTTAATCTGCCTAGCATTTATGTCTATGTCAGATCATTTAGTTACACCCTTCTGCCTCCACTCCCTGAAACAGGCCCTCCATAACCACAACCACACCCCAGGCATTAGGAAGTTGATTAGGAAGATTAGATTAGGAAACTGAGGCCCAGAGAGACTGAGCCTTGGCCATTGCCTTGAAATTTAATTGTCTTCTTATGATCAAATGTAAAGTTTTGATATTTTGCACATATATTGTCAACTAACCCCTAATGCAACACCAGGGAGCTAATAAGCTCTATCAAGACGCATACCCAAGTTTCTCTGGCAGTCACCTTATTAACTGCTTCTTTTTGAAAGAATTTACAGGGATATCTCAGTGTAAAGCCAAAAAAGAAACAGAGTTGAGGAAGACTGGCAACTCAAAAAGCCTTATCTAATTATTTCAGATAGAATAACCTCCCACTACTTATTTCTATATCTGATTGTTTTATTTCCTCTTTAAAATTCATCTTTAATGAAAAAAATATAGAATATTCAGAATTTTTACCTAGAGGAGATCCTATATGAATCCTTTTATTTTTCTCCCAGAAGTAGAATAATTCAAACCAAGAAAAGAACAAAACTGAAAAGATTAAAAAAAAATTATACCCACACATAATAGTTGACTCTTTTCCTCACCATTCTGCACCTTTATCTGCTGAATTTTTCTAAAAACCATCAATTTAAAAACATGTAACTTGCACTTTTATTCTCTAGTTCTTTTGTCTGTATGTTTTCCAACACATTATGCACTGTTGTACATATTAATTGCATTTTTAATATAAATGTATTCTTTTGCATTAATAGTTTAAACCTGTAGACCATTCATTATGATTAGTTATTTGAAGTAAACAAATGAGTCCTTGAAATCAGTTTGTTATATACCACGAGGAGAGAGATTGTTCAGTAAATACAATTGATAAACTATGGGACTGAGGACCTCTGCTGGCAGTTTTGAGGCATTATTTTTTTTAAACCATAATACTGACAAGAGGAAAGGTGAAACTCTCTCTTTAATCTGAAGTATTCCTTTTTACTTAGAATCCTTTAATTGCCTTCCTAAAACTTTAATTATTGGTTCTACCGCACTTTCAGCAATTTGAGTCTTTCATTTCCACAACAGTTGCTTTACTTTTTAAAAAGAAAAACATTAAAAGTAAGACTATTGGATGAAAATATTAATTTTAATATTATTAATGTTTTAAAGCAAATTAAATTTGTTCATGAATAATGACTTCATTTTTATTTGACATAGTGGCTGCATACAGATATATTTAGATGAAGTGTGTATATATAGATATAGATACATCCTCATGACACAGAACATGGAATTTAGTATCAAATTAGAATAAAATTTTAATAACATAATTATTAAGAAATTTCTCATTTTTCCAGAAACTAGACTTGTTTCATACGTAATATATATCTAGACACCCTTGGAAGACAAGTTTTTATCTAAATGTTCAGAGCAATTTTTTAAAGCTTGAAAAAGCAATTGGACTGGTAACCCTTCACTCCACTTCACCCTAATGTCACTTACTTGTGCATTCTTTCTATTATTCATAAATTCATGTATTATTACGACTGAAAGAGACCTTAGAAGTCGTATAGTTCAGCCCTTTCATTTTACAAGGAAGACATCTGAGACCCATAGAGATGAACAACAGCCTCTACCTGTCCTTGCCAAGTCAGGGCGAGATGAACAGATAACTCCCAGAGACACTCATCTGCTAGGGACATATCTCCTCAAGCAAGAGAAGGGACATGGACAGCAGAGTTGCAGCTCTGGGCCACAAGAACCCAGTTCTGCTGTGGATACAGGAAGACCTAATCTGAGCTTGGTTCCAAGCATTCAAGCTGCTAGGAGGAAGTTTGGATTCAGGGGCAGGAGCAATAATAGTAATCATGACAAACGTTATTGAGCACCAAGTATGTGCTAGGCAGGCACAGTCCTAAGCACTTGACATGGGATAACTCACGTAATCATCACAGCTATCCTGCATAGGATAAAACTGCTAGTATAATTAAGGAAACTGAGGCACAGAGAGATTGAGCCACTTCCCCAAGGTCACTCAGTGAAGGTTCAAATCCATGCAGTATGGATCCACAGCTCATGCTCTTAATCTCACATTATGAGAAAACATAACAAGTCCAAAAATTGGTCCCAAAGGGTCCATCCTAGAATTATAGGTGCCCTGCATAACCTTGAATCAGATAGAGATCTCCCACAGCCCAATTCTATTAGATCTAGAATTCTAGAAATTTAAGAGCTGGAAAGGGCCTTGGCGAACATGTAATCTGGTGCTCTTTAATCTCTTTTGGTTTACAGACTTCTTTGAAAATCTGCTAAAAGGAATAAAACTTGTCCTCTGAAAAATGCATCAACACACATGATGGCACAGCAACAGACACACACAATTATGCATAAAATTTTGTGTTGCTTATGGAATCTCTGAATCCCATTTCTAGATCTTAGGGGACCACAGGACCCCAGATTTAAAATTTCTGACTTAGACCAACCTTCACAATTCACATTTTATATAAAATTGTCTGTCTCGTATCTCTGTACTCAAAGCAAAGAGGCTAGCTTTGTAAGTGACAGTGCTGTCTGACTGTTTTCATGTGATGGCACATATAGAAAATGATAATACTGCATGGCACCCAGGCATAAAGAAAGAAACCTTCTCAAGACCAGAGGTGACCGGCCCCAAGAACCCAGCATCCCCAGACCTCACCAAACCACCCAAGGACTGAGAAGAATCAATATCTCCAAATATCCACACCCAATCACAGCATAGCTGTTGGGAAGGCCTGCCTCAGAGTCCTCCACTAGATGACAAACTGCAAACTGGCTTAGGACACCAGGGCTTAAATTTCCTTCTCACTCCCGAATCCACTTAAAATTCTCACTCCCACACTAGCCCCAACTTAGTTTACATTTTAAACCTCACTTCCCAGATCTTCAAAATAATAGCTAGATGGGGCCAGCCCAGGGGCGTAGTAGTTAAGTTCGTGCGCACTGCTTCAGCAGCCTGGGGTTCACAGATTCGGATCCCAGGTGTGGACCTGTGCACCGCTTATCAAGCCATGCTGTGGCAGGCGTCCCACATATAAAGTAGAGGAAGATGGGCACAGATGTTGGCCCAAGGCCAATCTTCCTCAGCAAAAAAAAAAAAAAAAAGAGGAGGATTGGCAACAGATGTTAGCTCAGAGCTAGTCTTCCTCACCAAAAAAAAAAAAAATCCTAACAAAATAATAGATGTATTAGTTATTGATTGCTGCTTAACAAATTAACCCAAACTTAGTGACTTAAAAGAGAAGTATTTATTATCTCACAGTTTGGGTGGGCAGCAGCTTAGCTCAGTGGTTCTGGCTCATCGTCTCTCCATCAGGCTGCAGTCGGAGTGTCAGGTGGGGCTGCAGTTATCCGAGGCTTGACTGGGTCAGGAGGATCTGCTTCCAAGCTCAAGCAGAGAGCTATCGGCAGGAAGCTTCAGTTCCTCGCCACCTAGGCCTCTCTGGGACTGCACACAACATGGCTTCCCCCATGGCAAGTAATACCAAGAGAGACAGAGAACCTCAAATGGAAACTGCAATCTTTTTATCACTTAATCTCAGAAGTGACGCTTCTGCTGTATTTGATTGTCACACAGACCAACACAGGCACAGTGTAGGAAGGAACTGCACCAGGGTGTGAATACCAGGAGGTGGGGTCATTGGGTGCCATCTCAGAGGCTGGCTACCACACTAGTGTTTATTGAGTGTCTACTCACTTACAAGCACATATTTATAAAGTATTATCTCATTTATTTTTTACAGTAGTACTCTGAGATAGATATCCCCATTTCACCATATTGGTCAAAGAGCCTAAGACCAAGGGATGTTAATTGCCCAAGGTCATACAGATAATAAGTGGCAGAAGAGAAAGTCAAAACAAGGCCTATCTGTCTATAAAGATTCACATTCTTTTCAACATGTTATTATATTTCCATGATGTGCTTTGCCTTCCTGAATCTCAATTTTTCTAGACCTCATTTCTCATCTATGAACCCCCTGTCATTTTCTTTTCAGTTCTGACCCATCATTCTATATTTTGCCCACTCGTGCTGCCAATTCCACACCCTCTGATTACTTAGGTCAACAGCACTTCCTCAGACCATATTTCACCCCATCTTCTCAATAATCATGTGAGATGTGCAAAGCATTATGTATCAAAATATAATTGTAACTTTAGTAATAGCTATTGTTTAAAAAGATGTAAAAAAGAAAAGTGTAAAGATGTTGAAGAACAAACCTGAAACATGTAATTGTTTCATTTGCAGAGATTAACAAGTGTATTCCACTGCCAGTAAAAACAGGCTGAAGTTTCAGTGCGGAAGGAGAATGAGGCAAAGTGCAGGTGCCACTGAGATGATTTCCACACGTTTCCTGAAGACTCTACTGATTAAAATGGATACACAACAAGCTACAGGATGAAAGTGGCCCTGTAGAATATCAGCTGGCCATTCAAGTTGTCACTTCAAAACAAACAGGAGTCAAATATGAGAAACTGCCTCACTTGCTGGCCTTTCTGTCTACCAGCTGCACTAAGTAGGTTTTACTGAATGGACTGGTGGGTGTATATTAATTAAAGGAATCCCATCCTAATACCCACCTATCCAGGTATTAACTTCCCTGGATATCAATTGGTCAACATGATATGAGCCAAGTAGATATGTCTAATCTAGTTTTCTTTCCACATATAAAAGAGCCTTAAAAATTGTGCTTCTTGAGATGCATCAAATCTGAAGTTACCCCTCTCTGGTCACTCTGAATAGGCAGTGGTAAAAATGTGTTGGAAAGATGGCGTATGCATATGTGTGCGTGCATTTGTGCATGTGTGTGAGTATGTGTATGTTTGCATGAACGTTGTTCTGTGATTAACAGTGAAAATCAGACTTCTTGTCCTATTTGTACATTGTTCTAAGTCACTCTCACTAAAGTCATGCATTTGTAGATATGACTTTCCCATTTTGGGGGAGCAGGGGATGTAGTCATAATCTTCCCCAACTTAGAAAAAACCCTGAAGCTTAGACAGAAGTTGTGGACCATATAGAAGAACCAAGACTTAAACTCATATCTCCCAGCTCTAAATCTAATTCTCTGTCTACTACACCAAACCAGAGAATCACAATCAGAGAAAAACTATTGGGAGACGAAGGGCTTATGATATCGAAGTAAGAAATAGTATCTCCTTTCTCCATCTGATTTTAAAATTAAACAAGAAAAGGAGGTCCTCAAATTCTTTGAAGGGATAGAGCAATCTTACAAACACTGAAAAAAGCTAAATGGTATAGCCCACCAGCCTTAAAATATTTTTACCACTGTCTAAAATGTTCTCTAATTAGTTTCATTGTATTCTTTCCAAGAGACCCTTTATAAGACAAATGTTAATTTCTCAATTAGGAGCACTATACATTAATTCATGTGATGAAATAACCATGTTAGTATAAGCTAGTGCAGAAATTTTCATCGTCCATGGAATCCTGCAGCCTCTGGAACAGGATCTTATAAACTTCCTGGAAGACGAGGTGCGTGGGTGAGTCTCTACCTCTCCCGTACGTCTTCTTTTACAGAGCTATCTCATGATTTTGTCAGTTTTATGTGTTGACATTTTGTTTGAATAAAGAGTTACATTGTTTTTAAAACTCTGAAAACCACTGTATTAATTCATATTATAAGTTCGCTTTTGGTATGAAGATGCTGGGTAAACATTACATCCCTAGGACAAGTAGAAGGAATCACAGGACAAGGCCATTGAAAAAAATCAAACCCAGGGAAAATGTGAAATTCATGAATTCTGTCAATAGAGGGAGTGCTAGGCAAGTATGGAACTCAGAAACAAAAATTTAAAATGAGGAGACAATTCCAATGAGATGAGGCGGTGAAGGGCTTTCCTCTCCCATCTGCAAGACTCAGGGTTTGTTGTATGCTGGGGCTGGCCCTGCAAAAACTGGTGTGCAGCCCTCCAAAAGAAGCTATGTTCAGTGTAAATCTTGAATGTTTTCAAGAACATCTTTGGCAGAGATCTTATGAAGCTAGGAAGGATACAACTGTGCCAGCAAGTTATATATAAAATGCATAAACCTGAGCACAGAGGATTTTTACAGGAGTGAAACTATTCAGTGTGATACTACAATGGTGGATGCATGTCATTATACATTTGCCAAAACCCACAGCATGTACAACACCAAGAGTGAACCCTAATGTAAACTATGGACTTTGCGTGATAATGACGTGTTGATATAGGTTCATCAATTGTAACAAATGCACCACTCTGGTAGAGGATGTTGATAATGGAAGAGGCTATGCATATGTCAGGACAAGGAATACATGGAAAATCTCTACACCTTCTCATGACTTTTACTGTGAACTCTTGCTCCAAAAAATACAGTCTATTTAAAAAATCTGTAAACTTGTCTTTTCCCACTATCAATTGTTATTAGTGAGAAAATTGGATATATAAAGGCCAATTTTGCCCAACTGCTCTGTACCACACACAGATTACAAACTTGTAGTTTTTTTCTAGAGACCTATAAACTATTCTCTCTTAACTATGTTTCTCCCATTAAGAATGAAGAAAGACCTTCATCAAGAGAGGTGGCAAAAGTAATCAATTATCTAGGAAATCAATTATCTAGGAAATGCAAATAAGAGTTTCCCCCTCATCTGAAGTGACAATGGTCATAATATTGCCCTTTATTTATATAGCTCTCAAAAGAGTTTTTACATCAAAAGACCACTCACGTGGTCATCAAAATTACCCTAAAACATGTGTAGAGTAATGAGAAATGAGAAAATCATGCCTCAGAGTATTAAGTGACTTTCCCAAAGTTGTGCCACCTGTATGTTGAACCAAACCTTTTGCTCTTAGACAGATGCCAGGATTCCTGTTAAGAGGGAGAAGAGGGAGAAGACATGAAAAAAATCCAAGTCTGGGCTGATTCTTCGCAAATTTGGTAACAGAAAGGGTAGGTGCCTTTCTCCCAAGGCAAATCCTTCATCTTTATTTTAGATCCTATCCAATCCTACTTCCCAGGAATTGTACTTAATCAATGATACCCTATTCTTATTTCTCTTCATATCTCCATTTCTACTGGATTTTTTCCTCTGATATATATATGTGACTATCCCAAGTCTCTCAAATACCAAACGAATAAACCAAACTTTTCTTGACCCTATGTCCTACTTAGATAGACACCATTCTATCTCTTCTCAGTTAACCTTCTCAAAGACAGTCTATAATAATTGTCTCCACTTTCTGACCTCTTATTTATCCTTCAGCCCACTCCCCTGTGCCTTCTACTTCTTCTATGCCATTGAAATAATTATTGCCCACTTAACCAGTGACATTTTTATCAATAATCCCAATGGGAATTTCTCAGTTTTGAATGACTGGACTTTTGAGCTGGTTTTGACAAAAAATTGATTGCTGTCGTCTTATTGATACTCTTTCCTTCCTTGGCTTTTGTGTTGGAGGAGGATGGAATGGAAAAGGAAAAGAAAGCTTTCAAGACAAAAACAACAACATATATAAAGACTCCAGGGCACAAGGGAAGTGAATCAAAGAATTAAAGGATAGCTATTGTGATTGGAATATAGATAGCAGGGGTGAGCATAGCAGAAGGTGAGCTGGAAAGGTAGGTAGAAACTAGGTAATGCAGACCATTTTTAAGACTTTAGATTTTACCCTAAGCAGAAAGGATGAAAACTGAGGAAGGACGTGATATAAATAGTTCACTAAAGACCACCCTGGCTACAGTCAGGAGAAAACATTGGTAGGTTGGATAGTGTGGACAGGCCACGTAGGAGGCTACTGTAATAGTTCAAGTAAAGACGATGATGGTTGAGAATAGGCCGGGGGTGATGGAGATGAAGAGAAATAGCTGGAGGCCACTTTATTCTGGTTTTGATCTGACTTTTCTGGCCACTTCTTTTTTTCCATGTGACTCCTAATTTACCATCCCTAAAATATCGATGTCACCCAAGATTAACTTTTTTCTACCTTTGAACCTTCTTCATTTCATTATTCACCATTGTATCTAAGTTAGACATATATATTAGTATCACTTGTATAGCTTTCAAAATAAAAATATGTCCAGAACTTATTTCTTCTAGCATTTGGCATACGCGATGGCCATGAGAATGGGCCTCTCAGATCTCTGCCTGCAGGCAGTGTAACTGCGTCAGTTCACTCAGGGCCCCAGCAGCGCTCTGAAACCATCACAGTTTTATTGAGGCCATGCTGGAGGCCAGGCATTTCCCTAATTAATGAATTTCTTCTACATTTAACCCTATCTCGGTGTCTGTTTCCTGGATGACTCAAACTAAGCTCAGCTGTACCAAGAGTAAACCAAGATAAAGGCAGTAAGATCAAAATTTGGGTTGGTTACCCTGCTACCTGGCAGTTGAATAGGATGTCATCTGGTTAGTAGAGTGGGCACGGATTGTCCTTGACACAAGGTGGCAGCACAAATGTTAAAATTTCAACTGTAGAAACCTGGGGAAATGTCCCGGTGGAGGAGAATGCTATGCCATGTGCAATGATAGGCATTTGAAAAATGATCCTAGTCATTGCCAAGTTGTTTTGACACACTGCAGAAGGATAATGAGAGACTAAGGGATGTTAACAAGCCGTTAAGGGTTAAATGTGAAAGCACTATGTCCTCTCTAATAACCCACAGGATGTCCTTATCTCAAATAGAAGAAGGGCAGACAGACATAGCTGAGCGGTAAGCTAAAGACTTAATTGTTAGTCTTAGAGTCCCAGAGATGTAGGAATGCTCAGCCAAGGCAGGTGTGTTATGTAAAAGTCAGCTTCCTGGTAGGAAAACCTAAGGCCCTTAAACATCCCGAATGGATGCCCCTGAGGATGTTGACTCTGCAACCCCTGAGACCTACAGATTTACACAAGTGGTCCACACTTCCCTAATAAGAGCTATCACTTCTGCCTTGCTAGAACATGCTGCAGAGGCCTCTCCCTCACAAAGCATTATGTGCTCCTCTCAGGAACTTCCTATTTGATCTACCAGGCTGATAACTACCAGAGGTAAAACCCAGCAGAACCGGATGGGATACATAATGGATCAGATAAGAGAGGAAAGAGATGATATACCTAAAGAGTTGCAAGAATTAGTCAGCATTTGCCAGCAGGAGCTAAGGGAGAACTCCTAGCACAGGGTTTTGAAGGTATTTGATCAAGTGAAGGAAGACTATAAGACTGGAAAAGCAATAATTCAGTGATATGGGGGCATTTTCTTGGGACACAGGATTTAGCACCTTAGCAATGGCTCCAGGCCAATTCACTGCTGGGATGACTCTTAGAGGGCTGGAAAAAATGACAGCCACTGTCAACAAAGCGGAAATGCCTGATTTGTCCTAGCAGAAAATAGAGAAAGGAATAGAGACACTGGGAGAAGTGGAATAATATGTGAGGGCAGAAGAACTACCAGAGGATTATGTTCCATGGGAGGGCCCAGAGTCCACACTGTTCACCAAGGCCATCAGGAATGTGCTGGTGAGAGGGGCGCCCGCACCACTGAAAAGTTCAGTGGCAGCTCTCCTCGCAGACCAGGTATGGTGGCAGGAAAGACCTTCACGGAACTGGGCTAGTTTTATCTGAGGAGATGATGGGATCCTGAAGTAATTGAGATCAGGTGGTGTGATGCTCAACTGCTGGACCCACAAGGCTACAATTACTACGAGGACCAGCAAGGTCAGAGGGGTAGCCAAGGCCACTGGACCTGCAAGGAGTTGAGACAGTTAATAGAGAATGGTTGAGGGCCAGCCCCGTGGCTTAGCGGTTAAGTGCGCACGCTCTGCTGCTGGTGGCCCGGGTTCGGATCCGAGCGCGCACCGACGCACCTCTTCTCCGGCCATGCTGAGGCCACGTCCCACATGCAGCAACTAGAAGGATGTGCAGCTATGACATACAAACTATCTACTGGGGCATTGGGGTGGGGGGGAAATAGAGAATGGTGAACCAAAAAGCAAAATAGACAGCCAGCCAACCAAGGTGTTGTTAACGTCTCTAATGTTAGGGAGAGGGGAGCAAGAATGGAGGAACAGCACATCACATTGAAGGTGATTGCTCCAATAAAAATTTACAATCTTTTGCTCATTTTCCAGACCTGAGCTGATTTTCAGGATCAGAATTGGAACCCATTGGCTGAAAAGATGGCCAGGCCCCTAGGAAGAAGACCCTGCATTATATACTGGTGATGATTTTCCCAGGCCTTTCCCCAAAGGGACATATAGCCATTTACTTGGGTGAATGAACACTGGGAAAAGAATAAACATTTGTTGATGATTTAAGAGAAGAAAGCAAGCTGGCAAGAAGGCCAGAAGAGTTAGGGAAGGTTTTAAGAAGAAAATAGGCTGAATCAATAGGATTAATTCCCATCTACTACTTATCATTTTAAAAAGCTGTGAATCAAGTTATAGAAAGTATATTCTATGACCACAGTGAAATTCAATTTGAATTCAATAACAGAAAGATATGTGGAAATCCCCAAATACTTGGAAACTAAATAGCACAGTTCTCAATATCTCACAGTTCTGAATACATCAAAAGAGAAATAATAAAATATTGTGAAATAATTAAAATACAACATATCAAAATTTATAAGATACAGCTATTGCCTGTATAAAATACTCTCTGCCTCAGTCTGTAATAATTTTAATTAGTTTACTTTTATTCGGTTTAGTATCTAGAATATAAACTCTGAGAGCAACAATTTCCTCTTTTTCTACACTGTATCCCCAGTTCCTAGCATAATGCTCAGTCCCAATTAAAGAAATATATATGTAGATGAACTCCACCACTCAGAAGCAACCACTACAAAAATTTAAGTGCATATGCTTCCAGAATTTTCTAGGTATGTATAAAAATATTCATATTATTTTTTACAATAATGGAATAATATTATCCACATCCATTGTAGACATTTCCCCAATTAACAATATATTGAGAAGCAATTTAAGTGTGAATAAATAAAGATATACATCACTTTTTAGTGGTTGTATAATATTGTATTATATATATTTATCATATCATAAATTCTGGTTATTATTCAATCTCTAGCCATGGACATTTAGCCTTCTGGTTTTTTATACTAAAAAAATAATGCAATAACTCACACACACACATCATACTTATCTGACTATTTTTTTAAGGAAAAATTTCTACAGTTACAATGGCTCACTTAAAAGGTATACAGATGTAAATGTTTGATACAAAATGACAAATTCTAGAAATAATAATGTACAAATTTCACAACATATTAACCTAGATATTTTTTTTTAAAAGCGATTATCTTGATCTTGGAGTCAAGTGTACATCGATAATTCTATTTGCCCCTTTCACTCAAGTAATGGTTAAAATGACAATTTTTCTTTGCAGCTTCCTAGTAGTCCATTAATAAATATTGCTAACAATTGTGCATTTTAAGATTTTTTAAACAAGCTGTTTTTGTTGTTATTTACAAACTGTTGATGAATGAAACCACAGTACCAATAAGGCTAATTGTTGAGCAGAATGAACTTGATCAAGCACTTATTTTGCAAATGCCTTAAAATTCGAGCAGACTACTTGATGTAAAAAATATTTACTCGAGGATGAAGCTATTCTTTCTCTTCTCCTACAGATCTTTTGTAGCTACTTTGGAAAGTAAGTGCTCTAGGAACCAAATTCCAAGTTTAATACACTGTTATTCCAAAATAGTATTCATTTTAGCCTCAATTTCTCCATTGACAAGATACAGATTATTATCACTTGTTAGCACTTGTATAATAGCTGCCTGGCAGAAAAATGATGGGATGTATGTCAGATAACTACTAGATTCCCCCACATTAGTTCCAGGCACTTTACACTACTATAATTGTTGTAATCTCACCAGGAGATAAGTAGGAATATTATGAATGAAGGAACTGGAGCAACAAAAATTTAATAGTCAGGGGGCCAGCCTGGTGGTGAGTTAAGTTCCCGCATTCCGCTTCAGCAGCCCCGGGGTTCATGGGTTCAGATCCCGAGTGCGGACCTACTCACCACTTACCAAGCCAGGCTGTGGCGGCATCCCACATATAAAAGGGAAGAAGATGGGCACAGATGTTAGCTCAGGGCCAATCTTCCTCAGCAAAAATAGGAGGCTTGGCAACAGATGTTAGCTCAGGGCTGATCTTCCTCAGCAAAACAAAACAAAACAAACAAACAAACAAAATTTAATACTCAGTAGTCAAATAGGCAGAAAAAACCCGATCATAACTTAGATTTTCCCACATCACATTTCAGCTGTCAAATAACTGGCCCCTGAACAGGAAAATGCAGTGGATCATGTTCGTAACTAGTAAGTGATTCTTTGAATGTGACAGGATTTAAATAGCACTCGATAACTCAGATTTGGAGAATAGATGGCACCAGTCCTACATTCCAAAGGGAGGTTAAAGCAGGATCAAATCCTAAGCAGGATTTGGATATGCAAATAAGGCATCTGAGAAACTGTTTTGCTCCCCCATCCCAGGATCATGTGGGGTCACACAGACCCCTTAGCCAATCTGTCACCTCCAGCCAAAAAAAAAAATGAGATTGAAGAGAAAAGGGAAGGCAAAGATTAGAAGAGATTAGGAGGAGGAAGGAGGTTGCTGTGGCCCACTATGCATGCACTAACACCACCCTGAAGCCTGTGGAGAGGGGCATTGATGGCGTAGTCAGAAAGCTTGAGATATTTGCTCTGGAATTTGGAGATCACACCTGCCTGACATCAGACTCACGCCTGATAAATCTGCCTGGCCTGGTGGCTGACCATGGCTGGCCTATCTCTCTGAAGACTGAATCAAGAGAGATTGTTCCATTGTAGTCGATGTGTACCTGACACAAGAGACAATTGGCCTGGGTGTTGTCCTGCTCAAGAAGATTGCTTTCCTACATGAGATAATCCAGCAGGGAGTAAACCCTCTAAATTCGTAAGAATTAAAGGAGGAGCTATACACAGTCAGCCAGAAAATGTATTCCTCAGCATCAGGGAAAGGTAGGTGCAGTATCTCCAATGATGGAGGAGGGAAGGTGCAGTGCTCTCCAAAGGGCACACAGAACACTTTTGCCAGTAAAAGTTGACTTTACACATCTGCCATGGCCAGAGGAAACCAACACAAATCAGTGCCAGACAAGTAGTGTCCATAAATATATCTGCCTTCCCCACACCTCTTTCAACTCTAGAAAAAGAGTGAGAGGCAACCTCAAGAGTGGGGAAGGAGGAGAAGCACTCTGTGGAGAAATAAAGACGCTAACTAGGCCCCTCTTTCCACAGCTGGTGGCCAATCTAAAGAAGGGGAGAATCTTTAACTTCAATGAACTTAAAAATTCTATTTCATGCAAATAAATATTTGAATGACCTGAGATTGTCCGCAGGACCAAAAAGTAACCTGAAAAGTTATGAAACCAGCTTTAAGTTTATCCATGGAGCAAGAGGAGAATTGGCCCCACAGAAAAAGTAGTATAGAATAATGGGAGATGAAAATTAAGCTGCCTCGTGATTGCACACTCCCTCTGTGTCCCACTATTTCAATATAATGATTCTACACTAAACCAAAAGAAAAGTGTTATTTTTATTAGGCAAAATATAATAGCATCTGTAGACTACAATGCATCAAGTATGACAGTCACAGTCTGTCAAATAACAATTGGATATCCACAATAGGAAAAAGGCAAGTTCTTGTTATGGATCTTCAATTAAAGAGGCATTGTTAAGTAACAGACTTCAGCTTTATAATATGCATATCAATCAGTCTAAAGGTATTGATTAAGCTCCATCTATGTGTCCATTTCTCTTTCCCTCTCCCTCAAAGGAGTAAAGATTCTGATTAAAGAAGCATTAAAACACTTAAAAGGTGTGGTTAAATTAAATTAAAAGTTCAATACAGATTTTGAAATTAAAAAAAAAAAGAATATTAGAAGAGGTTAAGAAAGCTTACTTTATGAAAAGTTGAGTTTTAAAAATGTGTGTTTTATTACTCACATAAGCTTGGGTTTGTTTGAATTTGACATGTGCTTATTCCTGAAAATAAATAGGATATTTGAGGGGCCAGCCCCGTGGCTTAGCAGTTAAGTGCACACACTCCGCTGCTGGCTGGGTTCGGATCCTGGGCGCACACCGACGCACCGCTTCTCCGGCCATGCTGAGGCCGCGTCCCACATACAGCAACTAGAAGGATGTGCAGCTGTGACATACAACTATCTACTGGGGCTTTGGGGGGGGAATAAATAAATAAAATTATTTTTTTAAAAAATAGGATATTTGATACTAGAAAATCCTGAAAAAGAGCTAGAAGTAAAGATACTATATCTAATTTATTCAAATCAGCAGGTGGCCCAAATCTATTTACACATCATAAATATTTCAATTATAGAAACAAAAGAAAACAGCAACACAAAAACCAAAGAAATCAACACCACAGAAACTGCTAACAGCATATGATGCTTTTAACCTCTTTAATATAAACATATTTTTCATATATTTTTATTTCTAAATATCTTTAGCAACCATGCATTTTTTTCTTACCTCAGGGTTCACTAACACACGATAAGAAATGGACTTTTTAAACAATTTACTTAAATGCATTTTTATAAAAATAATTTTAACAAAAACTAATTTATTAAATTTAATAATTAACAAATTAGTTAATTAATAAGTCATTATTAAATAATTAAATTATCAACTGCAATAAACCTTACAATCATATTTTATTGCTAAATTATTTTTATCTCCAAAAACAAGTAAAAAATGTTAAAAGAGAAACTTAAAAAACAACAAAAATTATACAGGTATACTATCTGATTCTTTTTGAAATTAGGAGAATATTGAAAAAGAAGGGAAGGAAAAAAGAAGGAGGGGGATAGAGCAAAAGAGGAGAAGTTGAGACAAACCTTAAATAAACAAATAAGCTAATAATATATCAAGTGGTAAATAAACTAAAAATATACAAAATGGTTGCAGTTTCAGTAAGAGCAGGTAACATTTTGATTTACAGAGTCCCATTAAAATTGGATCAATGAAACTCACTAACTAGATTTTATTGACACTATAGGGGGAAAAATCTGTCTATGTCCTGGGGTTCCAAAATGGAAGAATAAATCCAGGAGCTACTAGAGGCCATCCTGCCCACAGAAGATGAGAGCCGGGCTGAGAATAAACACAAAAGAAAGCAGAGCTGCAAGATGGAGAGAAAAATTCCTGTCAACATCTTTGACCCCTTGGATACAACAGGGTCTATGGAACATAGCCCTGCGACTTTCATTTAGGGGAACCAATAAAGCCCCTTTTTTTGTCTAAGCCAAATTGAGTTTTTTTTAATAACACTTGCAAATGAAAGTGTCCTGATTAATGCAATTCAAAAGTGAAATTTATTATACACAAGTAGTTAGAAAGTTGAAACTGATTAGCTGAGTGTTGGTGTGGTAGTGGTTCCAAAGACGTTCATGTCCTAATTCCTGGAACTTGTGAATATGCCACCCTACGTGGTAAAAGGAACTTTGTGGGTGTGATTAAATTAAGAATTTTGAGATGAGGCGATTATCTGGGTAGGCCAACAAGGGTCCTAATAAGAGTGAAGCAGGAGGAGTCAGAGCAGAAAGAGAGCAAGCCAGACGCAGAGACTGAAAGAGGGAAGCAGAGATTAGAGGCATGAGCTTTGAAGACGGAGGAATGGGCCACGAGCCAAAGAATACAGGTGGCCTCTAGAAAAGGGAAACAGATTCTCCCCCCACAGCCTCCAGAAGGAATCAGCCCTGCCGACATCTTGACTTAGCCCAGTGATTTGTACTTCTGGATTCCATAACTGTAAGAGAATACATTTGCATTATTTAAACCACCAAGTTTCTGGTAATTTGTTATAGCAGCCATTAGAAAATAATAGTAGTTGGGGCTGGCCCAGTGGTGTAGTGGTTAAGTTTGTACGCTCCGCTTCAACAGCCCAGGGTTCACAGGTTCGAATCCCAGGGGCGGACCTATGCACAGCTTATCAAGCCATGTTGTGGTGGCATCCCATATAAAGTAGAGGAAGATGGGCACAGATGTTAGCCCAGGGCCAATCTTCCTCAGCAAAAAGAAGAGTATTGGCAACAGATGTTAGCTCAGGACTAATCTTCCTCACCACAAAAAAAAAAAAATGAAAATAATAGTTGGACATTTCATGGAAGCATTTTGTGTGTTATTCCAATATCCTCTACATGATTAAGAGAATTATCCTTCTAACAAAGCTAAAATTAGATTTGCGGTATGCTGAATTGAGAAACAAAATATTGGTTTGTACTTAAATATTTTCTCTACTCTGACTACTGAAAGATCCCAGGAACAGTGATACCCCAATAACAATGAGCACATCTAGCAATCAAATCTTGGTTTCTAAAACCATTCTCCATTAAAAGAAGCAGCACCCATTAGAGAAATGTCTGATTCTGGGGCTGGAGTTGGGAAAGTACAAGATGAGTCTGGAACATCTTTTTGAGCCAGAAAGTAATAAAGTACTCAGTGAATGAAAAGGACACGTCAAACTGACACAGAAGCCAATATAAAGGAACTTCCACTGACCAAATCAAGAACAGTGCGAGCATCAAAATAAATAATAACAAATTACAGCCCATTTTATAAAATAGGAGTTTGTGAATCCATATAAATAAAAATAAATAAATAAATAGGGAGAAGAGAATCTTATACTATAATGGAAACTAGTAAATATAGAAGGAATGCTTAAATCAGAAAAATCAAATATTTAGCAACCATTATCATAATAATACCATTAATTCAGCCAAAATATATCAATGGATACTAAAATTAATGGGTGAAAGTTTGACAAAGAATAAGATATTTACATATTAAAAGAACCAAAGAAATTGCAAAAAGAAAAAGATAATTATGGCATTAAGCTAGCCCTGAAGTCTAATCTACCCTCTGCATAGAAACTCTCCCCAAATACTTATTAATTATAAAGAGAATCAAGTAACTTTTGAATGGACAAACCTTATAGAGACCACCTCAATCAAAGATTCAAACTGAATATCACCAATGATGGAACAAATTAAAATCATAGACCACCTGATAGGATGCAATAAAAAGAACACACCATCGCTTCTGTGTTTCTGTGATATTCCTGCCACATAACATAATCTGAATCTAAGGAAACATCAGACCTACCCAAATTGAGGAGTATTCTACCAAATAATTGGCCTGTAAAGGTCATGAAAGTCAAGGATGACTGAGATTCAAGATTGAAGGAGATTAAAAAGAAATGACAATTAAATGCAACATGTGGTCCTTGACTGGATCTTTTTGCTATAAAGCATATTATTGGGACAACTGCCAAAACATGAGGGGGTAGGCAACCATCTAGAAGTAATGTAGCAATGTTAATTTCCTGATTTTGATGATTATATGGTATTTAGGTGGGAGCATGTCCTTGCTTTTGCAATTACACATTAAGTATTGGAGCGTAATGGGCATTATGTCAGTAACTTGCTTTCAAATGGTTCAGAGAAAAAAAGTTCATTGTACTATTCTTGCAAATTTTCTACAAGTTTAAAATTATTTTAAAATAAAAACACTCAAAACTGTGATTAAATTTTTTGAAAAAATAAACCCAGAAACTACAGTTAGATTTGTGTAGCTCTGATGCCAAAGTCAGCACCATGGACAGACAAGGTTAATTATGTTGTCTTGATTATGCCTGGTTCTTAATAACCAAATCCCAAAAAAGATGTGTATAAGTTAAAAGACCACTTGATGGAATTTGAAGATGCACTAGCCACAACTGTTTCCTCGTTTCAACATCTGTTACTGACACTGATGCATTTCTAATCTCCTCCTCTAGAGAACATAACCTGTGTAGTAGACACCATGGTTGTCTACACGGTATCTATTCCTCCTTCCTCTTTTCTAACACAATCCCACTCTTGCTTAGGCATCTACTCCTCGCACCATCACCAATGTTTTTAAATTTATTTATTTATTTATTTATTGTGTTTGTGTGTGTCTGAGGAAGGACAGCCCTGAGCTAACATCCATGCCAATCCTCCTCTTTTGCTGAGGAAGACCAGCCCTGAGCTAACATCTGTGCCCATCTTCCTCCTCTTTATATGGGATGCCGCCACAGCATGGCCTGACAAGCGGTGTGTCCGTGCTCGCCAGGGATCTGAATCCAGGCCGCCAGCAGCAGAGTGTGCGCACCTAACCACCAAGCCACAGGGCTGGCCCCAATTACCAATGTTTTTAAAAGAAATTTGATGGACCCCGGCACCAGAGTTGGGCCTTACTTATCTAAAAGTAATCCCATTCCCCATGCTAGAGATTGGTTCAGCTAATCCAATTAGTTTGTGGTAGTCCCCTAGCCTCAAAAATTGGTTCAGGAATTAGCTTGTAACCTAATAAGGACCAATGAGTCATGAAGGAGGGTTTTCTGGATGTTTCTGATAAGAAGCTTCTTAGCTTTTAGAAGCAAAATAGAATACTTGCATCTTCTCCATTATATGGAGCCTAGAACCTCTAAAAGGCATTTTACCACCAAGAGGCAAATCAGCCTAAGGAAATCCCATCACTCTAGAAGGAACAAAACCAAGGAAACTGCAAAGAAAAGGAGTTGTACTCATGGTGTTAAGCCAGCCCTGAAACCCATCCTGCCTTTCTATGTTACTTTGTGAGCCAATTTAAACTAGTGGGATTGAACTGAATTTTCTGTTACATACTTCCAAAGTATGCTGATACGATCTGTATTTTCAGGTTTGAAAAGGTGGCACACACAGGCCAATCTTTCCAGGTAATTTCTTATTTTATTCTCCTCTAAAGCCTAATATGAGAATAGTGGGAAGAAGAAGAGAAGGAAAAGAAGGTAAATAGTCTATTAGTTGAAAAGAAATTTGGAGTTAGAAAGGTATTTGCATATACATGTAAAATAGGGAAAAGTATTTTATTTATTTAACAAACATGCATATGGCACTTATGTGTCTGGCACTGTTTAGATGTTTTATAATGTTAACTCACTTAATTCCTATAAAAATTTATGAGAAATTGTTATTACTATCATCCCCATTTTTTTTTTTTTTTTGTGAGGAAGATCAGCCCTGAGCTAACATCCATGCTAATCCTCCTCTTTTTGCTGAGGAAGACCAGCTCTCAGCTAACATCTATTGCCAATCCTCCTCATTTTTTTCCCCAAAGCCCCAGTAGATAGTTGGATGTCATAGTTGCACATATCATCCCCATTTTTAATTGGAGAAATTGAGGCACGTGGATGTTAAGTAACTGGCCTAAGGTCACAGCTAGCAAGAGGCAGAGCCAGGATTCAAATCACTATGTTATATTAATCCCAGACAGAGAAAAGATCATCTAATGAGGACACTTCAGTATTACGTATGTACAAAAGGATACGGCATGTGGTCAATTCACATGCAAACCTAGGATTTGCATCAGAGAAAATCAACATTTCTCATATATCAGAAAACATAAATGGAACTATTAGTCATTTACCTAAAAAAAGATAATTACTGTATGTCTATGTTTATCTAAAACCAATACATGAATAGATAGTAGCACAAACTCAGTAATTATGAAGTAGGGTCTATTATAGTAGAAAAGCCTGTTAAAAATAGAAAAAGAAAAATTCCTCTTGTTAAAAATAGAGGGTGTTTGGAAGATATAGTGGAAAATGTGAATAATTTTAATTGTCAACTGGGAAACAGTACCAGACACAATTTTCTTTTTTGTCCAATACAATCAAGACTTTGCTTATTCAAGTCTGCCTAATTGACACCTGAACTTCATTTCCCATAACCTTTACCTAATTAGTCTAGTCTATGGTTTCCAGAGAAGGTAGGTCTAACAAATCTTCTCCAGGCTCGGGAGGGAAAGAAAAGCAGCAGGAAGACCTCTCAGCTATGCTAAAGAAAGTCCTGTGTTGTGCCACGGTTTGTATATGACTTAGGGGGGCTGCCTGTCTCCCCTTGAACAAATCCTCTTTGAATATTTCCCTTTCAAAGCTGTCCATCATGGTTGAAGTGAGTGTAGAGAAGAGGCCTAATGATAGAACAAAGAGAAGAAGAGTAAGATGGGAACTCTCTTCCACCCACCATGACTGAAGTGCTCAATGATGCCTTTAAGTGTTTAAATGCTGCACTGTCTAAATTTTAAATCGACAAACATAATATCAAGCATACAGTAAGGTTAACAGCATAATTTAAAATGTCTCTACTTGCTACAAGGAAATTGATCAGAAACAAGCCAGCAGTAAAACTTCACGGGACAGTTTTTAAGCTGCCTGCCCCATTCCAATCAGTCCCCAAAGCCCAGCTACATTCTAAGAAGGCGATCAACATTACTGGTAAACTGTTTTGTTGCTGTTGTAGTTAGCATCTTGATTCTATCTATATCAAATGTGTGTTAACTTTACTTTTTATGTTTTTTCCATTTCTGAATGTCAGAAAACATGTCTTTACATTGATATTCCCCACAGTATGTAGAATATAGCAGCTATTAAACAAATGCATTTGAATAAATGAATTACAAAGACCACGCAGCAGGAGTCGTGAGCAGCGGTCATAATTCATCGCCCTTAACCTGTCTTGCTCCTCTTCTGCAGCACCGCCTGTGGAAAGCAAATGAATGGTTGGTTCTGCTCATTCATAAGCTCAAGTTCATTTTCCTGCCACATTTCAGAAATCGCCTGGTTTCACTGATTGCACGATACGTGAGGCCCTGCTCTGGGGGTTCCTTCAGCCCAGAACGCTCTCTCTTCTCACAGTCTTACCCATTTTTTAAAGTGTATCTCTAAGTGTTCCCTTCCTGACATAGAAGGAACATTAGCTAAACTTAGAAGGACTGAATTTTAGTCCCAACTCTTACTCTGACTTGCTGTGTAATGTTCGACAAGTTATTTAACTTTGTTCAGTATCAGTTTGTTTTTTCAAGTCGAAGGTTGAACTGCAAGGAAAGTTACAAAATGACACCCAATAGGGTTGTATATATGTTTCCTTTGACCACTCTAGTGTGGTGTGTGTGTGTGTTTTAAATTTTAAATGACTTACCAACATTTTAAAGTTGAGTAGAATTTTTTGAGCAGAATCTCAAAAAATACAGAGAAGACATTTTTCTAATTTTATTGCACTTATAAAATAATTTGATTAATAAGTTTATTGTAGGCTTATCATTTTATCTTTGCTTTTATAATATGTTGCTAGTTACAATCTTGACTTATTTGATGGTGAGTAACTGAGCAGGAATGCAATTGCAATTTTAGGTTCCTGTGGGAAAAAGCAATGTGTTTATAATGCATTTTCCAGAAATGAATTGGAAAAAGTAACGGTTATCTTGTGATTTTTGTTATTTTATATGTTCACATGCCCACTAAACTAGATTTAACTCTTGTTATAATTAGTTGTGATTTCAGAGTTTATGAGGTTTGCTGATACAATCAAATTTAGATTGTGGCTAAGGTTGTTAATATTTTCTTAAAAGTAAGTTTAGTTGGTAGCTGTGGAGTATAAATAGTTGAAATTTGGTATCAGCACCAACCAAATTTGGTTCTGTTTTCTCTCAGCTGCTTGTCTTTCACATTAGAAAATAAAGGGGAAAAAGAGCCAAAACTCTTAGTCATGCTTACCAAGTACTTGACGTTAGTTTTCAATTGACATTCAAATAAATTGGAGAAAAGAAAAAATGGTCATAAAGGAGTAATACAGATACATGGAAAATTCTACAGGGGAATTTTACTTTAAAATTCACTGCAAGATTTAAATGAGTGTATACAAGTGTCTGTGTGTGGATTTCTGACACACATTAAATAACATCAATTAGATAGATGTACATGGGATAAAGTAAATAAGTTGCAAACCTATGATTAATGCAATGGTGTTTGTAGGCTTTGAATAGGCTGCCTCTTGGAATTAGGTTAGATAATGTCATCTTCTGAACTAGAATTGAATATGCTTTTATTAAATTAGTATTAGTTATCTGGATAAGTAACACACTGAAATAACATTTGTAATTGTAATGTTAGTGAATCTAGCATTTTAATAGCATTTTATCTAGCATTTTAATAGTCTATTAAAATCCTTTCAGGGAAACAAAAAAATAAATACAAAAAAAAAATAACCTGCAGTCTGTATGACATTTTTAAAAACTAGACCCAAAAGGTAAAAATTCCTTTGTCTCTAGTTCAGCCCTTTCAGGAAACAGAGTTCCTAGGTGTGATGGTTAACTTTATGTGTCAAATTGACTGGGCTACTGGGTGCCCAGATATTTGGTCAAACATTATTCTGGGAGTTTCTGTGAGTGTTCTGGGGTGAGATTAACATTTAAATTGGTCTGAGTAAAGCACATTGCCCTCCCCAATGTGAGTGGGCCAGGCTCATCCAATCTGTTGAAGGCCTGAGAACAAAAATGATGACCCTCCCCTGGGAAGAGACAATTCCTCTACCTGACTGCCTTCAAGCTGGGCTTCAACTTTTTCCCGCCTTCAGACTCGAACTGAAACATCGGCTCTTCCTGGGTCTAACGCCTGCCGGCCTCAGCCTCAGACTGGAACTACAGCATCAGCTCTCCCGGGTCTCCAGCTTGCTGATCACCCTGCAGATCTTGGGACTTGTCAGCCTCTGTAATCACGTGAGCCAATTTCTCATCATTAATCTATTTTTTATATATATGACCCATTGGTTCTGTTTCTCTGGAGAACCCTAATATACCAGCCTTCCACAACATTAGTTCACTGGTCTGTTCATCACATATGTTCCTATTTTAGAGATGGGTCCATGACACTATCTTATCCTGAAGGCATTATGCTTTAGGAATATCCATCTCTTTTTTATTTTCTTTAAATATTTTTATTAACTTTCTGATATTAATTTTATTTCACATGAAGTCTCTGTTGCAGTAAAAGAATAGGTAGACCACTAAACATGTATTTTCCAGACTTCTCATCTAGCAATTTCGTTTTTAACCAAGTGATTTGTGAGATTAATAAATCAGTTTCTTTAGAATGTATCTGTCTCACAAAACCTGGTTGTTCTTGAATGGACTCACAATTCACAGGTGCTCACAACAAAGGCTAAAGAGCAAATTCCAGGTTCAAGGTGGGCTCCCATGGAGTACTTGCTCCATATGACCTCTCTGAATCTTCTCTCCTTCTCCCCCACCCTTCATCTTTCCACTCCACTCCACCCCATTGGCATCATAGTTACATTCCAGAATTTTCCACATTATACAATCTTTAGGGAACAGATGGTAAGCGTATTTGAATCTCAATTTCTGATTCAAATTCATTAGTACTGGCTGTCTTACCCATTATGTTGAGAATTAACAAGCAAGTGTAGACCATTGGTAGAAATGATTAATTAGCTATGTCAGCCATAGATGAGACAGAAAGCAGTGGCTGCAAAAGTCATGCATTCACCATCCCTGCTCCAGATTTTTAAGTTGACACCCTTCTAAAATATACATGAAGAACAATGTTACAGGAAAATTTATTGAGATAATAATTTCTGTCTTATTCCCACTCCTCTATGAGACTCTCACAGGAAATGCAACTTTAATTTCATTACAGTTACCCAGACCCTTAGAAATAGGGACTTCCAGCATTGTACTCCCATTTCCTTTAGTGTTCAGGCTTGTTCACAGCTTTGGGTTTCAGAGGCAGAAACGGAGATTGTCTGGCATCCAGGAGACAACTCCTTTTTAGGCTTTTGTTTGGGACTCAAAGCACCTGTGGTTACTAGGTTGAGTAATCCCAGTGGGGAGAGGGGAAGAAGGCTGTGCTTGGAGTAATTTTAGAAAATTGCTCATCCTAGAAAAGAAAGAATAGCTTCTGAGAGACTAGTGAAGGCACAGGAGGACTTTATGGTTTTCATATCTGGTGCACATTCACAAACCCTCGGTCCTAATGGCAGATACTAGGGAGGACTGAAAGCCTTTGGACATCTGTGGAAGCCTGGCCTCTAAGTCCTGAGATTCTTCATCACAGAGAAAAGAGTCTCTGTGACGAAGCCTGAAGTCAGTACAGAAAACCTGTGTGAAGGCATCTGAGTCCTTCTGGAGCAGCAGTGCCTGAATAATGGTAGAGAAGCAGCTCTTTCCAGCAGCAGCACTTGATAGAAGGAATATTAAATGAAAACCAACACAATGGACTAAGGACCAGGGTCGTCTTCCATTTTTCACACACTCGAATATTTGCACAACCCTAAAGAGAGGTAGTAGTCTACCACTCCCCTACAAAAAAAAATATTAGACTAAAAGTAGGGGGCTCAAATCCACATTCAAGTTGTAAAAAAAAAAAAAAAAGAATGTTGTCTATTGTTCCCCAAGAATTGCAGAGCAAAGTCATACCTAATACACAAGAATTACAAAATGACAGAAAATACATGATAATTTAAAATGAGTTCAAATTCATTGGTATCATCAGAAATTCCACAAAGCTGGGAGAAGGGGTCAGAGAATCTCATGGGTGAATGAGAGAAATAAAGAATGAGGATCGAGCACATATGTGTGGTGATGGATTATAATTAGTATTTGGGTGGTGAACATAATGTAATCTATGCAGAAATAGAAGTATAATGATATACACCTTAAATTTATACAATGTTATAAACCAATGTTACCACAATAAAAAAAAAAGAATTAAAAGAATGAAGATTGAGGCACTAACAGCTTAAGCCATTTGTCCAAGATCACATAGCGAGTATGAGAGAACTGAAATACTAACACAGGTTTTCTGATTCCTGTGAGACTAAAGGAGCCAAGGTGATTCAGTATTAGGAAGCATGATTCATGTTGTAGTTTTGGGAACCATGTAGGGGGCCAGAGATCAGGTGGCTGAAAGTGATCCATGGGGGCCCTATGCATGATAGGGAGGAGTGAACAGAGTATCATCAGGAACAGGGCGGTACAACCATGACACCCCACAACATGTGTGACAGGTGAGGCATCACAGCAGATTGAGAAACTATAAACGGGGTTTGGAGTTAGGCAGGTCTGAATTCTTCTCGCTTCTTTGGGAAATGTATGTAACATGCCCAGGACGTGGTAGGTAACAGATCAACGTACTTTGAATAGAGGTGCAGTGAGCTTGATTTAAAAACTTAGGAAAGAATCTGCCACAACAAATCAAAACATCACAGCAAGCTTCTTGAAGAAAATGATCCAGGAAAAGAATTATCTGTTGGTGCAGGTTTTTCACCATGGTTTGCTTTGAAAGCAGATGCTTTTTAACCTTTTATTATAATTTTTATATTTGTATGTATATTTTGTTATATTCTGCAACATTTATCAAATTTCTGTTGATTTCCAAATTTCTATAAGACCTTGATCTTACCAAATCCAGTTCTGTCGTGCCCATTAAAATTCAGGAACATAATTCTGAAAATTGGCAGGAAATTAACATGTACCAAATTTCACAATTCCCCTAGTCTTTTAGTAGACGCTGTTTTCTATATTTGCAGTCAATATTTTTGCTTTAAAAAAATTAAAGCAAAAGATAGTGGAAAAAACTTATTTTAATTTTTTTTGTGTGTGTGTGTGAGGAAGACTGGCCCTGAGCTAGCATCCAATGCCAATCCTCCTCTTTTTGCTGAGGAAGATTGGCCTTGGGCTAACATCCATGCCCATCTTCCTCTACTTTATATGGGATGCCGCCACAGCATGGCTTGACAAGCAACACTTCAGTGCACGCCCCGGATCTGAACCTGCAAACCCCGTGCCACCAAAGCGGAGAGTGCACACTTAACCACTGTGCCACCGGGTCAGCCTCTATTTTAATATGTTTTGCTTCTTGATGGCACTCAACCAATCCAAACTGCTGATTAAACTATTCTTGAATCTCTTAAATGAATCATTCCTTATAAATTTTAAAGTCTTTAGCAACTATTCAGTGTGCTATTACATATATGAGATTTATAATTGTGCTCATATTTAGTTCTATTTATTTTTATTAATTATGGAAGTACATATATCACAAAACTAGACCAATAATGGATACACACACACACACACACACACACACACACACTCCTATACAGATGCTTTATACCCTCTTAGCCACTATTCATATAAATACCATAATAGAACTGAGAAGAAAGGAGCTTTCCACTTAATCAATTTTTCTGTTTGACTAGTTTTATTCACATTATATAAAATAGATTGGGATGTGGCTGAACAGTCAGCTTGTTAATTGCTCTCTGAACAAGTTCTAAATGTGTCGTTATTATCTAAATAATGAATAATTGTGGGTGTGATTTCAACATGGAATAGCCCGCCCTCCGCTTTTATTTCTTAAGAGGTGTAATGTAACTTCAGTTGCTTTCAGTCGGATGTGACATCTTCTGTACATTGATAGATGTGTTACTGACACGCGTGGTCTTGATGTGGCGAATTCGCTTTCGTCTTTGATTAAGATGAACTGTCCCGTCGCAGCAGCTGCTCTGCCGTCGTCAGTCTCACAGCCAGCTCCCTGCCACTCCCCACACTGAGGCTTTAACAGCATGTTCAGCAAGTGTCTTTGTGTTTCTATATCTGCAGCCCCGTTTCCTGTTTCCTGATACGAGAGGCACGTAAACCTCTACTGCCCTGCAGTAGAGATCTATTGTTCTTGCCTGCCTGCCTCTCCACTCCTGCTCACAGCAGCCCAACCTTCCTTTGGAGGATCTCCCCTAACCCCTTTCAGTCCTTGTGATAGGAGTGGGTCTCATCTTACCAGTCCCCCAACCACTTCACCTCTGAGAATAGGCATATGAATCAACTTGGCCAATGAGATTAGTCTGTCTTTGGTTACAGAAGCAATACAGGTAATAACTATTATTTGGGCATTACACTTAATAGAAAATTAAAAATTGGCCTATTTTTTATATATAAAAATAATATACCTATAGGATATAATATTAGCTTATTTCTGTAGTGTCACTGAAATTTCCATTTGATTGCAATTAAAATATCTAGAATATTCAGTCTCAAAGAAATTATAAATATTAATGGAACAACATTTTATTTATTTTGTTGCAATGGGTATAAAATTGAAATATGACATTGAAGGTCATAGGAGCTCTTGGGAAGGCTCTAATAGGATGAAAAAATGTGATAATTGCCATTATGGGCACAACCAATTTTGGGTTGGGTCATGTCAGCTGTTTAGTTCTAGTTCTTATATTAATTTGTTGTAATAATAAACCAGTTGCATATTAATACCTGTCTCACAAAAGATTAGATAGGTTAAAAAATGCTTTGAATTAAAAGAAAACTCACCATATAAATTCAAGGAATCCTTCTCAGTTTTCTCCTCCCAATTCTACAAGACTTCTCCTAAGTCCATTTATATTTGGACCTCAACCCACGGGTTGAGAATCTATTCAAGTTCAATATTAAAGGAAGTAATTCAACTAATAATGCTACAGACACTTATTTAAAGAGATGTTCTGAATAAATTATTTATAAAAATCTGGGTTAATTGGCCAAAGAAATGCTTAAAATTTTTCAAAATTAAATAATCAATGCTTTATTACTTAAAGGGAAAATTGATGGCACAGAGTTTTAATGATTCAATTAATGGAAAATTATAATGAAATTTCTTTAAAATTGTTTTCAACATCCTAGTGTACCACTAGATTCATTACCATTGTCTTTACATTCAAAGGTATTAATATCAATGGAATAATTGAAGACAATCAAAATGGAACTCATTTATATCCAATTCTCCTTTTCCCAAGGCTTTATATTGCAGGTTTATGTAGCCTTTGGATTGAAAACAGAAAAAAAATTTTTCTTGGCTAAAAAAATTAGCTTTTCTGGTTCTTTCAGAATAAACAGAAACAGAAGAGTGGTATGTCGAATGGCTAATTGTTTGTTTCATTAGAAACCCAACCACCAGAAGACAATAATAAAACCATACTCAACTAATCTAATTTTTATTTATTTATTTATTTTTCCCCCAAAGCCCCAGTAGATAGTTGTATATCATAGCTGCACATCCTTCTAGTTGCTGTATGTGGGACGCGGCCTCAGCATGGCCGGAGAAGCGGTGCGTCGGTGCGCGCCCGGGATCCGAACCCAGGCCGCCAGCAGCGGAGCACGCGCACTTAACCACTAAGCCATGGGGCTGGCCCAATACTCAACTAATCTAAACGGCCAAACTGAAATAAATTTCCATTTATTTCAGATGTCCAGAACAAAAACACCAGCACTTCAGTTAAAAGCAAACACACAGCACAATTATGTTGTTGATATGACTATAATAATTAATCCCATCAACTCTAATTAAACCTTAATGATCAAATCCCTGGGAATTTCTTCAGAGTTCATGAAACAGGCAAGAATTTCATCTATTATTAAATCACTCATAGAAAGCTTACAGTGACACTGTTAGTGATATGCTATATTAAGCTACACTAGACCGTACTTGCTTGACTTTTTTAAATAAAAGAAAATGTAAAATGTAGCCTCAAGTTTTATTGTATTTGTTGAGAATGATACAGAAGAAATGGTGAATATTAGTTAGCTATTGAAGTGTAACAAATTACCCCAAAATTGAGTGCCATATAACAGTATTATCTCACTATTTCTGCAAATCAGGAATCGAGGCACAGCTTAGCTGGATCCTTCAGCTCTGGATCTCTCACAAGGATCATCTTGGAAGGCAATCAAGCTGTCAACTGGGTCTGCAGTCACCTTAAAACATGACTGGTGGTGGAACTATTTCTAAGCTCGAGAGGGGCTGTTGGCAGAATTTAGTCCTCTCCAGCTCTCGGATTAAGGGCCTCAGTTGCTCACTGACTGTTGGCTAGATGCCGTCTTCAGCTCTTTATCATGCAGGCATCTCCATAGGGTAGCTCACCACATGACAGCTTGCTTTATCAGAGCAAGCGAGTAAGAAGAGCCAAAGGGAGAGTCTGCAAGAAAGATGGAAATCACAGACTTTTACAACCTAATCTCAAAGTGACACCTCTTTTGTCTGTTCTATTTGTTAGAAGAAAGCCACTAGATCCAGTTCACACAAAAGATGAGGGGATCCTACAAGGGGTGAATAGCAGGAGGTGGGGATCATTGAGAGTTATTTCAGAAATGGTCTACCGTGTGGTGCCAGTACTACTAAACTATAGGGGTTGTCTGAGTAGAATAGTGTCCCCCTAATATTCATATCCTTCTCAGCACCTCAGAATGTGACCTTATTTGGAAACAAGGTTGTTGCAGGTGTAATTAAGTGAAACTTATGTCATACTGGAGTAGAGATCAGCCCTATAATCCAATATGACCAGTGTCCTTATAAGAAAAGAAGACACACAGAAACATACAGGGAGAATGCCAGGTGACAACAGAGGCAGAGATTGGAGTGATGCCCCTACAAGCCAAGGGATGCCAAGGATTTCCAGCAACCACCAAAATCTAGGAAAGATCCTACCCTAGAGCCTTCAGAGGGAGCATGGCCCTCGCTTTCAGATTTCTAGCCTCCAGAACTTTGAAAGAATAAATCTGTTGTTTTAAGCCACCAAGTTTGTTCATACTTTGTTACAGCAGCCCTAGAAAACTAATATTTTTATATAGGTGCTAATTTAAAGAATAACTATATAGATCATCCCAGTAACAGAACTTTTTCTTCTGAAGAAAACAGTGTTTCTTCAGGTTAGATTAAGTAATACACAGATCTCTCTTTAAAGAAGAAAAATTCTCACGTATTACCAGTGATAAAACTATCTTAGGGGCCCGCCCGGTGGCGCAAGCGGTTAAGTGCGCGCACTCCACTGCAGTGGCCCGGGGTTCGCCAGTTCGGATCCCGGGCACACACGGACGCACCGCTTGGCAAGCCATGCTGTGGCAGCGTCCCATATAAAGTGGAGGAAGATGGGCACGGATGTTAGCTCAGGGCCAGTCTTCCTCAGCAAAAAAAGAGGAGGATTGGCAGATGTTAGCACAGGGCTGATCTTCATCACAAAAAAAAAAACTTTATTAATTATATTAGTTTTATGATAGATGATATTGCTTTGCTGAACATAAATGACACTTGTTGGGGTTAATAGATTATTTGCAAGTTTTACACTTCATTTATTGTGGGACGGACAGACTTGTAGGTGGCCTCAGACACCCACCTCCTGGTATTACACCCTTGTATAATCCCCTTCCCTTGAGTGTGGGACCTGTGACTCTCTTCTAACCAAAAGAATACAGCAAAGGTGATGGGACATCACTACCACAGTTACAGTATGTCATATAGGATTCCATCTTGCCAGAGACTCTCTCTCTCTACTGCTGGCTTTAAAGAAACAAGTTGCCATGACTCTTACAACTGCAAGTAAATGAACTCTGTAAGCAACCTGAGCGAGCCTGGAAATGAACTCTTCCCCAGTCAAGCCTCCAGATGAGACGTAGTCAAGCAGAAGCATTGACTAAAGCCTTGTGAAACCCTAAGCACAGGACACATCAAAGACCTGCTCAGACTCCTGACCCACAGAAACTGATAGATAATAAATGTGGGTTGTTTAAAGCTGCTGTGGTTGTGGTAATTTGTTATGCAGCAATAGATAACTAATGCTCAACTTGATTCTTTTGATTTTAAGCATGATGATCCCTCATTTGAGTTATTATTGTCATTTTTTGCAGGGGGAAGTTTTAAATTTTTTTAAAGACTTTATTTTTTTAGACCAGTTTTAGGTTTACAACAAAACTGAGAGGGAGGTACAGAGATTTCTCATATACCTCGTCCCCCACATATTCATAGCCTCCCCCATTATCAACCTCTCTCACCTGAATGGTACTTTGTTTTTTTGTGTGTGTGTGAGGAAGATTAGCCCTGAGCTAACATCTGTCGCCAATCCTCCTCTTTTTGCTGAGAGAGACTGGCCCTGGGCTAACATCTGTGCCCATCTTCCTCTACTTTATATGGGACGCTGCCACAGCACGGCTTGACAAGCAGTGCATCGGTGTGCGCCCGGGATCCAAACCCCAGGCCGCCACAGTGGAGCGTGCACACTTAACCACTACACCCCAGAATGGTACATTTTTTACTGAAAAGATGAACCTACATGACACATCATAATCACCCAAAGTCCATAGTTTACCTTAAGGTTCACTCTTGGTGTTGCACATTCTATGGGTTTAGACAGATGTATAATGACATATATCCATCATTGTGATATCATACAGATTATTTTCACTGCCCTAAAAATCCTCTGTGCTCTATTATTTTTAAATAGTGTATTTCTTTCAAACTATCAATCATTTTTTGATGAATCAATCAATTACCTAGTGCTGACATTCAACACTAAAAAGTAAAAATCTCTATTTAATTAAAAAGTCTTTTGTATATTTATTATTACTCTTAGTACAAAGAGAATTCTCCAAGTGGTGGGTAAATAAATTAGAGATTTTTACAATACGATTTTTTGCAATGTTAATATGATACGATCACACACGTAAGAAGACAATTCTCCAGTCACTTTTCCCAATTTAAACTACTGTGAAAATTTCATGCATACAGCACATCGTGATGTCATTTGGCCGTTACTGGGTAAAACATAAGTCATAAAAATAAATGCACACTCCACAGAAATCACAGGGCCATTCCCAGATATAAATGTTCAATCAGATGATCCAGAATATACTTATTTTTGCTTACATTAAAATTTTAAATTATTTTATAAACATAACTGCAAAATATAAAAGTTCCCATTAATTAACATTCAAAGTTATTCCCAAAGACACTCAGATCTATACTCTTGTTATAAAAATAGTAGAACAAAAACAAGTAAAAGTGATATAAAGGATATAAAAGGATAACTTGAATAATATTAATATGTTAACTTTTCTAATATAAATAATTTGCTACATTTGTTTCATTTATCAGTACTAGTTATGTAACAGGCATAAATGCCCTTTGTCACTAGCTTGGGATACAAAGATAGGCTCCAGGGGCCGGCCTGGTGGCGCAAGCGGTTAGGTGCGTGCGCTCTGCTGCAGTGGCCCAGGGTTCACCGGTTTGGATCCTGGGTGTGCACCGACGTACCGCTTGTCATGCCATGCTGTGGCGGCATCCCACATAAAGTAGAGGAAGATGGGTGTGGATGTTAGGCCGGGGCCAGTCTTCCTCAGCAAAAAAAAAGAGGAGGATTGGCAGATGTTCACTCAGGGCCAATCTTCCTCACCAAAAAAAAAAAAAAGATAGGCTCCAATTCTATCCCTAAATCATGGGTGACTGAGGCCCTCCCCCAGTCCCCTGAGTTCTCAGTTATTCCCTAGAGCTTTATCAGGGTCCCAGGAATATCCCCATGTGGTGTTTAGGGAAGATGCTACACTCATACCCACGTGGTGGGGTACCCTGACCTGGTCATCAGCCCTGGGCTGAGCTGCTAGGTGGGTCCAGTCTCTGCTCCTGGTAACTCACTTGAAACTCCCACAGTCAATGCCCAGATCTTAGAACGCTAAGACTTCTCTGCCCTTGTCAGAAGGATAGGCATGGAGGGGCAGGTAGGAAAAGGAATACATTCCAACCTTCACTGATGACTAGCCTATCACCCAAGGACAGACAAGAGGCTTCTTGATAAAGCATAAAAAAAGAAAAACAATCAATAAAGTTCCTTGGTGAGACCTTCTCTCTTCAATATTCAATTTCTAGCAGCACATCTCAAAGCTGACAACAAAACAATGATATGTAGTTTTTTTTAAGAACCATTGCCCAATTATACATTCATATTTACTTGGTGGATTTCAAGAAAAAGTTGAAATACAATACTTAAGTATAGTCATAATTATGCATTGCCAAAAAAAGGAACACTAAAAATCTTCATTAAGCAATTCCACTTCTAGGTATTTACCCAAGAGAACTAAAAACATGCCCATCAAAACACTTGTAAAGGGCTTACATTTTCCAGTGCAGCACGTAAAGAGCTTGGAAGTCATCACTCCAGCATCACAAGCAAGAAGCTGAAAAAACTGAACATCAGCAATTCTTCTTAGACGCATCAGAGAATTGAGGTCACAGGGCAGGCATTGTTAAGAAGAACAGAATGCTCTGGTGTGTTTCAAAATGTTTCAAAATAGGATTTTTCTCCAATCTTCACTGTGAGAACCTGGTAGAGCTCCTGGAGGAAAATCTCATGAAAAGGTGGGCGTGGCCCCTTAAGACTGGCCCCGGGGAGGTGGTACATTTCAGACTTGTCTGAGCCTCCAGCAATTTGTCAGTTACCATTTAGGTTTTCTCACCCCATACTGAGTCCCAAGGAGGTTTCTGCTCCAGTACGTTGTGGTTCTCTGTGTCTGCCTGTCTGTTTCTCCAGTTTTTGAAGACACAAGCACTAAGTAGTTTGTATGTATTATTCTCACTCAATCTTGACAATAATTCTTTGATTCAATTATTTTCTCCACATTACAATGATGAAATTGAAGGTTAGAAAGGTTGAACTGTACCTAAAGTCTGAAGCAAAGCCAGGCCTTGAGCCTAGACTGCCCAACTCCAAAACCTCTGCTTTGAACCACCCTACTGTATGGCCTATTCAGCCCTATTTCCTGTCACTCGACTTGGAAGCTAAGCAGGTTAGCTGTCTCCTGATGGGGTAGGGGAGAAAGCAGAAGATGAGAGCAGACATGGGTGGCGGCCTATTAAGGCAAGTGTTATTACTTGTAATCCTAGATCTACCACTATTTCTATACATCACCTTGGCAGGATAACTTGATGAATAAAATGAAGGAAAATGGACAGACCGGATCCAGATTTTTCCCTTAGATTGGAATATATTAATGGGTTTGAAGGGATCAAAGAACACTGAAATTCTGTGATGGTGGTACATATGTGTGCACATGCTAGGGCATATACCTTTTTCTGGGAAGAAGATCCATGGCTTCAGATTCTGAAGCAAGTTTGTAATCCAAATATTTTAAGATGATCTTTAAGGTCCCTTTCAACTCCAACAGTCTGTGCATCTTCCACTGAGTCATAGTTCTTCTTTACCTTAATTTCTACCCATTATAGAGACAACTTGTTTTCCTTCCAAAATGTATAATGTTGGAGGGGAAAAGAAGAGAAATAATTTTTCATTTTGAAACATTGTGCTCTAAAGTTCTTTGGTGGATGTTTGTATTTTGCCTAACAATTGCATCTGCATCTTTGAACAAATACATTGGATATGGTCATTTCCACATCAATATCACCTATACAGGTAGACTAACTTGTATTCACTTTGTACAGTTAGAGAAGTTCTGGACAAAATCAAATGAGCATAACTCAACCATTCCCATTTTCACCTATATAGTCACTGTGCCAATTTGTTGAAGCTAGAAAGTCTGGATTTTTCAGTGATTTTAAGAATCTTATAAACTAAGGTGAAAAATAGAATTTTTTTCTTGAAGGAAAGGCTTCCTATGTTATGAGGAGAAATGTTTTATTAAGCATTTTTTAGTCAGGAAGTTATGATAAGAATCTTCACACATTCTCAGAGAAACCCTGAAATGGGTAAGTAATTCATAGGCTGGATTTGTGCAACATAATTATTCCTTGGAGATTCTAAGAAATACCTAGGGAGGATTTTAGACTTTCATTAGTTATACATTTGGGACTTGACTGTGTTCACTGAATCTTAAAAAAAGAGGAATCTCCCATGAAGGACAGAAATATGAGAACAAGCAAGTAGTGATATGCTGGTAAATGTTTAACAACTGGGTTTCCAGAAAAAATAAAAAGCCCTGATTTGTAGTGTTTGCTGATTTTTGAAAGACCTTCTGAGACAGTAAGAGTAAAAATCAACGTGGACTGAAAAACAAGTCATTCCTGCTGTGAATCAGGCTGGAAGGACAAACATACAAAGTCAGCTGCAAAGTTAAGAGGACAAATGGCTTATCCCAAGGTTCGGTGGGTGTAAAATGTCATAATGCCCCCTTTATGAGTGATCACTAGTTTCTCACCAATGACGCTCCCAGACGCCCTTTGCTATTCACAATTGGATTCCCAATTGCTAAACCTTCCTACCCTCATGGAGGCACACAACCCCTCGTTAATCCCCAGTTCTCTAATCCTGTCTCAGAAACAGCAACCAACCCAGAATGGATCTCCCCTCCCATAGGCCCTCCTTGGAATCCTCCAGCAGGAACCCAACATTTATAGACCCGTCCTCTCCTCCCCCTTGGTCAGGTGACCCAGCACAGTTCCTCCGACTGCACTCCCTTGCTGTGCGTCAGTCAATAAGTCAGATTTTGCCAGACTACAGGCTGGAAGTCTTTGGCTGATGAGATTTTAACATTTTCATGGTGTTAATACTCCCACCAACGCTGATTTTAAGCTGCCCAAATGATGTCCCTGAACATGATCTGGAAAAACATGAGCACGATCAGCAGAAGTTGGTACAAGCTGGCTCCACGGCCCAGGTTACACTCTCAACAGCCATGGAAGAGATATTTTTTAATCTCTATTTTATAGATCCGGAAAAGAAGGCTTAGAGTTTACATAAATTATTTAAGGTCACAAAGCTGGTGGCAGAGCCACCGTTTAAATCTGTGTCATTCTGATTCAAAATACTATGATCTTTTAACTAACACCACCGTGTTCAATACATTATAATAGTATCATCTCATAGTAATTTCATAGGTGTAGACCTTTTTAAAGACTGCACATTCCATTGCTTGTACAGGCTGCATTTTATAATACTTTTGTGTATCTTCCACACACTGTATGGTAGCTGTGAAACTTTAGGTAAAATATTTATCATCAATGAGGTCTCATCTGTAACATGGGGACAAATACAGTGCTTATCCCATAGGGTTGTTGTATAGATTTTAAAAATTAATAAATATAAACTGATAAATATAAACTGCTTAGCGTAATGACTAACACATAGTCAGTACTTAATAAATGTTAGCTATTAAAATTACAATGCTATATATGTAAAGTGCAAAATAAATGTCATTTTTATGGGCATTCAACTTTATAAGTCTCTATAATTCTCATTCAAATCACTTTCAGATTTTCCTATACAGGTGAGATGGTTTAAAAAATCTTTCTATAATCCTGTTTCCATTAATTATTGCTGCTTTACAAACCAAAACTCATTGGTTTAAAACCACAATGATGTACTGTTTTTCACATTTCTGTGGGTTGTCTGGTGGTTCTATTCCATGTAGTGTCAGCTGACGTCTCCGTACGGCTATGTTCAACTGGAAACTAGGCTGGGGAACCCTGGTCTTCTTCCAACTGGCCTCTCTCTTCACATGTGTCTCATCCTCCAGGGCCATTCCACATGGTGTCTCTCTCTAGCAATATAGTCTGGACTTCCTTACGCTATGATATCTAGGTTCCAAAATGGAGTTTTCTAAGAGGACAACTTGAATGAGCAAGCCCTCAACAAACCCTACTGTGTCACATTTGCTAATGTCCGTTGACCACAGCCAGTTACACAGCCAGGCCCAGAGCCCTTGTGGAAGGGAGCTACACAAGGGCATTAGTACTGAGAGGCATAGTTTTTGGGGGGCCACCAATGCACCAGCCTGCCACAGATTCCTATGCATATTCATGTACAAACCTCTTTCAGAATCAATGAGAAGATGCCAAATAACTGATTTTATAGAGAGAGTCTTTAGTCCTGTGAATAATGAAAGCAGAATTGGAACTGACAAAGTTCCTGTCAGTCTGATTCTCTGCGCCATATGTGCATGGCCCTATCACACGATGAGAACTGAGAAATAATGGCAAAGTCATTTTAATGAGCTAGGGAAGAGTGAATCAATTATGATCCTATAAGTACCAATTTCCATCTACCTCTTTATGGACTAAAAAAAGTGTCACAGATTATGCTAATCATTCATCTAACAACACACACACAACGTCATCATCATTAGGGTTGTCATTATACCCGTTACATTTTTATTAACGTTTTCTCCCTGAAATTTCCATTTGAAAGCCAATGGTAATTTCATTTTGAAATCAATTCTGACTACGAATGGCTCCAATACATATTTTGTTTCTGAAGTCAGCCTCCCCTGATAAAAGCTGGCCTGTTTCACTTTTTTCTTGTTCCTTTCCTCTGTTCTTCTGAGGGTGAAAAATAATAGCTCTTTTCAAAGAAAAGAGCTATTATTATATGTCTACCATAATTATAAGCAAGATTCAATTACACTGCTCTAAAATATTCATTGCAAATTTATGATTTAAAGATATTTCATTTCCTATTCATGTGTAGTTCCCACACTCACAGTATAAATATTTACAGTTAATTATAGAAAATTTCACACATTAATCCCAGTAGCATGAAAATATATTAATAAATTTACATTAATAAGTGATTCTTTGAAAAATTATTTAGAAGTGGGAAAAGAGAAGAATGTCATATAACTATGGTAGTCAGAGGCTTAAGCTTTGGGGTCTCTTATTTACCCAGGGCCTTTCCAAGGCCATGGTCACATAATCGTATGTTTGCGTAAAATCTATAAAATGAGGATATTTTATCTTATCTTAGGACCTTTGTCTCTTTCCACTTTGAATTCCCCTCCATCACACGTCCTCTCATGTAGGGTAGCATTGGAACGGCTGTGACATTTTTAGACTCTGGTAAGGAAAAGTTAAGTGAGGAATACATTTAGTTTGGGTATTGTGGGACGTACTTAAATGGCTTATGGTCACATCGATGTATAATTGTTATTGCCCGTGATCTCAGCATAGGAAAGACCTTCAGAAATACTTCTTTCCAATTAAGATTATGCACACTCACACATTGTGAAGGTGCAGGCCACGTGAATGTATCTTACAGTGTCTAGCATGGAAATTTGTTGGAGTAGAAGAGAAACACAGTTTGAAATTTATGGACTAAATTGTCTTTTTATTCTGAAGTGGAACCAAAAATACACACCAAAAAACTATAAAGGGGAAAAAAGTAATGTACAGGTATATCGGGCAATTCATTAATAACAAGTACATGTTTTCTTTGTGGATTTGTTCTGTTTACGGTATTGGTCAGCTTTTAAACTTTTGTAAATTGTTAGGATTCCTCTTCTCAACCTAAATAAATATTCACCTTCATACTTGATTAGGTAGTAGTACTTTTGTATTCTCTTCTTAAAGAATGCTCCCCAAACTATGCAAGCAAAACCTGGATCTGCTCCCAATGGTAACCAATCTCTAATACAGTAAAATCTTTTATTTGAGGGATTGAGCTATTGGACAATAATAAAACCATGTTAAGTAAATTCTTTTTGTTTCTGGATTTCCATTTTTCTTCTCTTTACTCATGAAGACTGATTCATTCATCTATAAAATGTGACTCTAGTCTCTTACTTTCACTTTAAACTCTGACACGTAGGATTATAGATGAATTTGGGCCAGAGTAGATCATTAATCCTGATTGACTGAATGTATTGGCCAGGGTTCTCCTGAGAAACAGAATAGAGAGAGTGAGAGAGAGAAATTTATTATAAGGAATTGGCTCACCCAATTGTAGAGGCTGGCAAGCATGAAATCTGCAAGATTTGTTTTTCTGCCAGTCTAGGCCTGCAGGCTGGAGGCCCAGGAAAGAGTTGATGTTGCAGCCGGAGTCTGAAGGCAGACTGCACGCAGAATTCTCTCTTCCTTGGGAAGTTGGTCTTTTCTCCCTTAAGGCCTTCAATAGTGACGGGTGAGGCCACTCACCTTTTAGAGGGTAATCTGCTTTACTCTAAGTCTACTGATTTAAATGTTGCTCTCATCATAAAGTGCCTTCACAGCAACATCTAGACTAGTTTTTGATCAAATATCTGGGTACTGTGGCCTAGCCAAGTCGACACATCCAACTAACCATCACACTGATGAACACACAGCGAAGGTAGGAACCAGCATTGCTACATTTACTTAAGTCATGACATGAAAATATATATACCATATTCTATTCTTTTGTAGGATGATGGATTCTACGAAACTAAGTATCCAAATTAATAAAAAGGGACCAGATAAAGAAATCACGTTTTGCGTCACTATGTGAAACAAACAAGATGTTAGAAGAACACAAAAGGGCTTGACTGTAGAAATAGCAGAATGTTGAGATTTTGGCCAAAGTTATGAGACTGGCCCAGTCCCTACAAACCAGCTAGAAAAAACAGACTACTTTGAATTATAATTCCTCCAATCCCTTAGAGAATTCCAGAAAAACCAAGAGATCACAACTATGTGAACCAAGATCCCTTACAGTTCTAATATTCTGTAACTCAATTTGATGTTAAAAAATGAGATTCATAGAAGATGGGGGACAAAATATTGAAACAAGAAGATTTGATAATAGTTCTACACTAGATGTGTTAATGGCATATGCTACCTTTTGCCTCAAAGAGTCTATTAAATCATCATCTTAAATTATCATCAAAAAAGACAGCTTTGAGAGGCAAAGGGGGTTTAAAATCAAACATATTTATAGTTCACATCATAGTTCAGAATAGCTGATTCTCTAAACAGTGTTTCGAAGAACTGCTTGTAAAGTGACTTGTAACAGGTGCTGACAGAAGTTAAATACAAAATAAGCCCCCTTTGTCATCCATAACTTTAACATTTTGAAAATAGAATTTGTGGGGTGGAAAAATCTTTAAATAAATTTTATTAGATGACATGTCATATTTAACATCTTAGCAAAATCCCATTGTTAAGTGGAAATTCTCACTCCAAATGCCAATATTCTTATTAGGAGATTTATGAGCCTTTTAGTTTACGTTTCTTCCAACAAATATCATGCTCTCATGCCACTGTGCAATTTAATACAAGACAGTAGGGCCATATAGCCTATCAGTTGTAGCCTCCAAACATTTTCTCCTGTTAGTCTCTCATTTGATCCTCCTCTACATTCTAGTAAAAGGTCTGTCTGACATCATTCTCCTATACTTTCTTCACTCTCCAGCTTTTATGTTCTACTTCTTTATTATAATCCAAATCTAATACCTCATTCAAAGATCAGACCAAGTCTTAACCCCTTAATAAATGTAAGTGCATAGAAGGGAAGCATCAAGATAATAAAGCATTCAAAATTTGTAGCAGTGGTTTTCAAACCAGCGTCTTATAAAACCACGGTTTCCCTCATGGTGATCTGAGATATTTTAACTACTAAAATCTTAATATTGGAAGTTTTTTCCCAATTTGCATATTAAAAAATGTAATTAGTAGATAAAATTTTCAATGCTAAAGAGTTCTTTTATACTTTTAAAGTAAAATTTTATTGTCAGCTAGTACCCACCAGACAACAAAATGAATGTATCAATAAATGAATACTAATGAAAATTTAAAAAATATTCATTTTATCTTGTACTGGGTATTAGCTGTTGCTAAATTTTACATGAACATTCTCCTCGCTTGAAAGGAATATCCCCACTATACATTAATACATCAACATTCTGATTACTTGTTAGCTTCTTTTGAAAGAATAAGTTGCTGATATCCCAGTTAGCTCAAAGTGCACTGACAAATTGAGTTTCTTTATCTGAAGTTGTAGCATTAACCCTGAGCTTGGACACCCCCACCAAGGTATCACCACCATATGAGAGCACACAGAAACAGTCAGCCTTCCAACCCACCAGCATCTCTCATTTTAGAAACATAACACATATTTTTTTTTTATCCAGTTGTAAGTTCTTCAAATGCATGGACTAAATTTCACTTCAAATGCATGGACTAATGCTCCACACCACCTATCACGTTACTGGCATATCAGAGATGCTTAATTATGATATTGTTATTTCTACCATTAGATGGCACCCTCCGACGTTAGATCTACCAGTCTTCACCCCACTACCCGCACATATCTTCCCAACACCAATCCTAGCTGCGAATCTCTTGATCAGCATCAAAGAGTAACCGGAGACCAATGTTTTGTTTTGTCTTGTTTCCCGCCCCCGTCCTGTCAGGTCCCCACCCCACCCCCCCACGTGTATCTAGTTTCTCTCCTCACTCTTAGTGACTGAAAAAGGAGCAAAAGAAAATGGTAACCTCACCCACCTCTTTTCTGGCAACTAGATCTACGGAAACCCAACATACATTGGCTGAGAACAAGAACAGCAGCATCAACATTAACAATAATAATTACCTTTATTAGGTGCTTAATTTGTTCAGGCATTATGCTAAGCACTTTACATGGATCATCTTGTTAATTCCTCTTAATGCACCTACCTGCATTAAGAGGCATTTTGTAACTGGATAACCATTTTCCATAAATCCTAAAATGGGTCTGACGTGGAAGAGAGAAATAGGGTAGCCAAAAAGGCCTTGCAGTTGGGATGAGGGAAAAACAGCAGCCTTGGTGACTAAACCCCAGCCCAGAGAGAGAATGTCCCAGCTGATGCAGCAGGGATAGATGACGACACCCAGGATCATGTGCTCTTCCTGCCTTACCTTAGCACCACTTAGAGGAAAAAGAACATTTCTATATGTGGGGGGAAGTTGAAGCCAGGTACCTGAGGGATACTGTACATGTTAAACCAATTTGCTATTTTTTCCTGTTTAATTTGAGGGGTGATTCAGGGGTCTCGAGGATTTGTGAGCTTGTTTTCTAGAGGATTTATGAGCTTGTTCTGCAGAACAAAGAGAATGTCTTTGGGGAGGTTGTGATCACAAGATGGCTGGCCCTCAGCAGCTGGTGGAGCCCAGAAGTCAGATTGCCCCCGGGCGTATTGGGAGTGAGCCCTTCTTCCCTGAAGCTCCTCCTGCCCAGCCCTTTAGCTCTATAAACCCCCTGCTTTCTGTTCTTGGGCAGGGGGCTTTGAGTGAACCCAGGCTCCCACCTACTCGTTTCGGCCAATTCAAATAAATCTTTCTCCATCTCCAAGCACTGATGTCTCAGTATTTGGCTTGCTGGGCATCGGGCACACGAATTGGAGATTGAGAGGTTCAGTATCAAAGTGACTCCTGAAACGACTGAGATTGTTCCCACCAATAGATGGATTGGGCATTCATAATAGATATTAATTTCAGTTATGGAAAAATAAATGTGTATTTCTTGCACATCTGAGTTTGTAGACCTGGGTATTAATATCACCCTACGGTTCACGGGGAAAAAAATCCCTGAGATTCAGACATTTGTCCAAGATCATACAGATATTCAGTGATGGTGTCTGGGTTTGAAGCCATGATGTCTGAATCCAGAGTTCAGTCTTTTGAGTATTGGATATATAAAAATTTTACAAACATTATGGGAATGGTGTGACATTAAAAAGGTAACCTGCCTCAGTATCATTTCTTCCAGAAGTTGTGTCCTTTCTGTGTATCCCTGGGTCACCAAGAAAAGGCACAAACGTATCTGGATCGTAGCACTGTCCTATAGAACTATAATTCAAGCTAAATATATAATTTCAAATTTTCCAGCAGCCACAGTTTAAAAAGTAAAAAGAAACAGATAAAAATAAATTTTCATAAAATATTTCCTTTAAAAATATCCAAAATATTATTATTTCACCATGTAATCAATATTTTAAAATTTCAAATAAACTATTTTACATTTTTTTACACTAAATCTCTAAAATCTGGTATGTATTTTTTTAATTGAGGTATAATTGACATATAACATTATATTAGTTTCAGGTGTACAACATAATGATTCGATATTTGTATATATTGCAAAATGATCACCACAAAAGTCAACATCTGTCACTACACACAGTTATAATTTTTTTTCCTTGTGATAAGGACTTTTAAGATCTATTCTCTTAGCAACCTTCAAATATGCAATACAGTGTTATTGACTATAGTATCTCATGTGTATTTTATCCTGACACCACATCTCAGTTCAGATTAGCCACATTTCAAGTGCTAAACGGCCACATGTGGCTAGTGGCTACCTTTTGGACAGTACTGGCCCAGATAAAACAGAGTAAGGGGGTGATTCCAATTCATCACAAAGGATTACTTTATGACCCCAATTCATGGCGTCCCCAGGTGCTCCTTCCTCCACAAAGAGCTGCGGGAAGCACAGCCCTCCTGTCTGTCTGTCCCAGAACTTTACCTTCCTTTGAAAAAAGTCTCAAAATTCTCAGGCGTCAAGCTAGCATTTTCTTTTAGTAACACAATTTTCATTTAACTTTTTCTTCTCTCACTTTTATGAACAGCCTTATTGAGGAATAACTGGCATACAAAAACTTACTTTAGTGAGAAAACATTTATTTCGTTTTAGTAAGAACAAAAGTTTATCAAGCTTTTACTACCTGTCCTGTACTGTCCTAGCTTTTATTAATCTAAGTGAAATCTTGCAACCTATGAGTAGGTACTACCAGTATTATCTATCCCATTTCATATATAAGGAAATTGAGGCTTAGCGGACTAAGGCCACTTGTCAAGGTGATTCAGCTAGAAAGAGTGGACACCTGAATTCAAAATCAGGCAGGCTGCCTCCACTGAGCAATACTGCCTTCAAGGTACCTAACTGTAAATATCAGAAGGAGGTAGGTTTGTATTATCACACCATAAAATGCTAGAGGCAGAGGTGAGGAGGTGCTAGGAGCATTTTAATATAATTACCAAGAGACATAGAAGAAACAAAAAAGTCTTTATGCAGATTTCTGGCTAGTCAAGCTAATCTCTCTTTAGATAACACCTATTTACTTATTATAGGCATGTGACTCTTCAGTCTTTTGCAACCTTAATATTTGTAAACAATGAGCTTTCCATAATAATTCTGCATAAGGTTTGCTGAGCACATTACACAGTAGAAATACTTAATGAAACAGAATAGTGTTAGAGCACCTAATTTTTAGTATTATGCTCTCGTGGTACATTCAAGAACGTTTGAAACTATACTCAGAGTTTCCATGAGATGTATTCTCCCTTCAAGACCAACTGCTAGAATAGTTTAGAAGCATGAGGACTGCCAGCATTTTCCACCTAAAGATGTTCCTTTCCCTTAACCTGGCACCACCACCCACTATCACCTTTGGCACCACTAATGAATATGGAGAGAACCCCCCTTGAGCCTAAGTTGCATTCTTCCTAGACTCAGACATGTCTGAGCATTTCTGGCAAACAGATAAATCAGAGCCACAAGGAATCGAGGGGCAGGGCGGGGGTGGTGGTGGTGGCGGGTGCCTTTAGGCAAAGAAAGAAAGAGAACTGAAGCTCATTGTTTCTTCTATTAAAAATGTCCTGGGTAAAGAGTGAGAGGAGTAACATTAGGCGAGTGTGGCTCGTCACAATCAGTGCCTAATATCAGGCGAGTGTGGCTCATCTTGTTCTATGACTTCCCCTTCCTCCTAGGGCCCCACCTTCCCTCCCTCCAGGGACCTGGGCCAGATCCTGAGGGGAGGAGCATTTACAGAAATGGAGGAGAGCTGCCTAGCTCAGAGGTCTGAGAAATATTGGGCGCCCAAATCAGCACTGCTTTGGAACCTTTGAGAGACAATGAAACAAAGGTAGGAATTTTCCCCACTTGGAGAAGAAGCCAGTGCAGACTTAAGAAATCAAAGTACAGAGTGAAGCCTTGGCATAACCTGAGCTCCAACACACCAGCAGTGTTGGGGACATTTCCAGCCACAGAGCAAAGCCCCAGTGACCTCAGCTCGCCTCAACGTGGCAGGGGCAACATCCTCACAGCCACACGTTCATCAGCAGCCTACACCCACGCTGACAGGCAGCACCAGGCAGCCTACATACCCCCAGAGTCTGGCATAAAGGAAGGAAAATGTTTGCCCGGCGGCTGAGTGAGCTGAATGTGAGCACTTATGGGAATTTATGGGAACTCCCAGAAATAGTTGGGATGGGGATACCTGGAGGCAGCTGGAGGTTCCACAGAGAAATAATCCATGTGTTGCTAGCCTAATTTTATTGCTAGCTTTGTGTAGTGTAGGCACGGGTTATACATGCACTGTGCTGTCCTGCTACCATTTCTCAGACTCCAGCTCATGGTAAGTGTTCAACGATCGCTCAATTATTTGTTCCTGACCTCAGGAAAGAAAATAACATGTCAGCAGAGAACAGGCAAGGGAGATCACTGTCTGGGGGATGCCAGGGAAGGAATGGGCACCAGGATGAATTACTGGATGGTGTCTGATGACCCATCCTACAGGAACACACTTCCTGGCAATGGCGGATCCGGATCCTGGACCTATAACAAATGCGGAATGGACGGCTCCCCTTTAGTCAATTTAGTCAATGGTATTTTGGCAATTAATTATTACCAATACAAGTGATCATGTATACATGTAACACAAGTGATCATACCAACATATGATGGTATCCAACAAATCGAAAGTTTAATAGGAATTTAATTGCTTTATTGAGAGGTTTTTTTTTTAATGTTTTACGTTTGCTTTAATAGGAATTTATCTCAGTTACTCAGTCCTATAACTGAGCAAGAAGTGAGTCACATTGTTTCAGGAATTCAAATCACGTTGCACAAATAAACGGAAAAATGATTCATCCTTTCAGATTTCCCTAAACAAACTATAGCCGAGCTGCCAGTAGGACTAACACCAGGAGCATTTCTCAGCAAGAGGGCGCCAGAGGCTGACATTCTTCATATAATCTGCCTAGAGCCAGTGAAGATTTCAGAGTCTGATGACAAAGTTAAAGGGGCAAAGGAGTCAAATATATAAAAGCGATAGGCAGATGTATCTGGTTCACAGGCTTGCTTTATGCTAATGATTAAATAGTACTGAAATCTCCATAGTTGGTTCAGGATGTTAAATATGTAAATAGCAATATCTGAGCAAGGGAGATAGTGGTATCTTTCTACTTGAAATTGCCTTGCTGAATACAATGGGGTTTTTGTTAATGAATTAATTTTAATAGGCTTTTCTCCACGTAAAAGAAAACTCGGGGTGGTATTTCAATTATCAAAATCATTGGTACATATCCTTTTATGCAATGGCCAGATTGTTACACAAAACAATAGAAAGCATAACGAGGTATCTACTGTGGCTAAGTCATTGTTAATTTGCTAAGCAATGCCGATTTTAAGGATTTGGGTTTTGAAATGAAGCTGTAATGTAGGATACAGAGAGAGGGTTTTAGAATAGTCAAGTATCAAAAGAGAGAGCAGCCAAGTTGTTTTTAAAAGGGGGAGAAAGGCAAAAATATGATCCAAATTACAATAGAAATAGATTTTAAAAATAAATGTTTTTTAACAGAGAAAAGAAAAGGTCAATGGCCCTGAGGAACTAAGAGCAGGAAAATGTCAAGCTGAGGACTCTTCTGACAGAGGCACACAGCACAGCTTTATTCAGATCACTCAGCCTCTCACACCTGTAGTGCTCTTACACGTAAACAGAAACTGTGTTAATGAGTTACATTCTTTCATCATACCCTGTGTTTCTCCTTTCGGCACTTAAAATAGTAACCTGAACACCACACCCTTTATTATGGAAGAGTGGGGTAGCAGAGTTCATAGTCCTCACGTCTTGTTTTGAGCCAATCAAGCAGACACACAGAATTCAAAAGAACCAACAAATAGCTCAGGTTAGAGCAACAAGTTCCACTCAGAACCCATCGGGCAGTGGAAACTTGAAATGGACTCTGTCACATTCATCTCTCAGTATGTTAGTTATCTCTTGCCACATAATTAATTACCCTAATACACAGCGATTTAAAACAACATAGATTGATTACTCACAGTGTCATTGGGTCAGGAATTCAAGAGAAGCCCAGCTGGTGCTTCTTGCTCAGGGTCTCATGAGAGCCTGAGCAGTCACGATATCAGCGTGACCAGGCTGTAGTCATTTGCAGGCTTGACTGAGGCTGGAAGCTCCACCTCCAAGATGGCTCATTTGCGTGGTTATTGGAGGGGCCTCAGTTCCTCCCCTGTGGGCCTCTCCACAGAGCTGCTTGAGTCTTCACAACATGGCAGCCGGCTTCTCCCCGACAGAGTGAGCCAAGAGAGCCAGGCAGAAGCCACACATCTCTCATGACCCAGACTCAAGACACACTCAATCATTCCACGATATTCTCTTAGTTCCACAGGTCAGCCCTTTCCAGTGTGGGAGGAGACCACATAAGGACATGAATACCAGGGGGCTAGACTCACTGGGGACTATCTTGAAAGCAGGTTACCATACCCAGCTCCTCCAGTGTTCTAGATATTCATGGCATTCCCATATGGCCAACCTAGATGTAGGCAGAACAATATTTCTGCCAAGGGCCCTTTTCTACCTCCTTCCTCTCACAGCCTCTATGATTCTCTTTATAGCCTTTTTTCCGCACTCTCACCCTCTTCAACCAGACCCTCATAGTCTCTCACTGGGTCTCTTCTTTGTCAGCTTCTTTATGTTCCACTGCCAAATTGTTCCAGAGATTTTCATTGCTGAAGGCAGAAGAGAAGGGAAAAAAATCTTCACTGAGGTCAGTCTTTTAGATTCTCAATATAAAGCCATTAGCTTCTTCACACTAGCAAGATTCACACTTTTAGTATGCACTTTATTATGCCAAAGAATATTTGTCTCCTTCTTGATTCAAATTTCCAAAAACCCTGTTTTCTTGGTTTCAGTATGAGTCAGGCTCCAGGGAGCATGGGGGAGGGGGTATGGGATGAGGAGAGGGAAAGGAAACAAAAACCATATTACCATGCAACAATTGCAATCCATCAATTATTTGTAAATGATTCCTTTTGTATACACCTTATCCAATAAAATATAAGCTCCCCAAATGCAGACAGCATCTACTTGGTCACTGCTTTAGTCCTAGTACCCACAACAGTGTCTGGCACATAGCAGATACTCTAAGAATCATTTAGAATAAAATAGGCAGCCGCCTCAATGACGTTATTTGAGAGACTAAAATTGTCTCCTCTTGATATCCTAAGTGAAGATTCATAAATCTCTGTTAAAATATAATTATGTGATCTGGGACATAATATATTAAATAATGTTAATATGCTGACCTCTTAATTAATTAGTATATCTGTTCATTTCTTGATATGTATTTGTAATGCATCATAACTTGAGAATAAATCTAAACTTTGTCATCCACAAAGTCATTTACCGAGCACCCACTCTATAAATGAAATCCTTCTATGGCCAGTCAATACACAAAGTTACACCTGTTAGCAGAATTCATTATCAGATCACTGATGAATTTAAATATTTCTTCTGTTAGGTATACCATAATGGAATGATTTACCAAGGGATGCTGCCTCAATTTAAAACCACAGCTCGATACAGAGGCATCATCTTCAGTGGGGTTGAGGCCCCCCACACCCTGGGCATTTGGAGCCCTGGAATCTACAGTGTTGCACTCCATTTATCAGGCGGTATTCAGGAATAGAGGCCTCAGTGAGGCTAGTCTCAGTATACCTTTTGTGCTGTTCCATCCAAGCCAAGGAGAGAGGAGATACACCACGAGAAATAGTTCAATGAGAAGGAGAGGCTATATCGCTCTGGGCCCCAACCAAAAGCAGATTACATTCACCAGATAATTCAAGGAGGAGGACTTATTTGAAAAGGGGTGAGTTTTCAAGATATGACGGGATGCAGACAAGCCTTGAGACAAAGTGCAAGTCAGAGGAGCTGGTGCTGGTAGAGTGGCTCAACAGGCTCGGAAGAGAGGTGGGCTGCTGACACCCAGGTGCAGACCACTGCTAACAGCCCCCTAGAGAGGAGCCAGCCTCGCTCTCCCATCCCTCCAACCTCCTACCGGAAGACAGAGAGGAGGGCACCCAGAACATCCAAGACAGGAGAGCTTTACTTTATTCCTCTCCGAATCCTTCACACAGGGCAGTGCCTGCCACAGACAATGAGGCCTTAGGAAACGTTTTGTGTGAACTGAGCCCAGCCTCCCCTACTCTCCCCCCACACTCATGCCGTGACACCTGGCAGGTCACTCTAGCTCCTGGATACCCAGCCTCCCACCTCTACCATAAGAATGATAATAACAAGAGGGATTCTTTCTGGGGAAAAAAATGAGACAATGTGCTGTGAACTGTACATCTCTACACAAATACGAGTCATGGGAGATCCCTAAAGGAATGCTGCCTCTATGCTTATTACACTAAAATGTCATCCCCTAGGAACATTTTAGTAGTGAAAAGACAGTGCAGATTTTCTCCTTTAAATTATTCTGCTTGATAAAGTCGGTAATGTAAGGCAGAGGAATCTACATGTATTTCCATGTTACTCAATAATTCTATTTTTATTTTCCATGGGCAAAAATCAGTCTTACGAAAGAAAAAAAAAAAAGAGTTGTTTAATTGTTAGTTTAGACTTAACCAAATCTGTATAAAGATAGAACCGTGTTGTCCAATACAGAAGCCATGAGTCATATGTGTCTATTTAAATTTAAATTTTAACGAATTAAAATTAAATATAATTAAAAATTCAGTTCCTCGGTCACAATTGTGACAATTCAAGTGCTCAACAGTCACATGTGTTGGACAGTGCAGAACATTTCCATTTTCACAAAAAGTTCTATTGGACGGCACTGAGCCTAGACGGATGACCTCTCAATTTTCCTCTAGAATTATATTTTGAAACTCATATGACTAAAATTAAAAATGACCACACTCTGGTTAGTTTATTCTGACCATGGCTGAGGTATGATCACAACATTAGATTCAAACTATAAATAATGGCTATCAGCATGAAATATTTGATTTTTACAACGAAGACAAGCCTAACTATATTAGCTACTGTTAAGTTATATTTAACAAGAATGATGTATGTTTAAGTACATGGGATTAAGGGGATCTTTTTAAAGTTTATAATTTCCCTCTGCTCATATAGCAGAGGTTCTATAATAAAAAGAATCACATCTCGCCAAGTGAAATCACTTATTTACATCTGTGTAAATATAAACAACGCAAAAACAAATGTGGTTCCAGGCAGTTGGAGCACGGATATGTTAGAATTTAATTTGCCACATCATTCAGCCTTTATAATAACAGAAGATGAGCTGGCCCTGTGGCGTAGCAGTTAGGTGCGCACGCTCTGCTGCTGGTGGCCTGGATTCGGACCCCGGGCCCGAACCGATGCACCACTTGTCAAGTCATGCTGTGGTGGTGTCCCATATAAAGTGGAGGAAGATGAGCACAGATGTTAGCCCAGGGCCAGTCTTCCTCAGCAAAAAGAGGAGGATTGGCATGGATGTTAGCACAGGGCTGATCTTCCTCACAAAAAAAAAATAATAATAATAATAGCAGAAAGTATGACGGAATCACTTACAGCAGGATGTGAAATAGGTTGCTCTTTGTTAGCTACAGCTGATAAAACCTGATGAACGTCCTACATTCTGAACACGTCCTCAGGGCAGAGCCAAAGAGATCTTGCCACCATCACACCCAGTGGCCCACTTAGGGAGAAGGATAGAGACTCACTGAAGAGGAGACTTTGAAATGAATTGAAGGAAGAGAGTGCCATGGTGTCCTGTGGGAAAGGGGAGTGGTGTGCTGCCCCTAAAAGCGACGCAAGTAACAGGAGCCCTAAGAGAATCACCCAGAGAGATTATGGTTTTCTGCAGGAGATATTTCACTGCTCTGGTGGAAGTTTGCTGAATGGCAAAAATGTGTAGGCACATTCTATGAGAGTATTTTACGAAGCTCTCACATCTGTCTCCAGGTGTTTGGAGGCATACATGAAGATACAGACTGGGGCCAGACTCAGGGCCCTCAAGGAATCTGTAGGCGAGAGGCAGCTGGGGCAGCCCGCAAGGCAGGGCCAAGAGAGAGACCAGCAAGAGGAATGGCCCGCACCAGCTGGGCCTGGGTGCATGAGGTTTCCCATGTTCAATCTTTGCTGCCTGCCCATGGAAGAAAACCTCCTGAGTCTAGCGCTAGGGCAGGAGCCGGAACAGGGATATTGGCAAGTGTCAGCCAGCAAGTGCATTGCAAGCATCAGGAAACTACAGTGCAGAGATGCCTGTGGAGGGAGAGGAGGGCAGAAAACCCACCAAATCATCCCACAAAAGAAAACTAACTACGGACACCTGCCAAGGTAGAGAGCAATTGCATCCGAAACACAGCCCCAGGAGAAAGACCAGTACCCAGTAATAACAAACCCAGTAGGAATATGCAGAACAACTAACAATGGTTGAGTAAATGCTTTACATAAATGACCTCATACAATCCTCACAACCGTAACTCATTATTGAAATAGTCATTAAAAAATCATTATTGGCACTTCATAGATGAGGAACCTGAGACACTACGGAATTATAACCAAGCTCACAAAGCCAGTGAGTGGCAGAGGCTCTAACCTCAGGTATCTAATTCCAGAGTCCGTGCTCTTAACCACTGTGCTTACTGCCTCCCTTTCTACCCCTTTACTGCTCATCACAGCCCCCACTTGAAAGCTGGAAGAGCCAGGCACAGCAGAGTGAGCGGAGAAGTGGAAGGGGATTTGAAGTAAGGATATTGAAAGAACAGTTAACACCTCCCCTCCCCGCCCACATCACTGATCTTAAAACAGGGTCAGGGCTGAAACTAAAGGGAAAAAACTTTACACTGGAAGCAAGATTAAACTGTTGCTTTAGAATGGACTTTTTAACATCTGTTAATGACTAACAAGCTACAAGATCTGTATAAAAGGCTATCAAATACTGGGGGCCAGCCTCGTGGCATAGTGGTTAAATTCATGCACTCTGCTTTGCGGCCCAGCGTTCGCAGGTTCGGATCCTGGGAACAGACCTATGCGTCGCTTATCAAGCCATGCTGTGGCAGGCGTCCCACATATAAAATAGAGGAAGATGGGCATGGATGTTAGCCCAGGGCCAGTCTTCCTCAGCAAAAAGAGAAGGATTGGCAACAGATGTTAGCTCAGGGCTCATCTTCCTCACCAAAAAAAAAAATGCTATCAAATACTAGAGAAGGGAAAGCCTAAAAATCAGGTGTGACATTGGTGATAGATGAAGCTATTTTCTGATCGGATGCCACTGAGTTCAATGCAGTCAATAAATGTTCCATTTTTATAAATATTGTTAATAGTTTGAATCTGACAAAGTTGTGCTTATAGCTCTGCTATGCAGATTAATAATTAAACTCACCAAGATGGGGCCAAGATTAATTTTAGTCATAGGTTTATCAAAATATAAGTCTAGAAGGACCTTGGGAAGTCATCTATCTTATCCCTTTAACAGACTGTGTTTAAGTCCAAACCAATAATGAAAAATGGTTGGGCACACAATGTAAATGAAATAGAAAAGAAAAAGGACTAATTGCTATATAATTTTTTAAAGAGCAATTGAAGCTTAATCATTACCTAATAACACAAAAGAATAAACTAATAGAATATTTATTTGCATGTCTTTTCAAAAATTCTCAAGTTCAAAAATTCGCAACTTCAAAAATTGTGTTTCCTTATCAATTGACCCATCCTTTCACTTTAATACCGGCAGTAAGATAAATGACTTAAGAGAGTCAAACTAATGAAAGCTGTAGGATAAATGGAAAAATATGCTAACTTCCAGAAAACTACAACTTAGAGAAGTTTGAAATAAGTTGGACTAAGAACGTTTCCTTTTCTTCCACTCCCCCAAATATAAATCATTCTTGAAAATTAAACAGATTTTCCAAACAAAACTTCCTTTCTAGCAGATTACACATTAAAACTCTTTCAGTAGTTATTGAGGGAAAAAATCTGTCAAAAACGTATTGATATTTTGGAACAGATTATTTTAACCGGAAAGCCTACTCATTATGGTGAGTCATGGAAAAAAAAATCTTTTATCAGTATTTTTTTGAGTAAATGATTTTCCTAAGATATTTCACATATAAAAGTTGTCTCAAGAAAGAAACCTCATTAGAAAACCTAAATTGTCTATAGAGTCTTTAAAGTTGACTAATCTTGGAGAGAATAATCTCTAGATGAGAAAAAGAGGCATAAACACATGAAATAATTTCAAGGAGCTGAAACCCTACACAGTGGCTCAGTCTGAGGTCTGTAATTGTGCTCACAGAGGGCACAAATATAACAGCCACCTCATTTTGCTTCCTTCCTGACCTATTGTAATTTTCAAATGTTATATGTTTTCCCGAAATTAATTTTATCACCAGCTTCCTATCTTTAACTGAAGACAAAATTAAAAGGAGCCAATTCTAGCTTTTTGACCTAACAGCAATAAATGCATGGACCATCCCTCCAAAAATTCTGATTTGTAATCGATCTTGTGTGAACCCTAGATATTAGTATTTTTAAATAGTCTCCCTGGGATGAGAACCACTGCTCTGGCTTATTTGTACATGCAGGAGTGGCTCATTATTCCTTTACTAAAAAGGCCTTCCCTCCAAACCAATGAGAGGAGTTAGATGTAAAGCTCTAGTTAAATCCACAAGCAGAGGGGCCTTGTATGTTCAACATTCCTGCAATTCTGCAACCAGGTTGCCTCCTGGCCATTCACTGTGGTTTTTCCAGCACAATATATATCTTAATTGTGAATCAAAATTTTCATAAATAAATGCTAAGTAGAATTTAAAAGCTGTTTTTCAAACCATTAAATATGTTAGGTGCCCAGACACCAGGCATTTGTTGAGCCTTTGTTAAAACTGAAATTATGACATTGTTTTTACTTCAAATGACCCTCATTACAAATTTACCTAATATTCATTGGAATGACACTTTTTGTAATGACATTTGTATTCACACGCATTCATATTTATTTCTATGGATGTTTCATTTTAATTTGCCATTGATTAAGAATCAGTTGATGATTCTTCGATTGCCTTATTTGGACAGGAGAGTAGTCCTCACTGTTTTTGGAGGAGCTCCAAGCCTGGTGTAATCAGGAGCTCTGGGTGTATAAGCCAAAGTCTTTTGTCTCATTTGTCACCTAAGCCAATCATCATTTCAACTGGATTTGCACTTGCTGAGAGAATCAGGGGAAAGTTTATTCTCCAATTATAGTGTGGCATATAAAACTGCACTATAATGGCCATGAGAGAAATGGAAACTGAGTATGAAAAATCATTTTCCATTTTCTAAATATAAAGGTGGTTTTTCAATCAGCAAGTCCATTCAGCCTTTTATTCAAATGCTGACGTTAAAATTAAATATCAGTGTTGATGCTTTTTATTCAAGAAGAAAAACACTTATTATTTAACCAGAATTTATATTACCACTCATGCATTTTCTCATTCCCATAGCAAATCTATGAGGCAGAACATCCCTCTTTTATAGACTGGTAAGGTGAGGCTCAGAAATATTTAATGATCTTTTTTTGCGACAAACAGCAAAATTATGGCAAGACCTAATTCTTAAATTCCCAATTCTTGCTTCATCCCTAATATAAATGTTAACATATATGAGTCAAATGCAGGATTACCTCTCTCAGTAATTGATCAAATAACAAGTATTTATTATTAGCCTAGCACTGTATCATCAGGCCCCATTAGGATGCAAAAGAGTAATAAAGCATGACCTCATGGAATTTACAATCTGGTTGAGTCTAGCTTAATTAACTATTTAATTTCAGTTAGTGTTAAATTTTAAATCCTGAGATTTTTTTAAGTTACATTTTCAATAATACTATGACAGCTGTAACCAGACAAACAAGAATGTGAGAAATACTATAGAACTAATGATCTGATTTCTTCAACAAATGAAAAGAATGAAAAAACAAAAAAAACAAGGAGAGAAGCCAATAGATTGAAGACTGTAAAGAAAAATGTCAACCAAATTTAATGTGTGGGTGTTGTTTTGATCCTAATTTGAATAAATCTATTGGGGAAATGCGAACACTGACTGGGCATTTAAGGATAGCAAGGAACCTTTCATTTCTTTGAGGAGTTATAACGGTATTTTAGTGGCTTTTGTTGTTGTTGAGGAACATTGGCCCTGAGCTAACATCTGTGCCAGTCTTCCTCTATTTTGTATGTGGGTCACTGCCACAGCTTGGCTTGATGAGTGGTGTAGGTCCATGCCCAGGATCCTAACCAGCAAACCTGGGACGCTGAAGCAGAGCATGCAGAAATTAACCACTAAGCCACCAGGCTGGCCCCAGTTGCATTTTTAAAATACCCCTCAACTTTTAGAAATAAAATTAAAAGGTTACCAACCAGTTAATAATGGTTGGTATTTTTACTGGGCATTTATATGTTCCAAGGGCTGTGCTAAATATATTACGTGTACTATCTTGTTTAAAATTTATAATACTAAACATTGAGTCCCTTTTTACAGATGAAAAACTGAGATTCAGATTCCTTAAAGGTAATATCTAAAATCTTAGAGCTAGCAAACATCTGAGCCAGTCTTTGAATCCAGGTCTGTCTGATTATAGAGCTCATGTAATCAGCACTCAACCTGTAGTTAATTGTGGGATTTTTTTGTTTTTTTTTTAATCTACTGCAGTACTCTAAACTATGTTTTTAAAGGTAGAAGAGATAAGGAAATTTTGTGATTTTTCTTTCTGAAACCTGAACAATCAAAACTTTTACTGCTGCTGAGTATGTAAGAAATGTCTCACTAAGAGCAACTCAGATTTTCTTTTGACTCTCACTGTAAGGAATTTAAGGAATTTTTCAGGGGAGGCACAAAGATTGTTCTTTTCCCAAATTGGTTCTATAAATTCAGCAAGTGAGTGAACACATTCAAGAACAAGGGCTATGGCAGAACAAGCATTTAAATCACTTCAACTTCAAAATGCTTTGTGCTCTCCAAATCCTTTTGATCATTAAGCCAGCAGTAAGTGGATGTCTAAGTTGGAGCATTTTGAGGAATATTTTCCAGAAAGTTCATAAGAAATACTGCTCCTTTGAATTGAATAAATTTTCTCCAGTAATTTATTTGAAAACAGATGAGCCACTGCTCCAAGGAGAAAGCCTATTGTCATTAATGTATTGAATCCTTTACAATGTCTTAGAAAATAATTGGACATGGTAAAACTTGAGGGGTAGAGAGATAGGATTGCAGGATGAAACACAGAAATACAGAACCAGCAATGTCTCTCAAAGGAACACATTTGTCCTAATGTCGCTCCCATGTGAGACAGTAGCGTGAACTAGCCTTAATGCATTTAAAATTTCTGGAAGGGAAAAAAGAACTATCGCCTGATCTCCAATCTGTCCTCTACTCCACATTTGTACCAGAGTCTGTACTATTCAGCACAGCAATGCTATGCATATGCAACACTTTGTGTTTGCAAAATATGTGTAAGAAAAGGCTAAATAAGGAAGGAGCTAGCAGAAGTGAATTACCGCCATTCTGTGGTCCCAGCTGCTGGCTCTTATCTCCATACAATCTAGCAAAAGATTGTTGCAGGTGAATTTGCAAATAAAAGGAAGTACTTCTCTTACTACTCTCTTCAGATAATAAAATTTTAAATCTGTTACCAAAGAGTCACAGAAATTTAGAATTGAAGATGATTTTAGAAATCATCTAACCAAACTCTCTTGGTTTTCACATACAGAAAGTAAACCCAAAGAGGTCAAATAATTTGCCTAAGGTAACACAATAAAGTTGGTTAAGAAAAGAGCTGGTAATGGAAATAAAACTTCTTTACCCCTAGGGTGATTTTGGAGCAAGCGACTGCCTGGATTGCTTGGGAAATTATCCTTAAAGCTTCAGAGTAACATTGTACCTTTTAGCTACATCTTGCTTTATGAAATAAACAATATTTTATGAGATGAATGATTTTAAAATCTCTATGTCATGAGAATAACCCAGTTCTGGAAAATATTTTTGTCCATTTCAAAGTGGAAACATTAATGACCCATATAGAAAATATTTAGAAAGAACTATAAATAAGTGATAGTTTCCTTAAGAAGTGATACATATCAGCCATTCTATTAAAAATGGCAAGCATTGAACATTGTATGCACTTTAAAGTATTCTTACACCAGAAAAAATCTTTAAGGAAGTCCTGTAATTTAACATTTCTGAACAATACTGGATTGTTCATCTGAAAGTCCCTATGGTATTTTGATTTTTTGAATCTCTAGCCAGATTCAGAATTCTGAAGGTATGTTAAATTCCAACTCATCTAATTTAAAAATCCATAAGAAATAATATCATAAGACAGTCAACACTAAGAAAGAGGTGTTGAGTAGAATGTTGCAGGTAAAGTTACACCAAGAAGCAAACATCAATTTAAGGTCCGTTATTCCCATCTCCAATATTAGTCTTCGAACTTAACAGGAAGAATTTTTCTTAAAAAGACATAATTTACCATGGAATATAAGAATATCAAATTTTATATATATATGTATTTTAAAATCTTGCCCTAAAGACATTGAACAAACCAAGTAATTATTTCAAATTACTAAATCATTCATATGTGTAGGAGATGCATGTGGGAGAAAGCAAAATAGTAGCAAACCTGAAGGTGAAATCTTCTAAGACATGAAATCAAGAGGAATTAAAATATAACAGATGAATATGATCATGTCAAAAGCATAAAGGAGATAGTCTTAAGGGGCTCCCTCTGCTCAAATTTGGGGCAATTTGACATCAAACTATTAATAGTGCTATTGAATTATTATGCATTGAAAAAAATTCGTAGTGTTAAAGAGGAGAGAGAGAAATTGAGAGAGGGAAAGGAGATAAAGCTAGTTTGGAAAACTATTAACAACTTACAAATCTAAGTAAGAGATACACAAGAATTCATTGTACTACTCTTTTAACTTTACTGTAATTTTGAAATATTTCAAAATAAAATGTTGAGGAAAACAGCATTCCCTGCTCTCTATATATATAGCAGGGGGAAAAAAGTAAAGGATAAGATTATACATCTTTTGGTAGAGAATTAAAATTCAAATAAAGTGACCTAGGTAAGAGCTCAGAGGTGATAGGATTAAGTGATTAGTTATGGTCATAACTGGGAAGCTTAAAACCAATCAATTTTATGGACATTAACTTTTTTTTTTTTTTTTTTTTGCTGAGGAAGATTCACCCTGAGCTAACATCCATGCCAGTCTTCCTCTATTTTGTATGTGGGTCACAACCACAGCATGTCCGTCTATGAGTGGTGTAGGTCTGTGCCCAGGAACCAAACCCAGGCTGCCAAAGCACGGCACACCAAACTCAACCACCAGGCCACGGGGCTGGCCCCAACATTAGCTATTTTTAAAAAAAGGAATATATAAACAAGAATGGAGGGCCGGCCCCGTGGCTTAGCGGTTAAGTGCGCGCGCTCCGCTACTGGCGGCCTGGGTTCGGATCCTGGGCGCACACCGACGCAATGCTTCTCTGGCCATGCTGAGGCCGTGTCCCACATACAGCAACTAGAAGGATGTGCAACTACGACATACAACTATCTACTGGGGCTTTGGGGAAAAAAAAAACGAGGAGGATTGGCAATAGATGTTAGCTCAGAGCCAGTCTTCCTCAGCAAAGAGAGAAGTATTAGCATGGATGTTAGCTCAGGGCTGATCTTCCTCACAAAAAAAAAAAAAACAAAAACAAAACAAGAATGGAATAGTCTGCTTGTTATGTATGAAAGGGGAATTTGAAGAGCCTAATTTGACTAGTGCTGGGCTTCTAGCACTCTGTAGAGGACAAAGGGGTCTGACAAGCATAAAGCTTTGTGATAATTTGGCAGTCAAACCACTATCATGGAAATGGATATATCAGGTACCAGGTATGGTGGCACATGCCATTAAAATCATCTAATTTCCTGCTCATGAAGCTCCTTCTGTAGATTTTGGTAGGGGAAAGGGAGGAGAGGAACCATGTGGACTAGTCAATAATGCTCTGTCCCACTGGCAGATATATTTCTGTTGACATTGTGATTGGTACTTCAGTCTCCTCTAGTTTTAGTGAGTATACATGGTTAAATATGTCTAGGTGATTAGGAAAAATTGAGTTTCTGAGTTTTTAGATATGTAATATGGGAAACAGAACCTGAGAAATGACAGATATCAGGATGTTTTCTTCGAGTAGTGCCTTTATTTTACTGCCGAGTATTTCTGAAGTGACCTTGAAATTTAGTAATAATATCAGTAAGAAACTGACATTGGAGGGTAAGAAATAGATCTTCTTTTAGTGTTGTAAACACCCACAGGAAAGGCAAAAGAACTTTGACACATTTTCCTATAGAAGAAAATACAGAATCTCAATGGAGAGAGATCAACAAGATTTTTCCAACTCTCATCTGTGCTGCTTTAGAGGATCTTTGATTTCCACAGAAATGAGCGAGTTGAAATTAATTCATTCAAAAAACATTTGTGGGGCGAGCCCAGTGGCACAAGCGGTTAAGTGCGCGTGCTCCACTGCGGCGGCCCTGGGTTCGCCGGTTCGGATCCCGGGCGCGCACCAACACACCGCTTGGCAGGCCACGCTGTGGCGGTGTCCCATATAAAGTGGAGGAACATTTGTTCAGTTTCCATTACGTGTGAGGCTTCACTCTGGGGATTCAGCACTGGTCCCTCCTCTCATTGAGGTTTTGTTCCATTGTCTGTAATTTATTTTAAAATTCTTCAACATGGAGAGCTAAGTAATTTTCTTTCACAGGGGCCTTTATCTCTCAAACCACACTCTACTTCATGTGTTACACTGGCCTAACTATTGTATCAAATTATTTCAGTGTTCAGCACAACACCAGAAGATGAACTAGTGGGATCCCATAATAACAAATCCAGGTATTGTCAAATCTAAGCCAGTCTTACAACCAACTAAAATTTTCAAGAGAGGATTTCCTGCCTGATGTACTACATCTTTGGTATTTATCCTTAAACAAATTTTGGCCATATGAATTGTTTCCGAGATCACATGCAAGAGAGTTCCATTCTCTGTTTAGATACCCAAGGAGAGTGTTAGTGATTGCAGAATGTGAGTAACATGATATTAGCATTGGAACATGACCAATTTGTGGGAATCAATTCAGCACCAAATATACATTATAAATGAAATAATCTGAACACAACAGAACTTGTGGAACACCATGGGAATACCCTGGCAGGAAAAGATTACAATAAATGAATCAAGTACATCCTTACAAGGAATACAATGAATAGAGTAAGAGCAGTGATTACTAAGGGAACTTTACATAACAACAAGAAACAAATAGGAAATGCAATACACCGTAATAATTGTTCCCAGATAGCCATTTTGGCACAAGCACAATGGGAATTATAAAAAAAATAAATTATAGGACATGCATTAGAAAGCAGCCACATTGTGCAGAATCAATTAGAATTCTGGAGACAGATATCTGCTCAGTAAATTACCTCCAAACTCTAGAGGCAAAGGAAAGAGCTAACGTTTTTTTCACTTTCCAGAAGAAACTGAGGCCTAGAGTAATTAAATAGCCCTAGTTGAAAAGAGAAAGTCTACTTGACAGAAGAAATTCAGCTAACAACTGTGAAATAAGGGATAGAATTATAAATATAACTACATTTCAAGCCCTAAGGAGATTATTGATTCTGCTAAGTCTTATCAATTCATGTTAACAGCATTAGGCAAATGGCTGCTGGGAACCTGGCAATTCACATAGTTCCAACCAAATAATTTTGGTCACAAGCAGAGAAACATAACTTTACAATGGAAGAATCAGACTTTAAAACCCCTTAATCCTATGGCCAAATTTAATATCACCACTGGTGGGACTACCAGACATTTGTGACCCCCAATCTGAGACAATGTAAAGTATTAAACATGACCTGTGATTTTAACTTTGACAAAAATGTTTAAATTGAATTTTACAAAGCTTTTAGATTTGACTCCTAGATTACACAGATTACTGGGTGTGAAGGAACAAGGAAAACACCACCACAAGAAAGGGACCAAGCAACATAAGACATTCTAAAGGACCACTAGGGGAACTTCAGCAAGTCAGAATGTCATCACAAAAGGTACTGCAACTCTGAAAGAGACTCAAGGGATTTAACACAGCATGTTGGGATTGGATCTTGAATCAAATAGACCACTTGGAAAGGGACAATAAAAGAAATTTAAATATGGCCTGAGTATTACATAATATTAATAAATTATTAAATATTGTTAGGTGTGATAATGTCATTTTGGTTATGTAAGATGTTTTTATTTTTAAAGAAACATATTGAAGTATTAGGATGGAATGTTATATTTATTTTACTTAAAATACATCACCATAGGCAGTGTGATACATATGTACACATTAGCTTTAATCTGCAAACTATAAGCAGAATACATACACCAGGGAGAGTGAGTTAGCATCTGGAAGACTATTCAAAAGCCCTTCAAAAGTAGCTGCTTCTAGTTTCAATGATCTCTATCTCCAGCCACCAAAGTATTTATTAACTGACAAAATGGATGTTAGAAATTATTATTTTTTAATTATTTTGCATTGGTGAAATGCCTGCTGTACAATGTACATGGATTGGCCAGAAATATTTTGCAGGCACACTGGTCCTGAATTCTGTTGCTATAATATTATTGCATTTTGCTTTGAGTAAACCTTCTATGCAAGTTGCTTGTCAGAGAACCCAAAAAGAAAGGGAACTGGACTTTACGGGGAATACAGACAGGTGGTATGACTGTGCTGGTGTTTGCATGCTAATAAATGCTTGCTGAGTTTCAAAATTCAGTCTGAGGCTTGCTTTATTTCTCACATTGTAATGTATATCATCTCATACCTAGGTTGAGGGAAAAGAGACCTATAAGCTTCACCTACATCTATGGGAAGTCATTAACTACCTAACTACCAAAGGAACTGAATTGTGAAGGAGCAATGCAGTCTTGACATTGTCAACCTGAAATAGGGTCTAATGGACCGCAATGGAGAGTAACTTCAGGGGCCCTTATGTGTAAACACTGTGTTGATTGCAAAAACGATGGTTGACCAGACCGGGAATTGTCCTCAAGTACCTTATTTTATGTAAAGACAAAACTCAAGGGCATAAAACTTTGTTTTTGTCTAATCTAAATTAAAGGAACTGTTAGAAAATGATTATTCTTTTATTTAGCTTATCATATAAAAGTAACATCTGGGTATCTATTTTCAATCCAAAATTTAGCACTCAGTTTAACTTCAACTAGTTTAATTTCCAATTCCTTGCCTTTTTATTTTATCTACAAAGTACATCACACTCCCTAAAATAGATTCTGAATAGAGGTATTTTATATTTAATAATACAAAGAGAAGGTACATGGTTGCAATGTATCTTTACACATAAATGTCTAGGTAAAACTTAACATGGCTGCCACGAGGAAGGAGCCAGCAACCTAGTACATATAGAACTAACACTTCTACTCATGCTGAGGAAAAAACACTCAGTATCTATTCAATCAGGGTACCCAGAACTAGGCCAGACTAGTTCAGGGACATCAATTATGGATGGGCTCCCCTGACACCAAACTCTCACCTCTCCTCACCTCAAAAAGAGATACAGTTTTGGGTCATTCCAGTGACCCAGCAAGTCCCAGGACCTGCTGTTGCCCAACCTGGAGAGGCTCCACAAAGCCCCTTGACTTAACATGCTGAATCTGGGGAAATGTTGGTGGGAAGGGGGGCACCATAATTCAGAGGAATGGGGTGAGGAAATGGGAGGATGGAGCTCAGAATGTTCTCTCAGGCAGAGGCTGTCCCAGAAGCTTTAATAAGGATGAGATGCTGGACTTCCTGTGGCTTCAAAGTCAGCACCTCCATGGCGCACATGGGGCTGCAGCAGAAGTGAATGAGGTGCCTCAGAAGTGGACTGAGATGAGCGCCAGAAGCTGGACACAGGACTGTGCCTCTGGACGTGGAACGTGGCTCCCAGCAGAGAGAGTTGTGGGGGGAGCAGCACGGTCTGAATGGGAGAAGGTGCTGGTGCCAGTGGTTGGCAGGAAACTAGAGTGGTGGGCTGGATGTAAGGAGGAGGTGGAGGGGGTCTTTGAGGCCTGGACACCACCAAGCTGTAGTTTGAATGGATCTGAGGACCTGATCCTGGTGTGGTAAGAGGAGAAGTGGGATCAGCCTTTGGAGGTTTTTGTTTGGGTGGTTGGGCCAAAGTCTCTCTGGATGGATTGGTGGATATTTCCTATCTCGATAAACACATATGAATCATATTTTAAATCTTTTCCTAAAGCCTCAACATTGTTATCATGGGTTATGATTCTATAATTAGATAAAAATAGTGAGAAATATTGAGATAGATCTATAAACCATAGATTTGACTTTGGGACATTTTCAAATAAATTCTCTCTCCTTTTAAAAATTGGTGTATGTATGATAAGAAAAAAGAAATCATGACATACAATAAAATTGCAATTGAAAATATAAGTGCATTATCTTTCAGAGGTAACTGTTTCCTACAGCTAACAATTTGTCACTTAACTGCAGTGGGGTTGACTCTTGGGTGTCTTTCTTTGTGTTTCTGAAAGAAAAGAGACCCAAATTTAACTACCATTGCAAGGAAAAAATACCTAAGTGCAATTTTAATTTGGCTTTCTCTAACTTCTTTTGGTGAATATGTAATTTTAAATGTATGCTACACTGACTTAATAAAAATCTTATGTAGTGCCTATAAAGAAATTGGTGTGTGTGTGTAAATTTGAGGCTGGCTCCTACCAAGGTGCAATATATATACAAAGCCTTGATTCAAAGATTAATGCCTACTAAAAAATAAAATAGTTATATAGAGGCACACGAAGATGTGGATTCTATCAAATGATAGCAAAGCTATCTCTGTGCATTTCTGGAAATGTGTAAACTCCCCTTGATGATTCCCATGAGCAGCTAGTGTCCTGGGGGACAGCCTGACTCTTGAGAGGGGCCAACAGGATTCACGGGCAGTGACTTCCTTGTTCCAAACATGGATCTGTCCTTTGATGATATTTTGCTGTAGCAAAGCATATTTTTTAAAAGTCCTCTGGAAGAGAAAACTCCCAAATGGTACAGTTACAAGATGGAAGCATCCCAGATACTTGAGACATCATTAGAGGAGAGCTATCAAGGAGAGACACCGAAGCGCATCCAACTTTGCATGAACAAGTCATAATCTTTGTTTTGGTGAGGTGCCTCTGGGTTTTTCTGTTAAAATAGCACTGCATTGCCAATTCTCATTAATATATTAAATAATAGAATTTCCAAAGGGAGAGAAGAGAGATAATTGACGAGAGTCAATATTCAAGGAAATAATGGTCATAGAATTTTCTAGAATTAATAATCAATGCATTCACAGATGCAAGTAGTACAGAATTCCAAGGAGGAAAAATAAAAATAAATCCACTACTAGAACACAATAATAATATTTAAGAATACCAAAGACAAAGAGATCTTAAAAGCAACCACAAAGAATTGGATTGTCTAAAATGGAATAACAAGAATACTGATAACCAACTCCTCAACAGAAACAGCTGAAGCCAGAAACACAAAGGACGATCTTCAAATGGTCCACCTCGAATTGTGTATAGCTGAACTTTCTTGAAGAGTGAGGGTAAAATAAAGACATATTGCTAATTAGAAAGTACCATTGACTGAATTTTGCTAACAGAACCAATATAAGTAGGAAGGAGATGGATTTAAGAAGCAATGGTAAGCAATGAAATAGATTTGGGTAAGTTTCTAAATAGCATAGACTGTAGAAAGTATAATCAAACAACAATAGTAACCAGGGTAGAAAAAAAATACTGAACAGTAACATCATATAAGACACTAGACTCAAATTGAAGCATTTTAAGAACTTTTATTGTTCTGGAGATAGCAAAAGTATTAAGGTTCTCAAAGTCAAATGTATTTGCTCAAAAATTAAGAATTATCACTTAAGGAATAACTTTAGCGAAGTCAAAGAATAATAAAGTTTGATGAAATAGAATAGCTTAAAATTTAAATTAATAGAGATTCACAATTTTTCTGAAAATTGAGTCCAAGCTTCTGCTGTTCAAAAGAGATACCCATAAAACAAACACACAGGACAAAAGTTTAAGGGATCGACAAAAATTCTATGAGGCAATACCAAACCAAAATTAGCAGGTGTATTCATATCATACAAAATATACTTTTGGGGAGAAAACTGGAGATCAAGAAGTTCCAAACTGATAAAACCAACCATCAATCTGTAAGTTAAACTCTAAACTTGAATGCACCTAATAACATAGTTTCAAAAATATATAAAGCAAAATCAACAGAATTTCCTGGAGAAACTGGTGCATTCACATTCATAATAAGAAATTTTAATATACATCTTTCAATAACCCCTAATCCACTGTTTTATATTTAGTAGATTTGAATGCTCAGGTGGACTTGTAGATTCAGGCGCTTGAAACATATGCTTTAATTTTTTTTTTTTTGTGAGGGAGATCAGCCCTGAGCTAACATCCGTGCTAATCCTCCTCTTTTTGCTGAGGAAGACCGGCTCTGAGCTAACATCTATTGCCAATCCTCCTCCTTTTTTTTTTTCCCCAAAGCCCCAGTAGATAGTTGTATGTCGTAGTTGCACATCCTTCTAGTTGCTGTATGTGGGACGCGGCCTCAGCGTGGCCGGAGAAGCGGTGCCTCGGTGCGCGCCCGGGATCCGAACCCCGGCGACCAGTAGCGTAGCACACGCACTTAACCGCCAAGCCACCGGGCCGGCCCTATGCTTTAATTTTAAAGGATGCTAGTGTATTAGTTTACCATGTTCCTATGGTATCTATTTTGATCTTACCCTAAGGAGAAAAGAAATATACTATATACTCACCAAGATGATCACAGAGACTGGACCTATGAAACTCCAGATAAACCCTCCTGTTAGGTTGAACCAGCAACTGAATAAAGAAGAATCAGTAAATATATATGAACTGTTCAGTACTGCCTCGGATAAATGTAAGATGCTTAAGGGATACTAAAATGTATGCAGTATGTTTCCCATCAAAATAATTCATAATTAGAGATGCATTAGGTGTTCAACTAAAGCGGCCACACGAGGTTCATGAGGGACAGGAATGTGGTTGGATGATGTCTGGTAGGTAGTCGCCTGGTGATTCAGTAAGGTAGAGTGAAAAATTCTGGGAATAAGTGGAGTGAGGCTGGGTTATGAAGGACCTGGAAAGATTGTAATAGGCAGTTTGACTTGATGTAAATTTGGTCTAGACCATTTGCTGGTTTTTGAATTTGAACAGCACAATGAAATTTTAAGAAAATTCTGAATGCAAAATATATTAGAATTGCAGCGAGAACTAATGTAGAGATTACCTAGAGAGCACAAGAATGGAGACAAGAAATCCCAAATATAATTAAAGGCTCTGAATAGAATAGAATAGAACGTTTATCAACATAGTTAGATAGAAATAGGAATCCACAGATTTTTGCTAATTCAGAGGAGAATCTCAGAGTGCGAAGAATGTTTAGAGTAATGATGAGGACTTCAAGTGCTTCTAAAGACTGTCACATAACACTATATATTTAACAGCGTACTTGGGATTAAAAACAACACAAAAATACTCGTTTATCAGAAAAAATAATTTTAAGTTTTAAAACATTTAGAAAGCACCATGTATTCAGAGTGCTGAGGCCATTATCGTGGGTGGATAGGATTTAAGAAGAGGCACCTTTCTTGATATCAGTGAATTGGCCTCCTAACACTGTAACTAATCCAGAGAAATTTATTTAATTTCTGTTTATATTGAGACAGGAGTTTTCTTTCTCCAAATTTCAATATGATTACATTTTCAACCACTACTCAGGCTGCTTTTTCGTGTATAAAATGTACGTGGGAGGTGGGGCTGAATGAGATTTTAGATAACCTCTAATACTCTATACACCCCAGAAATTAATGATTCCATCTATATGATAGTTTACACTTGAGTGGTAATTCAGGGAACTCACCTGCTTACACTTTAAATGATAAACCATTTCCTCCTAACTCTCTGATATTGATGAGAGGAGGAAAAGCCCAAGAAGATGAGTAATTTGCTTCGTGTTGTGAATACCATGATTTAGGGATGCAGCAAAATTTAGTTGAATGAGAACACCTTCCAGAAGTAGGCAAATCTGATACTGGCATAATTCACAGAACAAGAACTAATCACGACCTCTCTGAGTCTCTGTTTCCTCCCCTGTTAAGTGGGGACACAGGAATAAGCCCTACTTCAAATGCGGATACTGAGTATTAAATGGAATATTATATACAAAGCGTTTACCACGGAGCCTGGACATAGGAAACGGCAAGTGAGAACTGCTGGCACCACTGCTGTTAATATTATGGATGTCAATATTAATAATTATAATTGTCTTAAAAAGTTTCCTGTTGTTGTCCCTTGGTTTCCTGCGGAGAGAGGTGTACACACATTTCCCCATCAGCAGGAGTTCAGCACCCCACTCACTGTGTAGGTGTGCCGTATCCATGGGGGTTGAGCCCTGCAGACACAGCCACAATCACAGCTGGGATCCCATAGCCAAAAGGATACAGAAGCCTCTTCTTGAGTCTTTTTGTGCTGGTGTAGTTGGCCACTTTGAGGTTCCTAACGGTGAGGAGGAGCTGCTGTCCTTCAAGGAGCATCCAGGCAAAAGAGGCCAAGTAGAGCTAGTGCAACACCCTTGCGATGATGGAGCACAGCACCTGGAGGGGAGAGGAGAGTTAATGGAGTGCTTGATGGGCACAAAGAGCACACCACCTGCTATTCCTCAATGCTGTCTCAGGACACATTTAGTGGGAGAAGTTTGCTTAGCCTTCTTTGAATGTCCTTCTTTTGTTTAGTTTTGTTGACAAATAAATCTAGGATGTAATTTTATTCCCACTGTAGCATCACATTTGAACTACTGAAGAGAGATATAAACTTAGAAACATTAAATTTACAAGTAAATTTCACAATTTATCTTTTTAACTATAAAATATTGACACAGGACAAGGAAAGTATTCAATGTGTTAGAGGTTTAAGAACTAAAATAATCCCCGTTGTCTGCCTCCTTAGGTGGGCTGGCATTGAGTCTGAAGTCTTCTTTTAGAAAGACATGATTCCTTCCCCAACTACAAAGGTGTACAAAAACCAATTCTTCTAGAAAACTTGTGGCCTGCTAATCCCCCTGTGTATCTCATTCCTATCACACTTGATCATTGTTTGAAATGTTTCATTTATTATTTTCCATGCTCTTATTCCCACATGACTCCATGTTTCCTCAGCCCAGACCCAACCTCTTTGTGCTTCACTTCCCCCAAAACTGTTCCCCTGGCCCTGTGAATTTCCTGCCACATCTTTACTGAACTCTCCTCCATCTCCTTGATTTTCCTCAAATCTGATTCTCCTTTGGAGATGCTACTTCGCCTGCATCTGTCTTAAGTAGATTCCCTTCCATGTAGACTATGCGCCTTAAGGTCTGAAGGTGGGTCAGTATTCTTTTTACTCATTAACCCACTTTCCTGTCTATTATTCCTGCACAGAGAATCCTGCCATCCAGCTCCAGCTGTGTCATCCTTCACCCTTTCTTATCCTTGGCACTTGCTAATTACTGAGTGACTCCCGTTACGCTTTTACAATTTGAGTGCCTCCCCAGTTTCTGCCATTGTCCTGGATAACTTCAATATCCACTGCCTTGGCTTCTAAGTTTCTTGACCCCTTACCTTCAATAATCAACATTTCAATTTGAACACCTATTTCCACGGCCACACCATACTCCTTGCCATTAAATTCAGACATTCTTCTTTCTAAACTTGTCCTTCCAGGTTTTTAAAAGTGCAATCACTCCAAACATCCTTGTTCTTAAACTTTGCCAAGACACCAGGCTTGATCCTTGTGCTTTCTCCACACTAGTCTATTCCTTCTTTCATTCATCTCCTTCCCTGTCTATCCTCGACCTCAACTTATACTGCGTCATCCAGTCTATGCAATTATATTCAACTCCCTTGCTTTTTAATTCTTTTATGAAAATCAATTGGTAAAACTCTACTACCAGATAAGCCTAACTATCTGCCTCCATATTCCAATTAAGATACTGCCTAAGAACTAAAATAATGTATAGTTTTTTATGGTCTCTGACTAAAATGTGTTAACGTTGTGTAGAAATTCTTCTACATTTCCTTTATCTTTTCTGTTTTTTGTTTGTTTGTTTATTGTGGTAACATTGGTTTACAACATTGTATAAATTTCAGGTGTACCTCATTATACTTCTATTTCTGCACGGATTCCGTCATGTTCTCATGTTCACCACCCAAATACTAATTACAATCCATCACCAAATGTATGTGCCAAATTATCCCTTTCGCCCTCCTCTCTCCGCACTTCCCCTCTGGTAACCACCAATCCAATCCCTGTCTCTACGTGTTTGTTGTTATTATCTACTACTTAATGAGTGAGATCATACGGTATTTGACCTTCTGCCTCTGACTTATTTCACTTTGCATAATACCCTCAATGTCCATCCATGCTGTCATAAATGGCTGGATTTCTTTATTTCTTATGGCTGAGTAGCCTAAAGCTAATGTGATGAGATAATAGTCCATAGTATTAATAACTGAAATCTTTTACTTGAAACCCAGGATCTTCTTGCAGTCCCTAGGGAGGAATCATGTCCTTCTAAATCAGATCTACAAATATTGCCTACTGAATAACAGGAAGGAAGGGAGAGAGGGGAACTGATGGTCATGGCCTGTGACAGAAAGTTCAGAGGCATAACTTGCAGAGTTTTCCTGACCTAGGAAAGAAGATAAAAGTTGCCCATGATCTGATCACACAGAGGGAAGGACAAACCAAAGGGACAAGAGAGGATGAGGCTAAGAAACCAAGAGAGAACTCCAGAACAGGCTTACCATCCACAAGCCATGCTGGGAAGTTACAAGGAATTTGTTTATCCAGTCATTCAACAAATACTTATTGAGTACCTAGGATATGCCAGTTACTGTTGTAGGCACCTGGGGTGTATCTATGAACAAAATGGATAAAGATCTCTGCCCTGTGGAGTTTACATCCCAGCAGGGAAGACAGGAAGTAGACAAACAGAAATAAATAAAGTACATAGTCTCTTAGAGGGTAAAACATACCAAGAATAAAAGTAGAAAGAGGGGCCAGCCCCGTGGCTTAGCGGTTAAGTGCGCATGCTCCGCTACTGGAGGCCTGGGTTTGGATCCCGGGCGTGCACCGACGCACCGCTTCTCCGGCCATGCTGAGACGGCGTCCCACATACAGCAACTAGAAGGATGTGCAACTATGACATATAACTATCTACTGGGGCTTTGGGGAGAAAAAGGGGAAAAAAAGGAGGAGGATTGGCAATAGATGTTAGCTTGGGGCCGGTCTTCCTCGCAAAAAAAAAAAAAGTAGAAAGAATGAGGGATCCAAAGTGGGTTGAGGAGTTAAAATTTGGTGTGGTGATGGTGGACCCCCCTGAGCTAGATTGCAGCCAAGACATGAAGAGTTGAGGGAATGGGCCAGGTATGTGGTATGGTCCTTGTGGCCCATCATAGCGATCCAGTAAGCCCCTATTTCCAGGAGACAGCCGCGCATTGCCTACTTTGGAATAAAACTTCTCTGTGTCCTCCAGATTCTTGTCAGCCCTCCGTGACCCATTCTGTGAAAGCCACCACCTTTGGACAACCCGGCACACGTCTGGAGCGAAGGGAGAAGGTAGATTCTTTGAGAAGGTGGCATGACTTCTGAAAGCCTTGGCGATGATCAAAGCCGAACGGGACAGAAACACATGATAAACTTGCCCATTGAGCTAGCATAGCAGTGGCACCCTCAACCAAAGTGGAATCCTTCTACTTCAGAATATCACCTAAAACACAACCCCAAATGGGCTTTTAGATACTTGGCCGTTTTGTTTTTGTTGTTCCTTCTTGATTGGGTTTATATTTCACAACTGACTCTCTCCGGGACTCAGCCTACATCTTGTGATAACTTTTTACTTTTATTTTTATTTTTTCAGGCTTATTTCATTTTGACCATTGGGTCATTACACTTCCTATTAATTATACTTATTAATATTTTTTCTTGCAAAAGTTTTGTCAATTGCTATTCATGAAGTCACAAGTTCACTAGAAATAAAGCCAGGTATAAATGAACCCCCAAATGGATAGGATCTATGAAACCCTACATCCCCAATTTTCTGAGATTGCCTTGATTTTAAAATTCTGCTCCCAACATTATCACAACCTAGAAATTCAAGCATTATTTCCTACTCTGTCACTCACACTCAAACAGCCTGGAAATCGGTTGTTGACCAGGTATGACAAGGTGTTCTAATTTTTAGCTTAGAACATGTGGCCATGGGAGAAGTGGGTATTTACGTGTATGCATGTGTGTGTGTGTGTATGCGTGCACATGGGCATGTACATTCACACTCACGTGTCCATCCACTTTGCAATTTGTCCTCTTTATGAGTCCTCAAGATTATTTCAGCCTTTCTACTGCCCTTATTTGGAAACAATCCCAAAAGCTAACATCTCCAGGAGCTGAGATTTGGTCCCCGGAATCATGAATCCCAAGTTCCCACAAGCCCTCATCCTTTGCTGGTTGAATTTTTCCTTTGGGTATGAAGAGAAAATGTTCCTAGGTAATTTTACGACAATTCATTCTGTATCTATCCATATCTATACCCATATCTATGGATCCATTTTGTCCATATCTACCCAAAAGTCCAGTTCATTGGTCAAGGGTATGGGTTTGGATACTCAAGACCTCAGAGTTATATTTCTAAATGAGTTCCCACCCTATTTTTGCCTTCCCCCGTTTTTTATAATCATTGCCCTTGTGAGGTACTGAGAATATGGTAAAGAAAACAGAGACTAATCTGGATCTAATGATGCTATAATGCCTTCTAGTATGATGGAGCATGGACAGTTTGAGCCTAGCTCAAAGGGAATACATTTGTGAAGGTTTAAATGAATCAAAAGCCCTCTTGCCATTGCAAGTGCCACTGTCCCCACTCAAGTTTTCCCATCATCCTAACAATCTGCCTCCACAACAAGCAGTGGGAACACAGGTAGAAGAACTGGAAGATGCCTTAATTCTCTTTTGGCCTCCCTTCTTTTGTGCTCTGGGCATCATACTCTGTATACCACTACCCACAAACCCTTAGAGGGTTCCAAATGAATATTCGCTTTCTTCCACATCTTGGCACCAAAAGTACTTTTTTAGTCTTTTCTCATATCCAACACCAGTATGTCTGATCGTACCATAAAATTGACCAGTCAATAAAGGGAAAGGAAGACAAGCTGGCCTAAGGTGAAAGGAAGTGAAAATATTAACCAGAGTAAGTTTGACTGCAGACTCTTGCCACTAATGCAAGGAGTGGCTATCAGCCCCTCCCAGTTCTGGTCAAAGTCCCTCATGCTCTTCTTCTAGATGGGATGACAGGGCTTCCTTGCACCTCACCCCTCCCTCCTTACAACTTCCATTTCCTTGAGTGTAAATTTGGGAAAGCATAATCTACATTACACGACTATTGTCAGGACTAAACGAGAGAATATGTGTAAAATCGACACATTGACCACCACATAGTCAAATTTAATAAATGGTGGTGGTGATGATGATAATTAATGAGTGCAAGCCATTTTAATTATTTTTAATGTTATTGCTTAATTCAGTTAAATGAAGCACTAAGTGCCTCCCCAAAACATGCACAGGTGCACATGGGCAAGGCTGCACTAGTTAGGAAAACTCCAGTCTGAGCAAGAAGACGTGAGCCCCATGACAGGCATCTTCCAATGTTCTCCAACCTCTCGTGGTGGCGGGTTCTCCTGGAGCTTTCATTTCCCATCTGAAAATGAGATTGGTGCTATCTTCTTGAACCTACCTCATAAATCCTATATGAAGAGATGATAAAGTGAATTGAATGATCTTTTCTACTCTAAACAAAACACAGCAAAACCACAAAACACGCATCTACCTTTTTTGAGGGAATATGTGAAATAATATATGATAACACACTGAGAACTCTCTGGTAAACCATGTTTTCCTGACTCAATCTAAGCACATGACTATGAGGGGAACATCTCTTAACCCTGGAAATAGGCTTTTCCAGGCCTTCAAATTCAATTTCAACAAATATTTATTAAATCCTACTATGTACCATGCACAACGGGAATGTTCTATATCTGCACATTCTGATACAGGAGCCACTAGCCCATGTGATTGTTGAGCACATAAAATGTGGCTAGTGTGACTGAGGAACTGAATTTTTAATTTTATTTAATATTAATAAATTTTAAATTAAATTTAAATGCCCACATGTGACCAGTGACTACCATATTGGACAGTACAGGAACAGACACTGGAGATTCAGCAGTGGTCAAAACAGCTAAAAGTCCTTGCTTTCCTGAAGCGTATGTTCTAGTAAGTGGAGAGTGGGGACAGACAGAAAGCTAAATAAATAAAACACACAGTAAGCCAGATAGTGAAAAGTGCTGTAGAAAAAAAATAAAGCCAAAATGGAGGGAGGAAAGGTCAGAATTCTAAAAGGAGTAACACACTTAACTTTTTTCATGCCCAGTAAATGTCTTGTAAAGGCAAACCTCTCAGATTTTATTTTAGGTATCACCTTAAGCAAACTGCAGAGTCCAGAGCACATCATTTCTGAATACATTCATGAATCAGGTGTCTGATTTGGACGGTTGCTTTTATCCTTCTCAACTCTGTACTCAAAATACACCACTTCTCACTTGGTAAAATAATCAGGAATAATGTAGAGCTTAATGGAACTTCTCCATTAAAAGGTTTTGGAAATAATATATAAAATTAATGGTTTACAAGAATAGTTTTAGACACTTGAAAACATAGCTAACCTAAAGACCTTCAATGCACCATGAATACATTCATTCCCCGACCAAAAACGAATCCCAAAATTGGTTTTGATTTTTATTTAAAATTCAAATGTCTGATGTCCTTAAGTTGAACAAATGATATTTAAAAATATCTATATCAGCCTCCAACATCTGCAGATTGCAATTTGCATTTTGAAATTGGCTGCTTGAAATGAACGAGGATGAGCACGCTTGAAATGAACGAGGATGAGCACGGCCACTCTCCCTTTCCTCCCTCTGGTTAGTTAATGAAATGCGAGAGGTCAACCCTTTGTCCTTAAATTAGTTCCCATAAAAATCTTTTTGTACTTTGCAGCTTGTTATGATGTCTTGAGGCTGAAGGAAACGTTGCCATTAATTATGTCTTTGTTGAATACGGATATCTATTCAGAGTTAGTTGAACAGTTTCAAACAAAATTAGCATGGAGCGATACTCAGGGCCAGCTTTGGGTTGGTTATCAAAATATTTTTCTCTTTTTTTTTCCTTTTCTTTCTTTCTGTAAAAAAATTTTTTTTTAATCTCTAGGAGAATGCTCTTTGGCAAGTATGTATTATCTAATATATTCAGCTTTCAGTTGCTACTTTTTTCCAGATGAAGATGAGCTTAATTGAGGTTGTCCTTTTAAGATTGTAGAGCCCTTCAACATCTCACACAAAAGCATCTAGAGGCTTTTCATTTGCCTTGAGTATGTTTCAGATGTACAGATATTATTTACTTTAAACTCCAAATCAAAAGGTGCACAGTAACTGTTTTAAATAAAACATTTGTCAAGACTGAAATATATATAAATTCAAAGCGAGGCTTTTTTTTTTTTTTCCATTATCAAATCATTTATGGTGAGGGAGCTCAGTTAACAAATTTTAGGGTATGTATTGGAGGAACTGTTGAGCAACACACTTCAAGCAAGCACTTATTAAAGGAATTTATTTTCAGACCTCCAAAGATAAATGTTACAAACCCACTCTGCAGCTAAGCTATGGAGTAAGTTTTCCATTTCAGATGCTTCTAAATGTTTGCTTGAATAAGATGGGGTAAAGCTTGATTTTGGAGAAGTGAAGTTGATGGGTGAAATGTACCCAGTGTGCTCTTCTACGAGGGCATTTTGAAGAAGTGAAGAAAAACATTCAGCTACAGGCTCAGCACTATAAAACCAGGTTTGTAGTATGAGGGTCTTGAAGGCTGATGAATGGGACTCCAGCCCTGAGAGGGAAACCCTATTTTGTGAGCATTTAAATCGATACAGTGGAAAGTATAACACCTCCTAGGGAACATCGAAGAAATTGTGAAAAATAAAATAAGATCTCTTTTTTTTTTATGAAAGGAAAAAAAATAAAGCCCCAAGTACTACACTAACAAAGTAGATTAACTGGTTTAGCAATAAAATTCTCAAACAACCCAATGAAAGATAATTATTCCCTGTTGTAGGAAAGACAAAGGATATGAATCTTTCTTTTCCCTCAATGAGGGGCTTGTTAATATCTTAAAAAGATTTTGTAGTGCTTTCTATTTTCTTTCATTTTCCTCCAGCTCCTTTCCTGAATATGGAACCAGAGTGTCCCTTGTTGTGAAACAGTCCCTGGGAAGAGGCGCTAACCTTGTATCGCTTTTAACTGTAATATACATTTTTCATTTTAAATGGGAGCTCATAATGACATTGTGTAGACGGGATTCCAGGCCCCCTGATTATCACCATGTCTCCTTGAGCTGCGCCTCTGGAAAAAAATGTGAAGGAGGTAGCCCTCTGGAATGAATAAATTCTGTAGCTGCCTGTAATTATTTATTAAAATAGGTTAAAGAAATAGGCTAAAAAGGAATCTGCCACCCATGTTAGAGATAGTGTAATAAGGGTACATAGAAAGGGAAAATTAACACCAGGGAGGAAAGAATGTTAAATATGTGTGTTCAAGAATACGGCCATCTCTGCATTGTTGGCTCACACGCAGACACACTCCCGGGTTTTTCATTTGGCCAGGTGGGCTGTGCTAATGAAAACGTGGGTTACTAATAAGGATGTGTATGTCTCTAATTAACATGAGAATTGAGTGGTAAACATAGCCAGGAGAGAATTCAAGAGATGGGCTAAAAGAGAAGCCAGTGCATCAGGAGGGGAGGGCGAGGAGGCGGGTTCCAGAGAAGAAATGGGTCAGCCCTTGTTCACATGGGTTTAATTTTGTCACTTGAGTCAAAATTGGAAACCCGTTTTCTAGTACAATTGCTTCTGTGTTTAGCAGGCACTGTATTTACAGGGTCCATTCATTGTGGGAGAATTTTATAAACTTAGCACTCCATCATCACACCATCTCGGGGGTCAACTTTCCACTTGTGCCTCTAGCTCTTACGCAAGTACTTTTACAGTGTCTTCTAATATATAGGATTCATCCTCGGTTCTGAGAAGAGCTTTTAAACTTAATCCCTTGTTGGAGTACTAATTTGTTTCCTCATCCTTAAAAAGTACTTGTGATTAACTTTCATCAGATGCAATAGGTTTCTCTAGTATGGCCCCTCAAGAAATGTAGGTTTGTGAATTTTTTGTTTTGTTTTCTTGCTGTTGTTGTTTGTGACGGCTGGGGATGAGTACAGTGGAAGGGAGAGAAATTGATTATAGTTGCTGATATTATTATATTTCTTCTTTTTTTAAGTCTAAAAATTGTAACTAGAAATGATATTTGTGGACAGTTGCCTTAAAATATTTCAAATCATATTTGACTAAAGAAAACAAAAACTACCGCCTACTAAAAACAAAAAAAAGGAGCCTTTAAAGATATGCTTTGATATGTCACAACTTATTTTTGCTTTTTCATTCTGGTTTTAACCATGACGTTTGAGTGGAATATTATGCCATGATGTTTATGCATGAAAAACAGAATACACTTGCATGTGTTATAGAGAAGGAAGCTTTTTCTAGGAAAATGAACATTTTTCCTTTTCTTATGTTTTTGGGAATGATTTACCAAAGTAACAAAATGACTCACTGTGAAGGCAGTGTTATCTGTAAAAATAATCAGTGTTCTACTTCCTTTCATACTTATAAGACTAATATAACAAAGATGTTGCAGAGATTAAAAAATGTGTTAGAATCCTTTTAACCATATGAATACTTATGAATTTTATTGAAGCTCATACGTAACCACTCTATTTAACCAATTTAATAACATGTATATTTTTCTTAACATTTAATGCTAAGCCCCAAAAACTGTGTCCAATGAAGATTTACGTTTCCTGCATAATATCTGCATTTCCTTGCTAATTTGTTAGGGAAAAAACTATGAATCTATGCAGAGAAATGCTTCGGATTTATTCTTTGAAAAGTAGTACATGTTACATGTAGAGGGTAGTGGAACTACACTTACACATGAAGAGAAAGCAGAGACCTCCAGTGTCTCAGGTCGGAAAATGAAGAGAACTTATAAAAATGTACAGCTAGAAATGTCGTTCCAGTGGATCTCCTCACCACAAAGTTATTACCGTGTGAACAACGTTCATTAGCTTCACCAATATTGTGCTTCTGTTTATTTGCCCATTACCATCTTCACAAAGTAAATCATTCCTGTTCCGCCCAGATCGCATCCCTTCTCCTGCCCTCTGAAAACCGACATTTGCTACCTGTAAACAGGGGACGCCCGCTCAGCGATAAGTGTAATAGCTTAAATTGAATTTTCCTCTGAATGATTTAGTGAATACTGGAATACATTTTTACTTTGTTGTTTAGACTCAAGAAGGCATAAAATCTCCGGTTTAGACTCAAGAAGGCATAAAATCTCCGCCATCTATTTATCATGTAGTTATTTTAATGTAAACATGTGTCCATTTAGATGAAGTCTTTTCATTATTAAGCTCATTCTGAAGTGTCTCAGATAGACTATGAGAAGGGAGCACAACTCTTGCTGATGGGGAACCAAAATCTGCCTCCGCTCAGCCTGCTGTCAGATACGTCTTCATTAGTTTTTTTGTCATTCACCAGTGGCAAATGCTGTATAAATGGAATGATGATCAGGTCCGCCTTGATAACTTGTCTTATCTCATTAGTTTTCACATCAAAGTTAATCAGCAATGTGAATTGTAATTGCTAGAGGAGACAACGCGTAGATCACTGGTCGTTTTTTTTTTTCCTCCTGTATGGCGTCTTGAAACATCAGCAGGCTGGCTGGAGCAGATAGGCTCAGGAGGAAAATGATGTGCAAGGCATAATAAGCAAGCTGCTCAGAATCAATGAGCTAACCCAATAAGAAAAGAATAGCCAATCAATGTGAGTTGGGCAAATATAATTTAGAAATAATTGCTTGATTGGTTGCCTATAGTAGACTGATTTGCCACACACAAGGATTAAGAATTAAGATGTCAAGGCAAAAAATAATTTGGCAACTGAGGGCATGTAATTTTTTGTTTCCTTCCCTTTATGATTGAAAGAGATGGGCATTTGATATGCTATTGGCCAGAATGAAAACATTAGACACCCTCTCGTTCTCTTTCTCCTCCCCTCACAATGCAGGCCCATTCAGAACACATTTGTGATACTCCTGGACAGGACATGAAAAAGGTGCAGATTAAGAGAGGGAGAGAGTGTTCCCATTTATGGTAGTTATGCCCGAAGGATGAATGGGTTGGTACAAGGTGTTTGCATCCCCGCAAAGCTGCAGCATCATTTGGAGGCACTGGCAAAGTGATAGATGCAGATGTTTGCAAAATACACCAATTGTCTGTCCTAGGCCGGAAGAGTTCTGATCACATCCTACATGTTCCTAGTGCAATTTTCCCTACAGCTATTCGCCAATTAGTAAAGGACCCTTGCTATATTCTTCTGTCTAAACTATTGGGAAGTTTCAGCCAGAAGGTAAATTTGCTTTGATCTACATTACACCTAATTAAGTCACCAGCAATGTCTCTATCCCAACATCAAGAAACGTGAAAATGTTAGATTATTTCACTGGGGATTAAACCTAATTTTCGCGTGTTCTGTATTAACCTATTAGGCTGGCTAATCTGCATTGCTAATGTGGCTGAGGCAGCTGTCACAGCTAAAGAAAAACATGATCGTGCAATCCTTGAATGAATGATTCCTGGCCTGATTAGTCTTAGTGAAGTTAGCTGAGCCCTGGTGATAAGGAATGAAAATTCCCAGGTTGCCAATAGCTTTGAAAATTATCAGACTGTAAGCAAAAATATACCTCATGATTCACAGGTTTCGGTCCAAATGCCGAGTTGAGTGACATTATTTAAGACTGACTAAGGCTAACTTGAATTGTCACTCGCATAAATGTTTGTGTTTGTTTTAAGGAACTAATGTAATGGATGCAGATTTAAATGCTAATAGAAGCCAACCAGACACATAAAACCCCAGGTGTTGTTACTCTGTTGGTCTTTTATTAACACAGATTAAATTGTAATATTTTCTAGATAAATTGGCAAAATCAGACAGATGCATGGCCCCCCAGAACGGTGGATAAGAACGACTCTTGCAAGACTTCTAGTTTTCTCATAGATGCACAGAGCACGCTTACACTTTCACGACTCTCTGTCACTGTCAGGTTTTTTAAAAGAGAAAATTAGAAAAATGTGTGCAGTGTACGATGGTAATTAGTCTTCAGGTGGTGAGCATGATGTAGTCTATACAGAAATCGAAATATAATGATGTACACCTGAAATTTATGTTATAAACCAATGTTACCTCAATTAAAAAAGAAAAAATATATATTTATAAGGATGAAAATTGGTTTCTAGTCATTGGCTAGAAGGACTTTCTCAGTTTATCTGCTTTATTGCAAGGGTTGGGCATGTATTTTTCCTCATCCTGCACTTTGCTTGGAATCGGGCTTTGCTGCAATTTCAAGCCTTTGCTTGCTTCTCTCCATTTGATTTCAAAAGCAAGAGATCCACCATGATGGGTAATCTTCAGATGTGGAAAATGTTCAAGGGAGCTTGGTGGCTACAAATAGAGCTAGGAGTCCATTTAATCCGATTAGCAGTTCAGCACAATGGGCCTGCCCAACCCATTATGGGAAATGAAGCCTTTACTTTACTTGTTTCTATTAGCCAAGAATTAGTTTTCAGAAAAGTGGAATTTTGCCCCATCAGATTGCCCAGACAATCAACAGAAAATAAATGAGGAAATAGTCTTATGTGTCAATATTTATCTTTTGGCCATAATTGTCCACAGAGAGGACTTGTTGAGCGTGTAGAGCTGGCAGCCACGGTTTATCTGTGTGCTCTTGATTGCTTCTCCCATTGTGTAGGCACAGGAGCTGCTACTCGCAGGGTAATGACATCTCAAAGGCAGAGCGCCCTGGCTGGAGAATAAAGGCATTGTAAAGCTCTAAGAACACTGGGTTGGAGAGCCAAGAAGAACCCTTGATGGCTGGGAAGGAAGGTAGACCCCAGCAAATTACAAGGCATTTGTGACTGGGTTTCAAATGTGGGGGCGGGGAGGGGTGTAGAATAAAAGGAGTGAAGAGATACACGCATCCTTTTTCACCCAGGTTCCTGGGCATCTTCCTCCGCCCGTTTTCCAGGAAGCTCAGCTGGCTCCATGACTGTGGGGGTGCAGTCCTCTTGCTTTTGTTGGCTCTTGTTGGTTGCAAAGTTTTAATGTCTAAAATACTCTCAAGTTTCCCTTAACGATAATGATAATCAAAGTCATTGTAACTAAAAATATTTGAGCACTCACTACATACCAGATATTTCTCTAAGCACCTGATATTTGACCTCCCCGAGGCCCCCTGAGACGGCTGCTATCATGAGGCCCATTTTTCACAAGTAGCTGGGGCCCCGAAAATAACTCGCCCAAGGTCACTCAGCCGGTGGCTATGGAGCCAGGCCTTGGGCGCAAGCAGTCTAACTCCACGCTGCTCATTACCCCTGGGCCCCAGAGTCCAGGCCCCGACCAGAGAGCCAGTGTCTCCTTAAATGTTGCGCCCCGCGCACCTCACTCGCCAAAGCGCTGACCAGAGGCCCCTTTCCCGGAGACCTTCTTTCTGGCGGATGGCTGATCGCTCTCTCCCCATCCCGAAAAGCCCAAGCCCACAACAGTGGCAGAAGTGGAATGTGAGTCTCTCGCTCGCGGTCCCATCGACCAAGTGTTTTCAAGAACACAATCCATTCAGTCCTCACACCGTCTTTTCCTGGAAGGAGGGCCAGAAATTTCAATTATCCAAGCCTCCCTTAGGCCTCTCAGACCACGGCTACGTAGACTTCCGAGTCAGCGAAGATCACTCCTGAGGGGTCATGCCTCCGCAACTTATCTGGACTGCGGACAATGCCTGTGAACTGACCCCCTTTCCCTCGCTCTGCTGAAAGACACCCTCCCTTCTGGTTCCACAAGATGAGCTGTGCCTACCGATTCATTCCAAGAAGATAGCAAATGGATCCAATCACGGAGCACAGCACACGTTGGATTGGCCATAGACACAGATCCGTAATCTCTTCCATAACTCCAGCCTAGCACAAAGTTAACAGGCTCTTTTCTTTCCGGCTGGATCTGATAGCATTCCGGGAAGTCTTTGTATCGCTTATATCACAGGATCACTGTACCTGTGTGGGAGTTAACAAACCTGCAGTTATGAATTTCTGATATTATCTTTTAGTAAATTATATCTGCCTTCCCTCTGAATAGCAGAGTTAAGAAAGCTGAGACAAGTTCTTAAAAAAATATTTCTTTGAATTCTATATTACTCACATATGGATTATTTTCTCTTTCTAGCAATTCTGCTGGGCTCATTCTTTTCTAATAATGTGATGCATCATCACAATGCCAAATATATTTTTGACCTCCAATAAGAGCATCTTAGAGAGACAGGACAGGCTCATTAACATTAGCATCAACGTCAACACTAGTTGCATGTCTGTGAGTTGCCCAGTTATATTTGACATGTGTATCAGTTTCCTGTTGCTGCTATAACTAATTACCACAAACTTAGTGGCTTAAAGTGATACAGATTTATTCTTTTACAGTTCTGGAGGTCAGAAGTCCAAAATGGGTCTTAAAGGGCTAAGATAAGGGATCAGTGGGGCTGGTTCCTTCTGAGGCTTCAGGGGAGAATCCATTCCCTGCCCCCTCCAGTTTGTTGTTTTTTTTTGTGTGTGTGAGGAAGACCAGCCCACAGCTAACATCCATGCCAATCTTCCTCTTTTTGCTGATGAAGACCGGCCCTGAGCTAACATCTATTGCCAATCCTCCTCGTTTTTTTTTTCCCCAAAGCCCCAGTAGATAGTTGTATGTCATAGTTGCACATCCTTCTGGTTGCTGTATGTGGGACGCCGCCTCAGCATGGCCGACAAGCGGTGCGTCGGTGAGCGCCCGGGATCCGAACCTGGGCTGCCAGTAGCGGAGCTCGAGCACTTGGAGCGCGAACACTCAACCGCTAAGCCACCGGGCCGGCCCCCCAGCTCCAGTTTTGAGATGCTGCAACATTCCTTGGCTCATGGCCGCCTCACTCCAACATCTGCTTCTACCCTCACATCCCCTTCTCTCCCTCTTATAAAGACACTTGTGAGTATTTCAGGCCCACCTAGGTAATCCAGGATAATCTCCCCATCTCAAGAGCCTTAACTTGATCCCATCTGAAAAGCCCTGTTAGCCATATAAAGTAACATTCACAGGTTCCAGGAATTAAGACTTAGGTCTCTCTAGGGGGACCATTATTCAGCCTACCACAACATGCAATTGATTCTGGAAGAAAGGCAAAGTGCTTGTCAGTCATTCACTTATTCATTCGTCGTCCATCTGCAAACATTGACTTGTGGGCACTGTGCTTGGCACAAGGGCTGCAGCAGGGAGCAAGACAGTGTTCTCGTTGTGGAGTGCCAGTTCCGGGGAGTGAGCTGGCCATCCGCTGGGCAATCACACTGGAAGTTAGTTCATTGCTGGGGAGGTGCAAGTGGGAAAGGAAGAGTTGAGAGAACAAATGAGGGGGAGCTAGAGCTAATCCTGCCTGGAGGGGCGCTAGTGTCCAGCAAGTCCTCCCTGAGAAAATGCCCATTAGGCCAGGAGCTGAGGGAAGTGTAGGGCTTCACCAGGGGAAGAGGTTCCCTAAAGGTGGACAAACCAAGAGGACAAAGTGACCAGCCAAGCCTCCAATCTCTGTCAATCTAGAAGAGAAGCGTTTAACTGCAGGGACAATGATTTTTACTTGGTCTGCTGTAGTCAAAGTCGGGGTCCCTGCTGAGTGAGCACCCATGTTTGTGTTATTTGCTAAAAGGGCAAGGGATCTCTGGAGGTGGGAAGAAGGCAGGGCAAGCTCTGTGTGTGCCCGGCGGCTAAGGAGGCAGAAAGCTTCCTCAGTCTTCCAGTTCTTAAGCCCAGCCCTTATCTGAGGAGAGGTGGCCTTTTGTTGTGTTTATTCCACTCTTTTGCAGGGTTAAATGTGGTGCAGAGCCCAATTGGCCCTGCTTCCTAGAAGGGCCAGGTGTAAAGAGTTTGTGACAGACCAGCTTTCCTCCCTTCTGATTGGACTAGGACGTCAAACAGCTTCCACAACCAAAATGCCATATACTAAGTTTATTTACACAGCCTCAGAATAGCTCCCCGTAAAATACTTAATCATTACAAAGGGAAAATAGTAAATTCACAGTGAAGAAGCCTGGTAGACAACTCCTTAACCCAGTGATCAGAATTAACACAACCAGTAATGGGACAACTTGACATCATGCACCTCTTACTAGGATGCACTGAAAAGGATGCGATAGCCCTTCTGGGGTCTTCCTGCCCAAAACGCATCCCCTCAATATAATCATGAGGAAATATCACACAAACTCAATTGAGAGATTTTCTACCAAATAGCTGACTTGTACTCTTCAAAGCTGTCATTATCACAAAAGATGTATCTACTTTTTGTCTTTATAGATTTGCCTATTCTGGTTATTGGATATAAATGGAATCATACAATGTCTAGTCCTTTGTGACTGGCTTCTTTCACTCAGCATGATGTTTTCAAGATTTGTAGCACGTATCAGTACGCATTTCTTTTTATTGCCAAATAATAGTTTGTTGTTTGGATATATTACATTCTGTTTAGCCATTCATCAGTTGATGGGAATTTGGATTGTTTCTGCTTTTTGTCTATTATGAATAATGCTTCTATGAACACTCATATACAAGTTTTTGTGTGGACAAAGTTGTCATTTCTCCTGGGTGTATACCTAGGGGTGGAACTGCTGGGTCATATGCTAACTCTATGTTTAACCTTTTGAGGTACTGTCAGACTGTTTTCTAAAGTGGCTGTGTTATTTCACATTCCCACCAACAGTGTATGAGGGTTCCAATTTCTCTACATTCTCACCAACACTTGTTATTTTCTTTCTTATTTTAGTCATCCTAGTACATTTGAAGTGGTATTTCATTGTGGTTTTGATTCTTTATACTATTCTTAAAACTTTCCTTTCCATCTAAAATTATGTCAAAATAGAAAATGAAAAGAAAAATGTCCTGAACCATAATTACTCTGTAATGAAAGGACTTTGAAGTGAAGTCCTATCTTTCTCTTAAGCTGAGCTGATGAGCAAACAAATAGATCCTGAGGACAAGAGCAAGCTAGTGACCTGAGTTCTAGAAATTTGGATACTTCTGGGGTTCAGTGTTTCCACTCATTTACCCAAAAAACATTTATCAAGCCCCAGTTAAAATAAGTTACTAATAAGATGACTATGGGGAAATGTGTATTGCTGTCCTTGTCATGTAAAAGTGAACTGCTTTCGAAGCTCTTTTTGGATGGAGATTGAAAAAACACATTCACAAATGCAATAAATGCATATCAAGTACCAAAGGCTATATTTATCTGTTCCGGTAAGATACCACATTAAGCATTGCAACTATGATTAGAGCTATCATTTGGTTAAGTTTATGGTAGTTCACTGTCATCTGCCGTAACCTATCTGGTTTTTGCTGAAACTCACACAGGTGAACTAGGTGAGGATATGATGGGGACCACCACTTTTGCATTCTTAAAGTCTTTGAGGGTGATGCAATTCCTCCTGGGATGTCATGATTCTATCTTGGCCAGGACCAGGGAGGAACAGTTTTAAGGGCTTCCACTTGGACCTTCCTTCAATACTATCTCTTAATCCACATTAACAGGGACTCAACATGAGGATTCTGCCAGCTGCTAAGGATCTCCATCCTGATTATGCATATGAGTACTCGGAAAATAACTTTAAGATAGGTGTGAGGACCCATTGGAAACACTGTCAGATGGACTTGGGCCAAAATTCAATTTGTCATCTGATCTGCATAAATCCCTAATAGAGGCCACAATGCTGTTTTAGATCCCTTGGTGTCCGTGTCAGCTCGGATCTGTATCAAATAGCTCTCTAAAGGTTAGGGTATTTCCTCTTCTCTAGTGCACTTACTATGGCAAATGGCCAATGGTGGTCTAACGACTGAAAACCAGATAGGACACAGGGTAAGTTTATAGAAGAACGTAGAGGAAACTCAAAAATCCCAGATTCATACAAAGAACATGGACTTTGGATCCATGAATATCTGGGTTGGATGCCTGCGCTACCACTCATCGGCCAAGCAAGGCTCTACATCATCTGTAAAGTGGTATTGTTAATGCCCACCTTGCAGGGACATTCCAAATAAATATATAGAGCAGAAGACACAGAGGAGGATCTCATTAAATAAGTAGCTGTTTCTGTTAATATTACCAATGGGATGTCCATTGGTCATGAGTCATGGTTCATGCAGCACACGAATGTTCATGTGGCACAGTCTTAGCCAGTTGAATTTTGAGACCTTTATGAGTACGGAACAGTTTCACCTGGAACTTGGAGGCAACAAAACAGTGAGCACCTGCACATAATAAAGAAAGTGTGTCTTTGGGGCAACTGGATTTTACCAAGGAGCAGGAAATTAGTCTGAAATGATATGGTAATGAATACAAGGAGACAGATTTATACACTGCCTTAGTTAGGATCCTGCAAAAGCGGAGTCTCAGTTAGGGACTTGGGTGCTGGCAGTTTATTTGGGAGGTGATTCCAAGGAAGGAATGGGGAGAGTCATATAGAAGAGAAAAATCCAGTAAAATGTGTGCTAAGATTGTTACTGCTGTAGGCAACTGAGGCTCAGTTCTGTTAGGAAATCACATAAAATGCACATCTGTATTGTTGCTTCAAAAGACTAGAAGATGAGAAATTTATCTTTTAACTCCTATCAGCAATTGTTTGAGGGTTACCCCTGGAGGCCTTGGTTCCAGCCTAGCTGGGGGCACCTGTGGCTGAGTATGGCTCCAAGAACCCTAACAAGGCAGGTGGAGCTCTGCGATGGGTCCTTGAAACGGTCACTAAAACGACTTAGGAGATACCTGCCACAGCTAAAGCCAGAGGCCAGCTTAGGGCGTGTTATACAGGACACAAAAGAGGCTCCTACATATATTCGACGTTTTCAGATTTCATTATTATTCCTTGGCTAAGCCACTGAGGTGTAGTGTTTTCAACTAGCCTCAGTTTACCCATCTGCAGTAGTTTCACAGAAGACCATAAGGATTTTGCATTTGTTATATGGCTTTCTGGCATTTACTTCTGAGGATGCCTACCATAAAGCAGGAAATTGCTTGAGAATATTTTAAACATTATGGCCTTTCCTGATGCACAGTCACTTTGCATAGGCAGGAAGCGGAGAGCGTGGGGTAACAGGTCCAGCATAAATATCGGAAGCAATACATAGTACTTGGATTTGGAAGGGTGTCTAAATGATTTGGGTTCTACAAACATAGCATTTTTGGCACCTTGGGGCAGCTATAATCCTGTGTCCATAAATTTCATTTTATTTTAAGAGGATCTGCGCCTATTTTCCTTTAGCTGATAAGAAGTGTCCTCGCAATATGAATATACTTCAAAGCTTTTGTAAAAATTCATTTGGCTCTACCTAAGAAATTTCCCAGTTTTCCATTTTGGGCCTGGGAGCAATGGAAATAGCTTTCTTTTAACTGATTCTGGAGAGAATTATGATCACTTTTTGGCGTGGGCCTCAGCTTTGGGGGGTGAAAGAGGTGCTGTGTTGATCGGCTCTCGAGCTTCTTGGTGACCCCACATGGACGTCCACAACGCCAGGGTCCACTCCACTTCCTCCAAAGCCTGTGCCGGCGGATGACCACGGGGGACTGGCAGACAGAACGGAGGTCGAAGCCTCCGTGTCAGGCCAGTTTCCCTGTGATTCCCCTCCCCCCCTCAAAAAAAGACAAAAGAGATGGATTTTCTCTGGATGAAATTCTTATTGTCAAGTCCTCTGAATCAGCCTTTAATATTATGAGCCACAGTTTTGCATATGCTTTTGTAATTTCAAGAACGCTCTTTCTCTCAGGACAGAATGGGCCTCCGGTGTCACATGGTGAAATACGTCCTTCTTCCTCGGCATCGTTTTCCTCCTCTTTAAAACCTGGAGCCTATTTGTTCGGACTGTTTTGATTGCAAGTGACAGAAACCGATCTGGAACTAGCTTAAACACATAGGGGGCCCTATCACAGGGGTCCTCAGCTGTTTTATGGGGACAAGGGCAGCAATCCAGAGCTGTGAGAGGAATGTGTCTGGCCTCAGGAACAACTGGCTCTAAGGACACACTCAGTCCCCAGTGACTCTCTCTTCATCTCCCAGACGTGTCCCTTGCTATACATCTGCATAACTCCTCTCTCTCTATGTGGATTACTTCTTCTGTCTCTCTGGCCCATGAGGGAAAACTATGCAGCCCTGGACAATTTCCAAGTATAATGTCATAAAGCCCAGCTCCCAACAGGAGGACAGACATTTCAGCTCCATAATTCCCACAGAAAAACTCTAATTGGCTCACTTTGCACCAATCAACTGTAATCAGGGTTCCATTCAAGGAATAACATGGCAGATGCCTCTATAACCACAGTGAGAAGTCCCCAGAGAAAAGGAGATCATAGATTGCCAAACCATAATTCTCTCTTACCAAGGGGTTGGACCCGGTGATTACTAAGGGTCCTTCTAGCTTTAACAGCCCACCTTGCATTCTCTGCTTGACTTAAGCTGACTCTCAGTTCAAAGGAGCTAATGATTGTGTGTTTCTTAAACAGAGGTATAAGTTTGCTCTAGCCAGAGGCTGAGCCTATGATAGTGGAACCAGAAGCATCCCCAGTTACTAATGCTGCCAAGTCCCCTCTATCCTTGGGCTTTTCATTCCAGGAGCCGTTACACATCTAAGCTTACAAACAGCTCCCCTGGGCACACCATAATACCCAGCTGAATATCCTGCCAGCTGAGGTTGCCTTTGTTCTGAGTTAGACCAGGAATCCTGCACAACTGAGCTGACGACTTCCAGGTTGGGGCTGTGGCCTCCACTGAGGCTGGACCAGGGTGAGATGTGCTGTCAAGCTTACTCCTGTGGGCTCGGTCAGGATCAGCTTCACTGAGAGCCTGGCTCCTTTCTGTCTGTTGGCCAGGGCACTCCCTTGGTTTTCTTCTGCGTGGGCCTCTGCATAGGGGAGCTCAGGACGTCCATGTATGTCCCCAGGTCCAGGGGTTAGACAGACTGAGAGAGGGGAACAAGGGGAGAGGGAAGAGGGAACACAAGAGAGTGAGTGAGAGAGAATGACAGCCTCGGTGATGAAATCTGGGAAGGGTCGTCCTGTCACTTGTGCTGGGTCTGCTGGTCAGAAGCCAGTCCCTAAGCAGTCAGTGGTCCACAGGGACGTATAGAACAGGCAGGGAGATCATCCCTGCAGGGGCACGCTGACCTTGACTCGAGTGTCCTGGTGGCGAAAGGCTCCCTTCCTACCTGGGCTGATCCTGCGTTGAGCTCAGATCCTCCTCCTTGGGAGTGTTGCTCATCGCGGCCCGGGTGTGCTCTCCCGGGTTCCCTGGGCTCCTGTCCCCTCCAGGAGGGAGATGTACACTGAGGGGGCTGAGGCCAGAGCAGGCAGGGACCACTCCACCCTCCCAGCTCATTTGCTTCCTTCCCCAGGAGGGCCGACTCCTCAGGAGCCTCTCCTCACTGCTCACCATCTTCTCTGCTCTGAGAGCACCTCGTTTCAGCCTCTGAAGAAGACCTGGGGAGAAGTTTCCAGGTGGGAAGGCCTCTCTCCATGGGAGCCCCAGAGTGGACAGGGACCTTCGACAGGGCTGGGCATTGTCCCCTCAGTCAACTTGGACTTCCTGGGAGGCAGCAACCCCTGGGGGCAGGGCCTAGGCTGGTGGCAGGTCTCTAAGCATCCCCACAATGCCCATCTTCCTGGTCTCACCTGATTGGGCACAGGCCTGCACAAGCACACCACCTTCCAGACCCCCTGGGGTTACGTGCAGCCCATCAAGGCCGCTGTGTCTGTCTCACTGTGTGGTTGTCCGTCTCACCTTCCTGGCTGATTCACTGCTCTGTTCTCGATCCAACCTCAGGCGGCTGCAAAGTTGACCTTCCACGTCCGCTTGCCACTGAGATGGCTACTGTTTCCAGGAATGCTTAGGGGCCGGGCTTTGCCCACGCGTGGCGACATCAAGTGGGCAACCTCTGACAGTGAAGCCACCCCCATTCAGGCTTGCGCCGCTCACAGGGCCGTCACACTGAGGGGGTGGGGACGGGACCTGCCCTGGGCAAAAACACCACGACTCTCACTGTTCTTCCCTCAGCTTCACATGCTCCTCAGTTGGTTGTATGTCTTTGGTCTCTTCCCAGAGCTTGTTTTCTGACAGCACGTCCGGTGTGATCATGGCTTTCCGGGAAGAGGATTGGCTGAACTCCTCACTCAACCATTCGGTGCGTCCTGCCGACCCACGCCGATCACTTTCTGAAGGCGCATCCTTTCAGCAATCTGAGGACCCAAGATTGTGAGTCTGTGTCCTGGAGGGATTTTGAGAAGAGCTGGTGGGATGGCAGTATTGAAAAACATAAAGCCTTGCTTCCAGAAAGCTCTCTGGGATCCTCATCATCTTGCTGTTTTGGAGTCAAAGCCCTGAGATCTTTAAAAAGGCAGCAATGTTAGAACATGGGCAGGACAAACAAAAGTCTCTGGGCTCCAACACCAACTAAAATATTCTGAATTTCTAGTAACCTGAGACGAGTGGAAAGGAGTTGGGAGTGTGGAGTGGAGCGGCGGTTTGGGGCAACTACGCGTCTGGGAGGAGAAATGCCATGCAGAGCAGCCTTTCTGGGGGCATACGTGTGGGACATGTGTGCAGACCCCCGCTGCAGACATTGCTGCTGCTGCCCTTCAGTTCCCTCAGCCCACTTGAGTCCCTGCAGTCCCCGGGAGCCAGTCCCCGGCAGGCCCACAGTGTCCCCCTGGAGCACCTGCATCCACTCTCTGCCTGAGGGCTCTCTCCTGCAGCGGGAGCTTCCTCTCCTGCGAGCCTGTGCCAGCCTGCAGCACAGAAGCCTTCACGACCCGGGGTAAACCCTCCACCCACGGGCACACAGCCAGTCCGGGTGGGATCTCGTCTCCCAGCAGGACTAGGATGGATGCTCACCTCAGTGCTCCCTCGTCAGGCCCCGCCCTGGCGCTCCTCCTCCAGGCTCCCTTCCCCATGGCCTCCCTCGGGCCTCCTCCCTCACCTGCAGACAAACCACTCGCCCTATGTCCTGGTCTGCGTTGGGGCCCAGACTCTGCGGAGGCTGCACGCTGGCTGTGACGTGGAGCAGGTTGTCCAGCTTTCTGGACTTGAGCTTCCTCACCTGTGAGACGGGGACACAGGCCTGCCTCCCGGAGTCGCCAGAGGAGACGCAGCGTGGGGAGACGCACACCGCTGCAAAGAAGGACGCCCGCTGATCACCCAGGGAAAACCCCAACCTTGCCAAAGCAACAGGAGCTCACGAGGCTGCGGGAGGAACGCGGGCAGCCTGTCCACACAACGTGGAGAGTCGCTGACGAGTGTGGCCGTGCAGGGTAGGCCCCCGGACAGTGGAAGAGCCATTCGACAAGGAGGGGGACAGGACAGAGGCTTCCAAGGAGAAAGATTTAAGTGTTGGAGGATCACAGAGGCCTTAGGAAAATCATGAGGCCCTGGAACATGTTTACTGAAATGCTATTATTGGCCGGAAGAATGTGTTACAAACACCCAGTCCACTCTGGATTACTTCTCATTGGTTGTAGGAATGAGTGCACACTTGTGATTAGAACCCACATTTTGTTAAGTGTAGGATATCTTTATTTTTCTTAACTTTTAATTATTTTTTTTTGTCGATGAAGTGCCAAGCATGGGTTTTCTCCGTTCTTTTCTTTGCATGGGTAGCCTCTACTTTCAGAAGCGGATTCCTGGTGCTCATCACCCCTGCTAACCCGAGGGACAGCCCTCTTTCAGGTCACACAGTGGATGTGAGCTCCAGGTGGGCAGGGACCACGTGGGGTCATACTCACTGGTGAAGTTACAGTGCTCGGCCCATGGCAGGGACCAGAACGTATTGGCTGAATGAGTGAGTGAAACAATGAACGAATGCATGAATGAGTACATGAGTGCAGGAGTGAGTGAGTGAAGGAATGAGTGAAGGAATGACTGGGTGAATGAAGCAGTAAGTGAGTAAACCACAGAAGCTGGATCCACACAGGAGGAGCCTTTATCTGTTGCGGGCTCACACGGGGTCACAGCACAAGCCCTGGACGGTGGCATGGAGCATGTCCAGCTGTCCTCCCAGCGCTGAGCCTCCGTCACCTGCAACACAGTGTGGTCCTGGATCTTCTTCAGCTCCTCCTCAAACAATGCTGAATGTTCCCAGGAGCAGGGCAGCAGGAAGGGAACCTGAGGAGGGACTTCCCAGACCCTGCGCCCTGGAGGACCACTGTGACAGCCTGGCAGGGGGCTCTTAACACGCTCCGGGCACCAGGCTAGAGATGCTCAAACAATTGCTCAGGGAAGTCTCCCAACAGCCCATCAGGAGGCCAAGTTATTTCCTCATTGTACAGATGGGGAAACCGAGGCTGAGAGCCTCACCTGCATCACCAGCTAGAAAGAGGCTGAGCAGGGACTAGGACCCCTGTTTCTCTGACTTTGGATCATTGCAAACCACTGTCCTGCACTGTGGCCTCCTCGGGCTCAGGGGTCCCGGCCTCCCTGGGGCCTGCACCCTTCTGGCCTCCAGCCATCACTGAACTAAAGGGACAGGGCCACTCCGTCTGCCTGGGGCTGGGTATGGTGGCCGGGGAATGGCCAGCTGTGGGCGCTGTGGGCTCTCCCAGTACCAAGGACCAGCCTATCCCCCCGCAGAGTGAGGTCTCTCTGGGCATCAGGACCAAAAGTTCTCAGAACTTTAGGGAAAAGAGGTCCCTCTCTCAGCATGGGGGAGCCCTTCTCAGGCAGGCCCAAGGGGTCTAAGAGGCACTGGGTTCAAATCCCGGCTCGGCCACTCTGCAGGGCACAGAGGGGGCAAGTCTCTTTGAGCCTCAGTTTCCTCATCAGTGAAATGAAGACAATAATTGCTCCTCCCCCAAGGAGTTGTGGGGAGAATTCAAGGAGATAGCTCAAGAGGAGAACAGAGGCCCCGGTAAGTGCTCATCACCGTGAGCTGTTCCTGCTGATGTCACCCCACTCAGAGCCCCCTGAGGCCCTTCGCCTCTGCCCACTCTGATCTCCCACCAGGCATGCCCTACTCGCTCTGACTCCGCTGTTCCTCTGGAATGCCTTTCTCCAGCCCATCTCGTCCCACGGCAGTCAGCCAGCCAGGTGGGGATCCGGGACCCAGCCCCATCTCTCCTCTCTTGATTCCTCTTCATTAGAGCTAGCAGCTGTTGAGATCTGAGAAGGTGCAGGGCACTCCAGGTGCAGCCTCAGCGAACTTGTCTGACACCACCATGAAAGGTCGGCTGTCACCCCACTTCACAGGTGAGGAAACCGAGGCTCCAATGGCAGTGCCTCTCCGAGGTCACCAGGGCTCTCTCCCTCATCCCCACTGAGCAGGGCCCCTCCATCGCAGAGGCTGAATGTGCTGGATATGTGGGCTGGGGCTGGCACAGTGCCTGAGGCAGCCATCACTCCTGGAAAACACTGAGGTGTGCTTTGGGCACGATGACCTTCTCCAAAGCCTCTAGCCCCGTGCTCTGACCTTCTGGCACCTTCTATGACACCTCCACTCTGTCTTGTAAGAGTCACTTCTGCTCACACAAGCTCAAGTGGGTCCTGCTGTTGCAACTGAGAACTCCCCCTGGAGGGAGCATGTTCAAGGAGGTCCCTGTGACTCACTGCACTGACCTAGATGTACTTTCCTGACTGAGGATGGGGCTCTCTGCTTGGAGGGAGAGGGAGCAGGCAGGAGTGTCCAGACCCTCATCATCATCTGTCCTGGATGGCAGGCCAGGCTGCTCAGCTCAGGTGAGTTAGGGAGCAGGAGGGGCATGGGCAAGGCCAAATCGGGGTCAGGTGTGTTAGGGGCGGGGCCCGGGGTGAGGGGAGTGGTAGGGACAGAAGCAACAGGAGCGAGGCCTTCCAGCTGGGCAGGTCACCCCAGGTACCTTCATCCCCTGCATCCTAGCTGCTCCTCCTTCTCCCTCCCTCCCTCAGGTCTCTGCTTCAGGGTCTCTGGACTCCCTGTTCCCAAACAAGATCACAGGGTAGAAGGAGACCTTGGGGGTCAGAGACTGTGACCAACACCTTAACATCATGTTTACATTATGAGCCAGAATCTCTGCCTCTAGGGATCGGTCCTAAAGAAGTAGAGATTTATGGATGCAGGTGTTCCTTTCAGCACGATGACGGGAGTGAAAAATCAGAAATGATCCGTGTTGCCCAGCAGAGGCTCTTAGGCAATTCTGAGGCCGATGCAGAGGAGAAAGAGGATTGACTGGCCAGGGTCCAGCCCTGGGGAAATCAGGTTCCAGAAGAGCACACTCCCTGCCGTCCTTCCCACACGATAGCCACAAGTGCACACCCACACACACTTGCACATAGACATACCCATGTGCATACAGATGCACACAGCTGAATGGGCACATGCACACACGTGCACACACACGTGCATACAAAGGCAAAGGACTGAAACGGTGAACACTGCCTGTTAAGGGCACTCCTCAGTTTCCACTTAATTCTTAATTCCCTTAGAATTCATTCTTTTACTGTAATTAACGTACATTGTCTTCGTAATAAAAACCTTTACAAAGAAAAACTAAATAATGTACTTCAGTCCAAAGATGAATGATAAATGGATAACATTAACATGTGATTTTAATCTTGTTAGAATTATAAGAGGAATAGAGGCACATTCTATCAAGTTGAAACATCACGCAGGCCTCTAAAGGAGAAGAGAAGCGAGTGGCAATTCCCATCCCCAGAGGTGAGCCCCATGGATGATTTGGTACGTATCTCTCTGGCTCTGTCTCTCTCTTTCTCTGTCTGTCTCTGTCTCTCTCTCACACACAGATTCATGTTCCTAGATGCATGTCTCCCGGCTGATATCACATATTAGTGGTCTTACAGATGGGACGGATGGATCCCATCGCCTCGCCATGGACAGTAGCGTTCCTTCCAATTGCTTGCTATTGCAACCAGTGCTGTGATGAATAGTCTGGAAAATACATCTTTGAAAAGTTGGGCAGGAATTTCTGTGGGATGAAGTCCTGGGATCAGTACCGCCAGCACAGGCGTGCCCCTGGGGACTGCGATGGGTCCTGCAGGTTGGTCTCCAGAGAGGAGTGTCCTTTCACACTTGTCTCTAGGGGTCTACTGGGGCCTCTGCTTCCTCACATTGTCACCAGGTCTGGTCGTCACCACACTGGAACCCAGCCCGTCTGATGGGGCCCAGTGCCCTCTCCACAGTGTCTCCATGTGCGCGTCTCCTCCTCGGGGAGCTCGCGCATCTCTGACACACGCTGCCCCTGTGTATCACCTCTCGTTGGCGTTGAATGTGTTTGCTCTTTATCTCTTTTTAAAACTCTGACTTTCGAGCGTTTTTTTGGACCACAAGGGTGCGTAACCTTTCCCTGGCCTTGTGTCATGAGGAATACATTCCGGTTTGTGGTTTGTCTTTCCAGCTTTCTACCCTTTCTTGTTTTTGTTTTGGCCGCAGGAAGAGCAACGCGTTTCGTGTGTGGCTTCTGGCTCTGGTGTCCCACGTAGAACAGCAGTCTGTACCCCAAGATTATGCACATATTTACCAGAAGGGCTTTCTTTGATACATCAAATCTAGACTCCATCTGGGATTTTCCTATCAAATTAGAGAAATTCTATTTCAAATAAAAACAGAAAAGGAAAACCTATCAGGCCGTGCGAAAAGAAATGGGCAGACACACATGGCCACCTACGGCATGATTTCACTTATAAGAAACATGCAGAACAGATTAAAAAAAAAACAAAACAGTGACAGAAAACAGATTAGGGGTTGCCAGGGCCTGAGGGAGAAAGTGGGAGTGAGTGCTTTTAGAACAGGGTGTTCTTTTGGAGAATGAAATATTGTAAACGCATACAGCGGTGATGGCTGCACAGCATTGTGAATGTACTTAATGCTCATGAAGTGTACAATTTAAAATGAAAAACAGTAAACTGTTAAAAGATGAAAGTGAAATTTATTTTAAATAATCAAGATATAAACAATAAAAAAAGCAATGAAAGGAACCATGAAATAGAGAAACACAATTAGGAGGATGGGGAAGGAAATTGGTGGTAAGGGAGCAGGTGGAACAGGTGGGACTGGAGGTGCTAATGAGGGAGGTTCCCGAGCCAGCTCTCACAGGCCTCAGAATTTGGCCTCAGCTGCCTCTCTGTCTCATGCAGGCGCCTGTGCAGAGCTTGACTCTCCTTGCACAGAGGCTGGGCCCTCAGCTGCCTCCTGATCTCCTGCAGGAGCCTGTGCAGGGGATGGCTCTCCCTGCACAGAGGCTGTAGCCTCAGCTGCCTCCCTGTCTCCTGCAGGAGCCTGTGCAGGGGATGGCTCTCCCTGCACAGAGGTTGGGGCCTCAGCTGCCTCCTGTTCTCCTGCAGGAGCCAGTGCAGGGGATGGCTCTCCCTGCTTGGAGGCTGATGCCTCAGCTGCCTCTTGGTTTGTCTTTCCAGCTTTCTACCCTTTCTTGTTTTTGTTTAGGCTGCAGGAAGAGCAACGCATTTCGTGTGTGGCTTCTGGCTCTGGTGTCCCACTTAGAACAGCAGTCTGTACCCCAAGATTATGCACATATTTACCAAAAGGGCTTTCTTTGATACATCAAATCTAGACTCCATCTGGGATTTTCCTATCAAATTAGAGAAATTCTATTTCAAATAAAAACAGAAAAGGAAAACCTATCAGGCCGTGCGAAAATAAATGAGCAGAAAACACATGGCCACCTATGGCATGATTTCACTTATAGGAAACATCCTGAACAGATTTAAAAAAAAAAAGGAAACAGTGACAGAAAACAGATTAGGGGTTGCCAGGGCCTGAGGGAGAAAGTGGGAGTGAGTGCTTTTAGAACAGGGTGTTCTTTTGGAGAATGAAATACTCTAAACGCATACAGCGGTGATGGCTGCACAGCATTGTGAATGTACTTAATGCTCATGAAGTGTACAATTTAAAATGAAAAACAGTAAACTGTTAAAAGATGAAAGTGAAATTTATTTTAAATAATCAAGATATAAACAATAAAAAAAAATCAATGAAAGAAACCAAGAAATAGAGAAACACAATTAGGAGGATGGGGAAGGAAATTGGTGGTAAGGGAGTAGGTGGAACAGGTGGGACTGGAGGTGCTAATGAGGGAGGGTCCTGAGCCAGCTCTCCCAGGCCGCAGAGATTGGCCTCAGCTGCCTCCCTGTGTCCTGCAGGCGCCTGTGCAAGGGATGGCTCTCCCTGCACAGAGGCTGGGGCCTCAGCTGCCTCTCGTTCTCCTCCCTGAGCCTGTGCAGGGCTTGGCTCTCCCTGCACAGAGGCTGGGCCCTCAGCTGCCTCCTGTTCTCCTGCTGGAGACTGTGCAGGGGATGGCTCTCCCTGCACAGAGGCTGGGCCCTCAGCTGCCTCCTGTTCTCCTGCCGGAGAGAGTGCAGGGGATGGCTCTCCCAGCACGGAGGCTGGGCCCTCAGCTGCCTCCTGTTCTCCTGCAGGAGACTGTGCAGGGGATGGCTCTCCCTGCACAGAGGCTGGGCCCTCAGCTGCCTCCTGTTCTCCTGCAGGAGACTGTGCAGGGGATGGCTCTCCCTGCACAGAGGCTGGGCCCTCAGCTGCCTCCTGTTCTCCCGCTGGAGGCTGTGCAGGGGATGGCTCTCCCTGCACAGAGGCTGGGGCCTCAGCTGCCTCCTGTTCTCCTGCAGGAGGCTGTGCAGGGGATGGCTCTCCCTGCACAGAGGCTGGGGCCTCAGCTGCCTCCTGTTCTCCTGCAGGAGACTGTGCAGGGGATGGCTCTCCCTGCACAGAGGCTGGGCCCTCAGCTGCCTCCTGTTCTCCTGCAGGAGACTGTGCAGGGGATGGCTCTCCCTGCACAGAGGCTGGGCCCTCAGCTGCCTCCTGTTCTCCTGCAGGAGACTGTGCAGGGGATGGCTCTCCCTGCACAGAGGCTGGGCCCTCAGCTGCCTCCTGTTCTCCTGCTGGAGGCTGTGCAGGGGATGGCTCTCCCTGCACAGAGGCTGGGGCCTCAGCTGCCTCCTGGTCTCCTGCAGGAGACTGTGCAGGGTATAGCTCTCCCTGCACAGAGGCTGGGGCCTCAGCTGCCTCCTGGTCTCCTGCCAGAGAGAGTGCAGGGGATGGCTCTCCCTGCACAGAGGCTGGGCCCTCAGCTGCCTCCTGTTCTCCTATAGGAGCCTGTGCAGGGGATGGCTCTCCCTGCACAGAGGCTGGGGCCTCAGCTGCCTCCTGTTCTCCTGCAGGAGCCTGTGCAGGGGATGGCTCTCCCTGCACAGAGGCTGAGGCCTCAGCTGCCTCTTGGAGTCCTGCGGGAGTCTGTGCAGGAGATGTCTGTCCCAGCACGGAGGCAGGGATCTCAGCTGCCTCCTCGTCTCCTGCAGGAGGCTGTGCAGGGGATGGCCCTCCCTGCACAGAGGTTTGGGCCTCTTCTGCCTCCTGGTATGCTACAGGAGACTCTGCAGGGGATGGCGCTCCCTGCACAGAGGCTGGGGCCTCAGCTGCCTCCTGCGCTGCTGCAGGACATGGTGGGTATGATGGTTCTCCCGGGATTGAAGCTGGGTCTTCTGGTGGCTCTGAGGGTTTTATCACTGTCACTGCAGACCGTCTCCCGGTAGCTGCTGGTCCAGGCCTGTGGGACACCGGCGCCTCCATCGGGGAGATGGATGGAATATCCCCTTCCGCCAGCTCCACGCTGATCTTCTTCGTGGAGCTCTGCAAAGACAGTGACTGGCTCCGTCCCAGAGGCATCAGAGCCCTGCCCAGCTGTCCTTGCTGCTGCTTCTGCCCTCTGGTCCTAATTCTCCCAGATCAGGCACACACCTGTGTCTGCACATTATTCCACCCCTGAGGAAAGACCTACACCTCAGGGGCTTGGGATAAACCTCAGGCAGAAGGGCACCACCCCGCACTCCACATCCCACCCAGCCGGCCTTGACCTGGGCTTTGAACCTGACCGACCCCCCAAGGCTTCTAACACCTCACCGACTGCTCCTGCTCACGGTGGTCTACCCACATGAACCCGCCCTTCCAGGCACACATGGGGAGGGGATGTAGGGCTGCCCAGATGGGACCACAGTGGTAGCCTGGTTTGGAATGGCCTTCCCTGGGCCTCCCGGTGTTACCTTTCCGTCCCTCCGGGTAAACGACCAGAGCCGTCGGCCGTGAGAGGGGCACCAGCATCTGCATCGGTCTTTGGGGGCTTTCCTGGGGCTCCGGCCCCTGGTCATTGGGAAGCAGCAACTAAACATGTTGCTAGAGAAGTGAGCTCGCTTGGGGGCTGTGTTTAGGATGTGGGTGCCTAGTTACCAGGGTTCCAAGTTCTATTGGGCTCTGTGAGGTCACTTCCTGGGATCTCCTTACCTAAGCTTCCTCCTCACACAAGACCTTCCTAAGGGCCCCCCGGGCTGCTGACTGCTCACTCTCCATCTCCACACCCTGTCCAGACACAGTCACACTGACACAGTCCACCCCACAGCCTCTGGGGAGGTCTGGACGCAACCAGGGCCCCAGCTTTGAGGACACAGAGTTGAATTCAGTCCCGCTCCTGCTTCTTGCCAGTGATGTCACCCTGGACAACCCTGCGCCTCTCAGGGCCTCCCCTCTCAGGGTCTCTCCTGTGTTCATGTCCCTCTCTGTGTAGTGGGGGTCATTCTAGCATCTACTTCCTAGGGATGTCATCAGGTGTATAGACCTAGAGATCCCTTCAGAGGCTGTGAATCCCGTGGGCTGCTCCCACACGTAGCTCCTGCACAGACTTGGCAGTGCAAGGATTACAGAAAGGGCTGGCTGTGGCAGAGAATACAACGCAAAGAGGCTTGGGTCTGCTGGGCGTCTGGGAGAGGCACTTCCCCTCTTGCCTGTTTCCCAGTGTTCCTAGGGAGGGTTGAAATGAAATGACGTTCAGACATCATCTCCTTCTGGCTCGCAACCCTCCAGGGCCTCCTGTTATGTTTAGACTCAGGTCCAAGTGCCTGAGTGGCTGTCATCTCAGCCTATGTGGTGGGCAGCCCCCACAACGGCTCCCAGCGTTCCCACTTCCTAGGCACACATCCTATGTAATCCCCGCTCCTCTATGAGAATGGACTTTGCGGCTGGCTTCTAACCAATAGAATAGGGCCGAGTGATGGGATGTCACTTCCACGGTCAGCTTAATGAAAAGTCTGTGACTTCTGTGTGGTTCTGTCTCTCCTGTGTTCATTCTATCTCTCTGTCTCTGTCTCTCTCTCTCTGTCTTTGTCTCTCTCTGTCTCTGTGTCTCTGGCTGTCTGTATCTCTCTTGGTCTCTCCCTGTCTCTCTGTCTCTCTCTTTGTCTCCCTGTCTCTGTCTGTGTCTACTCTCTTTGTCTCTCCTCCCCATCTTTCTATCTCTGTGTGTCACTGTCTCTCTTTCTCTCCCTCTTTCTGTCTCTCTGATCCACTATTCAGGAGAAGCCATATCAGATATTATGAGCTTCCTTCCCTATGACACCCCCTAATGCAAAGAACTGGCAGAGGGTCCCGGCCCACAGACAGAAAAGGCCTGAAACCCCCCATCCAAACTGAATCCTACCACTGCCCCGATACTTGTGAATGATCTCCGAGATGGCTCCTGCCTCTATCGAGCTTCAGTTGAGAACACAGCCCCAGCCTCCTGCTAGACCTTGACGGGGAGCCTCCCAGCTGACCTGAGCCTGGACCCTGGTAGAGACACTGTCAGATGCTCAATGATAGGTCTCGTAAGTGCTAAGTGAGGCTAATGCTGTCACCCAGCATAGACAGCTAGTCCCTCCTTCCAGGCCTGGGTCTGGCCCTGCCATCCTCTCTCCCTCACTTCTCTCCTCCCCAGCTCACTCTAGCCACACTGGCTCTTTTCTCACCTCCTCTCTCGTCAAATCCTCTTCTGCCTCCAAGTCTCTGTGCCTTTGAGCTTCGCCCCAGCACGCTGTTTGCAGACAGATGCAGGGCTGGCTCCTCTTGTCCTTCTGCTCAGGGCACAAATGTCCCCAGGGGGGCCCTTTACACCCACCTAGGGGCTCCAGGCCCTCCCTCCTCCAGCACCCTGCTTCGTTGCTCTGTAGCACCTTCTCTTCTTTTTCACATGGATTTGTTCATGATTTTGTCCTTTCCACCTCCAGGCTGTGAGCTCCTGGAGGACAGAGACCATGTGGGTGCTTTCAGCACTGCCCTCAGGACTAACATGGGCCCTGCTCAGGGTGAGTGCTGGGGCCACAGTAGCTGAAAGAATCATGAAAGGATCTCAGGGTCCCCTCCCGCCTCTGAGCAGCTCCCATTGTGGACGTGGATGCCAGTAATCAAAGGTGCCTGTTGCTTTGGACAGGGGAACACCCAGAACGAGCCCTGGGCGTCCCTTCCCTGCTCCACTTGCTGCATTGAGCATGAGTGGACACAGGACACCCCTGGTGGTCAGCCCCAGCCTTGCAGCCCCAGGCAGGAAAGCAGAAAGCAAAACACACACCTTTCTTTGTTTGGGGTCCTCAAGGCAGTGGTTCCACCAGGGCCCAGGACGCAAAGGAGCAGGACCTGTGGGCTCCAGGAGGGACGTGAGGGACCTCAGAAGCCTCTCTTGCTCCCCGCTTTCCCTCCACTGGCCGTGGCGTGTCCCGTTGACTCACAAGGCCTCCTCGCCCCAGCCAGGGCAATGACTCCACCTCACTTCCAAAGGAGGCCCCCGAGGCTCCGACAAGGATGGCCTTGTCCCTGGTCCCCAGACAAGTCGACCAGTGCTCTGCCATGTTCTGCACTGCCCGGGGCCCCAGTCCCCAAGCTCTCAGGCTGCCTTCTGCTCAGCAAGACCTCGAGGGAATGGAATGCATTTTACAAGGACTCAGAGAACAGTGGGTCATGGATGGAGAACGAAGGTCAATAGACTCTTCTACAAGCCTGTGGGACCCTTAGATTCACCCCATCTATGCACCCCAATTTACAGAGGTGTAAGATCTAGCCTTCTATGCTGTATCCCCTCCCCCCTAGGGGGTCACATCCTAGTTCCCGGTGCCCAGAGTGGTGGCCACAGGACGCCAGACCTGGTTCTCTACAGGCTGCTCTAGGGATGGCCCCAACCCCTGCATCCCCCTGTGTACCTTGGGGACCCCCTGCCCACCAGTCTGGCATCTCTCCCCTTCATGCTATGGGCCTGGGCATGTTGTTAGGGGACCGGATGCCCATGCCCCATGGCAGAGCTGCCTCCAACCTCTTTCTTCCTTCCTCCTGTCACCTCCCCAGTGAGCACTTCCCTTCTGAGACCGGGCTGGGCATTCAGAGTGTGTGTGTATGCTTGTGTGTGTGAGTGTGTCCACGTGGGGATGCGTATAGCAAAGGGCCCTACATGGGAGGGCGTTGGCAGGGGTCCCCCAGGGTATTAGGGGCTCTCATTCCCAAAGCAAACCCCTTGGAAGTGCTGAGGCTGGCCTAAGAGCTTGGAATGCTCTCTTCCCCTCTGGACTCTGCCCACCTTGTGACCCCAGGGCCTGTCCCTGCTTCTCCTGGCCTCAGTTTCCCAACTGTCCTGTGAGGGTTGGACACGGAGCAACATCAGCCCCGATGAGCATGGACATGGCCCGGGATCTCCGCCCACATGAGTGTGGCAGGGATACCCTCACGGTCTCACAGGCCTCTCTCCTGTGCGGCAACCAGGCCTCCTGTCCATGGTCAGGCACACAGAGGGGCCCTGCAGACAGCACTTCTGGGTGACACAGCTCGCAGCACACACGTGTAACACAACGGTCCCTTGACATGGCTGCTTTCGTCTGTCCCCTCCCCAGCCAACTGCTCGGTGACCCTCACACCCCCTACGTCGCAGGAACACGCCACAGAAGCCAGGTGGGCCACACGGTGCACAGTTGGGTAGGTTGGACATCTGGGGACGTGAGGGTCACTGAATATACACCGACTTCACTGTCCTGGTCCACAGACTCCATCCCAGGGTCCAGCTCCATGCATGGCTGGTCCTGCAGACACGAAGACAGTGGTGGACACAGACCCTGGGCAGGGAGAAGGCCAGGCTGCCCTTTTCCCTCCTCCTCTACACCCCCTCCCTACCACATGAGGTCCAGCCAGTCCCTGCCTGCAGCCCTGGCGGGTGTAGGAGGAGCTGAAGGGAGCCCAGCTGGGCAACTATTGGAGGGAGTTACTGTTATTAGGGAGCCCACTGGGTGCTGAGTGATTGCACCCCATTTTACAGATGACCAGTGGTCCCAGCATTCAAGGTCACTCTGCTCTAAGTGACCAAGTCCAGACGTGAACAGGGGACTAGAAATCCTTGATTTTCACCAGCATTGAGCCCAGCATTGACCATCGAGGCCTTGTCCTGCGTTGGGGCTCCCCCAGCCAGGCGACCTCCTGAGTCCAAGCACTTTGGGCAGCTTCGTCTCCCTGCTTGAATCCCAACACACTCTCCTGAGGTCAGAGTCACTGACCCCATTTTTCATGGAGGAAACTGAGGCTCCGAGAAGACACCACATGACCTTGCCTGTCACAGGGCTGTGAGGTGACCCAGCTGTGGGTTTGACCCCAGGTCAATCTGACCCTAAAGGCTCTGCTAGCACAGGAGCCTGAGGAGGTGGCCTGTGAGCCCAGCACAGAGGTGAGTCCATCCTGGATGGGGGCTCGGGGGAGGGGCACTGCAGGCTAGGAGCTCTGAAGGGGGCAGGGGCTTGGCAGGGTCCTTGGGGAGGAAGGCTTTAGGGAGGGTGGGGTGCGGTGAGGGGTGCACTCTGGGGACGGTGTCTGGACCAGATCACACAGGGCCGTGACTCAGGCAAGGAGTCGGGCTTCACTACAGGTTGGTTGGACTTGAACGAGCAGTCTCATCAGAGCCTCAGGCGGTTAGATCCTAGATTTGGAGGGAGCTCGGTGGGCACCTTATCCACCTCCACTCAAGCCCAGATCCCCAAGAACCAACAGGATGAGAAGGCTGCCTCCATTTCTTCCCATGTACAGTGGGCACTGTGGCGGTTGCCTACCTCCTGCCTGGGCTGGGCCTGCTGCCTGGAGGGCCCAGAGAGGGCTTCTTGTCAAAGTAGCCATTCAGGACAGGTCTGTGCTCAGAGAGCTCTGAGTGATGGGACCAAGGGCACGTCCCACCAGTGGGCTAAACAAGACGCTCCTGTCCACGTTGCTGTTGTTTACTCCAGGTGGACAGGGATGATGCAGCATCGCCCACCGTGTGGATGGAGAGGGCCAGCGAGGAGCTATGGTTGAAGAGCCTGAGACACGACGCTTGTGTGTGACCAAAGCTGCCATGGGTGTGGTGGAGGCTGAGGAGGAGGAAGTGCTGCTGGAGGCCAAGATGAAACCAGAGACCATCGGGGACCAGGGGGCGGTTGATTTCCATCACTGTGGGGGTGGCATGATCAGCAGAGTCTCTGGACCCGGCAGGACACCCCAGGCCGGCATCCAGCTCCTGGGGTTCTTGGCCCCTTTGTAGGTGTCACTGGGGAACACTGGTCCCGGGCAAGAAGGGACTGGGAGTGGGCTGTCAGGGAGAATGGGGAGGGCAGCCACCTTCTTTTCCTTGCCATCAGGGGCCTCTGGCTCAAAACTCATGTTGCTCTCCTCCACCTTGGAGCTGGAGGAACCAGCCAAGTGCTCGCTGAGCATTGGACAATGTCCCTGCCACTGAGGTCCTGGCCCCACCTGAGGTGTCCCAGCACTTGGAGTGGGAGCCGTGCCTGGTCCTGAAGCCTGTGTTGGGGCCTGTTGGCTTGGAGGCTGGACGGAAGGGCTGCATTTGCAGAGGTCACGCCCCCTGGGTGAGTGGGGACCCTGGGACACCTGAAGTCACAGATGCAAGTGACCCGCACCTGGGAAGGTGTGAGGGAGGTGCACAGAGGGCAGTGCCTCAGTGGCAGGCAGAGCTTCATGCCCATGGGCAGCACTCCTTGGCAAAGATCAGCTAGTCCTTTGGACCCTAGAGGGCAGAAGGCACCTAAGGCTCCCAGTGGTCCACGGGAGGCCAGGACAGCCTGCTGACTGGCAGGCATCAGGCCTGCAGCACGAGAGGTTCAGGGTGAAACTGCTCCTGGGTAGCCTGGGCCAGCTGGTTGGACAGAAAAGATGGCCACCTGGTTTTTGTCACTCTAGTCTGTACGTGCTCATCTCCCCAGCTAGCCAGACCCTGGGGAGGGTGGTCCTGTGGCTAAACAGCACTAGGGACTGAGGAGAAGGTGCCCTTGGCAATATCGAGTCCCTCTTCTTCATGTGAAGCAGGGTTGAGCTGGCTCCATGCCTGACCTCACCCCCTTGGTGACGGCGGGCTTCCTCAGGTCAAAGTCATACTAGGCATCGGGTTCATGGCACTGAACACATTGGCATCCTCAGGGGTCTTCAGCATCGGGGGGAGGGGCCAAAGGAGGGTTGGCTGTGCTCAGGACAGCCACACCAGGGCCAGGGAAATGCACAGAGACAGGAAGCAGATCAGTGCTTGTCAGGGGGTGGGGGAGTGGATATGGGGGCATGGCTGCTTCATGGGTACAGGGGTTCTGGTGGGGTGAAGCAATGATCTGGAACTAGATAACGGTGACGGTACACAGCATAGAGGATGTAGTTAATGGCCGGCCCTGAATTGTACAACTTTAAGTGATGAAAACATTAAACTTTATTGAATCTAAATTGGAACACATAAAACATAAGAAATCATAAAACATAGAAAAGGGAAAGACATCTCTGGGTGGGGGCTGGAGCCGGCCGGGCCTTAGTTGCTGGCGATGTGGGTGGTGCTGCAGCTGCCCTAGTGCTGGAGCCACTGCTGTGGCTGATGCTGGAGATCCCCCCAGCTCTGGCTGTGCAACTGGCTCAGGAGCTGGACCTGAGCTGGGGCTAGAGCTGGGTCTGTCTCAGGCGGTGGTGCCTGACCTGCTTCTAGAATTGGCTCCGGTCCTGAGACTGACTCTAGCTCTGCCTTATTGACAGATGTGGTGCGGGAGCTAGTGATGGGAATGGCTGCGGCTCTGGAGCTGGTCGAGTGTGGGAGCTGGAGGAGCTCTAGTTCTGGAGCTGGCTGCAACTGAGCTCTGGAGCTGCTGCCAGAGCTCTCACTAGTCCACAGCTGGAGCAGGATCTGCTTCTATGTGGCTCTAACTTTGTAGGTTGAGGTAACTCTGGCTCTGCTGCTGGTGACCGAGCCTTCTCTAGCTCCACAGCTGGTAAACAACGTGTCCTGACCTTTAGATGGTGTCAGCGACATCACCAACCCATCATGAGCTGTCCATCAGATGGTGGGAGCACTCCAGCAAATAGCATCTATTACATTAGTGTTATTTCATCTCAGTTCCAGTTACATATTTATTTTAAATATACTTAGAAGGAGACTAGGATAACAGAAACCATTTACTCTTTGCTGAGATTTAACAGAGCACACCTTATTGATGTCGTTTTTTAAGAACTATTACACAGTGGAAGACACCATTCTCCTTCCTCTCTCTTTCCTCCCCAAAGGTAACTACTGTCTTGAAGTTAATATATGTATTCTATACACATTTTCTCTTGCAGAAAACAGTTGTCCCCAATTTGCTGAGATTTTTTTATGTGTCTATCAAAGATATGCTTCTGAGCAGATGCTGTTAAAAACTCTGTCCTTTCAAAGTAAAGATGACAAGTCAACCATTAGTTGAGAAACTACCTGCTTTTTAGACATCATTTTTAAAAGAGAGGTTTGAAAATATCTCCATCATGTTACCATTGATCCTCCCTATTTGGAAGAGTTACATTCTATTAATTTTTAGCAAACACTGCATGAGCCAGACTGAACCAGGACTCCTAGGGGAAGGACAAGGTTAGGTTTCTGCAGTCTTTGGTCGTGACATGTTTGGGAACCTGTCAACGCATAGCCTTGTTTTATGTTTGTCTCTTTTGAAAAGACCTTATTTAGTATAGACTGTAGACGCATTATTTGAACTCCCAGCCAATATCACTATCCATAACCCATGCCTGGAGGAAGCTCATCTAACGCAAGTGTTTTCTACATATGGCCCATCACAGGCTTCCTGTGCTTAGGAACACTACACAGCACTTCAGCACTATGTTTGCGGATCATTACAAAGAGGAAAAACAGCAGCAAGAAGCAAAAAAGGTGAAAAACGTACCATTTAATAGACCAGGAAAAGGACACTTGTTGACCTGAGAGCTGAAACAAGAGTGTCACCTTGTTCTACCTCAGCTGGGAACGTGCGCCTCAGGCAACTCCCACTTTCTGCCACTCTGCACCCGTCCAGGAATTACCAGGGAAAACACAGTGTGTGTTGGGTTTGGATTCACCTGTAAATGTTAGTGACTAGGTGATTTCACGAATATCAAATTACTGAATAAGGAGGATTGACTCTGTTCTGTTGCCAAAAACAATGAGTGTGTGAAACTCATACTTCAGAACTTCAACATGGAAGGCTTTCTAATCTGCTTTAAAATCTACATGAAGAGTTTCATGGTTTTGAGCCATTTGTTAAAAATGTCAAAAACATCTTCTGATTGGTTTAAAAGAACAACTGATTGACCTCAGGAATGGCTGTGTGTACTCACCATCTCTGATTTCTCTCATTCTCTCTTGAACCCATTCCAATGAACCCCCACCACCCCACTACAACTCTTTTTTCCACGGTCACAAGTGACCACCACATTGCTAAGTCCTACAGTCATTTGTCAGTCTGTGATTTACTTGATCTACCAGCACTTGACATAACTATTCACTATGTATGTTAATAAAGTCTGGTAATAGCCAATAAATTATTTTGGGACAATCAGATATTCATTTGACAAAATATTAATAAATATTCTATTTGGTCTCACACCACTCCTTAAAAATCAACTCCAAATCTGAATATAATAAACAATAAAACTTGAATGAATATTAAAAGTATTAGATTGTTTTAAAAAGATTATAGAACATCTTTATATCTTGGATAATAGACAGTCTTGCTAAACGAGACTCAGAAAGCAGAACTCTAGTCGACAAGATTCATAAAACTAACTACAGCAAAATATAACTTTGTAAGACCAAAGGCACCGTAAATTAAGTAAAAAAACAGAAGAAAACACTCCAACATGTAATCAAGGGTTTCTCTGCAGACTATATGAAGAACTCCTGTAAACTAATGAGAGACAAACCATTCAGTGGAAGTGTGGCAAAGGACACGAACAGCCAAACAATTCTCAGTGGAGGAAATATGAAATGCCAGTAACCAAGAAGTGTTCAACCTTCCCAGAGATGACAGAAATACAAAATAAATCAACAAAGAGACATGCCTTAGATATCAGATTGACAAACATTTACAAAGTTTGTTTCAGGTGTTGGTTACATGGAAAAATGAATCCACTCATACAGTACTGAAGCACAACTTTTGGAGAACAAATTGAAAATACCTGTTGAATTTCTCAAATGAGCATTTTCTATGACTCAGCAGTTCTGTTTATTAGTATCTGCCCAGGAGATACCTTCACACAGATGCAAAACGAAACATGCATAAGAATATTCTTCATAATATTGTAATAGCAAAAAATGGGGACAACCCAAACGTGCACCAAAAGAAGAATGGTTCAACAAGACGTAGTTTATTCATAATAACATGTCAGAGTGACAAAGAATGGAGTAGATCCAAGCAAATTGTTACAGAAGTATCTCCCATATAGTTTTGGGTGAAAAGAGGAGGCTGCAGAATGAGGTGCATATTATACCATTTTCTTTAAACACACAAAACAAAAAGAAAAGAATATTTTTTCTACAGCGACAGATATATGTGGGGCTGTGGTTAAAGGAGCCTTTAGCTTGATCCATATATAACTTTTAATTAATTAATGTTTTACAAAGGTACTGCTTCATATATTATTTGTATAATGAAAAATTAAAATACATAAGACTAATTAAGTTCATTCTTTCCTACTAGAGAATTTCAGCGACCCCAAAGTAACTAAGAAATCAGAACGTCCACAGGAAAATGTCAGCATAGGTGGGGGACAATTGAGCTTGGCTAACATGAGCAGACATTTTTCATACATTAGGGGAGCTGATATTTTGCTGTAGGACCATCTTTGCCATGCAAACCTTGGGACAAAAGTGCAAGTATTTGCCAACATACAGCCAAGATAGAAAACCAACCAGGTCTTGAAAATAAAACGGAAAAGCCCAGTTGTCACTCTAAATCTACCTCTTCATTGGCCAAAACCAGCTTTGAAGCTGTTTTAGCCTGGTTCTCCACGAACAAGAGCCACAAAATTGACGGGCCATCATCACCACCTCATGGCTCTGCTTCTCATCGCAGGGTCCATCACCATACCCTTTGGCCCCCAAATCTCAAACCAAGAGTTCTGTCTTTTGGATATCCCTTCAAAGTTAAATGTTTTAGAAATACAAGAGACCCAAGTAGAGTTATGGATTTTTTAATTTTGACAAGTCAAGATTTTTTAAGAGACTACTATCTATCATCATTGCCAGTTTGTAAAAGAACAGCTATTTAAAACCAAGAAATCAGAAAGGCCATAAACTCATATCAGAAGACAGTCCTGCTTATCAAAGAACAGTTGAAAGTGGTATACACATTTCATAAATACGTAAATATCCCATCTATATTAATAATTGTGATCATTAGTTAGGCTGTTAAATAGGTCAACTTGACCAGGTCATGAGGTGCCCAGATCGCTGGCTAAACGTTATTTCTGAGGGTGTCTGTAAAAGTGTTTCTGGAAGAGATGAGCAGTTGAACTAGTGGGCTGAGTAAAGCAGATTGCCCTCCCTGTTGTGTGTGGGCCTCATCCAACCCACTGAGGGCCTGAATAGAACAAAAATGCCGAGGAAAGTTGAATTCTCTGTCTCTCTCTCTCTCTCTCTCTGCCTGAAGGTTTGAGCTGGGACATCAGTCTTCTCCCGCCCTTGAACTGGAACTTATACCATTGTTGTTCCTGATTCTCAGGCCTGTGGACTCAGACTGGAACTACACCGCCAGCCTTCCTGAGTCTCCAGCTTGCAGACGGAAGATCATGGCACTCCTATGTCTCCTAGTGGTTCTGTTTCTCTGGAGAACGCTGATTAACACAATCATATTTACATGCTTCTCCTTTATCAATCTGTGTCTCAGCTTTATCAATAAAGGCAGAGCTGGAGACAAGGTCTTGTACATAGATACTTAATTTGGGAGGTACCAGGAGTGAGAGAGCAGGGAGAGGTCATGAGTAATACTGTCCTTCTCATGGAGAGGCAGCCTTCCTTTGATCCTCATTGATCAGACTGGCCAGACGGCTCTGTCAGGTTCCAGGCACCCCCAGGAAACCACTGCTTGTCTGTCCTCACTCCTCCTTGTACATGGCCTGAAAATTGGCTCAGAGAACTTATGCAATTCACCACAGATAGACTCAAGTTCGCCTGGCAGAAGAGGCATTGAAAAACAGGCTGACACATGTTCTGGTTCCTTTCACATCAGATTTTATTCTTCCCTTTACTCACTTATTCTTTCAATAAAAAATGCATCAATATCTACCATGTCTTAATAATGATAGCAACATTTATTGAGCGCTTACTATATGCCTGGTACTGTTACTGCTTTATAGGTATTATTTCATTTAATCCTCACAACAGTGTTATGAGGTAAGTGCTTTTAGTATCCCCCATTTTACAGATGAAGAACAAAACACAGAGAAGTTAAATAATGTGCTTGAGGCCACACAGTCAAGAAATGGTGGCGCTCAAATATGACTCGGGAGTTTGGGCTCCTTCCTAACTGCCAGATGTCAACTGTGTTTCAGCTGCTCTGCTTCCAGGTTTCAGGCTCGTGATGGGGCATAGAGAGAAAGAGAATGCACACCGGGAGACAGGTGGGTGCCATCCCAACCCAACACAGTAAGTCGGATGGAAGTGGGCACCCAGGTGCCATCGGAGCATGGAGGGGTACTCTCACCCCAGAAGTTGGGGCCGCTGAGCTGACTCTTGAATGACAGAAAGTGGAGATGGGGCGATGTAAGTTGGGGAGGAGTCCAGGCAGCAGAAGTAACAGAAGAATACCACTGGGAACACCACAGAAGTGTGATGGTTTCAAATTTCAGTGCACACGCTCAGGTGGCAAACCATGCCATTGCCTTTTTCCTTTGGGACCTTAAAGTCTATTAGGATCCCCCATTCTCTAGGTGTCAGAAATAATCTCCTTCAATTCAGAGGCTGAGTCCACCCTGGCCCTGGGACCGTGTCCTCAACTGGGGGCTTCTGTGGAGCCATGGTATGTATCTGCATGGAGGACAAAGGTGGAGAAACCATCGTTACTCATCATCAGTCCACATGTTTCTGCTGACACTGCCCACAAGGGGTCCTTGACACAGAATACCGACTTGTTTAGTAAGCCTGTCTTATCTCCTGCTTCCTTGACCTTCTGGCTTCCTTCAGTGATGGCTCTCTCTCTGCTCTCCTTCACTGACAAGCTTCTCCAAAGACTCTCATCACCATGTCTACACTTCTTCCCCTCCCAGTCTTCATGCACTATTCAACACACAGTGATGTGTATTCTGTTCCTACAACACACCCAAAATCTTCTGCTAAGATCGCCACTGGGCTCCACGTTGCTAAATCCAATAGATGCTCTTCTCTTCATCTTAGCTGATTTCCTGGCTATATTCAACTTTCATGACCCGACACTTTCCTACTTTTCTTTCTACAACGTTGACCACCTCCAAAAGTCATCCCTGATTTTTCTCTCATCTCCTTGATTTTACCTCTCCCCAAACATTTAATCTATCACCAAGTTCTATCAATTGTATTGTCAAAAATTACACATCAAGTCTATCCACTTCTCTGCAGTTCCGCTGCTAACACAGTGGCATATGCTACAATTCTCTCTCCCCTGGATGAGTGAAACAGCCTCTTCACTCATCTCTCTGCTTCCACACTTGCCTCCAACAATCCAGTCTCTGCACAGTAGACGTGGCATCCTCAGTTCTGTGCAACATCTCATCATGTCTGGCTCCAGGAAAATTCAGTTCTGTTTTTCTTATGAAAATCTTTGGTTTTGTAAGATATCCTTGATGTTTTCTGGCATATAGTTTTATTTATCTTCATTTTTACTGTCAAAAGACACATATAATCACACACACACACAGAAACTCTCATTAAGGGCCTATTACTTGTAAATCATTAGCTTGATATAGTGAGACATAAAAAGTAACCTCATTCTTTTAAAAAGTAACTTGATAACAGGGACTCTGGCTTAAGGAGCTCATGAATTGGTTGGAGAAAAAAATAAAACAATGAAAATGTAAGCAAAGAGAAAAAGGTGTAAACAACAGTCCAACATAAAATATCATCACAAGATGGCACAAGATTAGTTGCCAAATTAAATATGAACAAATTATTTGCTACAGAAATTCACAGGAAGGAAAATACTGGAAGCTGGACTGGAAAGAAAACACTTCAGGGAAGACAGAAAATAAATTTGAATTGGCCCCTGAAGAATGAGTAGGATTTATAAAAGCACAAAGAATTAAAAAGTCATAAAAGCTCAAGTAAACTAGTTTTGCTAAAGAAGAAAGTATGGTTTACTGGGTCATCAGAAAGAAGGCTCACAACAGAATGAGGTCAGCTCAGCGAGGACCACGAATGCCAGGGTGAGAAGTCTGACTGATTTTATAGGCAATGAGAGCCACTTAAGCATTCCATGTAGGGCTTCCCATGATCAATGTGGTACTTTAGGAAGATTATTCTGGCATGGTGTGAGACTGAAGGATGAGAAGAAGCTGTCGCTAATCCACTCAGCCTCCCTATAGGGAGCTCTCATTTTTTTTTACATAAGCTTTGTGAACAGTTATCCTCCAACAACAGTTTCTGGATGAGCATCTCCAGGATGGTCATGGCTGCACATATCTTGTTTAATTGGAAGAGACCACAGATAACTAAATCACAGGCTGACACATTTATGATGAGACTGAAGAAGACAAGTCTTTACTCAGCCTGTGTCCACTGGGAAAGCAGGAGGTGCCCTCCACTCTGCTCCCTCCTCCCTTACATCCAGACAAAACACCAGCATCTCCAGGCCACCTCCCTTTGTTCCAGTCAGGTTCATCTGATGCTGTTCCTTACCTTCTCCTTATATCTGACGTCACTGCTCATGCTATTAGGTCCTAAGACTTTGGGACTTCAGCTCCTTTGGCCTTGCCTTTCTTTGGCTATGACAGCAATGGTCACCTCTTTACAGCTGAGACAAAGACCGATTATTTGCATCTTGGTCTCTCCTCTTTACCTTTTAGGGCTTCATCCTCTGGGGCAGATGCTACAGAAAGAAGAATGCCAAAATGCTTTTGCTATGTGATGACAATAAGTTATTTCTACTCTTCAAAGCCCTGTAGATCTATGGGCAGGTCTGTGCATTCCGTAGAACAATATCTTGAGAATGAAGCTCAAAATGCACTCACTCCCATTCTGTGCCAGGCATAAAATATACCCGCCAGCAGAAAACTAGGGGATTGCAACTCCAACACTTCAGTCTCAGACTTACCTTTAGTTTATTAAACACTTTAAAGGATATAACAGTTAATGATGTATCTTCCTGCTCAAATATTATCCATATCTCCTAATATTTCCAAATAAAATCCTTTGGGAGGAAAGAAACTAATACTTTGGGGGATGTCTTAAGTACCAGGCCCTCTTCTAAGCAGTTTTCATACATTATTTATTTCATCTTCTAAACAACACTTTTAGGTGGGTACTATCCCCGTTTTACTGAGGAGGAAACTAATGTTGAAGAAGGTTAAGTAATTTGGCCAAGGTAACACAGAATGTAAGGAGTGGATTCAACCTAGCCCCATCTTCACTGTACCACCCGGCCCACTCTGCCTTCACATGGCATTCAGGCTCCGAAGAGTGTGGCCCCAAACTGCCTCTCCAATCTAGTACACATTTTCCCATCTTTTATTTTGTTATATATAAATCACAGTTGTTTGTCCAATCTAATTTCATGATTTCAAAAACATAACATCATAGAAAACCAACCAGCAGCAGTTGCTAAGCTGAAATACACATACTTTACAACCTAGCAATTCTACTCCTAGGTAAATACCAAGAGAAACATGCACATATGTTCATCAAAGACAGGTACAGTACTCAGAGCAGCACTACTCACACGAGTCAAAAACAAAAACATGGGCATAACCCAAATATCTATCTACAACAGAAGGGACAGATATTTCTACAAGGAAAATACAAATAGCAAAGAGAACAAACCGTAGCCATACACACGTATGAATCTCACAAACATAATGTTGTGTGAAAGAAGCCGGGCACGAAAAAGTATATGCTCTATGATTCCATTTATATGAAGTTCAGAAACAGGCAAAACTTATCTGTCCCACTGGAAGCTGGGACAGAGGTCATCTGCCCCCAGGTGGAGGGGAGCAGATATGACTGAAGAGAGATGACGCCTCAGCACAAATCAAGGTGGTTGCACCAAACCATATTAGAGTCATCGTAGTCTTCACAGGCATGACCTCACGCTGGAAAAAAAAAAAAAAAGCCAGTTTTACTAAAGAACATTCCTTTTTTGTTGTGAGGAAGATCAGCCCCGGGCTAACATCCGTGCCCATCTTCCTCTACTTTATATGGGATGGTGCCACAGCATGGCTCGACAAGCAGTGCGTCGGTGCGTGCCAGGATCCAAACTGGCGAACCCCGGGCCGCCGCAGCGGAGCGCGCTCACTTAACCGCTTGCGCCCGGGGCCGGCCCCTAAACAACGTTCTTGATGGAGCAGTAATATTATTTTTTTTTAAATTTTATTTATTTTTCCCCCAAAGCCCCAGTAGATAGTTGTATGTCATAGTTGCACATCCTTCTAGTTGCTGTATGTGGGACGCGGCCTCAGCATGGCCGGAGAAGCGGTGCCTCAGTGCGCGCCCGGGATCTGAACCCGGGCCGCCAGCAGCGGAGCACGCGCACTTAACCGCTATGCTACGGGGCCGGCCCGTATGTTATTAACTTTATTAAATCTTGACCTTGAATATACCTCTTTTTAATATTTTGATATAATACGTAGTATGTGATGAAATGGGAAGTAGGCGGGAAGCACTTCTGTTACGCACTGAAGGACAATGGCTGTCTTGAGGAGAAGCACTT